>NC_139695.1:8201982-8817982 GCF_964106915.1 Podarcis gaigeae | reverse complement strand
CAACGGAAGAGGTGGAGTAAGGCTAGAGTCTTAAACTGGTGTCTAGGAGGCGGAGACTCAGATGGAGCTTCGCCGGTCTAGGTTCTAAGACGTAGAGTTGCACGCTGCGGTTTGGAAATGGAAACTAATCTTCAATAAAGACTTTTATACGTTATTACTGATTAGCGTTGGTCCTCTGTGAGCTGGGACCTGGAGGCAACTCTGACAGATGCGTTCCACCTCGTACTCAGGCTCTCCCTGAACCAACACTGGCTGCTGTCGGGGACGGTTCGGGTGGAACTCGTCGGGTGGGGCCACCGGACTCAGAAGGGACCTGTGGAAGACCGGGTGAACCTTCAGGGTTGCGGGTAACCAGAGACGGAATGCCACAGGAGAGACTTGGTCCACGATAGGGAACGGGCCGGTGAAGCGGGCGTCCAACTTCCGCGAAGGTCGAGAGGGGTGGAGGTGGCGAGTGGAGAGCCAAACCAGGTCACCGACGCGAAGTTCTGGCCCCACCTGGCGGTGGTGGTCGGCCTGGGCTTTGTACGCTTCCTTGGCCTGGTGCAGTTGCTCCACCAAAAGCTGTTGCTGGGACCGGAGCTCTTGAAGCCACTCCGTCACTGTCGGGACCGCGGAAGCCGGCAGCACATCTGGAAACAGCCATGGATGATAACCGTAACTGGCCTGGAACGGGGTCTGCTGGGTGGACGCATTCACCGCGTTGTTGAAGGCGAACTCCGCCAATGCCAGGTGGTCGACCCAGTCATCCTGCTGGTAGCTGCAGTAACACCGGAGGTACTGCTCCAGCACCGCGTTCGCCCGTTCCGTCTGGCCATCGGTCTGTGGGTGGTAGGCTGACGAGAGGCAGACCTCTGTCCCGAGAGTCTGGTGTAATGCTCGCCAGAACCGGGACGTGAACTGAACGCCCCGGTCGGACACCACGCGCTCAGGTAGGCCATGCAGGCGGAAGACATGCTGAAGGTACAGCTGGGCGGTTTCCTTGGCTGTGGGTACAGATGGGCAGGGGGCGCAGTGCACCATCTTGGTGAAATGGTCGGAGAAAACTAGAAGGCAGGTACAGCCACGAGACGGGGGTAAGTCCACTACAAAGTCCAACGAAACCGTGTGCCAAGGGCGTGGTGGAACTGGCAATGGCTGAAGTAGGCCGGGGGGTCGCCCGGTAGGGCCCTTGGCGCGCCGGCAGACCTCACAACCAGCAACGTAGCGAGCCACGTCAGCCTTCAGGCGGGGCCACCAAAACTCACGACTTACCAGATGGGTGGTCCGATACCGTCCAAAATGCCCCGCTGCTGGGGCATCATGAGCCATCCGGAGAACCTCCAGCCGCAGTGGCCCTGGCGGGATATACAGACGACCGTGGTGCAGCAGAAGGCCCTGATGCAGGACCAGCCCCGGATACTGAGGGCTGGACCCTTCAGCCAGCTCCCAGAGTCGTTCCTGGGCCCAAGCGTCGACCCGCTGCTGTTCCCGCACCCGAGCCTGCAGTGGCTCAGCCTCCTGGGTGGCCAGGAATGCAGCTGGAGGTAGGATCGTGGTGGGTACTGCTTGCTGTACCGTGTCTGCGTTGTCTTCAGGTTTCCGGGACAGGGCATCCGCTTTCTGGTTCTGAGAGCTAGGGATATAGCGGATCCGGAACTGGAACCGGGAAAAGAACAACGGCCACCGGATCTGTCTTTGGTTCAGCTTGCGGGTGGTCTGGAGGTACTCCAGGTTCCGGTGGTCGGTTCTCACCTCCACCGGATGTCGTGCCCCCTCAAGATGGTGGCGCCAGACCTCAAAGGCCACCTTGATGGCCAGTAGTTCCCGCTCCCACACAGTATAGTTATGCTCCGCTGGTAGGAGCTGGCGGGAATAGAAGGCACAGGGTAAGAGTGGCGCTTCAGGTCCATTCTGTTGAGACAGGACGGCACCGAGAGCCGTACTGGAGGCGTCGGTCTCCACCACAAAATGTCGAGAGGGGTCAGGGTGTTGTAAGATTGGCGCCCTCTGGAAACAGGCCTTCAACCCCTGAAACGCCTCCTCTGCCTCCTTGTCCCAGGAAAACGGCGTCTTTGGGCGCAGTAGCCGGGTCAACGGGGTGGTGCGATGAGCGTAATCTGCAATGAAGGTCCGGTAGTAGTTGGCGAACCCC
Source organism: Podarcis gaigeae (assembly GCF_964106915.1). Taxonomy (NCBI): domain Eukaryota; kingdom Metazoa; phylum Chordata; class Lepidosauria; order Squamata; family Lacertidae; genus Podarcis; species Podarcis gaigeae. The sequence goes on along the minus strand of NC_139695.1, from coordinate 8,815,848 downwards.
AGGAAACGCTGTAGGTCCTTGCGGTTCCGGGGTGCCGCCCATTCTCGAACCGCTGCCACCTTCCCAGGGTCCATCTGCACCCCATCTGGAGAGAGTCGGTGACCAAGGAAGTCCACAGACCGCTGATGGAACTCGCACTTGCTGAGCTTTGCGTACAAACGGTGCTCACGCAAGCGCTGCAGCACGGTCCGGACATGTCCCTCATGGCGAGCCGGGTCACGGGAGTAAACCAGTATGTCATCCAAGTACACCACCACGTACTTGTCTAACAAGTCCTGGAACACGTGGTTGATGTAGCATTGGAACACAGCAGGCGCGTTGCACAAACCGAAAGGCATAACCAAGTATTCGAACTGCCCGTACCGGGTCCCAAACGCTGTCTTCCACTCATCCCCGGCTCGGATCCGAATCAAGTTGTAGGCCCCCCGGAGGTCCAGCTTGGTGAACACCTGTGCCCCTTGCACTCGCTCCAGCAACTCCGAGATAAGGGGCAAGGGGTACCGGTCTGGGATGGTAATTTTGTTCAAGGCTCGGTAATCATGGCAAGGGCGGAGTTCCCCACATTTCTTCTTAACAAAGAGCACTGGTGCCGCGGTAGGCGAGGTGGAAGGCCTAATGAACCCACGCTCCAGGTTCTTGCGCAAGAAGTCCTGCAAAGCCTCGCGCTCTGGCTCTGTTAGAGAATATAAGCGACTCACTGGTAAAGGCGCTCCGGGTTGGAGGTCTATGCCGCAGTCAAAAGGCCGATGCGGCGGCAGCTGGTCTGCCCCCCGTTCCTCGAACACGTCCTGGTAGTCCTGGTACACGGCTGGGAGCGTGGGTGCTGCCTCCTCCGTGGGCGCGGCCGCCAGCGTCTCGGATTGAGCATGGGAACATGGGTCTGGGAAGTGCACAGTCCGTTTGACCCAGTCAATCTGAACGTTGTGAGCTTCCAGCCAGTCCATCCCGAGCACTAGGGGGAACCGGGGCATAGAGGCAATGTCCAAAGTTCGCAACTCCCGGTGCTGCTGGAGACACAGGACCAGGGGCTGGGTCTCCTGAGTAACGGCACCTGAACGCAGAAGCCGTCCGTCAATTGCTTCCACCTGGACCGGTTCTGGCTTGTTCCGAAGTGGCACCTGATGATGGGCAGCAAAAGCAGCGTCCATATAGGAGCGGGTTGCTCCTGAATCTACCAAAGCATGGGTGAGGATCCAGGGCCCACCTGGAGAGTATAAACGTACCGAAACCATAAGATGTTGCAAGTCCATTGGTGCGGGCCCATTCTGCGCTGTTTGGGACCCCCGGTAGCTAGGGCCATCAGCTACTGGGGTTGGCGGTTTCCCTGCAGCTGGCGTTTCTCAGGGCAGGACCGAGCGTAGTGTCCACTTCCGCCACAGTAGAGACATAGATTTCCCTCCTGATGCCGCGCCTTCTCTGCGGGGGAAAGGCATGGCCGCACTGCCCCGAGCTGCATAGGCTCCTCCGTTAAATCAGTTGTGACCGTGGGGCTGCCGGAAGGAACTGGTGCCGAGAACTGGAAGTGTCGGCGACCCCGGGCCTGATGACGATCCTCCAGCCGGTCATCTATTTGTAGACTCCGTTGAATGAGAGTGTCTAGCGTGGTGGGGCGTTCCATTGTGGCCAGCTGGTCCAGTATCTCGTCCGAAAGCCCTTCGAGATACTGGTCCCGCAGTGCCGAGTCATTCCAGGTCAAGTCCTGTGCCAACAGCCGAAACTCCGTGGTATATGCGGCCACCGTGGACTTGCCCTGTTTCAACCGCCGAATCGCCCGGTTGGCTTGACTCCCTTTCTGGGGGTTGCCAAACGCGGCCTCCAAAAGATTGCAAAACCCCGTATAGTCTGCCAGCAAGGGGGAGTCTTGCCTGAGTAGCGGCAACACCCACTTGGCCGCCTGGTCCTTTAACAAACTAATCAAAAAGTGCACCTTGGTGCAGTCGTCAGGAAAGTTCCGGGCTCGCCCCTGAATATACAGCTTGGCCTGGGCAAGGAACATGGGAAAGCTGGCCGGGGCCCCATCAAATTTCTCAGGCAAAGCCACTGGGTACTTGCCAGGAGCCGGGGCGTCGGCCCCAGGAGCCGGTAGGGCTTCCAAGCGCTGCTGAAGTGCCGTAACCGCGTCGCTGAGCTGCTGCACGGTGTGAGTCAAGTCTCTGGTTGTGCGGGTGTGGCGGGAGCAAACTGTGCTGGTCCCGGGGGTAAGGTACTGTGGGCGTAAGCAGAGTCCACACGAAGAGGGGCGAGGTCCGAGGCGGAGAACCGGGCGGGGAACAGGAACACTGGAACAGGAGACCGAGCAGGGAACAGGAACACCGGATGATCAGGAACAGGAGGCCGAGCAGGGAACAGGAGCACCGGATGGTCAGGAACAGGAGGCCGGGCAGGGAACAGGAGTACCGGATGGTCAGGAACAGGAGGCCAAGCAGGGGTCAGGAACACAGGAAGGTCCGAAGCCGCCAACAACGACGTTGCTCCCGCAACCTGGGACCGGGCTGACTAGGCTTTTATCCTCTTCTAAGGCCGGGGGCGGTCCCGGCCCCCAGGAGCCCCGCCTCCTCTGGCCTTAAGGCGAGCACTCCTCCTGGGAGCAACCAGTTCCCTTCGCCTCTCTGCCCTAAGCCTCTGCAGATCAGGAGAGGCCGAAGGGTTACTGGGCCCAGGAGGAGGCTCACCTGACGCCACTGAGTCCTCAAGCACCTCTGGGGCCAGAAGGGTTTCACCTGGGGCCAGCTCCTGGTGCTCTGCCACAGGTGCAGGCTCTTCAGCATCTAGGCCTTGCCCCAGTTCAGCCGGCCCTGGAGGCGGGGACTCCTGTGCAGGCTGGGATTCCTCTGGTTCATCCTCTGAATCAGAATCCCAGGCCATCACACCATCCCCCCTCCCAGGCCCCCCCCTCAACCGAGGGTCCGGACCCGGCTTGCCGCATGGAACTCTCGGAGGCAGGCAGGTGCGTGGACGTTGGCCGCTGGTTCCCAGGAACGGTCCTCCGGTCCGTACCCCTTCCAGTCAATGAGATACTGCAGCTTTCCCCTGCGGTATCAGGAGTCCAGGATGCTGTCAGGGGCTCAGGAGCAGAGGCACAGGAGAGGGAGGAAATGGAGAGCGAGGGGGAGGAAACCGAGGGGAGCGTAGACGGTGACAGTGATCAGAGGGATTCCATGAGCCTCTCCAGCGAATCGGAAGATTCAAAGAAGGGAGCACCGATGGCCAGGGCAAGGGGGGTGCCAAGGGGGAAACCCCAGAAGGAAGGGGCCAGCGGGGACTCCCAGAGCAGCAGTTGGAAATCAGGACCAGCTTCCCCACCAGAGCGCAGTGGGGGGGAGGAGTCCCAGGCATCGGGACCAGTGTTTTCACCACCAGCGAGAGGAGATGAGTCAGGATTGACCACGCCTCCATCGGAGAGCGGGGAAATGGTCAAGAGGAAAGTTACCGGCTGGGCGCGCGCGCCAAGTTCAAATGTACAGGCGAGCGGCACAGCAGGTAGCCCGGATAGGGAGCCAGGTCCTAAAGCCCGCCGGAAGGAGGGGCAAGACTCAGGGGGGTCAGCGTCAGAAGAGTCCAGAAAGGAGGAAACCCCAGGGGGCAGAAGGACCCAGAGGAGGAAAGAACAACGGAAGAGGTGGAGTAAGACTAGAGTCTTAAACTGGTGTCTAGGAGGCGGAGACTCAGATGGAGCTTCGCCGGTCTAGGTTCTAAGACGTAGAGTTGCACGCTGCGGTTTGGAAATGGAAACTAATCTTCAATAAAGACTTTTATACGTTATTACTGATTAGCGTTGGTCCTCTGTGAGCTGGGACCTGGAGGCAACTCTGACAGTAAGCTCCATCTCTTAAAAAAAATAAAACCTCGTAACGTGAGTGGACGCAGAGAGGGGCGAAAATTGGTGCTTCGCGAGCTCACGAAGGCAGGACAAGATGACTACCGAAGAACAAATAGCAACCCTGCGAAACGCAGTGACACAACTTAACGCAGGAGCCCCGCCTCCTCTGGCCTTAAGGCGAGCACTCCTCCTGGGAGCAACCAGTTCCCTTCGCCTCTCTGCCCTAAGCCTCTGCAGATCAGGAGAGGCCGAAGGGTTACTGGGCCCAGGAGGAGGCTCACCTGACGCCACTGAGTCCTCAAGCACCTCTGGGGCCAGAAGGGTTTCACCTGGGGCCAGCTCCTGGTGCTCTGCCACAGGTGCAGGCTCTTCAGCATCTAGGCCTTGCCCCAGTTCAGCCGGCCCTGGAGGCGGGGACTCCTGTGCAGGCTGGGATTCCTCTGGTTCATCCTCTGAATCGGAATCCCAGGCCATCACAGAGAACCTAGGTCAGAAAACACGTGGGTCCCCGCTGAATCAATCAGTGACGGGTATCTGGTGGAAGAATTCCACAGTTTGTTCCCAAATAAGCCAAAACCACTAGCTAGATTCTGGGAGGAGGAATTTGGACCCACAGACGACGAAGGGGACTTTGTGGGTTTTCCTGCCTCCGAAGAGGAGGGAGGGGAGGTGTCCGAGGGAGAGGAATCAGATTGGGAGGTTCAAACAGCGGGAAGAGATCCGAGCGGATTGGAGGCTGGTTTTGAATTCTCAGGAGATGATGACAGCTCCTTCAGGGGGTTCCCCGCATCGTCGGCCAAGGAGAGAGAGGAGGTGGTATCGGAAAATCGTGCCGGGGCGGGGGGGGGGTCCTGGGGAGGAGGTGGATGTCAGGGAACTGCCATCAGGGCCGGAGGGAGAGAGTGGGCTCCGGAGGGGTCCCAGAGAGCGTCCCGGGATGGGGAGAGGCAGCCCAGCTTCTGGGGAAGAGAATCAGCGTAGCACCAGTGGAGAAGGGGGGCAGATGGGGGAATCGGCGAGGCGGTCCCATGACTCCTTGCCGGGAACCAGCGGGGAGAGTAAGGGTCCTCCGCTGCCTACGCCCTCCTTGAGCAGAAGGCTTCCGTGCAGGGAGAATAGGAGGAGACTAGGCGTCAAAGAGCTTCTTTGCTGGAAGAAGTTCAAGAAACACCCACTGACGGATTCTGCCAGCGATTGAGACAGCCAGGGGTGAGTGGCTGTCCGGACAGAAAAGGTTCACTCAGGCAACCCAGCCAGGTGTTGCACCGGTTTACGCACGAGCAACCCCTAGAACCATTACAATTTAGAAAAGTACAGCATTTTGAGGAAAAATACATTCAGATCCATTATTAAAGTCAATGAGATACAGCGAAAAGGATACAATTTGATACAGCAAAAAAGGATCCATTCCCCAAGGCACCGCTGACCTTGTAGGGTGTGAAGGCAGAATACGATCTATTTGATATTGGTAGGGTCCTTCTCCTTCATTCCCCTCTCTGACCCTGACTCTCTTACGACACAGGGACCATCCCAGCGTGTGGGCACAACTTCTGCCGGTCCGGCCTGATCCAGTGCAGCGGGGCAAAAAGGAGGCTGGCTTCCTGTCCTCAAGGCCGAGTTGGAGTCCAGAGAAGGAGCCTCGTCCGCAATCGGCAATTGGCTACCTTTGTCAAAGTAGCCAAGAATCTCAGTCTTCAAGAGGGAAAGGAGGAGTCTGTGAGAAGCACCAGGAGCCCCTGAAACTCTTTTGCAAGGAGGATGAAGCCCCCATCCGTGTGGTTTGGGGCAGATCCAAGAAGCACAAACACCACAAGGTGATTCCTCTGGGAGAGGCTGTTGAGGAATACAAGGTACCTTGAGGGGGAGAAATAGCTGTGTATTCTTCTTGGCAGGTGATCTTCTTAATTCTCAGATCCAGAGTAGGCATGGTATTCATTGGTGGTTGTTTATTACCTTAGAAGCAGCCAAGGGGAAGCCTGAGGGCTGCTGGGATGGCTGGGAGGAGGGAGTCAAAGTCTTTCTCTCTGCCAGGGGGGCCAAGGGATCTTCCCTTGAAATACAGCAGCTTCAAAGATTTGGGTTGGGACCATGGCAGGGAGAGAAAGGGTTAACCTCATCCACATCCCCCAGCAAGGTTGCTTTGTACATATTTAGAACATTACAAATGTGAATTGCACATGTCTCCTTTGGCTAGCAGGATGCCTCCTCAATACCCTGCGAAGCAGATAGCAGCAAGGGGTCAGCTGCAAGGGGGTGGGGACTGGTGGCCAGTGTTATAAGGAAAAAGCGGCTCCTTTTCCCTTCTGGGGTACCTCAGAGCCCATATAAAGTCCTTTGGTAGCTTCTCTATCGGTAGAAGAAAATAACAGAGGCCAACCAGAGAATATTGAGAAGCAAAGCAGCTAGTAAACCAGATCTTTATTACCTGTTGCAACAGGGTGCTCACCCCCCCCCCCACGCAGGAGGGAGGAGGAGACCCCGAACCAAGTTCTTATATAGACATTTGAAATTGCCCACCCTGGAGCCCAAGACCACCCCTCCATACATCATACATACATCACAGAAGGGGCAGCCTACAACAGACTCCTGTCTGGCAGGAAACCTGTTGATGGGTTTACCTGGCTGTTCATGGGTTTACCTGGATATTCTTTTGTGATGACAACTACTTACGGTATTTATGTATGTGTTTATATCGTAGACCTTCTAATTCTCCTAACACCAGGAATTGACCAGATGGTGCAGGATGCCCCCCCCCCCAAAGTATCTGTTGGAAGCAGATTTAGGAGTGGGGGGTGGAAGCACCTACTGGTGGGGAGAACACTTCTTCTGGGGATGCTTCCTCCTCCTCCTCCTCTTCCCACTTCTCCCTGGGGCCTCAAGATGAGAAGTCAGGCTGGAAGTCTCTTCGGAGAAGACAAAGGAGCAAGCATGGCTGCCTTTCCTCTTCTCCAGACCAGTTAGTTGGACTAAAAAACTTTCCAATCCCAGTTCTGCAGTGGTTTTCAAGCAGTGTGCTGTGGCAGCTGGGGTGCCTTGAATGATGGTCGGGGTGCCGCGGGAGACACTGGCCTCTGTCCCTCTTTCCTTCCCTCCCTCCTCGGATGCCATCTCTGCCTCCCCAAGGCTTGTCCAGCTGTTCTCCCCCAGAGAATGGTGCCTCTGGGGCTGGCCAGGGGGTGTGGGCTGCCAGGAGCTGAGGCTGCCTCAGAGTAAGCAAGCAAACTGGCGAGGGGCCCTCGCTGTTGGGAATGGACAGGCAAGTCCCAGGCCCCTGGGGGGGCAGCGGGGGCAGCTCAGAGATCAAGAGGAGGACTCCTAAGGAGAGGGGAGAGGAGAGGAGGCTGAGAGAGCACTCTGCAAGAGAGGCTGTTGGAGAAAGGGGGAGGGGGGGCAAGCAAGGGGGGACCTAACTGGTCTCCTGAGCCCCACAGGGGTGCCACAGAAAGAAGGGAGTTGGACCAGGGAGCCGTGGACCCCAAAAGTTTGAAAACCTCTGTACTTTTCTTTCCTCCAGTCAATTACTTTCCTATTATAGCAAGGCCACTGGACCCAAGAAGCCAGTATAATATTCATCTCCTCTCTTTGTCGCCGCATGGAGATTCGGAGGAAAGAGAGAGGGGAAATTCTGGCCTATCAAGCAGACCTGGACAAGGAAAGCAAAGACCTCCTTGGAAGTGTCCCTCTTGTTACTAGTGAGGGAACAAGCACTTCAAGAAGCAAGTCCGGACTGAGGAGGGAGGGGGAAATCTGCCCATTTCAACTTCTCCCCATTTCTCCTTTTTCCATATCGGTTTGTTATTTATTTATTATTCTGAAAATAAATCAAATGCTAGGGTGGCTACCTTCTCGTATAAAGATTTTGATACGTGCTTTACCCTCACAAATACATTTTTTGTGAACATTACCTGGCTGGGTCAACCTTGAGAAATTCAGAGGTGTGAATTTCAAAAGATTGCTGTTTTGGTCTCCATATTTTTCCAAGAATTACTGTCAGGGGTTCAGGAGCAGAGACACAGGAGGGGGAGCAAATGGAGAGTGAGGAGGAGGAATCCGAGTGGGGTGGAGGCAATGACAGTGGCCAGAGTCATTCCACGAGCCTCTCTAGCGAATCGGAAGATTCACAGAAGGGAGCGCCGATGGCCAGGGCAAGGGGGGCTCCAGGGGGAAAACCCCAGGAGGAAGGGGCCAGCGGGGACTCCCTGAGCAGCAGTTGGAAATCAGGACCAGCTTCCCCACCAGAGCGCAGTAGGGAGGGGGAGTCCCAGGAATCAGGACCAGTGTTCTCACCACCAGCGAGAGGAGATGAGTCAGGTTTCACCACGCCCACATCGGAGAGCAGGGGAACGGTCAGGAGGAAGGTTACCGGCTGGGCGCGCACGCCAAGTTCAAATGTACAGGCGAGCGGCACAGCAGGGATCCCGGATAGGGAGCCAGGTCCTAAAGCCCGCCGGAAGGAAGGGCAAGACTCAGGGGGGTCAGCATCAGAAGAGTCCAGGAAGGAGGAAACCCCAGGGGGCAGAAGGACCCAGAGGAGGAAGGAACAGCGCAGGAGGTGGAGCCGGGCTAGGATCTTGAACTGGTGCGGAAGGGATAGTGACTCAGAGGGGACTTCGCCGATCTAGAGTCTAGACGTAGGGCTGCGCGCTCTGGGGTTTGAAATGGAAACTAAACTTCAATAAAGACTTTTGTACATTACATCAACCGGGCGTTGGTCCTCTGTGAGCTGGGACCTAGAGGCAGTCCTGACAATTACGAATTAGGTAAGTTCGCCTTTGAATGCAGCTGAATGGAGTTTATTTCCCATTGTTGTTTATTATGTGAAAAGCAGTCAAGGAGAAGCCTGAGGACTTGTGAGCTGAGAGGGTGGAAGCAGTTCACTTCAAATCCTAATTCTCTTGCTGATGTTTTGAAGGCTGACCATCTTCCTCACTCAGACCTCCTCAGAACCGGAGAGGCTGAAGACTGTGGAGAAGTTGAGACAACTGTGCCAGTTCCTGGAAGAAGAAGAAAAGTGTCTGCTGAATCATGTGGAAGAGGTGGTGAAGGAGATTGCAGGGAGAAGGGATGAGTAGCTGGCCAGACTCTGCAGGAAACTCTCCTCTCTTGAGAGGATCATCCAGGTGATGGAGGAAAAGGGTCAGCAGCCAGCGAGTGAACTGCTGCAGGTAAGACAGCTCCAGGAAAAGGCTGCCTCCCATCCTTTCTGTGCCCCTTTCATGTACGCAAGGAGTGTAGGGGCTCAGTTGACGGAGCCTCGAGTCAGCTTTGTAATGGACAGGAACACCCCAGAGACCTGGGATGCTGAACTCACCTGAAGGCCGACTAGAGATTCTTCAGTCTTCTTGAGGGAAGGGGAGGGGATTTTCTGCTCCTTGCTGATGATTTGCCTCCGAATGCCTTCCCGCTGGGCAAGGCTGCCTTCCTGCCCTGCCCTGGGCTTCGCCAAGGATACAGTCAGGCCTCCTTCTTACATGAGCCAGTCTCTTGACCAAGCTTCTCTTCCCGTTCCCTCCACAACTTCTGGATGGATCCCCTTCCCCATAGATCCTGATCGGCCCAAAATGTTGCTTGGTCACAGCGACCAAAGAGCAAGACAGAGGGACTCATCCAGACTGCGCCACCTCCACTCACAATCCCATATGGCCAGACGTACAAGTGCTTCTGAACGCCCTCTTTAAGGAGGCGGAGAAGGCTGACATACTGGCAAAGGCAGGAGAAGCCCTATTACGGAATGATTACCAGATGTCCCCGTCTCCCGGGGACAGTCCCCGGATTTACAAATCTGTCCCCAACAAAATCCGTCCCCGGAATGTCCCCGGGTTTCATATAAGGCCCCCAGATTTATATTTTAAGTGTTGTAGATTTATTAGTAGGGAAGGAATGTTGCATGATTGGTTCAACGGCCCAAGACACATCATATGGGGACTTCCGGCGAGGCAAAATGGCGGGTGCCACGGCCATGAGCAGCTCCTGAAGCCAGCCAGAGCCAAGTGCACTACAAGGCTGGCTCCGGGCTGCTGAGACTGCCCCCTGTGCTGCCACTGCCGAGGGGGAACCAGGGATGCCCGGCGCGTCAACTGGGGGAACCGCTGACACACACCCCCCCAGGACCCAAATCGAGGCGGGAGCGAGAGGGCCCAGCCACGTGGCCGACTGCCCAGCTGCGCTCCAGGGCCAGTAAAAACCCCGGAGCCAACCCAGGGAGACGGAGGAAAGGAGAAGGAGAAGGAAGAGAGAGAAAGAGGAAGGAGATAAAGAGGGGAGCCCCGACCTTGCGGCCGCTGAGGAAGAGAGGTAGGAGAGCACCAGGAGGGCAAGGACATGGGGCCGAGCCCAGGCCCGACCCTAGCCTACTCCAGGGCAGATAGCACTCCAAGAGATCAGGCTGGGGCCCAGAGGAAGGCCACACGACAGAGGAGACCCAGAAGAGAAGGTATTACTTCTCTTTTTATATATAAAAAAATATTTTTTTAAAATAACATTTTTTTCTCTTTTGAAAAAGTGTCCCCGGATTCTTTGAAAAAAATATGGTAACCTTACCTTAAATCCTAACCTTCTAATTCCACGTCTCTTCTTTCTCAATATCCCCATTCCGTTAACCGCACCAAGCAACAAGCTGTCAATTGCAAGTTTAAAACGCAAGCTTTCCTTTGCATCTCGCAGAACTTTAAATGTAATTTGTGTTTTTTTTCACCTGTCTGCCAAACTTGGGTCGTTTTGCCTTCCTTTAAATGGGAAATCAGTAGTCAAGCCATACTTTTTGGTAAAACGTTCGTCTGGATCCCGGAAGTCCTACCTGAGAAGAACAATGGGAGTGTCTGCTAGCGCCAGCCGTTTCTCCTTCTGCAAGCAGCGCCACCCAAATTCCCACCTGGGATGAGCCGCTTGGCGCACTAAACTGAGCTGCCAGAGAAAGACTGGGGCGGGCGGCAAGTGGGAGGGGGAAGTCATCAGGGGAATCATCAGAACCACCTGTGCTGCAGAACCTCTGGCTGAAAGGCGACTCATGGAGATTTGCAATGACTGCTGCAATGCACCCCTAATGATTCAGATTGTATCATTATAGCCTTATTGTGTTTATTTGTTGTTGATATATTAAATTTGTATAATCTTAGAAGCGGTGTGGCTGTGAGTACCATGAAGGGAGCCTGGACTTTGTGATTTGCAGGTTAGGAAGGAGGAAGAGGCAAAGATCCTTTCCCCAGTAAAACATGTTTGCACCCATGGTGTTTCCAGACTGTCAGTATTTTGTGGGAGGGATTCAGGTCCAGCCCAGAACTTCAGCTTTTCCATTGAGAATGGATTAAAGCACTCTGACCATTCCCTTAGTAGAGTCTAACCATTGTGTTAAGTTTTGGAAAAGCAAGACATGAACGCAAAACAAACAAGTGGCCGTCTCCTCCGGAGGAACCCCTGCACTGTAAATATATTGACAGCACACTTACAGGTCTTTGGCATCGGCATCCCAGAACTGTGAAGGTTGCCTCAACTGTTGAGCAACACAGCTAAGGAAGAAGGAGTGGCGTGTCTCCGGGGGGAGCATAGCTCCCACTCCCTTCCAAAAACACAGACAGGACAGTGTGGTGGCACCCAGGGAATAGTTGCAGCAGCCGGATGGCTGGCTGAAACACACACCATTGCACTCTTTTTGCATGGGATTCAATCTGAATCAGCCAATTGGTGAACTTGGTGCTCCTGTGCAACAAACCCACTACAAAATTGCTCTTCCCCGCACACTTCCAGGTCCCTCCAGCTGGGCTTTTTGAGTGTGATGGATTTTTCTAACTCCAGAGCAGTTTGTCTTTAAGCTGAGGGACACCAGGAAAGCAAGTGAGACTAAAAATATTGCATTTGTTGATATAATAAGGTTTTAATAACTGTAATACAATCTGAATCATTAGGGGTGCATTGCAGCAGTCATTGCAAATCTCCATGAGTCGCCTTTCAGCCAGAAGCTCTGCAGCACAGATGGTTCTGATGATTCCCCTGTAAGGAAGCCTTACAATGTAGGAGGCTTTGGGGCTTTGCGACAGGGGGGAAAGTGGGGACATCATAGAAGTATGCATGATGTGGGAAAGGTGCAGAGCGATGTTTTCTCCCTCATAATATCAGAACCTGGATCTCTTTAAGAAATCAGAATGATGGCAGATTCAGGCCACAGAGTGCCTAGTGACACTGAAATTTCCTCCTTCCAGAGGCACTGACGGGGATGGCTTTAAGAAAGGATTCGTCAAATTCATGGAGGGTTAGACCATGTTGCACCTCCAGCCGCAGAGGCAGTCTACCTCTGCATACCAGTTGCGGGTGTCCCCAGTGGGGAGAGAGGGGCTGCATTTGGAGTCTGCTTGGGGCTTCCCTTGGACATCTGCTGGGCTGCTGAGAGCTGGACTAGATGGGCCTTGGTCTGATCCTGCAGGGCTGTGACAATAAGAGCCTGGAGTATGGCTGCTTCGCGAGCAATTCAGGGAACAGTAGTGCAGAGTTGCATCTCCCTGGGAAGGGGCACGCGCTCAGCAAAGCTGTCTCTTGCTTCTGGTCCTAAGAGTTGGGGTGGGGACATGCAGGAAAGGGGTGCAGCCTTCTGTAGAGGCCGGAGTCTCTCCCCTGCCTCTCTCTGCCACCTCTGAGGTGCCCAAAAAGGCAGATAGCAGAGGAAGCGAACCAATAGTCACGTTCATCTGTACTGGCTCAGTATGACCTATTCTGACAGATGCTGCCTTTCATAGTCACGCCCAAGAGCCTTTCCGCTCCAGAGATCTGGGGCTGAACCTGGGATCTGCACGCCAAGGCTGGAGTAAGAAAGAGCCCTTGCCAGCTGGCCACGTTGGGCGCCTGCCTGGAGAGTGGAAGCCGGGGGTTGGAGGGACATCGCGCTGCTCCTGGCAACCCCCACCCAACCCGACGTCCTCCTCCGCCTGAATCCCACTTCCCATCCTGGAGCGGCTGGGGTGGGAGCGCTCCCCACCCTCCTTTCCAGATTCTCCTCGTTCTTCTTCTTCTTCATGCCTTGGGTGTTTTCCTGAGTGTATCTTCAGAACAACCCTGTGTGAGGGAGGCTAAGCTGGCCCAAGGACTGGCCCAAAGTAGCTCAGCCAAGTTGCCAAGGCCAGCATTTAAGACCACACACCCTTTCCCCTCAGATGAGAAAGCCGGGATGAGTCATGCTAGCAGCCTGTGGCCTTGATGGGCTTTGAGGCAGCCCAGCCTCCTTGTCTGCAAGCAGGCTGCCTCCGGGGAGGACCAGCACTTTTCTGACGGGACAGAAGCGCACGACTTCCCCCTCCCACTCGCCGCCCGCCCCAGTCTTTCTCCGGCGGCTCAGTTTAGTGCGCCAAGCAGCTCATCCCAGGTGGGAATTCGGGTGACGCTGCTTGCAGAAGTGTAGCACCCTGCTTGTGGTTAACGCTTAGCTGGAATGAAATATTCAACGCAGCAATAGAGAAATTAAAATAATAATAGACAATATGGATTTAGTGGACATATGGAGAACAAAGAACCCCTTGGGAAGAGAGGGAACCTTCTTTTCTGAAGCCAAGATGACATGGACTAGAATTGACCAAATATGGGTAACTAGAGGTATGGCACCAAAGATAAAGAAAGTGGATATCTGCCCAAAAACTTGCTCCGACCATAACGCTGTAAGGATGGAGATGAAACAAATATCAACTGGCTCCTTCAGATGGAGGATGAATGACACCTTATTTAGAGATGAAGAAGTGTATAAAAAGGCCCAAAAAACTTTGAGAGACTATTTTGAAATAAATATGAACACCAATGTAGAAAAAAGAGTAATCTGGGACGCAAGCAAAGCTGTTATGAGAGGGTTTTTGATGCAACATAATGCAATAAAGAAGAGAAGTCAAAATGAGAAGAAAGATAAAATTTTGGAGAAAATAAAAGAAAGTGAGATGTTGGACATAACATAATGTTTGCTGACTGGGAACAGTTGTGGACCACAGGTATGAAATTTACGGCATGTAATGCCTTAAGAGAGAATATTCAGTATACCTGAAGGAGCATCTCCACCCCCATCCTTTAGCCTGGAGGTCCTCCTCCGAGGGTCTTCTGGTGGGTCCCTCCCCATGAGAAGCGAGGTTGCAGGGAACCAGGCAGAGGGAGGGCCTTCTCGGTGGTGGCAGCCTCTCTGTGGAACGCCCTCCCTACAGGTGACAAGGAGATGAGCAACTATCAAACCTCTGGAAGGCAGCCCTTTATAGAGAGGCTTTGAATGTTTGTTGTTTTAATATGTGTTGGAAGCCCCCCAGAGAGGCTGGGGAAACCCAGTGAGGTGGGTGGGGTACAAATAACACAATTACATTTATAGCCCCCATTTCCTGCAAGGAGGTCCAGTTGGTGTGCAGAGTTCTCCCCCCCCCCCATTTTATCCTCACAACAACCCTTTGAGGTAGTTACAGATAGGTAGCCGTGTTGGTCTGCCATAGTCAAAACAAAAAAAAATTCTTCTTTACCTTCTTCTTCGCTACAATATATCCATTTATTCCCAATTGTCAATGTCAAAAGGGACTAAAATCTATAATCCCTCAAGCAAGGTGTCAAGACCCTAATCCTGTCAAATCGCTCTGATCAGCCTCCAGGCAATGTCAGGTGGCAGACTGGACCATTGTCTTCTCATCCCCAATACTCAGGAAGTGTTTATCTGCGCATATCTCCGACTCTGCATATTCCCCCCTCCCTCCTCCATATGTTAATCTGTGTAACCCAACCTCCCTTTAATATATTCATGATGTAATCTGTGTAACCAAACCTCTCTTTAATGTATTCATGACGTGTTTTGCACTGTATTCTGGGACATGGGGGGAGTTTCAAAAACTCATGTCACCCCTTTCTCACTGTTCAATCTCGCCTTGAACCTGTTGCGCAATAAACTTGGATCTTCTGCAGTTTGCTCCTGTCTACGGCTGAGCTCATTTTCCTCCGCAGGGACCCACGGACTTAGTCCGATGAGCTGGGTGGCAGAGCAGCCTCGCACCCAGATTTTGCCGTAACAGATGGCGCCCAACGTGGGGCTTTGCGGTTCTCCTGTGTTGCTGACCGGGGGCCCTGAAATCTTCAGCCGGCACCAGGCCATTTTGCCTGGGAAGATCCTTTGGACCCCCGGCCATCTTCCGGGCGGTAATCGAAAGCCCCAGGAGTTCAGCCGGGGAGCAAAGAGGGATCCAGCCGGCTTATTCATCCTGGGATCATCATAGAAGACGCGTGAGTATAAGAAAAATGAAAAATCCAGTGCACTGGTGGGAAGGGGGTGGAAATCTCCTGGCAACTGAATTCTCTGCCCTCCTCTCTATCGTTCCTTCTCGCCTTTCTCTTGGTCTGGTTAGTGAGAGAGATCGTGGACCACCGCTCGACCCGAAAGGGGGGTTCTGAGCTCTGTCTCTTTCTCTATAATTCTTCAGCCAGCCGCACCAATTGGGAGCCCGAAAGTAAGACGGAGAGACCCGACTTGAAAGATAGCCGACTCTCCGCAACGGGTATCCCAGTTGAAAGCAAGGGGTTGGAGTTCTTTTTCCGAACTTCCCGAGCGTCCTTGCTAGGGGGCAGGAAGGGGTCTGGCTTTCTGTATCAATCCCAGCCGCACTGGTCGGTGCCACGTAACACGTGTATCGTGCGTGAGCCCGCTTCCAAAAGCAAGGGGGATTTTCAGTTCGAAATTCTATCCAGGGATCACCCGATCTGGCACCGCACGGCGTGGGCGTTCAGTAGGGCCCCTTTTCCTGAGATTGTGACGATAGGTAGGAGGTTGCCAGGAGGGATAGCCCATGAGGAATTGGGCGGGATCGGCAGAGTGGAAAAGGACCCCAGGTTATTAAATAGGAAATAGGAAAGAATAGAGAAAGGAACCGAGTGGGTAGAGCTCGTTAAAAACATATAACTAAGAAATAAGACAGGAATAGGAAGAAAAGGAACCGAGTGGGTGAAGCTCGTTAAATTGTTAGGAAGTCGCCAAGCAACAAGGAAAAGGAAAAACCCTAAATAGCCCCCTGTACAAGTTACCCAAATCCTAATCAACCCCTCTCTTTCTCCCTTCTCTATCCCCCCCAAAAGAAAACAACAACAAAAAGCAACAACAACAACGCATGCATATATAAAGGGGTACCCAGTCAACTAAGCATTGTGAGCCCTGCCAGTTTGGTTAACTGGTGGTGTTTGAAGACGCAAGGAGGCTCTTAAAACCATGTGGGACCTTCCTACTAATTCCACTTAATGAAGCTAAAGGAAGCGGCCCCACTCCTTGCAATAACCAACTAAAGGATGAGAATATATATGTTTACATGTTGTCTGTTATGTGTGTTGTCTGTTCCTTCTGTCTCTGACAGACTGCCCTTAAGCGCGCATAGTTCAAACTGCAAGCTTGCTTCAAAATTTTAAATTTAAGGAAGCCATGCTGGACCTTATCAGTCCTAAATAAGGCAAAATGAGAATGAAGGGTGCAAATGTTTACCCCACCTCTTGCTTTGCCGCAACTTTTCAGATCGTGAGTCTACAGTCTATTTTGGAATGTGAATGTTTCTAATGTTTCTGGAATGTGAATGTTTCTAATATGAATTAGATGTTTCTGCTGCAAAAGCGTAGTTGAGCACAACTGCTCTCTCAAGCTAAAATGCAGTGTATTTATTTCATGAAGCACATGCCTATGAAAGTATGGTCTTCCTTCTAAGAAAAATATCTGAGTCCAGTTTTAACTTTGATTTGGTTGGACAGAAGAGTTATTGTAAGGCTCCTGATATCAGGCCTCTTTTCTTAGAAAATGCCCCCCCCCCGTTTCATTCTGTCTCTTTCAGGGGTTCCCCCCCCCCCTTCTTCTGTGCCAGGTAAATTTACTCCCGAGTAAGCTTCCTTTAAAGGAAACTGCAAAAGGGGGGGGGGCATAGATTAGGCTTACTATTCCTCTGCAAATTCAGATTAGGCTTACTATTCCTCTGCAAATTCAGATTAGGCTTACTATTCCTCTGCAAATTCAGGAAAAATTGTCACTTTTGTATTCCCTTTAAATCAAATCTATGGCTGTTTTAACTATGCTTTATAAGAGATCCTCTCCCTATCTTAGGAAAAATGTTCACTTCAATCTTTCTTTAAAGATCATTTGTCTAGGAACTTGCACTCTAAGGAACTTGCACGTCTAAGGAAGTAAACTCAAACTAATCTCAAGATCTGCTAAAAGGGTTCTGTATAAAGTTGGGTACTTTTATTTTCCTCTTCCTTAGTACATGATAGAAGCATTGATTGTGCTCTCTTCCCCAGTAGTGCCTGTGTACATAAGTATGTCTGTGTCTCTTTGGTAGTACAAATTTTGCTGTGAAATCTTGCTGTGAACCCTATATTTTGGAGGGTTTGACTAGATGACCCCAGCGTCCCTTTCAACTCTCCCAATTTGTGGCTGTGTGGAAGGACATGTGTCCACAAACATTGCAGGGTAATTCTTAAATTCTGGTGTGGTGATGGAGTTGAAATTCAGCCTAGCTTTGCTCTTTAGTTTAAAAGGTGAGAGGTGAAGCTGTGATGTTTTGAAGCACAACTGGTAATACCAAGCATTTGAGTGATTACAGTGTTTATCATTTTGTCTACTATTTAAAAATCAGACTTCAAAGTCAATTCAAAGTTTAAGCGCATACAAATACATATGGGCCTTGACCAATCCTGTAAATAAAGGGGCAGTTAAATTTTTGTCTGCAAATGGTAAGGTTGAAATGACTGAGAATGTTAAAAATCCTATGAATTCTGACTCTCTGGCCATTTTTTCCCACATATAAGGGCGTGGCATTGTTCTGTAGCACCCTGCTTGTGGTTAACGCTTAGCTGGAATGAAATATTCAACGCAGCAATAGAGAAATTAAAATAATAATTTATTTGTCAGACAAATAAATGAGAGGCACAGTGGTATGGTTACCAAGCTCTGGCCTGGCCTCCTGCCATTCTGGCCAGCACTTATATTTCCTTAATCCAGCCCCCTTGCTCCTCCTTTGGCTGCCTCTGTCCAATCAGCCTGGTTGAAATTCCTATTGGCTGTTTGCTAGAACCAATCACAAAAGATACACCCATTTCCTTCTGTCCTTTTATGGAACACAAAGAGCTATATATTCTTATATCTATAAATGACAAATAAGTAGTAATATATCTTACATGTGTCTCAACAAGGAATCTTAATTACCAGCTCACCTCTTGCCCTCCTTGCCCTATTGCCTTCCAAAACAGATGGTTAATCTTAAATTTTTATCTTCAAGGATCTTGAGTTCACATCAACATTGAAAGATCTCCTTCATTTGAAGGTGTCTAAACAAAAAGGCCTGACAACCATATATCAGGAGTGCTCGATGGCGTCTCCTGTCTGGCAGGAGGCTGGGCTCATTTGCCCCTCTGGTCTCCTATTGCAATATGACTCTATGAAATAAGAATCTAGCATTTCTTAAATCCTTTGCATAATTACATTTAAGCTAATATATTTCATACATTATCATAGGTAGCCTTTTAAAAGAATTAAAACCTTCTCAAAGTGAAAAGGAAGGAACAGTTTCCAGCCTCAAAATAAAAATAGAAAGAAGCTTCTTCTTCTCCAGCCAAGCCAGTTGCCTTTTTCACTGCTCTTGGCCTTTTTAACCTTAGGAAGAAGATATGGCTCATTTTACTATTTACCAACCCTTAATTTGTAGGGTCAGTGTAACCTTGGCTCTCAGCCTGTAATTCCCTTTTTACGACTTTGAGAATTGTTTTCTGCTATAAATCAGGGGGCCCCCTTGTCTTAGGAGGAAAAACATCTTGCCAAGGTTTTTTAGTCTTCTGCCTGGCATGAAACATTTGAAAATCTTTAAGCTCATTTTAAGATACAGGCCCTGATCGAAATATATAAGCTCTGATAAAAATGCAGGCTTATGATTAGATGCCTCAGTTCTGCGAATGACCAGATAAAATGACCAATAATATGACCTATAATGATAGCCCTTTCCTGTAAATAAAGGAAGCACTCCCTTGCTTGGGCTACAGGAAACATGATCCCTTAGAAAACTTCTAGCTTTGGTAAATGCTTGAATTACGGAGTTTTTTCTTTTTTGTTTAAAAAATCTAACCCTATTTTTAAAATCTACTCCATACCCTTCCCTTCCCTTATTCAAATGGTAATTTAGCCAAAGGATGCAACATTTTCAATAGTATAAAAGGTTTGCTGAGACATGAACTCTGCACATACACAGAGGCTAGATCAGTCAAAGAGAGAGAGAGAGAGAGAGAGAGAGAGAGAGAGGAAGGAGGGGGGACTGTAGGGTGGAGAGAGGAGGTTTTGAGAGCTTGGGCTGCAGGGAGAAAATTGTCCAAATTTTCTTATGTAAAACTTGGAACCATTGAGGGGAATCACCCTTAATGTGTCTTTTGCTCCAGGGGCTACGTAAGACAAAAGGGTTAAACAAAAAAAAAAACAAAAAACTAGCCCATCAAAAGTCAAGAGCTTTCCAGGTTCCAAATCTTAACATGCCAAATTCTTTTCACGGGTAAATATCAAAGCATCCCCCCCCCCCCTCAATGGGATTTAAATCACAGAGTTTGTTTGTGTGCATTTTAGGAACAGCATTTCCTGACAGGCTTCTCACATGAAATACCGGTAATTTTCCCTTTTAACAGGATATGTGAACCCCGATAACAAAGTGTTTGTCCCTTTTTTCCTCCCACAGCAACTTTCTTTCTGTTCTGTGAAACAAGTCTGAATCCCTGCTATATTAGTGACTTCCATCTCTTTGTGGCTTTGACACTTTTTAAGTTACAAATAATCTGTTTTCATTTATTTAATCCGTTTTTCCATGATGTCTATGAAGTTAATCGAAGCACAACCAAACATTGTTTGTGGAATGGTATATGTTTACCTTTTGCCTGAGCATTTCTTATTAATTCTGTAATTTTGGCTAGTTCAAGGTACTTGCACAACTTTAAATTGCCATTCATTTTTTCTTGGTATTAAGTCATTTCCCAGTGTTTTGCTATTAACATTCTAGCCGATGTTGTCACATCAAGAAACACTCTTTTATTTTCATTGTTACTTCAGATTTCTTAAAATTGTGTGTCTTAGCATTTATTTATTTTTCGTTCCCCATAGGTCATTGTGTGTGTGTGTTTTACTTTGGGGACATGTCCATCACATATTGAAAGTCATTTTAAGCCATTTTCCATTGTTTTCCCATTTTTCAGTCCAGTAGTAATCTGTGTGGTTTTCATAATATCTTTGTATTATTTAATAATAATTCTTTTCTAAATCTGATGTCTTTGTGTCAAGTCTGTTTTCATCTGACTGGTAATCTATTTTTTTTGCTTCCTTTTATTTTTTAACCTTTGTTGTATTTTTTACAGTTCTCTTTCTATACATGTGGAGTCATTTTTTTATTTAATAATAGGGGGGGGGAATAAAAACCCAAAAACTAAGTGAAGGAAAGCAAACAAACTTAGCAGATAATAACAGTAATTATATGAAAATGTGATAATATTAAAATGAGTAAAATGCTGAACGTGCTAAGATAACTCAAGGAGATTGGGGGGGGGGGCTTTTGCCCCTTCCTTTTCTAACTGTCTTTTAAGTCCCTAAAAAAACCCTGCCCCCTTACAGGATGTCACTTCTACAGATGTGTTACTACAGACCTATGATGAAAAAGCTTCGCCACCACCTGCAGAAACAACAGACACCAAAGTTTTCAAAGTGCCCACAGCTATCTCTTTCAAAGGATATAGACTGCCGGGGAAGTGGGGCTGACAAAGGGGGGAGGAGTTGAATTGCAAGGACATTTCCTCACTTGGAACCTCAAGATACATGCGTAAAAATATCACAATTGTCTCAAGATATGCAACTGATACTTAATTAGTTTGTTTTGTATTATGTGTTATTATGTAGGAATGTTGAAATGTGTCTGACAGTGTGTTATTTCCACAAATGGGGGGGGGGGGGCTATTTTGTGGCTATTTTTGTGTGTAATTGTTTTTATGTTTAATGTCTTATTCCTTACACCCCAGTGGAGGATTCTCATACATTTTATGTTTTTTTTACAGATCAGGCTATTATGTAGTCCAATGTTTAGAATTAGATAAATTTATGACCACATTTAGTTGTTTCACCTGGCACTCTGCCAACTTCCCTACCCATTTTAAAAACGTGCTAAAACTCACTTTACCAAGGAGAAGCTTCAGGACGGTGTATATGCTTTGGTTTAGCCGGAATAATCCCTTATAGAGTTAAATTGACTTATTTGGAGAAGTGCCCCTTAAGAATGGTTTTGCTTTAACAGATTGGTTTGAAAAGTTGAGAACCATGGGGCAAGATAAATTCAAATTGGACTCAGTTTGAATTGGGCAAGTGTATCCAGGCTGCAAGTAGCTTTTTGGTCCTTAAAGTGCAAGTGAGCAACTTCCCATGACTGCAAGACCAGAGCCTATAATAATAAAATCCCATAGAATGGCCAGGCAAGGACATTTCTCTCCTGACGTGCCCAAACCTGTGCCAGCTGTGGTGAGTGCCAGGCAACATGGTTAATATGAAAGCCCTAAGTGGATTCACCAGGGATTGCTACTACTGTTACACCAGGCCGGTGTGAGACCACAGAAGAGCTATCTTGACACCTGAGAACACAAAATGGCGGGGGGCAAAGCAAACTGCATTTTTTTTCCAGTCAATAGTGGACCTTCCTGCTAAATGTAAAGCATAGACCACTACTGAACAAAATACAACAGGTGTTCCTTTATGCGATATCCTATATCCAGCTATCTGCACTACTATACTTGCAAATGACCTTAAGAGGCATGGCTTGCAAGTCCCCTTCAGGTTTGCACAAACCCACACATCTAGTACGGTAGATACAAAGTTATTATTTAGTGCCTATCTATATAACATACACATACATTGTATTGGTCCGTGTTGCTCCCTCCTTTGCTGCCCTGCTCAACCCACCTCCTTTTCCATTGGGCCTATTCCCACTCACAGGGCACCCCTACCTTCACCGAGATCTAGGGTGCGGAGAAAAGATTTGCAAGTTCTTACAGAACTTTAATGCAAATCTATCTCCGAATGGGGGACTGATACGGAAAGGGGGGGGCATGTCTTCTTTACCTTCTTCTTCGCTACAATATATCCATTTATTCCCAATTGTCAATGTCAAAAGGGACTAAAATCTATAATCCCTCAAGCAAGGTGTCAAGACCCTAATCCTGTCAAATCGCTCTGATCAGCCTTTCCTCCAGGCAATGTCAGGTGGCAGACTGGACCATTGTCTTCTCATCCCCAATACTCAGGAAGTGTTTATCTGCGCATATCTCCGACTCTGCATATTCCCCCTCCCTCCTCCATATGTTAATCTGTGTAACCCAACCTCCCTTTAATATATTCATGATGTAATCTGTGTAACCAAACCTCTCTTTAATGTATTCATGACGTGTTTTGCACTGTATTCTGGGACATGGGGGGAGTTTCAAAAACTCATGTCACCCCTTTCTCACTGTTCAATCTCGCCTTGAACCTGTTGCGCAATAAACTTGGATCTTCTGCAGTTTGCTCCTGTCTACGGCTGAGCTCATTTTCCTCCGCAGGGACCCACGGACTTAGTCTGATGAGCTGGGTGGCAGAGCAGCCTCGCACCCAGATTTTGCCGTAACAGTATGATCAGCTTTGAGGGCATCTCCTTTGAGAGTGCTCTCCAGGGGACCCAGGCTGTTTCCTCTACCTCTAAGTCTCCAGAGGGGTCTGTCCCAGCTCTGAGCACAACTGATCTGGCTAAAGGCGGCCAGGGGCAAGGCCAGGTAAGTCCAGATTGAGAGGTAGGGAAAGGGCTTTGAGGCTGTAATGCTCTCCTTGAGTCTCTCCAGCTGCTTTGGACAACTGCCCCCATCCATGACCCCTGGCCATACCGCCTGGGCCTGGTGAGAGATGGAGCCCCAGAACACCTGGAGTGCACCAGGCTGGGGATATTGTGAGGTGGAAGGCAAAAGGAAGGCAGACAGCCCATCCCGGGGTCGGTCCTTTTCCTCCTTCTAGCTTAATGGCTCACCTGAGCCACTATCCTTTAAACTGGGGAAGCAGCAGCGGCTCATCAGAACTCACAAGTTAGGAAGTCCTATGCTATAGTCCCCATCTTCTTGTTATGTCCTGTTGGTGGGGAGAATCGTGCCGTTTTCCTGTGGGTGGGCAGCCAGCCAGCAGCAGGCTGGCAGGTGGGCCCAGGGAAATGGCTTTGTTGGGGGAGCCTCAGAACTCGTCCTCTGCATGTTTGTTCCCTGTTGCCCCAAAGTGGGAACTGTCTTGCAATTCAGGCTTGTGGTACACAGGTAGAGAAGGGGAGACGTTTGTCTCTTCAGATGCCTGGGAGAAGAGAGCAGTGGGTGGGGGCAGCCTCTGCTCCCCCTTCTAGAAAGGAGGCATTTGCCAACATGGGTGCAATGCTGCTCCATGTGGGGAAAGTGTTTATCCATCATGGACTTGGGGGGATGCTGCTGCCAGCCAATATGGGCTTTGAAGGGTTTTGTTTTACTGTAGGCCTGTTTATTCTGCTGCATTTCAATGTTTGGCTATTTCCGGACCTAGTTGTAAAGTACCTTGAGATTCCCACATAATAGGTTGCAGGTAAATACTCTAAAAATAAGAACCCCCCCCCCATCATGTCACAAAGTCAATTGACACAGAGCCTAAAATAATGCCAACGAGCTCTTCTACCTGGAAGTGCAACATCAGCCCTTCAACACATCAGCATGATGTGCAGTTGTCACACGGCTACAACTCATAAGCCATGAATGCAGGTCTGAATAGTGCCCCTTTGGAAACCCCCACCCTCCATGCAGAAAAAAGAGCATCTGCCCCTGAAATCCTTTCAGTATAAAGTGTATGAATGACAGGCAGCTAAAAAACTGTCTCCTTGGCTATTTGGCTCATGTGTCTGGTAGAACAAACTCCGTGGACGAAAAGAGCCTTGCCAGGAATGTGAGCCGACTTTAATCCAGCCTGCCCTGAAATATCTCAGAAGTGAAGCAGGAGAAAGAGGCCCAGTTTATGGCGGTGAGCTGACTTGGTTTTGAGTAGGAGGGTGTGCGCTGCAGGGGACTGGTCTGCTTATGTGAATAGGCTGGACTACAAAATCTCTGGCTGCTCTTATATTCTTTTCCTGCAAGGCTGCAGTTAGGTTAGTGAGTGGCAGGCTATTGCCTATCTTGTGTATCAGCAGCACTGTAGAGTCAGGCCAGATGGCAAATCCTGATAGTTGGGGTCGGGGTGCATATGGAATGGGTTCGGGAAAGAGGGGTGGCCACTTCCAATCTACCAGGAAGCATTTTTCTGCTGGAGAAACAGCTTGCACCAGCAGAAGGAGGCAGCACTCCACAGAAAACCTCTCTGTCATACAAGCAGTCCTCTACAAGGAGACCCTTGGGCTGGGAGGGAGCTGGAAGTGACCATATTCCAGATGAGGGGGAGCATGAAGCCAGGCTCTGGGTTTCGTGTTGGAATGGAGATGTAAAATCACTTCTTTTGTATTCAGGTCAGGACAAGAGATCCACACCTGGGAGCTTGATGGCAACTGAAGGGATCCATGGTGATCCAGGACAAGCTGCACTTGCTGCTCAGATAAGGCCAGAAGGAGGCTTACCAGGCGTCCCCGGTTGCCAAGGAGAGTCCCCGGATTCAGCAATCTGTCCCCGGCAGAAATGTGTCCCCGGAATGTCCCCGGATTTACGCCTGGGGACTTCCTGCGCTGCAACATGGCTGACGCCATGGCAGCAAGCAGCATCGGAGGTCCCGACTACATCCAGGGACATTAATTAAATCCGGGGACATTCTAGCCAGCCAATCCACTGGCTGGGGGGGTGCCCCGACCTTGCTGCAGCCGCCGCCGCTGAGGAGAGGGAGAGCCCGACCCGAGAGAGGAGAGACCCAGAGGAAGGTATGTCTGCTTTAACGCCTCATTGCTGAGCAAAAAACAGCGTTCTTGGCCCTTCCTGTGGCGTACACCCCTCCCCCCTTTTCTCCAGCTGGACGGCTTGTCTTTGGGGCGTGGAGGCAAAGCACAGCAGAGGGGATCCCCTGCCCTCCCCACTTTGTGGGAGAGTTTGCTTGCAGATAGGGATAGCGCACGGTTGGAGAGCCTTTTATTTGTAATTGCTCTGGTTGCTTAGAAGGGTAGTTGGCGGATGAAGTTAATCAAGTCAACTTTAATCGTTTAACCTGCCAGAAAAAGGGCCAGTTTAAAACAGCGGCTGTCTAGTTCACAGAGTTCCTGAACAAGCATGCATGGAAACACCGGTTTCTATAATGACTGAAATGTGCTTCATTTGCAACTAGGTAGAGCCTCTCTGCTAATGCAGAGCACAATCCACAGCTTCAGGCAAGTCCATTTATATACCCAGAATCCAGAGCAGCCTTTTCTCATACGCCTCTGAAGTACCACCACTGCAACACCAGCGCTTGGCCTTCTGGCACCTGCAGGCTAGGGAAAGAGCTCTTTAGCACCCTGGGGTGGAGCTCCTTCTCAGCAATAGCACTGTCTGCTCATTCCCAACTTAAGGATGAACTTAAGGATGATCAATCATTGGGTATGAAGGTCCAGGAGCTTGTAGAAAACCTCCAGCCATTGCCTGCAATACTCCAGGAGCCGCAAGCAAGAGGTATTTTTGAGAATTGCGTCCCGCGGCGACCCGGAAGTAACGGAGTGGGTTACTTCCAGGTTTCGCTGCTCGCGCATGTGCAGACGCTCAGAATGACGTCACACGCATGCGCAGAAGCGGCAAATCGCAACCCACACACGTGCAGACGCAGGTTGCGTTCTGCTCATGATGCGAACGGGGCTCCGGAACGGATCCCGTTCGCAACCAGAGGTACCACTGTAGTTGAAATGCCTGACTTGTTCAATGGCTTGTCCATTTAGGAGCCATTTCTGCTTCCTGGGCTGTGCCCCCAATACTATGGCTTTTGTCTTGGAATAATTTGTATTCGAATCTTTGTTACGACACAGTCTCCCAAAGTTCTTTAGTAATCGCCTCATACCCATTTGTGTTTGTGCTAACAACACCGCATCGTTGGCATGTAGCAAAATTGATACATTATGGGATAAAACTGAAACAGGGAAATATCTGGCCATTTGGGTTCCTTTATTACATCATTTACGGTACATAAATGTTAAAAAGCAAAATTTTAGAAAGTATTTCAAATTGTTTAAAATGATTTAGGAATTACAAGGTTAACTTCTTTAAAAAGATATTAAATAAGTTTTAAAAGCCTGTATGTGTAACTGCTGAAGATGTTGGGGGGTGGCGGCAGCTGTGGTTGTAAGACTCCCTTAAAACTGATTTACAGTGCTGGCTCTTGGGGATTGAAAGGGCACATAAAAAGGCCTTGCTCCAAATTAAAGAGAAACCAACAAACAACCCCAGTCAAACAATTAAAAAAAACCAGCCTGTGGGGCTCAGATGAACATGTCCCACTTTGGTGCAACTTGACCAAAATGACATGCACAGATCCTCCCTTCTTTTTCTCAGTGATAGAAGCGATTTTGGCTGGGGTGTGGCATGGAGCTGAAACAGTATTTAAGGAAGCTGAAGTATTCCGTTTGAAGCTCCAGGAGCTTGAAGAGAAACTCCAGGCGTTGCCAGCAACACTCCAGGAGCCGCAAGCCAGAGGTATTTTTGAGAATCCTGTCTTCACATGGCCCTCCCAATGATGTTGGGTTTCAAGTCCCATCATCCCTGATGAGCGCTGGCCATGTTGGCTGTGGTTTAGGGGAGTCCCACCACAGTCTGGAGCCCAGTTCAGTGCGCCTTTGTGGGCAGCTGGTAGCCATGCCTGGGTCGCCTTGTCCTTTGTTCTTTTTCTCTTTGCTGTCTGATGCTCGAGAGAAAGATAAATTTGGGGGGAAAGATAAATGGGGGAAAAGATAAATTTTGACGAGGGAAAGGCAATGGGGCCGATTTGTCAGGCGCACACAGGCACAGCTTGAAGACTTTACGCAGAGAGGAACCCCACACGGGAGACACAGATACACAAGCACACAGAAGTCAATAACCCAAGAGTGGCTTCTAAGTGGGGGGTTGGCTGAGGACAAGGTGGGGCGGAAACATGTGGAGCTTTGCAAAGGGGAGGCAGAAAGCGTTTGTCAGAGGGAAACTCACTTTCCCTTTTTAGAAACCGGCCAAGATCCCTTCTGCATTTGCAGCGCTGCCCCCAAAGTGACCCTTTCAATCCACTTGGTAGTCCAGCTGTAGGCGCTGGTCTTCCAGGCAGAATGAAAGGCGCACCCACCGATCCCGCTTCCTTCCTCTCCCCTTCCTGCCCCCCTCCGTTCTTTGCTCACCTGCCTCCTTCCCGTCCTCTCCCCTGCCTGCCTCCTCCAGCCGGGAGCGCCCACCCACGACCCCCAGCTTCCGAAGGCACCAGTGAATGTCCCCCCCCCCCCCGCAGGATGACACCCAGTGCGGACTGCCCCCACCCTACTCTGCCACTGCTCTGGAAGAAGCTGTTCTGCTGAGAGCAGGACATCTCTGAAGACTCGGCTGGGGTTCTGTAATCTCTGGTGATACATCCCACTGGCTGAGGTGTGGTGAGCTGCAGACTGACTCCCACAAGTCACCAGCTGAGAGGTTCATGGTCCAGATGCCACTACACCCCTAGGTGCTGAAAAGTACCAACTCGAATGGCTCTGAAAGGAAATCAGACAAATTCAACCTTGAGATTTCTCTGCTATCCATCGGACTGGGTTGCCCCAGCCATTCTGGGCGCTGCCAGCAAATTGAAACATCCAAAAGAGTAAAACACCCCAAAATCTTCCCTGTACCGAAGCCAATTGGATTGACTGTTGAATCTTCTTCCAAGTACTTTGGAAAGGACAGGAGCTTTCCCTGCACTTGAGAGCAGTCAGCTGACGTAGGGGTACAGGCCAGGCCACAGGGCACTCCCAGCTCAATCCCCTCACCTCAGCATCGCCGCCTGAGGCAGCTGCCTCACTCTGGCTCATCAGAGGTCCGGCCCTGCTTGGGAATATGAGTGGGAGAGGGCCACTGCACTCAGGTCCTGCTTATGGGCTTGTTGTGAGCCTCTGCTGGGCGACTATGGGGAACAAGGTGCTGGACTAGATCATCCATTGGTCTAATCCAGAAGGACTGTTCTTACATCCGGGGTGGACTGGAGGCAACTCCAACTTGCAAAAAGCCCTGGAACACCAAGAATTGCAGACTCCACACTAGCAAGCAAATGAGCTATTGCTTCGCTCATTAAACCAAAAGAAAAAAACAAACCCCTTTTGCCAAGCTTGGCAACCACGTCCAGTAGCAAACAGACCAATGAAAGTTGCATTTTTGCGTGGGTAGGAAGGGTGTCATTTTCCTTGGGCTGATTTAGGTCCTCGGCTTTTAGACTCCAGAACTGGCACAAACGGGGATGGAAATCTGCTTCAGTTCAAAGGGAGGTATGATTGGCAGGCAAGGTGACACAGCCAGTTATGTGGAAGGGAGGAGGAGAAGGGTGGGGAGGTCACAAGGGAGGAAAGAGCTCTGCACCGCAGCTCGGAATTGTTTTGGAAGAGTGGAGGGGAACACAGGAAACCTTTCTTCCCTTTCAGTCTTTTCTCTCCCCCCCCTTTTTCCTTTTTTTTCTTTTTTAAGAATATGCTATACGGAATTTCCGAAGGGGGAATTCGCTAGGGATCTCGCCTTCCCCAGAAACCCCTCCACATACCTAGGGTGCGAGACAATGAGCTCGAGAAAGCCCTTTCCTTCCCCTGTCGCACCAAGCACCACATCTTTTTTTATGAAGAAAAGACCCTGCTTCCCTCTTTCTGGTATGAAACCTTATCAATATGAACGGGGACTTGGGCATGAACTCTGTATTTACATACTGCTGCGTATAGCCCAATCAAAAGCATCGGATTTGGACAGCTAGCCAATAGATGATAGCGGCCTCTAGTGGACAGAATCTTTCTTGTACTGCTGCCTGTTTCTGTTCTGCAGAACAGCGGAGCTTCGCCAGCTTGACTGAGTTCCTGAGTGGCCGCCGGCTGAGAGAACAATGGACTCAGTCCATCAAAAGCCCATTAACTGGTTTCTATTGCGACAAGTGATCCTTTGTTGCAAGAAATCTGTCAAGCCACTTCCCTTATGGACTGCCGGCTTAGGAAAAGCCCCTCACTTCAGAAAATCCACCCCCTGCATCAATTTCCTCCATTCCAACGCCATTCTTGCCCTTAAGGAAAGGACTCTTTCCCCCTCTTTCTCCCGCCATAATCCCTCAAGCGTGAGGACACGTGTACACCCAGGGAAGTGCCCAAAGGTGACAATTACTGAGCAGTTACTTGGCCAAAGAAACCAAGAGCCCCTCCCCAGACTTGCCCCAGGGTATGCATGTGCAGGAGGGACGCGGGTGGCGCTGCGGTCTAAACCACAGAGCCTAGGGTTGCCGATCAGAAGGTCGGCAATTCGAATCCCCGCGACGGGCTGAGCTCCCGTTGCTCGGTCCCTGCTCCTGCCAACCTAGCAGTTCGAAAGTACGTCCAAGTGCAAGTAGATTAATAGGTGCCGCTCCGGCGGGAAGGTAAATGGCGTTTCCGTGCACAGCTCTGGTTCGCCAGAAGCGGCTTAGTCCTGCTGGCCACATGACCCAGAAGGACATCCGGTCGGCGCCAGCGATCAATGGCGGACTTCCCCCGAAGCTCCAAGGGAAGTCTACTTCACGGGTTCGGGTCCTGCCGCTACGGCGAAGCGGGGACCCTCAGAAATCACAGGCAGTGAAGCCTGTGAACAAGGAGGCTCGGCGGGTACCTTTGGGTTCTCTCCGAACTGCGAAGGAGCCTTTTTAAAGGCTCTGGAACGGTTGTGGGGGGAGCGCGGTACTGAGAGCTGCAACCCAGTCCGTGGAGTGAAGCCGCATCGCCATTATCGGAGAGCACTGATTTCTTCCGGCAAATTGGATTTGAGAGCAACTACTCGTGAGTAGGATTAAAAGCTTAAATTGGACTTAAAATTTAAAAGATTTGAATACCATCACGGGAAAGGCATAAAAAGGAAGTCTGCCTTTCCGTGCTGTAGACATAACTAAGCAAAGAGACGGCTAAACTGTAACCTTTGGAGATCGCACTTGAATAAGAGCAAATCCACTGTTAAAAGCAAGACGTAACCCCCCCATCTAGCGGGCAGGAGCGGTGGGGGAGAACTTTTAATTGAATTAAATTCCTGCATGAAAGGAGAGAAGGAAAATATATCCACTGTTTTTGCATCCTGGGGGCGGACTGCCTTGAAAGGGAAGACTTGTGAACTGCTAATATAGTAAGCCTGAAAATAACTTTGTGAACTCTGCTGAAAGATACAGTATTTGGGAACTACCTTCCAGATTGCTACATATTTGTAACTATTTAGGAAAGAGCTGGAACTGGAGCCTCTTTTTCCTTATGAAGAGTGGGGGGGGGGGGGACTCTGAAAGAATATATCTGCTTTAAAAAACTGTGAAACTAAGTTGGAATTCCCCCCTCTAGAGGAGACTTTGTTACTTTCTGAAACAACTAAGCTACTAGAAGCTCAGCCACTGGAAACTTCCTACTGAAAACAAACTTTTAGGCTTGAGACTAACCTTGGCTGGGCATGAGAGTGGCATGGCAGATGGTAAAGGAAAGATAGAGCTGGTTCAGGAGAAAAGCCTCAGATCTGGCAGACAATACAAGACTGATATTCCACAACAAAGAAGGGCCTCAGTGACAGGAGCAGCTGCGGCCTTGCAAACAAAACCAAAAACTATGTCATCAGAAGACGCATTGACAAAGGCACTGGGAAAAATAAATGAATCTTTGGAACTTCTTACGAGGCAAGGGATCGACACAAGTAAACAAGTTGCAGAAACAAATAAAAATGTAGCTGAGATTTCAGCAAAACCTGACTTGAACACTTCAAGTATAAAAGAATTGGGAGCACAAGTTAATGCTAATGCTCAGAATATTGGGAAACTTTTACAAGAATCAGCTACCACTCGAAAGATTGCAGAGGAGGCAAAGGAAATTGCAACTGAAACGCAGGAGAAAATACCACCGGTGGTTAAGAAACTGGCGGACCATGATTTGTCCTTTGCTATGATAGACCTTCAAAGGAAAGAACGGAATTTAAGATTGAGATTCGTACCAGAAAGTGAACAGGATAACTTGGTGGACTTTCTGACAAAAGAGTTTCTTGAATTTTGGCAAGAGGGCCTGAAGGAGGAGGAAGTTAAGATTGTGAGTGCATTTAGACTTGGAATAAGACAAAAAAAGAACAAGGTAAGAGACTGTTTGATTACTTTGAGATCAAAGGAAGAAAGAGATAAAATTTTAAACTTGCACTATCAAAAAACACTGGAAATTGAAAATTCTTTTGTGGAGATCTTTAAAGATATACCTAAGCCTATCTTGGATGCAAGAGGTGAATACAGAGATCTGGTTCTGCTATTGAAAAAAAGTAGAATTTTCTTCAGGTGGGAATTCCCCCAAGGCTTATCTTTCAAATACAGAGGAAAGAAAATAAGAATAAAGACACTGAGTGATAAAGACAATTTTTTGAGAGACCACGAAGAGGATCTGTTGAAGGAAGTTGAGGCTGGAGAGGAACCAACATCACCAGGAAAAGGAATACTGGACATAGCAAATTTATCGTTTGGATTGCAACCACCGACAGAAGAGGAACAACGACTGGGAGCAGTAGGAGGAGTAAGTAAATAACTCCATCATGGCTTTGCGACTTTTGAGCTGGAACTGCAATGGTTTGAACATACCTTGGAAGAGGAAGAACGTTTTTCATATATTAAAGAAACAACAATTGGACTTGATTTGTTTACAAGAGACACATGTGATGAGAGCACATAGAAAATTACTTATTAACAAAAAATTAGGACAAGAATTTATCTCATCTGACAGAGTGAAAAAAAGAGGAGTTGTTATATATGCAAAGGATAGACTGATGCCGAAACTGATATTTAAAGATGAACAAGGAAGATATCTGGCAATCGAAATTCAAGTTCAAGGACAGAAACTTTTGATTGTAGGAATTTATGCACCGAATGAAGGTAAATCTGAATTCTTTAAGAAGTTGCATGAGACTTTGTTGGACTATTTGGACCTTAATGTAATCCTGATGGGAGATATGAATGGAGTAGTTTCTACAAATATGGACAAAGCACAAAGACAAGTGATTTCTAAAGATGGAAGACTACCAAAAACCTTTTTTGAAATGACTGACAATATGGACTTGGTTGACATTTGGAGAACAAAAAACCCTCTTGAGAGAGAGGGAACCTTTTTTTCTGAAGCCAAAATGACCTCGACTAGAATTGACCAAATATGGGTTACTAGAGGACTGGCACCAAAGATTAAAAAAGTGGAAATCTGCCCAAAAACATGCTCCGACCATAATGCCGTGAAGATGGAGATGAATCAAACAACAGCTGGTACTTTCAGATGGAGGATGAATGACACCTTATTCAAAGATAAAGAATTCTGCAAAAAGGCCCAAAAAACATTGAGAGACTATTTTGAGATTAATATGAGGTCTAATGTTGAAAAAAGAGTGGTCTGGGATGCAAGCAAAGCCGTTATGAGAGGCTTCTTGATACAACAAAACGCAATAAGAGAGAGAAGCCAAAATGCGAAAAAAGATAAGATCTTGGAAAATATAAAAGAAGGAGAAAAGAAATTAAGAGCAAAACCAAAGTCTCAGGAGATTTTGAGAGAAATTAAATTATATCAAATTCAGTATATGGAATTGATGAATCAAGAAATAGAATGGAAAATCAAACAAATGAGACAGAAGACTTTTGAATCAGCAGATAAATGTGGTAAATTTTTGGCTTGGCAATTGAAGAAGAGACAAAAATTAAATACTGTGACAAATTTAGAAGTGGATGGAAAGAACATTTATAATCCAACTGAGATTAGAAGCTGCTTCCAGAGATACTTTAAGCAATTATATGCACAGGGGCCACAAAAAGACTCTGATATAGAACAATTTTTGGAGAAAAATGGATTGAAGGAAATTTCATGTGAAGATAAAATACTTTTGAATCAGAAAATAACTGAACAAGAAATAGAAGGTGCCATCCAAAATATGCAACTGGGCAAATCTCCGGGGCCTGATGGACTGACTTCCAAATATTATAAAGAGCCCTTATCTTAATAAGCACTATAAAATTAGTGAAGGTTAGAATGACATGGATTTAAAAATTATGTGGTT
Organism: Podarcis gaigeae; assembly: GCF_964106915.1. NCBI lineage: Eukaryota > Metazoa > Chordata > Lepidosauria > Squamata > Lacertidae > Podarcis > Podarcis gaigeae. The sequence goes on along the minus strand of NC_139695.1, from coordinate 8,782,835 downwards.
TGCAGGGGTGTTGATTAAGGAAAAAGAACAGAATTATCAAAAAATATGGGAAATAAGGGAATGGATTTGCTGATTTGATAATGAAATTAGAATACAGAAGGGGGAGGTATGAGGAGGTTGGGGAAATTAGGTTTAAGAAAATAAGGTTTGAAATTATACTTGTTTTTTGTTTTTTGTTTGTGTATGTTTCTATGGTTGTTTGTGTTTATATGTTCTTATTGGAAACTTTAATAAATATTATATTTTTTAAAAAAAAATGACCCGGAAGCTGCACGCCGGCTCCCTCGGCCAATAAAGCGAGATGAGTGCTGCAACCCCGAGTCGGTCACGACTGGACCTAATGGTCAGGGCTCCCTTTACCTTTAGCTTTACTTAAGAGGTGCCTGGACATGTTTGCCTGTGTTAAGCTTGTACTGAGTGAGAAGTCTGGACACGTTTGCCTATGGCCTGTCCACCGTCCCTCAGACCTGTGGGAATGTTCAGGATGCAGGAGAGGATATATTGTCTGATTATATCCTTATCCAACTTGTCTTAACAAGTTCCACAATTTAGCAGAGTAACATTCCCCTCTTCTAAAATTGTCAGCGGATGCGTTTGCTCAGGCTCGCTAAAGCCTCTATAATAACTGTTCTGGTATTTCCCCCCTTTTCCCTCATAAAAGATAAGACACGACACAGTCTTCTATAAAAGTATAAAAAGAGTTTACTCACATTCTGTTCACAACCGGATCCCAGAAGGCAGACTTAGCTTAGAAAAGTAACATACACTTGAAAACTATTCCATAAGAAGACAGTCCCTTTGTCCTCTCTTGGCTGGAGGCCAAGAGGGCATCTTTGGCTAAGCAGATGTTGCTTCTTCGATGTGGTGAAAGAGAGAGAGAGATGGCTGCCCTGCCCTGTGCTTTTGTCCTTACCTGCACAGGTGAGGCCACACCCACCTTTAGTCACATGTAAAGGAAGTTTGTCCCAGCCCAGATTCCTATGCCCCACAAATAACCCAGAGATGCATTTTGAGTAAGAGGATACATTCTACTCATGTTAAAACACGCTGATTCCTGGACCATCCGCAGGCTGGATTGAGAAGGCGATTGGGTCTGTATGCAATGTATTCTGGGTGACTGTGGGAAGTTTTAAAAGTCAATGTCACCCCATGTTCGGGGTTCTTACTCCTGTGGGAACCTGTTGCGCAACAAAAAAAGATCTTGGTCTACTGACCGCTGTTTTGCTCCAATTTGTGGCTGGAATCTCCTTCATTTCTGACCACAAGTACCTGTGGGCTCTGCCCGACGAGCTGGGCTGTTGAGTAGCCTCACACCCCGGAATTTTCCTCATCAATGCCAACTCACCCATAGAGGCAGAATAGGAAGCCAGCCCTCCAGGACTTGCTCCTCTGCTGTAAACATAGTTAAAGATGAGCTGCAGCTAGTAAGACCAAGCACTGGGTGCCTCTCACAGAATCAAAGGCTAAAATTGGGTTGAGTGCTTCTCTCCAGAATCTCTTTCCAGGATTATGGCTTCACATGCCTCCTTCTAATAGCAAATTCATCTGGGGAGACCCGACAGTCGGTGGCCAAACACATGGAAAGCACATTTGGTGGTGGGGAACAAGAGGGTGCTGCTCCACAAACCTTAAAAAGCACCCTCTCCAATGGCATGGCACTTGGATGACCCTGTGGTTCTACCCCTGGGGCTGAGGGTGATGAAACAATTCCTGAGGCAGCTAAAGTGCTGGTGGTGAGACCAAACACGGGTTAGAGCTCAACGCCGAGCCTACCAAGTGGCGATAGCGACGGTGAGGAGGACCATTGTTGCTGGATCTGTTGGTGAAAACAGTACCAGGAGACTCTTTCAGGTGGTTCCTAGTCTAACAGAACCACCTTTGCCATCAGGGTCTGATACAGAGTCCAAGATCTCCTGTAATGACTCCTGTCATGAATTTTTCTGCAGATAAAAAGAGGTAGACTCCACCAAGGTAGAAGGGTGCCAGAGCTCTGCCTAGTCAGAGACATAGGATGGCTTGCCAGTTCCCGGGGCCACGTGGAGGAGGGGGTATGAGGGAGGGAAACAGACGGAGTATGCATGCGCATCCGACTGCCTAATGGCATCCACATCACCCAGGGGATCACAGCCCCAAAGATAAGAAAAGAAGAGCCACCCCATTGTCTGGAGAGGTCACTTACCTGATCGCATGGACAAGCCGTTGTCATCGGACCCCAGTGATGGAAGCGTGCAGCTGTATTGAGGCAGCACCAGGTGCTGCAATTGTGCACCTCGAACAATTTTGTGCCTGGGGCAACTGCCCCTGTGCCCCGCAGCCCACTATGCCACTGGGTCTAGTCAAGTTGGATGTGATCCATTACAACCTGTTGCCTCTGAGGATGTGGACAGACTTGAACGAGTGAAACCTACCACCTGAAGAAGTTATTGTTCAACTGCTTATTAAAAAGACATATTTGGACCTGGCCATTATGTCCAATTATTGTCCAGTCTCAAACTTACCATTCCTGGGCAAGATGATTGAACGGATGGTCACTGAACAACTCCAGGCATGTCTGGAGAATAATGCAAAATATAGATGTCTTGGTAAAATCTCAGGATATACTATAAATAGGTCCAACTCAGAGTTGATGTTATTAGGAAATATGTATTTTTGTTCAACTGTTTAAACAATACCAATTTCATACTTGTACAGAAAATGTTAATTATCTAGGCACATTACTACCATGAGATTTATCAGCAAAGTATTCTGTGGGAGAAGAGAGCTGTCACGTGCCTTGCCCGCTACTTTTTTAACAACCCAGCTGACCTCAGTGCATTTTGTCCTTTCCCTCAGGCAGCAAAATGTCTTAGGCTGGCCTTGGGCATAAGTACTCGCCAAGTTGCAATGTTTTGTTTCAGAACCCACTTGCATAAATTAAAAAAGGAAAAGAAGGGAATGCTTTTTAAAAAAAATGATGTGCCCGGAACTCCTTTCTCTGATCAGTGAGTAAGCCCAAACAGCTCACACACATCTGGCCTTAGGACTTCCAGAGCGGATGTGTGATCCCAAGCTATTGTTTGACATGCCGTATTTTTCATTTCAGCATTGGAGCGCTCTTGCAGAGACTGTCCCTTTGTTCAGAATGTCACAGGCCCAGAGTGAAAAACTGACACTCCTAATTTCAAGCTCAGGCCCTCCAGGTGTTTCTGGACTCCAGATCCTATATATATATATATTTAAGATATTTATTGAAGTTTTTAAAAGTTATACAAAAAAAAGTAATAAAAAACAAAACACAAACACAGAAAATAACAAATATACAAAACAAAATACAAAACTAAAAACTATTTAAAAACAAGTAAAGTTTCGTTCCCTTATTTTCTTATAACTTACTTCCCCGAACTCCTCATACCTCCCCTTTCTGTATTCCAATTTCTAATTATTAATTCAACAAATCCCCTCCCTTAATTTTCATTTAATTTTTAACCTTTCTTTTCTTTTTACTTAATCATTACAGCTGAAAACCACTTAATTTCTAAACCAACATCATTCTAACATTCATTAATTTTGCAATGTTTCCTAAGATAGTCCTTAAATTTCTTCCAATCTTCTTCCGCCGTCTCTCTTCCCTGGTCTCGGATTCTGCCAGTCATTTCTGCCAGTCCCATATAGTCTATCACCTTCATCTGCCATTCTTCCAAGGTGGGTAGATCTTGTGTCTTCCAATACTTTGCGATGAGTATTCTTGCTGCTGTTGTAGCATACATAAAGAATGTTCTATCCTTCTTTGGCACCAATTGGCCGACCATGCCCAGGAGAAAGGCCTCTGGTTTCTTCAGGAAGGTATATTTAAATACCTTTTTCATTTCATTATATATCATTTCCCAGAAAACCTTAATCCTTGGGCACGTCCACCAAAGGTGAAAGAATGTACCTTCATTTTCTTTACATTTCCAACATTTATTATCAGGCAAGTGGTAAATTTTTGCAAGCTTGACTGGGGTCATGTATCATTTTCATAATATTCTCTCTTAGGGCATTACATGCCGTACATTTCATACCGGTGGTCCACAACTGTTCCCAGTCAGCAAACATAATGTTATGACCAATATCTTGTGTCCACTTGATCATGGCTGATTTAACCGTTTCATCCTGCGTATTCCATTTCAACAGCAAGTTATACATTTTTGACAAATTCTTAATTTTGGGTTCTAACAATTCTGTTTCCAATTTTGATTTTTCCACCTGGAAGCCAATTTTCCTGTCCAACTTGTAAGCTTCCATTATTTAATAATAATGAAGCCAGTCTCGCACTTTATCTTTTAATTTCTCAAAACTCTGCAATTTCAGTTTATCCCCTTCTTGTTCCAGAATTTCCCAATATTTCGGCCATTTGGACTCCATATTGAGTCTTTTCACAGCCTTTGCCTCCATTGGTGACAACCACCTTGGAGTTTTATTTTCCAGCAAGTCTTTATATTTAATCCAAACATTATACAATGCTTTCCTGACAATATGATTTTTAAAAGCTTTATGAGCTTTAACCTTGTCATACCACAAATATGCATGCCACCCAAAAATATTGTTAAAACCTTCTAAATCCAAAATGTCTGTATTCTCAAGAAGCAGCCAGTCTTTCAACCAGCAGAAAGCTGCTGATTCATAGTATAGTTTAAAATCTGGCAGGGCAAATCCCCCCCCCCCCCTTTCCTTTGCATCAGTTAAAGTCTTAAATTTTATTCTGGGTTTCTTGCCCTGCCAGACAAATTTAGAAATGTCTTTCTGCCATTTCTTGAAACAGTCCATCTTGTCCACAATTTGCAATGTTTGAAACAAAAACAACATTCTAGGCAATACATCCATCTTTATAGCTGCAATTTGACCAGACAAGGAAAGCTTCAAATTTGACCAGATTTCTAAAACTTTTTTCACTTCTGTCCAACATTTCTCATAATTATCTTTAAATAAATTAACATTTTTAGCTGTCATGTTAATCCCCAAATATTTCACTTTCTTGAACACAGTTAGACCTGTCTCATTCTGAAACCTCTCTTTTTCGATAGCTGTTAAATTTTTCTCTAATACCTTAGTTTTTAACTTATTCAGTTTAAATCCTGCTACTTGACCAAACTCTTGAATTAATTCTAAAACCCTTTTAGTACTAGATTCTGGCACTTGTAATGTAAGTATAAGATCATCTGCAAATGCTCTCAATTTGTACTGTTTGGCTCCGACTTGTATACCTTTAACCAACTGGTCTCTTCTGATCATGTTCAGCAAGACCTCCAGGACTGATATAAAAAGTAGTGGGGAGATTGGGCACCCCTGACGTGTCCCTTTTTCTATCTTAAATTCTTCCGTAACCACATTGTTTACAATTAGTTTAGCTTTTTGCTCAGAATATATTGCACCTATACCATTTTCAAACCCTTGGCCTACCCCCATCCCCTGAAGATTCTTCCTCATAAAGCTCCAAGAAATATTGTCAAAGGCTTTCTCCGCGTCTACAAATATCAAAACTGCTTTAGTATTTATATTCACTTCTAGCTTTTCAAAAATGTCAATTATGTTCCTCACGTTATCTGACAAATGTCTTCCCGGGAGAAAGCCCGCTTGGTCTCTATGAATCTCCTCCATCAACACTTTTTTCAATCTCTTAGCCAAAATGTCAGCAAAGATTTTGTAATCCACATTTAGTAACGAAATAGGGCGGTAGTTCTTAAGTTGAGTCTTTTCAGTCTCTGTCTTCGGTATAAGTGTAATAAAAGCCTCTTTCCACGATTCTGGTGCTCTTTTCCCCTCCAAAATTTCATTGCAGACTTCCTTCAAAGGTTGTAATAACCACTCCTTCAAAGCTTTATAGTATCTGGAAGTCAGCCCATCTGGTCCCGGAGACTTGCCCAATTGCATGTTTTGAATGGCTCCTTCTATTTCCTATTCAGTTATTTTATGATTCAACACTATTTTGCTTTCATGGGAAATTTTTTGTAATCCATTTGTCTCAAGAAATCGGTCTATGTCCATTTCTTTCTGCGGCCCTTGTGAATATAATTGTTTGAAGTATCTCTGGAAGCAATTTCTGATCTCAGTTGGGTTATAGATGTTCTTTCCTTCCACTTCTAGATTTGTAACCGTATTTAATTTTTGTCTTTTCCTCATTTGCCAAGCCAATAGTTTACCACATTTATCTGCTGATTCAAATGTCTTTTGTCTCATTTGTTTAATTTTCCATTCTATTTCTTGGTTCATCAGTTCCATATATTGTGTTTGATATAACTTAATTTCTCTCAAAATCTTTTGGGACTTTGGTTTTGATCTTAATTTCCTTTCCCCTTCTTTTATCTTCTCCAAAATCTTATCTTTTTTCTCATTTTGGCTTCTCTTCTTTATTGCATTTTGTTGTATCAGGAATCCTCGCATAACAGCTTTACTTGCGTCCCAGATTACTCTTTTTTCAACATTGGTCTTCATGTTTATTTCAAAATAATCTCTCAAAGCTTTTTGGGCCTTTTTATACACTTCTTCATCTCTAAATAAGGTGTCATTCATCCTCCATCTGAAGGAACCAGTTGTTGTTTGCTTCATCTCCATCCTTACTGCATTATGGTCAGAGCAAGTTTTTGGGCAGATTTCCACTTTCTTTATCTTTGGTGCCATTCCTCTAGTAACCCATATTTGGTCAATTCTAGTCCATGTCATTTTGGCTTCAGAGAAAAAGGTTCCCTCTCTCCCCAGGGGATTCTTTGTTCTCCAGATATCAATCAAGTCCATATTGTCAGTCATTTTAAAGAAAGTTTTTGGTAGTCTTCCATCTTTAGTAACTACCTGTCTTTGTGCTTTGTCCATATTTGTAGATACTACTCCATTCATATATCCCATCAGAATTAAGTTATAGTCCAAATAGTCCAATAAAGTCTTGTGCAACTTCTTAAAGAATTCAGATTTCCCCTCATTCGGTGCATAAATTCCTACGATCAAAAATTTCTCTCCTTGAACTTGGATTTCAATTGCCAAAAATCTTCCTTGTTCATCTTTAAAAAATAATTTCGGTAACAATTTTTCCTTTGCATATATCACCACTCCTCTTTTTTTAACTTTATCAGATGAAATAAATTCTTGTCCCAATCTTTTATTAATAAGTATTTTTCTATGTAACCTCATCACATGTGTTTCTTGTAAACAGATCAAGTCCAATTGTTCTTTTTTCAGTATGTGAAAAACACTTTTTCTCTTCCGGGGCAAGTTCAAACCATTACAATTCCAGCTTAGAAGTTGCAGAGCCATGATGGAGTTACTTACTTTCCCCTCCTACTTCTTCTTCTGTCGGTGGTTTCAGTCCAAATGATAAGTTTGCTATGTCTAGTATTCCTTTTCCTGGTGGGATTGGCTCCTCTCCAGATTCCGCTTCTTTCTGAAGATCCTCTTCGTGGTCTCTCAGAAACTTGTCTTTATCGCTCACTGTCCTTATTCTTATTTTCCTTCCTTTGTATTTAAAGGATAGGCCTTGGGGGAATTCCCACCTGAAGAGAATGTTGTTTCTTCTCAGTAGAACAACCAGATCTCTATAGTAGGTTCTTACATCCAAAATATGCTTCGGTATATCCTTAAAGATCTCCACATATGAATCTTCAATTTCCAAAGTTTTTTGGTAGTGCAAATTCAAAATTTTATCTCTTTCTTCTTTTGATCTTAAAGTTATCAAACAGTCTCTTGCCTTATTCTTTCTTTGTCTTCTACCGAGTCTAAATGCACTCACTATCTTGAATTCTTCCTTCTCCAGGCCCTGTTGCCAGAAATCCAGAAATTCCTTTGTAAGGAAGTCCGCCAAATTATCCTTCTCACTTTCAGGTACTGCTCTGATTCTTAAATTTCTCTCTTTTCCTTGTAGTTCAATCATAGACAGTGTCAAATCATGGTCCTCTAATTTCTTATAGACCGGTGGTATCTTCTCCTGGGTAGCAATTGCAATTTCCTTTGCCTCCTCTGCAATCTTTCGAGTTGTGGCCGATTCCTCTAGAAGTTTTTCGATGGACTGTGTATTAGAATTCACCTTCTTTCCCAATTTGTTAATGCTTGTAGTATTCAAATCAATTTTTGCTGAGGCCTCAGCTACTTGTTTATTAGTTTCTGCAACTTGTTTATTTGTCTCTGCTACCTGTTTCGTTAAATTTTCCAAAGATTCATTAATTTTGCCAAGTGCCTGTGCCAAAGCGTCTTCAGATAACATAGCTTTTGATTTCATTTGCGAGGCAGCAGCTGCTCCTGTGCCTCCGGATGTTGTAGCCCTTCACTGGTGTGGAATGTCAATCTTGTATTGTCTGCCAGACCTAGTGGTTTTTTCCTGCACCAGCTCTATTTTCCCTTTACCATTTGCCATAACACTCTCATGCAAAGCCAAGGTCAGTCTCACGCCTGTGGATTTGTTTTGAAAAGGAAATTTCCAGTGGCTTAGCTGCTAGTCGCTTAGTTGTTGTTGTTGCAACAAAGTCTCCTCTAGGGGGAGAAGCTTCCAACTTCACTTTGCAATTTTTTTGAAACAAATATAGTCTTTAAAAGTCCCCCATATCCCCTAAAAAGCCACAGTTTCAATTGCCTTTAGGGTTATTTCATATACAAAACAGTCCAGAGACACTGTATCTTTCACAGAGTTACTTCAAAAGTCTTTACCTTAACGTGCTGACAGCCCACTGATCGGCTTCCCTGTCAAGGCATGAACTCCAGATCCTATAACCCCAGACCATTGGTCATGATGGTGATGGGCATTGGAGACCAACAAAATCTGGAGGGACACAGATTCCCCACCTCAGCTGTAGAAAAATATGCTTTACTGTCTTAAGGCAGGCTTTGAAATGTGGATCCAGCAACTTCTGAGTTAAGGGGCAGACCAGCAATAGCTAATCCCATTTCAGGCTGAGGGCCACACTGATTCATGGTCAACATGTCAAAGTAAGTGCCACTGAAGTGTAAAAGCGGGTGCAGGCATATATTTTTTTAAGGACCACATTGTTTGGGGCTTGGTGGAGTCACGAAAAGCTTTGGACCTCACAGAATAACAGCAAGGGATCCTCAGGAGAGGTCAGCTATAACAGTATTATTTTCCCCATATGTGGGGTGGAGTGGGGGGGGGCAGGGCTTATAAAGTGAAGTTGATCCTCCACTGTGGGTAAAAAAGGTAAAGGTAAATGTACCCCTGCCCGTACGGGCCTGTCTTGACAGACTCTAGGGTTCTGCGCTCATCTCACTCTAGAGGCCGGGAGCCAGCGCTGTCCGCAGACACTTCCGGGTCACATGGCCAGCGTGACGAAGCTGCTCTGGCGAGCCGGCACCAGAGCAGCACACGGAACGCCATTTACCTTCCTGCTATAAAGCGGTACCTATTTATCTACTTGCACTTAAGGGTGCTTTCGAACTGCTAGGTGGGCAGGAGCTGGGACCGAAAGACGGGAGCTCACCCCGCCGCGGGGATTCAAACCGCCGACCATGCGATCGGCAAGTCCTAGGCGCTGAGGTTTTACCCACAGCGCCACCCGTGTCCCGTTCCACTGTGGGTTACTTTTGTTCAAAGCAAGATTCCTCTGGAGGGAGAGGATGTTGCAAAGTAAGTCAGAGGCAAAGCAGCCCCAAGCCAGGTTCTGTGTTTGCACACATGATTTGCAGTGAGCCAAGGGCTGAATTGCTGCTCTTGTTTCATAGCCCAGAACAGCAGGTGTAGGCAAAAGGTCTAAAGTTAGACAACCAGGTCTTGGTCAAGGCACCCGCTGACCAGCAGGCCATAGAGAAGAGAAACGTCAGCATTTCAACTCTGAGCCAAAAGTTTGGCTTTTGCTATTTTTGGACACCCTTGGTCATGAGCCAAGTGTGATTCTCGAACTCTGAATGCTGACTTTGCCAAATCCATACAGGCCCTTTTCATCTCTCATGCTCAGCAAGTAGCAGCCACAGCTCAGGAGAAGATTTTTCATTTGCTCCTTTTCCATGGGGTGGGGAAAACTCAACACTTTTAATCTTGTCTTCTTTTTATGCAAATTGGGTGGTCCAAAAGAAGGAGATTTATATCTGCACCCTCTCTTTAGCACAGATGGCCTGCGGGAGAATTTCCTGTCCTTAAAAGTAAAACTGAACTTTTTTGGCAGTACAACTGCAGGGAAGGCATTGTCTGCCACGTTTGCATTGAAGGCAGAGCTTGGGGGGGGGGGCAGGAATGTTCAGCAGAGGGCAACCAAAATTATCAAGGGGCTGGAGCAACTCCCAGATGAGAAACTAAAACATTTGGGGCTTTCTAGTTTAGGGGGAAATGAGTAAGGGAGGACACGGTCAGGGGTACACGCCTGGTGTAGAGAAAGTGGAATGTGGTAAGTTTTTCATCCCTCCATAATTCCAGAACCCAATGGGGCCATCCAGTTGTGGGTTGCTGGGTGGTTGTTTTTATTTTGATTACAGTCGTACCTTGGAAGTTGAATGGAATCAGTTCCGGGAGCCAAAACGTTCAAGAACTAAGCTGTTTGAAAACGAAGGTACAAGAGCAAAAAAAGAGGACAGCCTGAGGCACTGCCAGCCCGAGCTGGGAAAAGAGGTGGGTGGGGTCGCCACTGCCATGCCCCTTTCCCCAACTCAGGCTGGCAGGGGCCATGACGGGCAGAGCAGCCCACTCCTGAGCCACCTGAGCCCGAGACCCCAACAACTCCCCCTCAACCTGGACATTTCCTTTAAAATGTAAAAAAAATCGCCCAGATAGGCATGTTGGTCCCCCAAAAGAGGAAATGTCCGGGTTTCCCCAGTCATATGGCAACCCTAAATAGTGGTGGAAGATGACCCTGAAAATACTGGCAAAGCCTTGTATGGTACGGCATGGAAAGGGGACCTAGAATAAAGGACTGAAGGGACTGCATTAGTGAGGTTGTTAGAGCAAGTTTCCTTGGAATGAGGCTCAGCGGAGACTGTGGTGTCTTTATGATATATGGTTTATTCACACACATATACAACCTGAGCCGAAGATGGAGAGGCTCACAGCATTAACGCCCCAGAAGGTCTTGCTTCTTCCAGTTAAAGCCTTCGAATCAAGAAGAAATCAGGCATGGCTCTCTCTCTGTGACTTCCGCCAACTTCCAGCCCAGCTCTCTCACACAACTCTGACCTTTTCCTTTCTCATTCCCAGCCAGGCGAGGGAGGAGGCCCACCCTCATTTGCCCTCTGGCACAGAGCAACCACAAGGTACATAGGTGGCAACTACAGTATGACCCTTGCTTGGTTAATTCAACAATGGAATCCTCCATTAGATTTTCACCCTTGCAGACTAGCTCCTAAACTCACAAGGCTGAGGGACTAGGCAAGACCAAGGCTATTTCAAAACCAGTTTTTAGGTGCATTTAGCTTTGTGTTCTATAGCTTTTAGCCCAATATTGATTGATGGGGAATGGAGGCTTATTTTGGGATGGTTTGTGGTGCACAGCCCTGTCTTGTCTTGTCTTGTCCTCTTGTGTGTGTGTGTTTTCAAGGGCTTTTTGCTTGTTCACCGGGATCCTTCAGAAGGAAGAGACAAAAGAGTAGTGGTATTTTAGGACAACATAACAAAAACTTATGCAGGCATAGCTTATTTCATCAGAAGCATATAGGAGACTGAGGAGGTTGATTGATATTTCGAGGTATTGGTTGAGGCTAAGGCACCTGAAAAATCATATCACCCCTTATATACCCAATGGATGGCTCTGCTCTGCAGATGACGGCTTCCTGCAGGTACCATCATATCGAGGGTCCCTTCTCTGCTATCTTTTCAATGCCTACTTCCTCTTCCTCTTTCAAGAAGCCTTCTAAGGAGAGATTTTTCTTAGTCTGCTTCTGTGTAGGAACTGTTTATGGATGTGTTGGTTGTTTAACTGTTGTGTCTTTGCTGCCCTGGACTCCTTTGGGAGGAAGGGTGGGATATAATGATGCCGAGTAGTGCCTCCTGCCCATACCTGAAGGTTTTGTGGAGGCGCCATAGCCTCAGTGTGTCAGCACCTGCATTGCATGCAGAAGGTCCCAGGTGCAGTCCCTAGCACCTGCAGTTAGAAGCTCAATGTAGGTAGGAGCCTCTCTCTGCCCAAGACCTTGGAGAGCTTCTGCCACTCAGGCCAGAAGTGGGCAATACTGGGCTAAATGGATCAATCAGGTTTAGGATCAGGGACTTCCTTCTCTTAAATGAGCTACCTTCCCAGGTGGATGAGCCCCACTGCTCGTCACTTCCCTCTACAGCACGGGCAGAAACCACCTTCTTGACTGTTGGACCCCCTAGTGGTCTCATCTGCTCAATTGTCCAGAGCCTGGCTGTCAGGGCTGATTCAGCTGAAGTTCAGCATCAAAACTCAGAGATGAGCAGTAAGGTGGACTCTTTCTTCAGGGAGACAAAACCCGACAGAGAAACTCCACAGGCAGGACTAGCCCCAGTTGCCAGAACGAAGGATCTTAGCCTCCTCCTAAGGTAGGGCTTGTGGCTTTTGGATGGAGTCCAGACGCTTCCCTGGCACTCTGCTCCACACTGGACCTCCAGGGAACAGCTCTCCGTGGACTCCCTGTAGCAGAGTAAATGCAGCGTAGAAGACTGATGCGATGCGTGTGTGGAAAAAAACAAGCTCCAGACGATCGTTCTGGCTTAACTCTTCTCTTTAATGGTGTAGAAAAACAAACATAAATCAGACAGAAGTTACACCCGGTGAGAGAGCACTCATCTTGCTTCCTCACCGCGAAAGCTAAAGGAACAAAGACACAGAGAAAGCACTCCCCTCTGTGTAAACTGGCCACGCCTCAGGAATGTGAGACGTCACTCACAACTTTTTAACCCTGTAAGTTCTGATTCTCTCCACAGGGCTATCAGACATCAACAGCTTCTGGGTCTTCCTTTAAGAAGCTCAACAATGTGGGGGTCTTCCTAAAAATAGCTCCACAGCTTTCGGGGTGTCTTGGTTTCTACTTTTAGAAATATGGCATCCCTATCCTAAGGCTCCTCCTCAGTTGGCTGACTTCCCAACAGTCGTGGAGGGGCTCTCTGTGCCATAGAATCATAGAGTTGGAAGAGACCACAAGGGCCATCGAGTCCAACCCCCTGCCAAGCAGGAAACACCATCAGAGCACTCCTGACATATGGTTGTCAAGCCTCTGCTTAAAGACCTCCAAAGAAGGAGACTCCACCACACTCCTTGGCAGCAAATTCCACTGTCGAACAGCTCTTACTGTCAGGAAGTTCTTCCTAATGTTTAGGTGGAATCTTCTTTCTTGTAGTTTGGATCCATTGCTCCGTGTCCGCTTCTCTGGAGCAGCAGAGAACAACCTTTCTCCCTCCTCTATGTGACATCCTTTTATATATTTGAACATGGCTATCATATCACCCCTTAACCTCCTCTTCTCCAGGCTAAACATGCCCAGCTCCCTTAGACGTTCCTCATAAGGCATCGTTTCCAGGCCTTTGACCATTTTGGTTGCCCTCCTCTGGACACGTTCTAGTTTGTCAGTGACCTTCTTGAACTGTGGTGCCCAGAACTGGACACAGTACTCCAGGTGAGGTCTGACCAGAGCAGAATACAGTGGCACTATTACTTCCCTTGATCTAGATGCTATACTCCTATTGATGCAGCCCAGAATTGCATTGGCTTTTTTAGCTGCCGCGTCACACTGTTGGCTCATGTCAAGTTTGTGGTCAACCAAGACTCCTAGATCCTTTTCACATGTACTGTTTGTTCTGCTCCATGTAATGCCTCCCTTGTTCCTGGGGACAGAGAAGGAGGGGAGAAGGGAACAGTGGACATGGCAGGGGAGCTGTTGCAGCCTCAGCCTCAGCCTCAGCCTCCACCTCCTTCTCCTCCTCCTCCTCCTCAGCTGCCTCAGTCTCCCTTAAACCTGTTGCTTGTTTAGCCTCCAAGCCATCTGCTCCCCCTTCTTCTTCTTCTTCTTCTGACCTGTCTCCTGCATCCCACCAGCAGTCTCCTGGCTTGGGGCTTTCCCACTTTGATGCTTCCCTGGGGGGTTCCCTGGCTGTAGCCTCCTGCCATTCCTCCTCCTCTAGCCAGTACCCAACACTAGCTTTGCATGCAGGGGAAGCCCCTAACTCACTGAGGGTTTGAGACCCATCAACTCCCCTCACCTGGTTAGCCCGCCAGTTGAAGCCATTCCTGGGGTGTGGCTGCTGCTTCAGGCTGACAGTTTCTAAGAGCCGCAGGTGAGAGCTGTAGTGACCAAAGGTGGACAAACTACCCCAGAAGGAGCACAACGTGCCCCCCACCAGAGGTACTACCCCTCCCCTTGCACCCTTGAGTCATGAAGGACAGAGAGTGGAGAGTTGAATGTGTGTAGAAACCAGCCTCCCTTAGGAAAACAAAGTTTACATTCATCACTCCACCCACTTTCACCTGTGGCCCCTTCAACCACAGGCACACGGCCCCTGGAAGGTTTCCCAGAGGAGAATATGGCCATTAAGACTGAAAAAGAGTCCCCAACTCCAAACTAGTGACGAACTGCCATTGATGGCTCCAGCTGGATGTTGAAATCTCCCTCGAAGCTCCTTCTCAGATCCATGTTCCCTTTCAACAACTGGCTTCCTCCTACAGGTCAAACAGTCCCCTCAGTACAAGGACCCATTGTTTCTCCATGTGCATTTTCAGCAGCCTCCCATGTGACTGCCAGTGATATCATTTTTCCCATCCTCAGATTTTGCCCCACCCCCGGCAGCCTAAAATTCTAATCAGTTTATATCTTCAAGGGAAATAAGACATCTCCAGCTGAGCAAGACCTGGTATTTCCCCCTCTTCAGATAGCTCTGGATCTTCAGCTGCGGAGGGGAAATGCCCACGGTCCTTTCAAAATTTCCCATGTATTCGTAGGAGCATCACCTGTCTTGGAAAAAAGGAAGGAACAAATGTCTCAGATGCAAGCCCTTTAATCTGGAATTGCTATTCTTAACTCCATGTGGCTGGGGTGTTCTGGGGCTTCTGTACCTTGAATTAATAATTTCTTGTTTGCATGTTCTACCCCAGCTGCTGCTCCCTGTTCAGTTCAGCTGGGGGATTAATTATGCCTTGTCATTTGATTCATCAGGGTCTGTTTCATACATGCCGGGTGGATAAAACGACTAATTCATGTCATGTCTAACTGGTTTGAGCGAAAGGCTTCTCAGAAGCTAGGGCATGTCATAAAATACGGCAATGTACAAAAGCAGGTGGAGGGTGGACATTAAAATCAGTCCAAAGAATTCAAATGTCTGGGTGCTCAGGAAATGTTTAAATGATAGCACAGACCTGTTGGCATAGAAAAGGTCTTCAAGAGATGCCTGAAAGTCAGCATTTCATTACAGATCAGCCTTCTCACGGATTCAGTCACTTTTGCAGACAGCTCAACTTCTGCAACCAATGACCTCCTGCAGAGTGTAGCCACAAAAGAGAGTTTTGGGAGGACTGTAGGACAGGCTTGCAGTTCATTCAGGGCAGAAGCAATGGGAGAAGGGCCATAGCTTAGTGGTAAAGCAGCTGCTTACATGCAGAAGCTTTCCGGTTCAATCTGTTGTATCTCCAGCTAGAATGTCCTCTGTCTGAAACCCTGGAGAGTTTTTGCCATCCATTGTGGACAAGACTGAGCTAGATAGAGCCATAGTGGGACTCAGTATAAGGCAGCCTCCTATTGTCCCAGCAACAAGCCTTTGCCACGCACAGAGGACTCCTTTCAGACATGAAATAAATAAAGCTGCCCTGGAAAGGGATGCTGAAAATTAGAAAGCCCTGGGACAACAAAACACTCGGACACAGTGCCTTTAAAGCACGGACCTGGGCCTAGGAAGCATGGGGCACCAGGAACCTGTGGCTGAGCCTTGAGAGACTGCTGTCCAAGGTGCTGAAGGGATTGAATACAAAGATGCAACTGTTAGCATGTCAAGGGGCATGATGGTGCTTTGAATGCATAAAGCAGATGCGGCCTAACTTGCACAGTTGCAGAATGAACTGAATTGAGCTGGAAGAAGCAGGACTACATGGGATGTAGAACGCTATACAGGAAATGGCTCGGGGTGGCCCACTGGGAGAGCCACATGATGTAAAAAGCGGCAGTTTCAACCCATTCATGGGAAACAGAGCTCTGAAATCCTGGAGAGCAGCTGACATGACTCAAAATCTAAAGCTGATAGATATCTGGAGAGTGAGACATATGTTTGATAGAGAGTATACTTTTTACAGCCTTGTACATGACAGCATTTCGAGAATAGACTCTATATGGATCTCCAAAGAATTGGAAACAAGAGTCAAAAGAATTGAAATCAATCCCAGAACCTTTTCAGACCATAACTCCCTGACTATGGAATTACAAAAAGAAAACCAAATCTCTTTTAGATGGAGACTAAATGATGATTTATTAGACGATCACAAATGTGTGGAAAAAGCAAAAAGGTCCTTGATGGATTATTTTGAAATAAACAGTCAAGGGCTAACAAAGTTACAGACGGTCTGGGATGCAAGCAAGGCTGTAATGAGAGGACTCTTTATACAACAAAATTCATTTAAAAGGAAATTGAGAGAGAAAAAGAAAATAGAAATATTAGAGGAAATTAGGAAAAAGGAGAAACAGTTGCCAAAGAAAGCAAATAAAGAGGCAGTAATACAGGCAATCAAAACATTACAAACCCAATACTCAATGATTATAAACGAGGAAATCAGCTGGAAAATAAAAAGAATAAAACAAAAATATTTTGAGCATGCAAATAAGCCGGGGGAGTTGTTAGCCTGGCAGCTGAATAAAAGTGAACAAAGG
Organism: Podarcis gaigeae; assembly: GCF_964106915.1. NCBI lineage: Eukaryota > Metazoa > Chordata > Lepidosauria > Squamata > Lacertidae > Podarcis > Podarcis gaigeae. The sequence continues at coordinate 8,766,095 of NC_139695.1, read as the reverse complement.
AACTCCATAAATAAAATTAACATAAATGGCAGAATTACAGACAAGCTGAAGGAAATACGAGAAGGGTTTGTTAAATATTTTTCTGAGTTGTATAGACAAGGGAAAGAAAAAACAGTTAAGATAGAAGAGTACATCAGAAATAGCAATATGCCATATTTAAAAGAAGAACAAAGGTACACCCTTAATTCCCAGATAACAATGCAAGAAATACTTGACGCAATAAAAAGCTCTAAAAATGGCAAGTCCCCAGGCCCAGATGGCTTTACAGCAAAATATTACAAGATATTAAATGAACAATTAGTGAACCGATTGAAAGATGTCATGAATGAAATACTGAACACAGGCGAAATCCCAGAATTATGGAAACAGGCCTATATAACAGTAATTCCAAAACAAGATGCAGATGTGCTGCAAATTTAAAACTATAGGCCTATTTCCTTGTTAAATAATAACTACAAATTGTTTGCAAATATCTTAGCTAACAGACTAAAAAAAATATTAAATGAATATATACATCAAGATCAAGTCGGGTTCCTACCAGGAAGACAAATGAAGGAGAATATAAGGAATATTCTGAATATAATAGAATATTTGGAGGCTAAAAATGAAAAGAAAGTGGCAATGATGTTTATAGATGCTGAAAAAGCCTTTGATAATGTATCTTGGAAGTTCATGACAAAGCTGTTAGAACAAATCGGAAGTGGTCGTAAGTTTTTAAAAGCAATAGCAGCAATCTACTCAGAACAAAAAGCTAAACTAATTATAAATCAGGTGATAACAGATGACTGTAAGATCCAAAAAGGAACAAGACAAGGATGCCCATTATCACCATTATTGTTTATTCTGGTCTTGGAAGTACTTGCCAAAAACATAAGAGCAAATAGAGATTACAGGTGTAAAAACTGGGAAAAGTGAATTCAAGTTAAAAGCGTATGCAGATGACCTAGTGATAACAGTGGAAGAACCTAAAACTTCACTCCCTAAAGTAATAGAAAAAATTCAGAATTTTGGGGAAGTGGCAGGATTTAAGCTAAATAGGAACAGAACTAAATTATTAGTTTAAAACATGAAGGAAGAAGAAAGAACCGAATTAGAACAAAACATTGAGATTGAAGCCCATAAAAAGGTTAAATATTTAGGGATTTGGTTAACATCAAGAAATATAAACCTATTTAAAAATAACTATGAAAAAATCTGGCTTGAGGTAAAAATAAATTTAGAAAAATGGAGCAGAATGAATCTCTCAATGTTAGGAAAAATATCAGCGATTAAAATGAATGTGTTGCCAAAAATGTTATTTCTTTTTCAATCTATACCAGTCATCCTGAAAGAAGAATGCTTTAAAAAATGGCAGAAAGAGATTTTAAGATTTATCTGGGGGGCAAAAGGCCAAGGATAAAACATAAAATACTTACAGATGTAAAAGATAGAGGCGGGTTTGCCCTCCCAGACCTTAAATTGTATTACGAATCTGCTTGTTTGGTATGGATCAGGGACTGGATGAGATTGGACAAGCAAGAGGCATTAGAACTAGAAGGACATGACAACAGATTTGGCTGGCACGCATATTTATGGTATGGGAAAGGGAAGATTCATAGAAGCTTTTACAACCACATAATTAGGAAATCATTAATGAGAGTATGGGAGAGATATAAAGACTTATTGGAACAAAAGACTCCGTGGTGGCTTTCACCACATGAAGCATTACTGCTCAAACCACTTGGAAAGAAAGGAAAATGGCTCACATATGTTGATTTATTAAAGGAACATGAGGGGAAATGGAAATTAAGAGATTATGATGAGATCAAAGACCACTTTCATTTTTTAAAAAATAATATTTATTGCTTTTAAAGGTTACAGAAAAAGAAGAAAAAAGAAAAGATAGAGACAAAAAAGAAAGAAAACAAAAAAGTGAAAAAACACCACAATACAATACAGTATACAAATAATGTAAACCCCAACCCAATCCCATTAAACTAAACACATAAGTAAATCAAAACAAAAAACAGTTTAAAATACATCTCTCCTTTTCCATATTCTATCCTTCATTTCCTTGTTTCTTCGACTTCCTCACACCTCCCTTTTTGTATTCCAGTTCTTCTAATTGTTTCAGCAAATCCTTTCCATCTTTCTCTGTTTTTTATCATCTTGTAAATAACATATTTTTTAACCTTATTTCCCTTTAAGACTAAATTACTTATCTATTCTTAACTTCTTCTAACATTTCTACTAAATCCATATAATAACATTCCACGATTTTGTTAATTGTACTCTGCTCCTTTCTCTTTTTAAGTTGCCACGCAAGCCATTTTCCTGATTTATTTGCAAACTCAAAGTTTTTTTGTCTTAGTCTTTTGATGTTCCACTCCACTTCTTTGTTTATTATCATTGCAAACTGAGTTTGGAGAATCTTAATTTCCTGCTTTATTTTCAGATTGTTAGGTTTTTTAATCAGTTTTTGTTCATTGTCCATAATCTGTCTTAAAATCTCTTTTGTCTTTTTTTCCTTATTATTTTTCTTCAGTGAGTTTTGCTGGATAAGAAAGCCTCTCATTACTGCTTTGCTTGCGTCCCAAACAATGTTCATTTTCGTACCTTTGTTAACGTTGTCCATGAAATATTCAGATAATTTCTTTTGTGATTTTTCAACTATCTTCTGATCGTCCCACAGATTGTCATTCAGTCTCCATCTGAAAGTTCTTTCCTCAAATCCTTTTAATTCCAGTTCTATAGGGTTATGATCTGAAATCACTTTCGCTTGTATTTCAATTTGTTGGATTCTTGGGGTCAGTGCATTCGATACCCATATTTGATCTATTCTTGACATTGACTGATTCGGTTCTGAATAGTGTGTGAATTGCTTCTCCAATGGGTGCCTGAGTCTCCAAATGTCTATCAGATTACAATTCTTCGTCATCGTGAAAAATGTCTTAGGCAATTTCCCTTCTTTGTTTTTTACTTCTCTTAACCTATCCATTTCCAGTGAAACAACTCCATTCATGTCTCCCATTATTATAATTTTTTGATCCATGTATTCAAATAATTTTTCCTCCAATAATCTGTAAAAATCAGTCTTATTTCCATTTGGTGCGTAGATCCCGACAATTATCAATTTTTCACTTTGCCAATTGATTTGAACAGCTATAATTCTCCCTTCTTCATCTTTGAAAAGTTGGTGGGATTCAATTTTATTTTTGATGTATAAAACAACACCCCTTTTTTTCTCTTTATCCGAAGATATAAATTCGTTCCCTAATCTTTTATTAATCAGAATTTTCCTGTGTCTCTTTGCCACATGGGTTTCTTGTAAGCATATGATGTCTAATTTCTTCTTTTTCAAAAATTGTTCAATTTTATTTCGCTTCTTCTTATCATTCATCCCATTAATGTTCCAATTCCATAATTTTAACGCCATTCTTCTTCCAAATTAAATAAATTTAGTTTATTACTTTACAATCTGTCTACCTCTTCTTCCTCTTCCTCTTCCTCTTCTTCTTCTTCTGATTTTTTTCCATTTTGTTCCTCTTCTTCTCCTGATTCTGACGCTCCTCCCTCTGCTCCCTTGCTCTCTTCCTCTCCCGCTTGTAATTCTTTGTATCTTCTCGTAAATTTCCCTATTTCCTCAGGGCTTGTCAGTCTTCTTTTCACACCTTTGTAGAAAAACGAGACTCCTTCCGGGAATTCCCATCTGAAATCAATCTTATTTTTCTTAAGAGTTTGCACCAGTGGTTTGTAGGCTTCTCTTCGTTTCAGCAGCCTTAATGGTATATCTTTAAAAATGATTATGTAATTCCCATCTATATATAGTCTTTTCTCTCTATTTCTTTGTAGAATCAAATTTCTCATCTCTCTATCTTTAAATGTGATCAAACAGTCTCCTGGAAATTTCTTTGTTTTACTTGTCCTTATTTTCATTCTGAATGTGTTTTGTACTGTTTTTGCGACTTCTTCCTCTTCTAGCTCCAACCACTGTGTAATTTCCTTTATTAACTTCTCTCTTATATTTTCATTTTGTGTTTCCGGAACTTGTCTCAGTCTCAAATTTACTTCCCTCTGTCTCAGTTCATTCATAGCAATAGAGTCTTTTATTTCTTCTTGTGCTTTGTTTAAATCTACCATCTCACTCTTCATCTTTTCCTCCTCGCGTTTCATCTCCTTCATTTCCTGCTTTGTTCTTTTTAACCCCTCATCCACTCTTTTTGATAACCTTTGATCTGTCCTTTCAGTTCGCTAACTGTCTCATCAGTTTTTTTATCCATTTTTCCAATTTTGTTATCAACTTGTTCTAATTTTGCCTCCAAATTTTTCTCACTTTGTTTTATTTCTGCAAACATTTTCAAAATTTCCATTCTAAACTCTGTTTCCTGCTTTGAAGCTCTCCTTTCTGTAGGTGTCCCCCCCTGCCCCTTTTTTCTGTAAATGTGACATTTTCTTAGGTATCAGAATAACATATAATATCTGAACAAACCGATTATTGATTAACAAAATACAAGATGAACACCCAAATGTAGTCCCAAACTATTAATCCAAGATTTTTGGGGCAGTATTGTAAGGTTGATGTAAGAACCAGCTTTATAACCGGAGACGCTTCCATGGCAGAAAATTATAAAAATCCAATTATCTATAAGTTATTTATCTTCTTTTTTATATATATAAAATATTTATTAAGGTTTTTTTAGTTACAATATAAATAAACAAACAAAGGTGTTACATGTCATAACATATTTTCTTATCTCCTTTGGACTTCCTCACATCTCCCGCTCCTGCGTTCCAAATTATGAAAAATTAAACCAGCAATTTATCACCTTGTCTCCATCCTAACTGCCTATTTTTCCAATGTTATATCTCGAATTTTAGATACATTTATTTCACTCTTTAACAAATTAAACTTAGCCTAATAATTATCTAAAAAAGATTGTTTTTTCTTAAATTTAACTTATCTTCATAATTCACTTCATCTGTTTTAATGGCGCCAAATTGTTTATAATCAAGCATCCTTCTTAACATTCATACAATTTACAATATTTTTGCAGGTAGATCTTGAATTTTTTTCAATCTTCTTCTACCATCTCCTCTCCCAGATCTCGGATTCTGCCAGTCATCTCGGCCAGTTCCATATAGTCTATCAGTTGCATCTGCCATTCTTCCAGTGTGGGTAAATCTTGGGTTTTCCAGTGCTTGGCTACAAGTATCCTTGCTGCTGTTGTTGCATACATAAAAAATGTTTGATCCTTCTTTAGCACCCCTTGGCCAACAATACCCAAAAGGAAGGCCTCTGGTTTCTTAGGAAAGGTATACTTAAATACCTTTTTCAGCTCATTATATATCATTTCCCAGAAAGCCTTCACTCTAGGACAAGTCCACCAAAGGTGAAAGAACGTTCCTTCATTTCCCTTACATTTCCAACATTTGTTATCAGACAAGTGGTATATTTTTGCAAGTTTCACTGGGGTCATATACCATCTATATATCATTTTCATTACATTTTCTTTCAAAGCATTACATGCAGTAAAGTTCAGCCCACTAGCCCACAACCTTTCCCAGTCCTCAAACATAATATTGTACCCAATGTCCTGTGCCCACTTTATCATAGCCGATTTAACCCTTTCATCTTGTGTGTTCCATTTTAACAGCAAGTTATACATTCTTGAAAGTACCTTGGTCTTAGGCTCTAACAATTCCGTTTCTAACTTCGATTTTTCCACCTGGAATCCTAACTTTTTATCGTTATTTATCTTCTTGCCCCCACTCGGGCTAATCCACAACAGACCAGAGAGGTAATTCAGTTGTAATCCAATTGTAATCCAATTGTAATCCAATTTAAGGTCTCAATTGTAATCCAAGAGATGCAGGGGATCCAAACAAAATCCCAAATTAGTAATAAAAAAAAGGTCCAACCCAGAACCCTTTGGAAATAGGGAAACCGAAATATGTCCAGGAGAGGAGGTCACAGGAAGCAAAATTCCTCAAGTCCTAGATTATACCACCAACAATAGAAAATTCTGAAAAACAACTTGTATTATTTCAGTCCATCCACTAGGGGAACAAATCTTCACGTAAAGTTTATGCAAGAATTATCACACAGTCCTCTCTTTTTAAATTTACTTTTTCCAATTCTCTGAGTCCAAAAAAGAGAAAAACAGTACAAAAAGGGTATTACAATTGATTCATGAGTTTGGTCGGGTGGCGGGATTTAAACTTAACAAGCAGAAAACCAAGGTTTTGGAAAAGAATTTGACACCTTTAGAATCAGAAAGGTTTCAGAAAGAGACAGAGTTAAATGTGGTTAAAAAAGTAAGATACCTAGGGGTAAACATAACAGCGAAGAATATGAGTTTATTTAAGGATAACTATGAAAAGTGCTGGTCTGAAATTAAAAGGGATTTAGAAGTTTGGTCAAGATTGAAACTTTCCTTGTCAGGACGAATTGCTGTTCTAAAGATGAATGTATTGCCAAAGATGCTGTTTTTGTTTCAGACTTTACAGATTGTGGACAAAATGGAGTGTTTTGGGAGGTGGCAAAGAGATATCTCTAAATTTGTCTGGCAGGGCAAAAAGCCCAGAATCAAATTTAAGATATTAACTGATGCTAAAGAAAGAGGGGGCTTTGCCCTGCCAGACTTAAAGCTGTACTATGAATCAGCAGCTTTCTGCTGGTTGAAAGATTGACTGCTTCTTGAAAACACTGATGTTTTAGATTTGGAAGAATTTAACAACGCTTTTGGATGGCATGCATACTTGTGGTATGACAAGGTTAAACTTCATAAGGCTTTCAAGAACCATATTGTCAGGAAAGCAGTGTTCAATGTCTGGACAAAATATGAAGACCTATTGGAAAATAAGACCCCAAGGTGGTTATCACCAATGGAAGCTAAGGCCCGGAAAAGACTCAATATGGAGGCCAAATGGCCGAAATATTGGGAAATAATAGAAAAAGATGGAGATAATTGGAGGTTGCAGAGTTTGGAGAAACTAAAAGATAAAGTGTGAGATTGGTTAAATTACGCTCAGATTAAAGAGGTGTTCAAGATGGATAAAAAGATAGGATTCCAGGTGGAAAAATCGAAATTGGAAACAGAACTGTTAGAACCTAAGACTAAGGTACTTTCAAGAATGTACAACTTGCTGTTAAAATGGAATACACAAGATGAAACGGTTAAATCGGCTCTGATAAAATGGGCACAGGATATTGGGTACAATATCATGCAATATCATGTTTGCTGACTGGGAAAGGTTATGGACCACCGGTTTGAAATTTACGGCATGCAATGCCTTGAAAGAAAATATTATGAAAATGATATATAGGTGGCACATGACCCCAGTCAAGCTTGCAAAAATATACCATTTGTCTGATAATAAATGTTGGAAATGTAAAGAAACTGAAGGAACGTTCTTTCACCTCTGGTGGACCTGCCCTAGAGTTAAGGCTTTCTGGGAAATGATATATAACGAGTTGAAAAAGGTATTTAAGTATACCTTCCCTAAGAAACCAGAGGCCTTTCTTTTGGGCATCGCCGGCCAGAGGGTGTTAAAGAAGGACCGAACTTTTTTTATGTATGCAACAACAGCAGCAAGGATACTTGTAGCCAAGCACTGGAAAACCCAAGATTTGCCCACACTGGAAGAATGGCAGATGCAACTGATAGACTATATGGAGCTAGCAGAAATGACTGGCAGAATCCGAGACCTGGGAGAAGAGGCTGTGGAGGAGGACTGGAAGAAATTTAAAGATTACTTACAAAAATATTGTAAATTGTATGAATGTTAAGAAAGATGTAAGATTATTAACAATATGGCACCAAAAAGCTAGTTAAAAGGAGTATGAAGATAAATGAAATTATAAGAAAAGATAAATTTTGGATAAATATTATGTTAAAATTAAGCTTCTAAGCTGGGGGTTATATTATCTAAAATTAGGGATAATATTGGAAAATTATAATACAAGAATTGAATCAAGGTGATAAATTGCTGGGTAAAGATAGAAAATTTGGAACGCAGGAACGAGAGATGCGAGGAAGTCCAAAGAAGTGAAGAAAGTATGATGATTGTAAAACCATATGTTACGTTCTTTGTTTCTCTTTTTTATTGTATTAAGAAAATCTTTAATAAATATTTATAAAAAAACAAAAAAGAGAAAAACAGAGGGCAAAGTGAAAAATATATCCAACCCCCCCCCCCCAAAAGACACTAAAATAATTCTTCTTTCTCTGCCGAAGTCCCTTGTATAATCCAATAAGATGGCGCCGGTGGCTCTTCTTTCACGTAGCAGTTCTCACAGAAAAAAAAAACAGGGACTTCGCTTTATCTCACCGTCCTCCTCTGTTCCCCCTAAGATTTCCCTTCTTTCCTTCTTGTATATAAGTTATTTTTATCCTTTAACTTTGTTTGAAACAGTTTCAAATAGTTAGGGAGAAACGGAAACAATAGCCGCTAGCGGCAACTCACTTTCACTTTCTTGCTCTGCATACAGTCCTGTGTCTTTGTTGACTCCAAACGATCGCTGAACTCGTAATCTTTTCCTTATTAATTCGAGACTTCCCTTTTGTTTTCCAGCCAAATTTTACCAAATTATATATTGCAAGTCCGAATTTCTTAGTTTTGAGAGCGGAGCGCTGTTCCCCACAGGCTCGCGGCTTCGCTATTCAGCCGCAGCAATGGCTTCCCGATAGCCAGCAATCCCGTTCCGCCGCACTCTTCACCTCTTTTTCAGAGGCTACCTGGCGGCCGGACAGGCTGCTTGTCGGCACCGCCGGGAACCTGGATCTCTGGACACCCACCAGAGGTTGTAGCGGAGGTTTTCTTTGCCCCAAAAACCTCCCTTTAAGGCCGAAATAGCTAGGGTTTCCCTCCCGGGAAAATCCCTCGCCTGCGTCGGGCGCGCGCTCCACCGGAAGTGTAAATAACATATTTTTTAACCTTATTTCCCTTTAAGACTAAATTACTTATCTATTCTTAACTTCTTCTAACATTTCTACTAAATCCATATAATAACATTCCACGATTTTTCTGACAGTCATTAATTTTACAAAATTTCTAAATATAAGCTTTAACTTCCCAATCTTCCTCCACCCTCTCCTCTCCCTGGTTTCGGATTCTGCCAGTCCTTTCCGTCAGATCCATATAGTCCATCAACCTGGAGATCTTATGTCTGAGGCTCCTAATTCTTTTCCAAGTCCCTTCTGCGGATCTTCTTCATATTCTTTGATGCTCAGGAGCAAATCTCGGGGAAACTCCAACCAAACAGAACTTTTATTTATTCTGAACAGCTCAGCCAAGTTTCCATACTTGAAACTAAGGTCCATAGGGTATTTCAGGACGTATTTCAGGATTCCTCCAAGTCCATAGGCCCCCACAGCTTCAAGCTCCTCCAGGCCCAAACCCATGTCCCAGATGTCAGTTAGTCCCTGGATAAAAGGGTCTTTCCAACTTTCGTTCTTCAGTCCAAGCCAGGGTCCAATCCTCAAGATCTGGTTTTTGCTAAAATCAATCATGCAAGGCCTCCATTTATAATCCTTGATTTGCCTCTGTAGAACTGGGGATCCTTCTTGAGCTACTTTCAGTTTCACAACGGCATCTTTCTCCTTTTCCTCCACCATTTGTCCTGCCAAGGTATATTCCTGTACCAAGTCCTGAGTTATTTCTATATTGTTGCTTGCTTTTTGATTCGAGTTGGTCACTTTCTGTTCCCGGCTGTCAATTTTGAAGATCATGTCATCTGCCTTTTTATGCAGCTGTTCAAGTGAATGGTTTATTTTGAATAATACGGTCACAATAACTTCTCCTATCAGCATTTTGAATAGTCCAAGGTCAATCTCTGATTCTCAGAAACTTTATCTTGCAGCTGGAGCTTACCCTGTTACACTCCTGTAACAGTTTCACATGCTCCCTCTAGAGGGAAGCAGTTTCAAATTGTATCAGTTCTTTCAGGCACAGAAACAGTTTCGATTTTCAGTTATTTTTTCCTCCCTTTAATAAACTCAGAAGAGATCAATGGAAACAGTATCTTTCGAATTTTAAGTAACTGTCAAATCCGTTCTGTCAGTGAACCTTCCCCAAACGTCATCAGGCAGACCGTTCCCAGGTTCAGAGCAGTGGTAGTTTACTTTTCACCCTCTCCTGCAGGTTCTCCCTAGCTCCATGACTTCCCCCCTCTTCTCCTGCTTCCAAGGGGGGTTTGATATTTTTAACCAGTGGAATTTTAATCCTTTGTCAAAAACTTTCAAAGACTTTAGTTTGTAACGTCTTTGCTTCAGACTATTTACAAAAGCGGAAGGCGGACTTCCTGTTTAGAGCCTTCCTGCTACGTTGCCAAATTAAGATATTTGAGGATCCAAATTTTCCAATCTACTCACGGGTAGTTGTTTAAAGTCCAATTGTCGACAGGAAAAAGTCAGCGCTCTCCGGCAGCAGCAATGCGGCTTCACTCCGTGAAAGAAGCAGTCGATTCAAAGCACCGCACCACTCACCCCACGTCGCTCCGGATCCCCAAAACAGGGTTTCCCCACGAGTAGGGGAGGCGCAAGAGGTGCCAGCCGAATCCCAAGTTCACAGGCTTCTCCCACCTGTGATTTCTATGGGTCTCCGCCTTCGCCGTGGCGGTCAGACCCTGCTTTTCACGGAGCAAGTTCCTCCCAATCGGAGGAGCTCCGCCATTGCTGGAGGCGCCAACCCGGAAGTCCGATCAAAGACCACTTTCAGAGTTGGTTGCATTATCGACAACTACATGAAACATATAAAGAAGACAGTAAGAAAGGATTTAGTTATACTAGATCTAGGTTTCAAACGGAAGTGATTGAAGGGAAAGTGAAACTACTGAAGGCCGCATATAGCATATTATTAGAATGGGAGACGAAAGATGAAGAGGTACAATCAGTTATGATTAAATGGGCACAAGATGTAGGTCACAACATTATGATGGGAGATTGGGTTAAATTATGGAAAACTGACTTAAAATTTACAGATTGTTCCCTATTGAAGGAGAATTACATGAAGATGATGTACAGATGATACACAACACCAGTGCAGTTAGGGAAAATGTACAAAACTAGTTCAAATATATGTTGGAAGTGTAAGGAAAAGGAGGGAACATTTTATCATATGTGGTGGGATTGTAAAGTAATTTAAAAAATTTGGGAAATGATATACAATGAATTGAAGAAAATGTTCCATTTAACATTTGTTAAAAAAACCTGAGGCTTTTTTGTTGGGGATTGTAGGGAATGATCTGCCAAAAAAGTTGAAAAACATTTTCATGTATGCGACAACGGCCGCGAGAGTTCTGGTAGCACAAGGATGGAAGACTGAAGAAACCCCAACTAAAGAATCATGGCAAGAAAAATTGATGGATTATGCAGAACTGGCAAAATTGACATATAGGTTACAGGACAAGGATAGCTGTGACTTTAAGGATGAATGGGAACCTTTTACAAAGTATTTGAAGACGCAACAAAGCGAACTGGACTCCTTGGCAGGTTTTGAATAAACATTCACATTATTTTTTTACTGATAATAATTAGCTAAACAGTTTGAAGATCTACACAATTCTGTAACATGCAGAAAATAGCGTTATTGGAGAAACCAAAGACTGGAACTGAGGGAAGTGGGGGGGGGGGAGGATGGGTTTTGTGGGGGGGAGGGGGAAAAATGGGGGGGGGGAAACAAGGATGATATGTTTTTGGAAAATATGTTTTGTTATAACTTTGAATAAATAAATTTAAAAAAAAGAATTAGAAAGCCCTGGGACAACAAAACACTCGGGCACAGTGCCTTTAAAGCACGGACCTGGGCCTAGGAAGCATGGGGCACCAGGAACCTGTGGCTGAGCCTTGAGAGACTGCTGTCCAAGGTGCTGAAGGGATTGAATACAAAGATGCAACTGTTAGCATGTCAAGGGGCATGATGGTGCTTTGAACGCATAAAGCAGATGCGGCCTAACTTGCACAGTTGCAGAATGAACTGAACTGAGCTGGAAGAAGCAGGACTACATGGGATGTAGAACGCTATACAGGAAATGGCTCGGGGTGGCCGACTGGGAGAGGCACATGATGCAAAAAGCGGCAGTTTCAACCCATTCATGGGAAAGAGAGCTCTGAAATCCTGGAGAGCAGCTGCTGGCTGTGGCAGACCATACAGAACTAGATGGCCCAGTGGTCTCACTGGCTTTTCAAGCCAGAACACAGCTTCAGCGCCCCCAGGACAAACCAATTTTTAATTCCCCAAACTCTTACTAATCAGAGTTTCCTTTTTAAAGCGACAGTAGTTCAAAGCATTGACTAGGGGCTTTTCAATGTTCAAAGGCACTTTGGATGCCTTGACTTGCAATCCTTACAACAACCCTGCAGAGCAGTTCAGTGTTATCTTGAGTTGCAGAATAGCGAGGCGCGATGCCGAGGCGGACGCAGGGTGGCCCACCTAAGGAGTTCATGGTAGGGGACCTAACGAAGCCAAACTCTGTCTTTTGCAGCCCACTGCTGCATATTGTAATAAACAAAAATCTGCCCTTATTCCCTTATGGGGAACACAAGAGCCCCTCTAGAGTCCTTTGTAGGTTCTCCATCGGTCGGAGAAGATAACTGAGGCCAAGCAGAGAAGATTGAGAAGCAAAGCAGCTAGTAAGCCTGATCTTTATTGAACTGTTGCAACAGGGTGCTCCCCCCACACGCAGGAGAAGGAGGAGGACCCACAACAAAGATGTGCCTGCCCTTATAGAGACATTTTAAATTGCCCGCCCTGGAGTCCAAGACCACCCCCAGAAACATCGTACCTACATCACAGAAGGGGTGGTCTACAACAGACATTTGAGTGCGTTGTTTACTTCCTGTCTGGCAGGTTACCTGTTAGTGCTCACTTGATTGGGTACCCTGGGGAGCCTGGCCAGTCTTTTGTAATGACAAAGACTTAGTTCCTGAGCCAGGTCAGAGGCTCAGCCTATGTAGGAGTGCAAATATCCAGAGATGTAGTGATCAGATGGGATTACTATGAGGAATTATAAAAGACCCTGATGCTGGGAAAGATGGAGGGCACAAGGAGAAGGGGACGACAGAGGACGAGATGGTGGGACAGTGTTCTCGAAGCTACCAACATGAGTTTGACCAAACTGCGGGAGGCAGTGGAAGACAGGAGTGCCTGGCGTGCTCTGGTCCAGGGGGTCACGCAGAGCCAGACACGACTAAACAACAACAACAAAGCTCTCCATTCCTTTTCTGCACCAAACTTGATTATCGGAGGACAGGAAAATACTAGCAAAACAAAAGGGGGGGGGGGAGCTGACCTTGTCTTGTGTTTCTTTCCTGGAATAAGAAAAAAATGAAGAGACACGAGAATTCTAAGGTGCCAGAACAAGCTTTGCTGGGTACTGGTAGTAAACAAACCAGAAGAGACAGAAGATGACCGACTTTCCATTGAAGAAGCCTTGACCCATTTGAATAAAGGTAAGAAGAAAGATAGGGTTCAGTGCTTATGCCCCAATCCAGCAGAGAAGAACAAGACATGTAAATCAGCTCTTATATGTTTGTCTCTTGCTGGATCACGAACTGGGAATAAAGCTGGTGCATATCGGAGTGTTAGTACTGAACTGCATTGTTTCCAATATGATGTGCTTCTGAATGGGTACTCCTCTTCATCTTTTAGCTCATCAAGCCATACTTTAAAATGGTGTTTACATGTGACTAGGGTTGGGTAAGGTCCTTACTGTCAGGATGTTAATACTTGGGTGCTCAGTTGAGGCTTATCCCCTTCTCTTCAGCTGTTTAAGGACTGCCCCTCTTTCTGATTTACTGCCGCTGAACATTGTGCCATCTGCAGATTTCAACATGCTTCTACCTAAGGGTCCAAGGCCCTGCCCCAGTTCAGCCGGCCCTGGAGGCGGAGACTCCTGTGCAGGCTGGGATTCCTCCGGTTCAGCCTCTGAATCGGATTCCCAGGCCATCACAAAACCTCTCCATTCTTAAGGAAATCAGCCCTGAGTGCTCACTGGAAGGACAGATCCTGAAGCTGAGACTCCAATACTTTGGCCACCTCATGAGAAGAGAAGACTCCCTGGAAAAGACCTTGATGCTGGGAAAGATGGAGGGCGCAAGGAGAAGGGGACGACAGAGGACGAGATGGTTGGACCGTGTTCTCGGAGCTACCAGCATGAGTTTGACCAAACTGCGGGAGGCAGTGGAAGACAGTAGGGCCTGGCGTGCTCTGGTCCAGGGGGTCACGCAGAGTCGGACACGACTAAATGACTAAACAACATCTAGTTTTGATTGGATTAACAGGGTAACGAGGTTTCGATTGACTCTTTTTTTTTTAATAGATATTTATTGAAATTTTCCAATTTAATACGAAAGGAAAAACAACAAACAAAAGAGCAAAAATACACATTTAAAACAAAACAAAACAAATATAATTCCCAATTCTTATTTCCATCACCTTATGTCCCGGACCTCCTCTCACCTCCCCCTTTTGTATTCCAATTCAACTTCTTAATTCAACAAATCCTTGTTACGACTTAGTATAGCTTATTTTGAATTATTATTCCACCTTTACATTACAGTTGGTAACCATTTAATTTCTATCCAACATCATTCTAACATTCATTAATTTTACAATATTTCTGTAAATAGTCTTTAAATTTCCTCCAATCTTCTTCCGCCGACTCTTTTCCCTGGTCTCGGATTCTGCCAGTCATTTCTGCCAGTCCCATATAGTCTATCACCTTCATCTGCCATTCTTCCAAGGTGGGTAGATATTGTGTCTTCCAATACTTTGCGATGAGTATTCTTGCTGCTGTTGTAGCATACATAAAGAATGTTCTATCCTTCTTTGGCACCAATTGGCCGACCATACCCAGGAGAAAGGCCTCTGGTTTCTTCAGGAAGGTATATTTAAATACCTTTTTCATTTCATTATATATCATTTTCCAGAAAGCCTTAATCTTTGGGCATGTCCACCAGAGGTGAAAGAATGTACCTTCAGTCTCTTTACATTTCCAGCATTTATTATCAGACAAGTGGTAAATTTTTTGCAAGCTTGACTGGGGTCATGTACCATCTATAAATCATTTTCATATTATTTTCTTTTAAGGCATTACATGCCATAAATTTCATACCGGTTTCGATTGACTCAGTCCGTTGTTCTCGCAGCGGGAGCTGTCATCACCTTGTCAGGGCTCAGTGGAGCGTGCCTCTGCAGCTGCCTCTGCAGAGTCATGGCATTGCTGTGATTGGCTGAAGGGCTACATTCAACACCATCTGATTGGCTAGAGCGCATCCTCATGCAAATACATTGTTCATTCATAAAATACATTGATCGTGTATAGCATCGGGATACGGGGTCAGAAATGGCGCTTTCTTCTTGGGGTTTTGGACTTTTGTGTGGTGCTTGGTGCAACGTTGTGACGGGGCAGGGGGAGTGTCCCATTAAACTTTAATTAGTTTAATGTAAATGCCCAGTGCGCTTCCATCGTCACAAGTCCCACTACAGCAGAGTATTTCGCACAGCAGTTGAAGAAGGGCAGGAGAGGCAGTATCTTTTCAAAGAGGAGTCTTGGAGCATGCGGTTTGTAACTCAAAGATAAGGTTTATTTACAAAACAAAAAACAACCCTGGCGAAGAACCACACATCTCAGCAAACACGCCCAAAAAGGGGAGAAGGGGGGAGAACAAACACACAGGAGACTATTTATACAAAACCATGTTCCTGGAAGCCTAATGACCTCCAGCTGCTCAGTGATTAGAGCGTTTCTGCTACCCTTTAACCCTTTGATAGCAACAGGGAGTCCTAGTGTGGCAGCGTTCCCTTGAGGTCATCGCCTCGGGCTCTACGTCTCTTACTCGGGAGTAAGACTTCGTTCATATGCCCCCCCTCCATTCTGTAACACTCTTCATATGGACTTCATGGAGTGTGCACTCTTGCAGGGTCTGCTTCCAGAAACCACTATTGCAGATGTATATATTTTGGCAGAAATGGTTTACAAATATGCACGATGGCAAGCAGGCAGACAGGAACAGTTACAAATCAACCTTGGTCCAGTTTGTATTTTCTTGAGCTTTCTCTAGAGAAGGGGCTGTTTTGTATATTGGAGCAGAATAGTGTGTTAGCTCTCATGTTTTGTGAAAAGCAAGCCCTTGTTAAGTACCGTCAGCTGAATTGGGCTTGTGCCCAGATCTTAGCACACTAACCGATAAAACAGGTGAGGGTAACCTCTGGCCCTCCAGACGTTGCTGAACTACAATTCTCATCATCCTGCCCATTGGCAATGCTGGCTGGGGCTGAGGAATTTCAAGGAAGCTTTAGACTTGCCCCTACCTAGACCTACCTACCCACTGAACGAAGGAGCAAGAAAGCAAAAGGCAAGTTCAGCATTCCAGAGTTTTCCAGATGCCATGGCATCTCAGTGGGGCTCCCTTGCCAATTGATGGTAAAGCAAGCCATTGGACAGGCCATCATGCATGAGGACGGTTTTTCGAATGGATTTGAATCACACTTTGACTTTTTTCTAATTCAAGTTAGTGCCTCATGTAATCTGGTCTGTGACCGTTTAATAAAATTTGATTTGATTTGAGTGCCTCATGGAAGCAGGGAGCTTTGCAGAGTCCTTTGGAGACTGTGGAAAAGATTGTGCAAGAGAGAGGCTTGGCACCAGAAGAAATTCAGAACTTGCTGAACATCACACTCAGTGCCAAGCTTGGTAAAGAAAACATGTTTTGGCTTCTCTTTCCCCTTGGCAGCAAAGTATGTCAACGGAGCTGCATTGCCCTGCCTTCTCCCTTAACAAGAACCGGGGCTGCTTCGCGCTTGTGAGAAATTATCAAGAGTGAAGATGTTCAGAATGTTCAGCAGTGTCTTTCAAGGTCTTGCAGGCACAGTGATAAGCACTAGGCTACTGAAGACTCTGATTCTCATTTCCATAATAACAGAGGATTCTCTTATTTCAGCTGTGTCTTGGCTCTGTGCTCGCAAGTGTTCTAGTGACTTTCATGTAACTTGGAAAGCATGGTAATGATGTCTTGGTTCTGAAGAATGATATTTCCCCCAGTCTGACTTAGTTATCCTGGTGATGATTCAGCTAGATGTTGTACACGCTGAGCATATTCCAGAAGGGGTTTGTTGTCTTGGTCTTGCTTTGGCTTACTGAGATCTGTCTTCTCCCTATAGGTGCTCATTCTAAAATGGATAATTGTAACGTTTGACTTCATTGATCAGAAGGAAAATATGAATGCTCTCTATGGTTTCTTCTTCCGCTTCGTACAATATGAGAAATTGGTAAGATAAAAAGGAATGTGTTATTTTGAAGGAACTCGCTTTTATTCTGACATTAACCCAAATCAAACAATAAAGAGTAGTTTCCGACCACACAACAGGACACCATGTGAAAAGTGGGGCCTTAAAAATCCCTCTCCCATTTCCTTCCTTTTCCTGTCTTGTTTCTTCCCAACGGGTGCCGGTCGCAGCGCCCCCCGGGGGCACGGCATGTTCAGGCAGGCAGGCAGGCAGGCAGGCAGGCAGCTATCGGATGTTGATCCTGCCCGTTCCTCCCTCCACCCCCCTCAAAGACAGCCGCACAGGCAGCTATCCGATGGAGGGAGGGGGGGGGGAAATCCTGTTCTGCATAGCTATCAATTTGGGTGTGATAGTCCTATGTTTGCATACTTATGGGAAAATAAAACTAATTTATTTTAGAGCTTGTATTTGTGTGTATTCATGGTATTATTTGTAGACCCAGTAGATGGCAGTGTGGTGTGGAGAGTGTTTTTGGCAGCTCCTGAAAGGATAGAGGGTGGAACGTTGACCGTTCAAAGGCACTATAAGCAATATATATATATATATATATATATTGCCACATTTTCCTAGCTACGTTTCCCCATAAAAGTATACACTCGAATACATTTGAATCAAATACATTTGGAACAAGTGATTGTTACATTTAGGGAACATTCTCTAGGCGATGAGATTGGGGGGAAATACAAAAACCCATTCGGATACATTTGGATACATTTAGAAAAGTACAGCATGTTGAGGAAAAATACATTTGAGTCGAAAAATACATTCAGATCCATTCTTAAAGTCAATGAGAAAGATACAGTGAAAAAGGATCCATTCCCCAAGGCACCGTTGACCTTCTTGTAGGGTGTGAAGGCAGAATACGATCTATTTGATATTGGTAGGGTCCTTCTCCTTCATTCCCCTCTCTGACCCTGACTCTCTTACGACACAGGGACCATCCCAGCGTGTGGGCACAACTTCTGCCGGTCCGGCCTGATCCAGTGCAGCAGGGCAAAAAGGAGGCTGGCTTCCTGTCCTCAAGGCCGAGTTGGAGTCCAGAGAAGGAGCCTCGTCCGCAATCGGCAATTGGCTACCTTTGTCAAAGTAGCCAAGAATCTCAGTCTTCAAGAGGGAAAGGAGGAGTCTGTGAGAAGCACCAGGAGCCCCTGAAACTCTTTTGCAAGGAGGATGAAGCCCCCATCCGTGTGGTTTGGGGCAGATCCAAGAAGCACAAACACCACAAGGTGATTCCTCTGGGAGAGGCTGTTGAGGAATACAAGGTACCTTGAGGGGGAGAAATAGCTGTGTATTCTTCTTGGCAGGTGATCTTCTTAATTCTCAGATCCAGAGTAGGCATGGTATTCATTGGTGGTTGTTTATTACCTTAGAAGCAGCCAAGGGGAAGCCTGAGGGCTGCTGGGATGGCTGGGAGGAGGGAGTCAAAGTCTTTCTCTCTGCCAGGGGGGCCAAGGGATCTTCCCTTGAAATACAGCAGCTTCAAAGATTTGGGTTGGGACCATGGCAGGGAGAGAAAGGGTTAACCTCATCCACATCCCCCAGCAAGGTTGCTTTGTACATATTTAGAACATTACAAATGTGAATTGCACATGTCTCCTTTGGCTAGCAGGATGCCTCCTCAATACCCTGCGAAGCAGATAGCAGCAAGGGGTCAGCTGCAAGGGGGTGGGGACTGGTGGCCAGTGTTATAAGGAAAAAGCGGCTCCTTTTCCCTTCTGGGGTACCTCAGAGCCCATATAAAGTCCTTTGGTAGCTTCTCTATCGGTAGAAGAAAATAACAGAGGCCAACCAGAGAATATTGAGAAGCAAAGCAGCTAGTAAACCAGATCTTTATTACCTGTTGCAACAGGGTGCTCACCCCCCCCCCACGCAGGAGGGAGGAGGAGACCCCGAACCAAGTCCTTATATAGACATTTGAAATTGCCCACCCTGGAGCCCAAGACCACCCCTCCATACATCATACATACATCACAGAAGGGGCGGCCTACAACAGACTCCTGTCTGGCAGGAAACCTGTTGATGGGTTTACCTGGCTGTTCATGGGTTTACCTGGATATTCTTTTGTGATGACAACTACTTACGGTATTTATGTATGTGTTTATATCGTAGACCTTCTAATTCTCCTAACACCAGGAATTGACCAGATGGTGCAGGATGCCCCCCCCCCCAAAGTATCTGTTGGAAGCAGATTTAGGAGTGGGGGGTGGAAGCACCTACTGGTGGGGAGAACACTTCTTCTGGGGATGCTTCCTCCTCCTCCTCCTCTTCCCACTTCTCCCTGGGGCCTCAAGATGAGAGGTCAGGCTGGAAGTCTCCTCGGAGAAGACAAAGGAGCAAGCATGGCTGCCTTTCCTCTTCTCCAGACAAGTTAGTTGGACTAAAAAACTTTCCAATCCCAGTTCTGCAGTGGGTTTCAAGCAGTGTGCTGTGGCAGCTGGGGTGCCTTGAATGATGGTCAGGGGTGCCGCGGGAGACACTGGCCTCTGTCCCTCTTTCCTTCCCTCCCTCCTCGGATGCCATCTCTGCCTCCCCAAGGCTTGTCCAGCTGTTCTCCCCCAGAGAATGGTGCCTCTGGGGCTGGCCAGGGGGTGTGGGCTGCCAGGAGCTGAGGCTGCCTCAGAGTAAGCAAGCAAACTGGCGAGGGGCCCTCGCTGTTGGGAATGGACAGGCAAGTCCCAGGCCCCTGGGGGGGCAGCGGGGGCAGCTCAGAGATCAAGAGGAGGACTCCTAAGGAGAGGGGAGAGGAGAGGAGGCTGAGAGAGCACTCTGCAAGAGAGGCTGTTGGAGAAAGGGGGAGGGGGGGCAAGCAAGGGGGGACCTAACTGGTCTCCTGAGCCCCACAGGGGTGCCACAGAAAGAAGGGAGTTGGACCAGGGAGCCGTGGACCCCAAAAGTTTGAAAACCTCTGTACTTTTCTTTCCTCCAGTCAATTACTTTCCTATTATAGCAAGGCCACTGGACCCAAGAAGCCAGTATAATATTCATCTCCTCTCTTTGTCGCCGCCTGGAGATTCGGAGGAAAGAGAGAGGGGAAATTCTGGCCTATCAAGCAGACCTGGACAAGGAAAGCAAAGACCTCCTTGGAAGTGTCCCTCTTGTTACTAGTGAGGGAACAAGCACTTCAAGAAGCAAGTCCGGACTGAGGAGGGAGGGGGAAATCTGCCCATTTCAACTTCTCCCCATTTCTCCTTTTTCCATATCGGTTTGTTATTTTATTTTATTTTTTTAAAGATATTTATTGAAGTTTCAAAAGTTATACAAAAAAAGTAATAAAAACAAAACACAAACACAGAAAATAACAAATATAAAAAACAAAATACAAAACTAAAAACCATCTAAAAACAAGTAAAGTTTCAATCCCTTATTTTCTTATAACTTACTTCCCCGACCTCCTCATACCTCCCCTTTCTGTATTCCAATTTCTAATTATTAATTCAACAAATCCCCTCCCTTAATTTTCATTTAATTTTTAACCTTTCTTTTCTTTTTACTTAATCATTACAGCTGAAAACCACTTAATTTCTAAACCAACATCATTCTAACATTCATTAATTTTGCAATGTTTCCTAAGATAGTCCTTAAATTTCTTCCAATCTTCTTCCGCCGTCTCTCTTCCCTGGTCTCGGATTCTGCCAGTCATTTCTGCCAGTCCCATATAGTCTATCACCTTCATCTGCCATTCTTCCAAGGTGGGTAGATCTTGTGTCTTCCAATACTTTGCGATGAGTATTCTTGCTGCTGTTGTAGCATACATAAAGAATGTTCTATCCTTCTTTGGCACCAATTGGCCGACCATGCCCAGGAGAAAGGCCTCTGGTTTCTTCAGGAAGGTATATTTAAATACCTTTTTCATTTCATTATATATCTGTCAGGGAACTGCCATCGGAGCGCAGTTGGCGGATTCTGCCAGTGATTAAGGCAGCCACGCACTCATGGCTGTCCGGCTAGAGAGAGTTTAAAACTAACCACAAAACTGGGAGCGTTTTAGCGCTTACGCACAAGCAACCCCTTATGCCATTACAGCAATCCGTCAGTCTTTGACGTTGTTTGTGCGAAGGAAGGGCATCATGAGCAACCCGACGGGAGTCGGAGGAGCGGAGGGAGCCGGAGGCGGACCAACTCTGGAGGAGAGAAACAGAGATTTGGAACACCAGCTGGCTCTGCTAACAGCGCGACTCGATGAAAGGCGAGCTCAGGATGCACAGGGGAAACCCACCCCCATTGCAAGGAAGGTACCGGGACTGGTGCATAAATTCGGGGGGGGGGGGATCCAAAGGACTACCAAGCCTTTAAGACAGAGATGCAGTATGCTCTGGACCTGCAGTATGATGACTTTGCCGACGAGGGGGCGAGAGTAGCCTTTGTGATCGGACACCTGGAAGGATAATGACGCCTTGAAAGAATTGAGGAAATTTTTTTTAGCTATGGACTTGATGTTTTCCAGCCAGATTGAGCAGGGCATTGTACGCAGGCAGTTGATGGCGTGCAAACAGGGGAATCAATCAGTCCGAGAGTACTGGGCGCGATTTGCTATGATCATACACAGACTGGGTTGGGATCTGGCTTCGGACCCAATACAGATGTTATTCGAAGAAGGCCTAGCCCCTGCAGTGAAAGATGAACTTTCCCGCGCGCCCCGCCCGCAGTCGATGGATCAGCTGACCAAGGCTGCACTTGCGATTGGTGCGCGACAGGAAGCAAGGGCTCTAGAGAAGCGGGAAGGCAGAGGAGAGCGTTGGAATGATTTCCGCATTCCTGAGATGCCAGAACAGTCTTCCCAGCCAGTGGAGCCAATGGAAATTGGAGGCGCGCGCGCGCGCGCGCGTGGGGCTTCAAATTCAAACAAAGGGCGGAAGAAGGAGGGGAAAGCCGCCAAAAAGTGTTTCCTCTGCCAACAGCCAGGACATTTTGCCAGGGTCTGCCCTCAAAGAAAGGCATGGCAAGGAATGGTGGGGGCTGTTGGGAGTGAGGAGGAGGGGGTTAAGGAGCAGGTAAAAGCCAACGCCTGGCTGCCGACGACAGGGCACAGCAGCCAGGCCAAGGACCAGTGAACGTGCCCAAGCCTGAACCCCCCCGAGCAGCCATCGCCATAGGGGTGGTGCTAGAGCTACCCAACGGACATCCACTCACGATAAAAGCGCTGTTAGACTCAGGCAGCTCTTGCAATTTCATGAGTAAGGAATTCGCGTCAGAGCATCAGATACAGACTCTGCCCCTAAGTAGTCCTTTGCAAGTCACCACGATTGATGGGAGGGAACTTCTGGGGGGAGAAGTAACCCAACAGACTGTCCCCATGAGAATGAGGGTGGCCAGGCACACGGAAGTCATTGCCTTTCACGTAGCCACCCTGGCGGGACCACCCATCATATTGGGAATGAGCTGGCTGGCGCTACATGATCCGTTAGTGGGATGGCACCAGCGGACGGTCTCTTTCGGGTCAGCTCACTGCTTGGAACACTGCCATGGGGGGGGGGGGACCCGGGGATGGCAATGGCCAGTTTGGCAGGACTGGCGGTGGGGGGAAAAGGAGAAATACCACCACAATACGCCAACCTGTGTGACGTCTTCAGTGAAAAGGAAGCAGATAGACTACCCCCTCATAGGCCCTTTGACTGTCAAATCAACCTACTCCCGGGAGCTCAGCTGCCAGTGGGCAAACTGTACGCCATGTCGGACAGGGAGATGCAGGAGTTAAGGGAATTTATAGACAAGAACCTAAAGAGAGGTTTCATAAGGGAGTCGAGAGCGGTGGGGGGCAGTCCAGTGTTTTTTGTAGACAAAAAAGACACTAATAAGCCCAGGCTTGTAGTGGACTTTCGGGCCGTCAATTCGGTGTCAGAACCAGTAGCCTTCCCCATGCCCAGGGTTGACGACATTTTGACCAGGGTTAGGAAGGGAAAGATTTTTACCAAGCTGGACCTAAGGGGGGCGTACAACCTGATCAGAATGAGGGAGGGGGATGAATGGAAAACCACCATGTTTACCCCCCTGAGGGCCTTCGAGTACCTCGTTATGCCTTTTGGATTACAAGGGGGTTCAGCATGCTTTCAATCTTTCATGCATCACGTTCTAGGACCCTTGCTGTACAAGAACTGTGTAGCCTTCTTAGATGACGTGTTGATCTACTCAGAGGACGAGGAGCAGCATGTCAGAGATGTCCGGGAAGTGCTAAGCAGGTTACAGGCGAACCAGCTATGGGTCAAACTGGAGAAGTGCCAGTTCCATACAAGAGAGGTGGAATTCCTGGGGTACCGGTTGTCCGACAAGGGATTATCCATGGATCCCGGCAAGGTACAAGCGGTACTGGAATGGAAGACACCTAAGACCAGGAAGGACGTGCAGAGATTCCTGGGGTTTGGAAATTTCTATCGGAAGTTCATCAAAAACTTTGCCCACTTAACTGCACCCATCACAGATTGCCTCAGTAGCAAGAAGAAGTTCGTATGGACGGAAGAGGCGCAGCAATCTTTTGACCAACTAAAGAAGGCGTTCGCTTCGGAAGAACAGCTCTTGCACGTGGATCTGCAGAAACCAATGAGGGTGCATCAGACCGAGCGGTAGGGGCAGTACTGCTCCAGCCGGGAAGAGATCCGTCCGACTGGAGACCGTGTACTTTCTTCTCCAGGAAGTTGAACAAGTCGGAACGGAACTACACAGTGTACGACAGGGAACTGCTGGCCATTTATGAAGCATTTCGACGCTGGAGACATCTACTAATAGGGGCACAACACAAGATCCAGGTGTGCACAGACCATAAGAACCTGGAATACTGGAGGACGGCAAGGGTACTCAACCAGAGACAAGTGCGATGGGCACAGGAGTTTTCCAAGTTCCATTTTGAAATTCGCTACGTACCGGGGGAAGAAAACGTAAGGGCGGACGCTCTCTCCCGGAAGCCAGAATATATGGAGGGAGAGGGAGCGCCGGAAGAAAGACATGTGATACCCAAGGACCACTGGGTGTGTGGGGCAGTATTGGTTGGGCAACGAGAACTGGCAGAGGGGACCGAGGGCGATGAGTACGCCCAAAACAAACTCAGAGAGCTCTGGGGAACAGGGGAAAACCCAGGGGGGGGGGGGTTGAGGAAAAAAATGGGGCGCTGTACTACAGGGGGGCGTTGTATATACCAGAGGGGCAATTGAGGAGTAGAGTACTCAAACAATTACACGACAGCCCCACGGCAGGACATTTTGGTCAACACAAAACCATGTTGCTAGTCACCAGGCAGTTCTGGTGGCCAAAGGTGAGGGAAGATGTACGGGAATATGTCAGGGGGTGCGACCGCTGCCAGCGAGCCAAAGGGGAGAGGGCAGCACCAGCGGGGTTGCTGGAACCATTACCCACACCAGAAAGGCCATGGGAGGCAGTGTCTATAGATTTTATGACAGATTTGCCCAAATCTAGGGGGGAAACGGCGGTCATGGTGGTAGTCGACTTGTTAACTAAGATGTGTCATTTTATAGCTTGCTCACATGCGGTGACGGCGGAGGAAACCGCCAGGCTGTTTGTAGAACACATTTTTAGGTTGCATGGCGCCCCCTTGAGGGTGGTCTCTGACAGAGGAAAACAATTCACGTCCAGGTTCTGGAGGAAGCTCATGAGCCTACTGCACGTGGAGGTCAATTTCTCGACGGCCAGACACCCAGAAACCAACGGGCAAGCGGAAAGGGCAAACAGTATTTTGCAACAATACTTGAGGTGTTATGTCAATGAGAGGGAGAGTGACTGGGTGGAGAAATTAGCCCTGGCCGAATTTGCCTACAATAACGCCGAGCATGTGTCCACGGGCATGAGTCCATTTATGGCCAATTATGGTTGTCACCCTAGGGCCTTTTCAGGGGGAGGGGAGGAAAGATGGAGTGTACCGGCGGCAGAACGTTTTGTAGAAGAAATGGAAGCAATACACCAACAGCTGAAGTTGAATTTAGAGAGGGCCAAGGAAGCGTACAAAAGGCAGGCAGATAGGAGCAGGAGGGAAGGAGAGACCATAAGGGTTGGGGACTGGGTGTGGTTGTCAACACAAGGGTTACCGTTCAAGGGAGGTTGCAAGAAATTGAGACCGAGACGACTGGGCCCCTTCGAGGTTACACAACAGGTGAATCCGGTGGCCTTTAGGCTCAACCTGCCAGACAACATGAAACTACATCCAGTATTTCATAGATCCTTACTATCACCATACAGGGAAGGGCGGGAATTCCAGGGACTGGAGGGAGAGGTTCCCGTGGCACCACCAGTAGAAGAGAGGGAGCGCAGCAGTCATGTAGCAGAAATACTCAATTCAAGGTGGAAGGGTAAACAGGTGGAGTACCTAGTGGCGTGGGAAGGGGAACCGGAGTCAGAAAATGCATGGGTACCAGCGGAAACCATCAAGGATGAGTTTCTCTTGGGGGAGTTTCACCATAGGTTCCCAAGGAGGCCCAAACCCTTAGCTAGGTTCTGGGAGGAGCAATTTGGCACCACAGACGATGAAGAGGAGTTTGAGGGATTTCCGGACTCTGGGCAGGAAGAGGAAGAAGAATCTGAAGAGGGGGAATCAGATTGGGAAGATTTTTCAGGAAGACGGGATAGTAGTAGGCGGAGAGCAGTTTTCGAGTCATCAGAAGATGGGGGAGATTCTTTCCGGGGGTTCCCAGCCTCACCGCCCAAAGAAAACGGGAGGACAGGGGGTGAGGGGGGTCCTGGAGGGGAGGTGGATGTCAGGGAACTGCCATCGGAGCACAGGGTGGTGGAGAGGCTCTCGGATGCTAGGAGAACCTCGGATGCTGAGGAGGGAACCAGCAGGGGGAGAGGGAGAGTTTCCGCTGAAGAAGGAGGGGAGGAGGAGACAGTGTTGGAGGTGAGGCACAGAGACGCTTCAAGCGAGACCAGTGGTGAGAGCTCGGGGCCTCCCCTTGGGACGCCCACGCTGCGCAGAAAGCTGTCGCGCAGAGAATCAAGGAGGAGACTCTCTGTCAAATAACTTTTATGTTGGAAGAAATTTAGGAAACGCCCACTGACGGATTCTGCCAGTGATTAAGGCAGCCACGCACTCATGGCTGTCCGGCTAGAGAGAGTTTAAAACTAACCACAAAACTGGGAGCGTTTTAGCGCTTACGCACAAGCAACCCCTTATGCCATTACAATATCATTTCCCAGAAAGCCTCGGTTTGTTATTTATTTATTATTCTGAAAATGAATCAAATGCTAGGGTGGCTACCTTCTCGTATAAAGATGTTGATACGTGCTTTACCCTCATAAATACATTTTTTGTGAACATTACCTGGCTGCGTCAACCTTGAGAAATTCAGAGGTGTGAATTTCAAAAGATTGCTGTTTTGGTCTCCATATTTTTCCAAGAATTGCGAATTAGGTAAGTTCACCTTTGAATGCAGCTGAATGGAATTTATTTCCCATTGTTTATTATGTGAAAAGCAGTCAAGGAGAAGCCTGAGGACTTGTGAGCTGAGAGGGTGGAAGCAGTTTAATTCAAATCCTAATTCTCTTGCTGATGTTTTGAAGGCTGACCATCTTCCTCACTCAGACCTCCTCAGAACCGGAGAGGCTGAAGACTGTGGAGAAGTTGAGACAACTGTGCCAGTTCCTGGAAGAAGAAGAAGAAAAGTGTCTGCTGAATCATGTGGAGGAGGTGGAGAAGGAGATTGCAGGGAGAAGGGATGAGCAGCTGGCCAGACTCTGCAGGAAACTCTCCTCTCTTGAGAGGATCATCCAGGTGATGGAGGAAAAGGGTCAGCACCCAGCGAGTGAACTGCTGCAGGTAAGACGACTCCAGGGAAAGGCTGCCTCCCATCCTTTCTGTGCCCCTTCCATGTACGCAAGGAGTGTAGGGGCTCACTTGACGGAGCCTCGAGTCAGCTTTGTAATGGACAGGAACACCCCAGAGACCTGGGATGCTGAACTCACCTGAATGCCGACTAGAGATTCTTCAGTCTTCTTGAGGGAAGGGGAGGGGATTTTCTGCTCCTTGCTGAAGATTTGCCTCCGAATGCCTTCCCGCTGGGCAATGCTGCCTTCCTGCCCTGCCCTGGGCTTCGCCAAGGATGCAGTCAGGCCTCCTTCTGACATGAGCCAGTCTCTTGACCAAGCTTCTCTTCCCGTTCCCTCCACAACGTCTGGGTGGATCCCCTTCCCCATAGATCCTGGTCAGCCCAAAATGTTGCTTGGTCACAGTGACCAAAGAGCAAGACAGAGGGACTCATCCAGACTGCGCCACCTTCTCCACTCACAATCCCATATGGCCAGACGTACAAGTGCTTCTGAACATCTTCTTTAAGGAGGTGGAGAAGGCTGACATACTGGCAAAGGCAGGAGAAGCCCTATTACGGAATGATTACCAGATGTCCCCGTCTCCCGGGGACAGTCCCCGGATTTACAAATCTGTCCCCAACAAAATCCGTCCCCGGATTTCATATAAGGCCCCAAGATTTATATTTTAAGTGTTGTAGATTTATTAGTAGGGAAGGAATGTTGCGTGATTGGTTCAACGGCCCAAGACACATCATATGGGGACTTCCGGTGAGGCAAAATGGCGGGTGCCACGGCCATGAGCAGCTCCTGAAGCCAGCCAGAGCCAAGTGCACTACAAGGCTGGCTCCGGGCTGCTGAGACTGCCCCCTGCGCTGCCACTGCCGAGGGGGAACCAGGGATGCCCGGCGCGTCAACTGGGGGAACCGCTGACACACACCCCCCCAGGACCCAAATCGAGGCGGGAGCGAGAGCGCCCGGCCACGTGGCCGACTGCCCAGCTGCGCTCCAGGGCCAGTAAAGAGGAAGGAGAAAAAAGAGGGGAGCCCCGACCTTGCGGCCACTGAGGAAGAAAGGTAGGAGAGCACCAGGAGGGCAAGGGCACGTGGCCAGCCCAGGCCCGACCCGAGCCTACTCCAGGGCAGATAGCACTCCAAGAGATCAGGCTGGGGCCCAGAGGAAGGCCACGCAACAGAGGAGACCCAGAAGAGAAGGTATTACTTTTCATTTTTTTAAAAAAATATGATTTTTTAAAAATAACATTTGTTTCTCTTTTGAAAAAAAAAAAAAAACAGTGTCCCCAGATGCTTTGAAAAAAATCTGGTAACCTAACCTTACATCCTAACCTTCTGGTTCCAAGTCTCTTCTTTCTCAATATCCCCATTCCGTTAACCGCACCAAGCAACAAGCTGTCAAATGCAAGTTTAAAACGCAAGCTTTCCTTTGCATCTCACAGAACCTTAAATGTAATTTGTGGTTTTTTTCACCTGTCTGCCAAACTTGGGTCGTTTTGCCTTCCTTTAAATGGGAAATCAGTAGTCAAGCCATACTTTTTGGTAAAACGTTCGTCTGGATCCCGGAAGTCCTACCTGAGAAGAACAATGGGAGTTTCCGCTAGTGCCAGCCGCTTCTCCTTCTGCAAGCAGCGCCACCCGAATTCCCACCTGGGATGAGCCGCTTGGCGCACTAAACTGAGCCGCCGGAGAAAGACTGGGGCGGGCGGCAAGTGGGAGGGGGAAGTTGTGCGCTTCTGTCCTGTGAGAAAAGTGCTGGGCTCTGTCTCTCCAGTTGCGCTTCCTCAGTTCAGAGGTGGACTATAGCAGCTGGGCTGGGCTGCCACAAAGCTGGGCTGGGCTGCCCTGGGCTGGGCTGCCACAAAGCCCATCAAGGCCACAGGCTGCTAGCATGACTCATCCCGGCTGAGGGGAAAGGGTATGTGGTCTTAAATGCTGGCCTTGGGAACTTGGCTGAGCTACTTTGGGCCAGTCCTTGGGCCATCTTAGCCTCCCTCACAGAGGGTTGTTCTGAAGATACACTCAGGAAAACACCCGAGGCATGAAGAAGAAGAAGAACGAGGAGAGTCTGGAAAGGAGGGTGGGGAGCGCTCCCATCCCAGCCGCTCCAGGATGGGAAGTGCGTCCCGGGGGAAGCGGGATTCAGGCGGAGGAGGACGTCGGGTTGGGTGGGGGTTGCCAGGAGCAGCACGATGTCCCTCCAACCCCCGGCTTCCACTCTCCAGGCAGGTGCCCAACGTGGCCACCTGGCAAGGGCTCTTTCTTACTCCAGCCTTGGCGTGCAGATCCCGGGTTCAGCCCCAGATCTCTGGAGCGCAAAGGCTCTTGGGCGTTGAGTGTGAATCAAATCAAATTTTATTAAACGGTCACAGACCAGATTAACTCGTACAGCTAGTCAGCGAAGCATAACACCGGAAAAAACAAAGGACAATTTCAATACAGATTAGGCCATAACAGCAATTTAAAATTAGACAGCATAAATAAAATTAAGTATTTGCCTTCCCCTGCATATTGACATTGGAAAGCTCTTGTTTCCTACGCCTAATAGCGGCTACACAGAATTTGGCAACATTGATCGTAATTTCAGGAACCTTATCTTATACCAAGGCTCCCATACGTTGGAGTTCTGGTTCATTTTTAAGCTTTTGTAGAACTGGGGCAATAAAGGTCAGGCGTAGATCCTCGTAGTAACTACAGTGCAGCAATACATGCAGACTTGTTTCCACTTCCGATGAGCCACATGGGCAAACACGTGACTCATATGGTTTGCCCTCATATCTGCCTAGCAGATGAAAGGCAGCATCTGTCAGAATAGGGCATACTGAGCCAGTACAGATGAACGTGACTATTGGTTCGCTTCCTCGGCATCCCAGAACTGTGAAGGTTGCCTCAACTGTTGAGCAGCACAGCTAAGGAAGAAGGAGTGGCGTGTCTCCGAGGGGAGCATAGCTCCCATTCCCTTCCAAACACACAGACAGGAAAGTGTGGTGGCACCCAGGGAATAGTTGCAGCAGCCGGATGACTGGCTGAAACACACACCATATAATAAGGTTTTAATAACTAATAATGACTAACTGTGTGGAAATGACTGTTAAAAAGAAAAAAAGGGAAAATCAAGGTTTTTGACTCTTGGTTTCCTGGAAGAAGATCAAAAGACTCCCCTGGACTAGAAGAGACATCTTATTAACAACTGGAGAAATGCCAAAGAACTTTGGATATCTGCTTGGGAGGTTTCTGATGCAGTATTAATTTAACAAGGAGCCAGGAGTGAAACCGAAAGTAGACTGACCAGCTAGCTGAATCCAATTATATTGCTATGGGGTGGGGGGAACCTCTAACATTTTACTTTTCGATATTTGTACTTCCAGGGTGAATTGAATGGGTGGAGGGGGGGTTGGACAAGCGGAGGAAAGAAGTGCTAACTTGTCCGTGGCTAGGGGGCGCAATCTGGACAGTTCTGCCGGGGTGCAAGAAACACAGAAGGCTAGCCTTTTAGGAGGTTTGCAAAGAGGACAAGGGTGTTACGGGGTAATCTTCTAGCAAACAAGCTTGGCACAGCAGATCTGAGAGGTGGTTTTCTGCTCCCGAAAAGCCAGCCTGGAAACCAGGTTGCCAGGTGAAGGAAGAATGGAGAGATCAACCAACTCACTTGCCTTCAAATAATTTCTGGTTGCCTGTGGCTACTGGGATAGTGCTTAGATATCAGGCTGGCTGACACATCTTAAAAAATACAAGGAAAAAGCTTTTTTTCTTTCATTAGCAAAGCTCCTTTGGGGCCCCGAATAGCTAAGCTGAGGAAGAAGTGGCTGGTATTACTTGTTTGTTCTTGGTCCTGATCTTGCCTGCCCTTGCACACTCCTGTTGTCTTTGCATATTTAACCAGCACGTCTGTTCCGATTGGAGTCCTATTCCTGCAGTTCCACATCCTTCTCTTTGGCACTTGGGCATTCGGTTCCAGGAGCTGGACCTGAGCACAGAGGCTTTCTTCTACTTGGACTCGACAAAGGAGCAAGAGTGGCTGACAGCTGTGGAAAAGGCTTTGTGTTCCAAATCCAAGTACAAGAAAGTAAGTCCAACCCCACCCATTTCTTCAGCAGCCAGACAGCTGTCAGGAGCTGGAGTGAGGAGGAGGAGGAGGAGGAGGTCAGCAAGAAAAAACACCTGGTGTATGTGGTGTTTTATTCAAAAGAAGCCAACATTCTTTATTCAAAGAAACCCAAACCGTGCAGGCCTCGTGATCACAGAAACCTTTCCCAACAGGTCTTGCCCCAGTGAGGTAGTTGTGAAGGCTGAAGGTTGCTACCCTCCCACCACTCTCTGAAGTCTCCTCCTCCCCTGGTCCTTCCCAAACAACCTGAGACTCTGACACCTTGCCTGTCTTTGCTCCCTCCTCTTAATTTCTCTGTGTTTTGGGAGACCAGCAGGGAGGGGAGCTGATTGCAGCAGGATGGGGAGACCCCCTGGCGTCTTCAGCAGCCTGCCTGATCTCTGCCTCTTGACCCCCGCCTCCAGCCTCCACTTCTGCCTCGGATTCTGGGCTGCTGTTTGCCACAGAATCTTCCTGCCCTCCTGCCTCTTCAGTTTCCAACACCTCCTCTTGCTCACAGTCTGCTCCCTCTTCTCCCTCTGACGACCCCCCACCAGTTCCCTGGCTCTGAGCCTTCTTCCCTTGGGGGATCCCCAGTTGGTGCCACCTGCCACTCCTATCTGCTTCCAGCCGGCCCAGGACAGCAAGCAATGAACAGAGCTGGTAGACATCCCAGTACCTTGCATCTTCTAGGTGCAGCTGGTGCTCATCTTTGTCAGGAAGGACCAGCTCAGCCGCATCAAGGAAGTGATGAGGGAGACAGTGGGCACAGGCATCATGGGGAAGATGGGGAGTGGACCCTGACAGCGGAATTCCCTACGTTGATCTTTCTGTCTGTCTATCTGTTTTTCTAATCTCTGCCAACCAGTTCCCCCCTCTTTCCTGCTTGCTCACTAACAGCCATCTTTGCTCCGCCCCTGCAGGGTAACAAGGGGTGTGTGGCCGTGAGGCTTGTCTGCAACAATACCAGCTTCTGCATAGTTAATTCCCACCTTGCTGCCCACGTAGAAGACTTTGAGCGCCGAAACCAGGATTACAAGGATATCTGTGCCCAGATGAGCTTCCTGCCCCCTGACCAGGGTCTGCCGCAGCTGACAATCATGAAACACGAGTGCGTTTCGAGGGCTTGGAGGGAGAGAGCCTTGGCTGATGTCACTTGTTGGTCTCCGCTATCTGGAGAAACAAATTGAGTCATGTTTCTGTAACTTTCCTGCCTGTGTGTAGCTCAAGGTAGGCAGCATTTGTTGTTGTTTAGTTGTTTAGTCGTGTTCGCCTCTTCGTGACCCCATAGACCAGAGCACGCCAGGCACTCCTGTCTTCCACTGCCTCCTGCAGTTTGGTCAAACTCATGCTGGTAGCTCCGAGAACACGGTCCAACCATCTTGTCCTCTGTCGTCCCCTTCTCCTTGTGCCCTCAATCTTTCCCAACATCAGAGTCTTTTCCAGGGAGTCTTCTCTTCTCATGAGGTGGCCAAAGTATTGGAGCCTCAGCTTCACGATCTGTCCTTCCAGTGAGCACTCAGGGCTGATTTCCTTCAGAATGGAGAGGTTTGATCTTCTTGCAGTCCTTGGGATTCTCAAGAGTCTCCTCCAGCACCAGAATTCAAAAGCATCAATTCTTCAGTGATCAGCCTTCTTTATGGCAGGCAGCATAGTGTTCTCCAAATGTTGAAAGCAGAGCAGCCATTTTGCATGGAGAGGGTTCCCGGCTCAGTCATCAGTGTGTGCAGATCAGGCTGGGCATGATCTCTGCCTGAAAGCTGCTGCCAGTCCATGTAGTCCGTCCTGAGCTTGATGGGTCAATGGTCTGCCTCAATATAAGGTCGCTTCCTATGT
Source organism: Podarcis gaigeae (assembly GCF_964106915.1). Lineage (NCBI taxonomy): Eukaryota > Metazoa > Chordata > Lepidosauria > Squamata > Lacertidae > Podarcis > Podarcis gaigeae. The sequence continues at coordinate 8,733,149 of NC_139695.1, read as the reverse complement.
TCCTGTGTACTACAGCAGGGTTTGGAGGGCCACAAGCGCCCTGCCCATGAATTCAAGAACCAGGGGAAATTCTAAAAGTCTTTGCTGAAAGGACATCAAAGCAGGGGCCAGGTGAACCTCTTTGGGAGATTATTCTGAAAGGTCGGGTGCCATGACTGAAAAGGCCCTGCCATGCTTGAAAGAGCAGGAGTTCCCTGGGAAAGGGATTCTAGTCAGTGGAGAGGCAGTGCAAACATGAGTGGGCCTTCTTCTGGTACCCTTTCCCCAAACCTTGAAACACTTGAAAGGCCAAATGGGATGCTCTGAATTGGGCCTGGAAGCAGTTCAAGAGCCAGTCTAGTTCACAGAGCACTAGCCTAATATGATCATACTGCCCAATCCTAGTTATCAGTCTTACTACATATTGCAGGAAGTGGCAGCAGGCTGCCCCCCGCCCCCCGACCCCGTGAGCTAGCCTGTAGCTGTGGTTGCTTTGCTTTTTTCCAGCATTGTCATCTGATCACTAAAAATGAACTTCAGAGACTTCTGACCTACGACCAGGTGAGAGGCATCTTTGTGTTATATGTGGTGGTTTAGGATATTGCCCTGTTTATTTCCTTTGTCTGGGATACCCCAGCCTAGGCTAGAGAAACCACTTTCAGGCAGTTAGGAGCAAAGTGTAGCTATAACATAGGATGACTGCGACTTCTACAAATGCTTTTTAAGGTTGCAGGTTTGTGCAACCTGAATTAGAAGCAAGTCCCAATTAAGCTGGAGGGTTGCCTTGGAATGAGTAGGACTGCTCTGCAGTTTCCCAGTTAGAGGGCTTTCCTAGCTCAGCACACGCTCCAGATGTTGTTGGACTCCCATCAGCCCCAGCATAGCTGCTGTCCAGCAATATCTAAAGGTCTAAGGTTTCCTGCTCTAGGTTTTGCATCTGTCTGGAAAATCTGTGTTGCTCACATGTTCTTATCAGCAGAGACTTCCATTAAGTCCAATTAAATTGCTGATGCTTTTTGTTTTACATTTTTCTCTCCAAGGTTTGTGTGTTCATCATGTTGACGACCTTTCTCCCACTTGGCATAAGGATCATTGGTATTTTGTGTTGAAACAGAGGCCTGATTGCTGCACCTTTGGTGGATTTAAACTCTGTGAGCGTAGTCATGCCTTAGCCCTTTGAGAAGGATGCTGCAAGGAAGGCAAGGGGGGGCAGCCTCAGACTTCCAACATATGCAAAACCATCATAAAACATTAAAAACTTCCCTAAAGGCTGTATAATTACTTATCTCCTTGACATCTGACGGGAGGGTGTCCCACAGGGCAGGTGCCACTACTCAGAAGCGACGGGGTGAGCTTCCCTTGCTCGGTCCCTGCTCCTGCCAACCTAGCAGTTCGAAAGCACGTCTAAGTGCAAGTAGATAAATAGGTACCTTCTGGCGGGAAGGTAAACGCCGTTTCTGTGTGCTGCTCTGGTTCACCAGAAGCGGCTTAGTCATGCTGGCCACATGACCCAGAAGCTGTACGCCAGCTCCCTTGGCCAATAAAGCGAGATGAGCGCCGCAACCCCAGAGTCGGTCACAACTGGACCTAATGGTCAGGGGTCCCTTTGTTGTTGTTGTTGTTTAGTCGTTTAGTCGTGTCCGCCTCTTCGTGACCCCATGGACCAGAGCACGCCAGGCACTCCTGTCTTCCACTGCCTCCCGCAGTTTGGTCAGACTCATGTTTGTAGCTTCGAGAACACTGTCCAACCAGGGGTCCCTTTACCTTTACCTTTAACCTACTAGTACTTCACCTTGGTCTTCCAGCACAACAGTGGCTGTTAATAGACTCCATTGTCAGGCAACAGGGGGTCTTTTGCTTCTCTGCTGATAAGCGATTTCTTTTTGGCTTTAGCTAAACATTCAGCGTACCCAAAAGACAGCTTTTGCTGATTTCACAGAGGGAGAGATCAAGTTCATCTCGAGGTACAAATTTGACTCTAAAACAGATCGCTGGGACTCCAGGTAAGCGCCTGCTTGATAGTTGAGCCTTTGTAAGTAAGTCCTCTCAAACATTCTTCTGCAAGGCTTGTTTGTTTTTCCTAGTCTGCTGAGATGCTAGTAGTAGTAGAAGAAGAAGAGTTTGGATTTGATATCCCGCCTTTCACTCCCCTTCAGGAGTCTCAAAGCGGCTAACATTCTCCTTTCCCTTCCTCCCCCACAACAAACACTCTGTGAGTGGGGCTGAGAGACTTCAGAGAAGTGTGACTGGCCCAAGGTCACCCAGCAGCTGCATGTGGAGGAGCGGAGACTTGAACCTGGTTCCCCAGATTACAAGACTACCGCTCTTAACCACTACACCACACTGTCCTGCCTTTCCATCCTCCTGAGCAGGCTAGTAAAAAATATATTTTAAACATGGCTTTCTGCTAAGCAAGCTGGTGGAGGAGGGCTAGAGTTGAGGGCTGGATGGACTTCCTTTCCTCTGCAGCCAGAATGGACACCAAGCCATGGAGGAAGAGAGAGATCCAGCTCTCCTTCACCTGCTCACTTTGCTTGCATGGAATTCCGGGTTGCCAAAGGCTGCTAGGCGAGTTGTGAAATGCAAGGCTGTGATATGTTGTCTTCCTCAAGCCATCCCTGCTCAAAGTCTCTGGAAATGTTTTGGCTCCTTTTCCACAAGCAGCCTTTCCCCCACATTTGTCCTGATAATCAGCATCCTGTTTCATGGCGTGTTTAAGCAGAGAATCCTGTTTGTGTCAAGGAAGTCTGGGAATGAGACTTGGTGCTCTCTCAAGATGAGTCTGCCAGGGCATAAGAGCATGAGAGCAGCCCTGCTGGATCAGGCCATTGGTCCATCTGGCCCAGCATCCTGTTCTCACATTGGCCAATGAGATGCCTCTCGGGGAGCCCACAAACAGGACCTGAGTGCAACAGCACGCTCCCCTCCTCCAAGCCATACTGCTTCTCTTGGTGGAGTATGTTCTCTGGCCATTATGGCTAGTAGCCATTGAGCCTCACCATCCAGGATGTGGCATATTCTTGTGGTTCTTGACAACTGTCAGAAGCCACCTAGGCCTGCTAGTTTCATTGCTCTTGCTGTGGTAATGGGGAAATCAAAAGGACAGGCGGAACAGGTAGTGACGAAGCCGGAAAACGGCAGGCTCCTTTGGGCAGCATTTCAGGTGCCAGAAAGGGTCTTTTGGATCACTGAAAAAATAGTGTCTGAACAAGAATAACGGGGCCCCTTGCTTTGGGGAAGGATCATCATTTGGTGGTGTGCCATATGCTTTGTATGCAGAGTCTCAAGTTGAAAGGCACCTCCACCTGAAAAAGGATTGGGCCACAGAGAGCTGCTGCCAGCCAGAGGAGACTTAATTAATGAATTGTGGGGTTGGAAGGGATCACGAGGGTCATCTAGTCCAACCCCCTGCAATGTAGGAATCCAAACTGGGGGAGGTCAGAAAGAAGGCAGCTTTTGATTTCCTGACAACTCTCTCCATGAGGCAAAATGCCTGCACACCTGCAAGGTCCGCCCCTTCAGAAGTTGGACTCCCAAGCCCCATCATCTCCAGCTCTTGACCGTGGTCAAGATCACAGGCCGTGTGTGGAGCCAAAGTTTGACTGTGTGAGCCTTGTGTGTTGCCTCAGCCAGTCCAACTGTCTCCTTGCAGTGGGAAGTGCCATGTGCCAGCATGGTGTGAGCCAATCCTCTGGAGAGGAGGCAGCGTGAATCAGCTCAGCTACCGAAGCCACATGGAATTGAAAAGGAGCGACCACAAGCCCGTCAGCTCCCTCTTCCTCACAGGGGTAACATCTGCCCTGGCCAGGGCTGTCGTCTATTCAGGGTTTTTAGTTGCCTGCTATGTGGCACCTCCTTGAATCTGGGCAGGCCCTGACCAACAACCAGGCCCCTTTCCACAGAGCTCCTCCTTGGCCAATGACTTCCGGTGCAAGGAGTGGGCAGGTTTTGGCTCTGTTAAATCCCTAGGCTTCCATTCTCCACTGTTCTGAGTACACGCTGCTCCTGCAGGCATGGCAGACCACATGGGCTGAACTGTATACCTTAACCGTTGGCTCCATTCATCCAATGGAGCTTCTGTGGTACTTGGCTTGGAGCATTTGGCTTCAGCCCATTGGCTCTGGAAGTCACAGCCGCTGCCATCCCTGGGGAAGCTCTCAGAGTTAAAGTACTTGCCTCTTTCAGGGCTGGGAACAGGGGGTGCATCAGGCCTTTCTGCTCTTAACTCATACCCCCCCTTTCAGTCCATAGCTCCAACAACTGTGCTCTGCCCCCCCCCCAATAGGTGAATGTTGTGGATGACCGACGGTACCGGAAAGTGTTTGAGGATATTGTTCAGTTGATGGACAGGATGGAGAACGAATTCCTTCCCTCCCTGGAGGGAGGTAAAGACGAATAGGATCCTGTCCAACCCCTTAAAGAGGGTTTGGCCCATCTAGCTCAGTCTTGAGCAGTTCCCCAGGATTTCCGGGTGATCTCTCCCAGCCCTACCTGGAGAGGCTGGGGATAGAACCTGGGACCTTTGCATGCAAGGCAGATGCCCTTCCACTGAGCGGCAGCCTCTTCCTCTTCCTCGCAGGCAAAGACTCCAGGGGTAGCCAGCGTGGTGCCCTCCAGATGCTGGACTACAACTCCCATAATCCCCAGCCAACATGGCCAGTGGCAAGTGCAGCAATATCTGGAGAGCCCCACGTGGACCTGTTGCATGTGCAGTCCCCTAAATGAGAGGCCAGGGCCAAGGACAAACTTCCCCCTGGAGCACGTTTCCTTGCCTCTGCTGAAGGCAAACACTCTCTTTCCTCCCCCCCCCCCCCCCCGTTTTGCTCTGCAGTTTCCATTTGAGAATGTGAAGTTCCGGCAGCTGCAGAAGGAGAAGTTCCAGATCACAAACAATGGGCAGGTCACCCTCCACTTCTCCTTTATCCCCAAGCTCAGTGACAGCCAGTATTGGAAGCCATGGCTTCGCGCTGAGCCCTGCGAGGGATACTTGGAGCCCAGCGCGTCTCTCTCTGGAATCAGAGAACTGTAGAGTTGGAAAGGGACCCCAAGGCTCATCTAGGGAAGGCCTTCCTTTTCTCCTCCTCTTCCCAACCCTCCTCCCTCAAACCTTGGGAGTTTGGTAGAGCAGGGGAGGCTTAACATTTGTGGGCTGCATTGCCCCATGCTCAAGCCTCCAAGGGCCACACGTCAAAGCAGCTGAGCCCAAAGTGTAAAAGTGTGTGTGACCAGCTTTAAACAAAGACACACACACAAATGAATTGAAGCCAAGCAATGCTGGAGGGTCCCCAAACACCTTTTGGCATCACAGGGAACCAGTGAGAGCAGTCCGTCCAAAAATTACTTTTTTAAAAAAATGTGTATTTTTATGTTGTGGAGGCACAAAAATATCTTGGGGATCATATAGAACTAGCCAAACTTTTAAAAACTCAATGAAATGTAAACTAAAAAAGAAAGTTACATTGGGGGCGCACAAATCCTTTCCCTTTTTATATTCTTTTGTTAGGATCACTTTCTCTCACCCCCCAGTATCCTGTCACCATCTTCTGTGCAGCTGCTGCTTTGGAGGACTAGAGAGGAAAGTGGGGCGGGAACTGAGTCGCTTCTTCTCCTAATTCTTGAAGTTAAGGTTTCCCCCATACACCTGTGAGAACAGGATGCTGTACTAGATGGGCCATTGGCCTGATCCAGCAGGCTTGCATTGTGTCCTTCTGTTCAGTTCTTCACTGTCTTCACTTTTAATTTACAGACAAGCCAACTTGGCTGTGCCAAAGAGTGTATCTACCTGACCTCCTCCCGTTTTAGGTGAGACGGTGGACATTTCCCTGGATGTGTACGTCAGCAAGGAAGAGAAGATTGAGGCTATCTTTGTCCTTCACCTTGACCCTGGCAAGGACTATTTCCTCACCATCAGTGGGAGCTACCTACCAAGCTGCTTCGGGACCTCCTTGGAAGCCTTGTGCTGGATGAGGCAGCCGCTTGGCGAAGTTCCCGTCACCAGACTTATTGACCTGGTAGGGAAAGGGGTTGATTTACCTGGCTGGATGTCTACCCTTCCCACTCTGCTTGCCTGCTTGAAAAACAGCTGCTCTTCCACTCAGCAATGTGGGGGCTGGGGGTCCTCCGCTGCATTCAGCTTCTGTAGCTGTGCATCCGCTTCCTGTGTGCTGTTCATGCCCTTTGTTTGCCTTGACTGAGTCATCCCAGGTTCTGGTCCTCCCACCTGCCCTTTCGCAGGGCCACTGAACCGTGTGCATTTCCCTGCCATCTGCCCAGATACTGTTCAGCCAACGGGCTGTTTCTTTCTCTTCTCAGGGCCTGTGCCATTAACACCCTTGGTTGTCTTTTGCTCTTGCCTTCCTCCTCTGATCTCAGGGAGAAGACAGCTTCCTAGAAAAGGTAACAGTTGGTTTGCTATCCTCTAGATGTTCTTGTAGCGGGCTCAAATCAGGTTTACACGGGGGTTGCGTTCCGAGATACCGTGCGTTTAAATGAAATTGCGTATATTGGGGACAGCATTGGAAAAGCCTGCAAACACCCTCTAAACTTCCGGAAGCCCTTTTGAAAGGCCTTTTGAAAACCAGCAGCCTCCCTGCAAAACTCCTTGCTCCAACTCTCCACAGGCCTGAAAGGTCGGTGCCAAAGCTCCTGGGAGGGAGTCGAGATGCTGTTTCCATGCCACTTTGCCGCTTTTGTGCTCTTGGGGGGGGGGGACATTTTTGCCCCTTCAAGTGCCCCTTCCAGCTTTGCGGCAGTGTGCATGTGCCTCGAAGGCACGTAAATGGAGTTGCCCTTGTCAACGATCAGCAGCTGCTCCATGCAGTGGCAGCTGGTCCCTTAGGGCAAACCAGGCACTACCCCACCAACCGGACTTTCCTCTCAGGCAACCCGCACCTGCCTGCCTTCTGACTCAAATCCAGTCCAGGTGGTGGCTCTAGCTCTCTGCGTTTTTCTCTTCCCTAGTCTCAACGTGGCCCTTGTAGAACTCGGCAGAGGAGAACGGAGACGAAACCAGAATTTGCCATCACTGCTTGTCACTGATTTTGCGCTGCTTGACACTGGGTCCGCTTGCGATTGGCAGCACGGGAGGCAGAAAGCCCAGTTTCATGATGCAGGCACCAGCCCCCTCTGGCCCCAAGAGCCAGTTTTCTCCTTGTCTCTGTGCTCAGCAACTGCTGCACAGGCTATGCCACTCTGGCTTACTCTTACCACCTGAGCACTGGCATTTGGGAAGCGGTAGTGGCTGCTTTGGGGTGGCTCAGGGAAATGTCACTCCTCTCGGAATCAGATCGACTTGGGTGTATTATCCTAGCCACAAGGAGACAGTGATGACTGGCAATTTGGACAGCTGTAGACATTTAGAATCATGGAGGATATGTTGGTCAGTGGCTACCGGTCAGGGCTATTTCTTGCCACTATTATCACAAACCACATGCTTTTGATTACCAGTTTCTGTGGAACATGATGGACAGAGTGCTCTTGTCCCCGTGTCCCTATGGACTCCCAAGGGCATGTGGTTGGCCATTGTGGGAACAAAATGCTGATCTAACCCAGCAAGGCTCCTGTGTTCTTTAGCATGCACCAGCTACTCTTGCACTAAGACTCTGATACAGCATGTGTCATTCCCCACACCAATACACTCTCTCTCTCTCTCTCTCTCTCTCTCTCTCTCTCTCTCTCTCTCTCTCTCTCTCCAGGGGCGGGGAGTATTGGAGGCGGGGGAGGGGAGGGGAGGGGGGATGAACTGGGTCCTAATCAACAGCTGCCCTGGGGATGAGGGGATCAAATTCTCTCTCTCTCTCTCTCTCTCTCTCTCTCTCTCTCTCTCTCTCTCCAGGGGCGGGGAGTATTGGAGGCGGGGGAGGGGAGGGGAGGGGAGGGGGGATGAACTGGGTCCTAATCAACAGCTGCCCTGGGGATGAGGGGATCAAATTCTCCATCCTTGCCAACTCCTTTTAGTGATGGGCTGCTTGCCATTGCTGTGCTCCTAAAGCTCTCTTGCTCCCCCCTCCTCTCTTTCTCTTTCTCTTGAATGTGGTAGCTTGAGATAGAACTAACCACCCTGAACATTTCTGGAGAGGAAGATGGGAAGGAGGCCGGAGGCATGGTTCACCAGCTGCTGTGTGCTGCATTGCCCAGACAAAGTCGTGGGCTGGGGCTCCAGCTGTTGTTCAGTTTCTACCACTGCCTCTGCAACGTGTTCTAGACAAGGGGTGGTGAACATGTGACCCCATCATCTCATCATGCTGGCTGGGGCTGCAGCCCATCAACCTATGAAGGCCCATCCATGTTCTGTTGCTCTTTTTCTTACTTATTTCCTGCCCTTCACCCTAAGGTCCCAGGGCAGGTTCCAGCAATTTAAATAAAATGTTAGCCAACCCTCATGTCCACAGCTGCATATTCAGTAAGCTTTTGGGTGAACTGCACATCCAGAGTGGGAGGATTACTAGCTGCATATTAATAGGGGGAGGGGGAGCTTGGATTTTGGGTGGGAGCAATTTGTTTTTTGTTTTCCCCCTTGAGATGCTTGCTGTGGCTAGGGCCGGGCGATATGTCAATATAGATATATTTTCAAATCAGCTTGAAGTCTAGATAGTGAGACTGGTTTCATAATTTCTGACCTGGCAATATATTGCGAATCATGATGTGTGTGTGTACTATGCAAAAAACACCATGTGGGGGGAAACCGTGAAGCCAGCCAATGCCTCTACATAGCTCCATCTTATTTCAGACATCGTGATATATTGGTGTATTGCAATGTTTCGCTAGTGATATATCACCGTGTTGAAAGCCAGCTATCGCCCAGCCCTAGTTGTCCACCCAGCTCGAGCAAGGAAAGAATGCATACTGGCACACATTCTGTCAGGCTCTCATGCCAGTCCCGCTTGTCATTGGACCTCCAGGAGAAGCAGTTTCTGGATATCGTACCCCAGGATGGTGATGACTCCACTGAGCGGCCAAGGAGATCTGGCTTTTGGTGGACCACCTCTTCAAGAATGCCTGCCACCAGGTGAGCTGAGGGGGACGGTACCATTGAAAGGATGGGTGTGGGCTGGAATCCAGTACCAGTTTGGGGGTGTGCAGGTTCCAAACGTCCCAATTGATTTATATCTTAGCTACCGACTCGCTCTTACAAACTCCTGCTGTGAGTATAGTGGCACCTTGGTGGAGCGCAGCGGGTGGGACATCCAGCATGCGGTCTTCCTTAGAGTGGCTCAGAAGAACCCAAGTGTTCACAACCATTGTCTGTCTATCCCTAGGAAAGCGGCTCTCTGAGACTCGCCACTGGAAGAAGCGGGGAATGATTTCACTCTCCCATTGCCCCAAATCAGGAGAAGGGTAGTAGGAATGCTACTGTGGAAAGCAGGCGGGATACAATTCTCAGCCCTTGTGCCAGCTCTCTTGGTGATGGGCTTCTCTCCATTGTGGCATTCCTCGACCTCACATTATGCACCCCAGGGCTGGATTGTTCTGCATGCTATCCAGGATGTACCTCATCCCTTCCGAATGCATGGGTGATACTCTGCTTCAGGAGGACCTCTTCCAGACCCCGGGCACGCAGGACGAGCTGCAGGAGAGAATTGAGTGCCTGGACACCAGCATTCCCCAGACGATCCGTATCCTCTTTGGGGGACATTGTTGGGGAGCAGGGCTGCTTGGTGGTTTTCTTTCGCTCTTGGCTGGAGTGGACCTCACTTTTATATACCTGGTGGCTTAGGTTCCTAGGCCACCCCATCCTTAAGGCTCTGGGACACAGCACAATGAAATGCCCACAGTCAAGTCCAGTCATGCATCCAAACAGCTTCACAGCTTTAACCCCCATTTGAAAACATCAGCCTGGCTAGATAGAGCAGAGGTGGGGAATCTTGACAGGCCCGCAGGCCCCACATGTAGCATCATACGTGGTGTCAAGGTAAAGACATGGCTGCAAAGGAGCTTCAAGGGTGCGTTCAATTGTTCTTTGGCAAGCAGGGTTTGTTGACCGCACTTTTGGAGTTGACCACTAGTATTTGCTGTTTGGATTGAAACCATGCCTGCAGAAGGACATTTCCTCCGCAGATCAGCTTTGCAGGCAGCTTCGTCAAGAGGGGAGGTGTGGGATAATTACAGTGGGGTGGCTCAGTTGGTAGAGCGTGACACTCTTAATCTCAGGGCTGCGGGTTCAAAATGTGGGGTAATAAGCAAAGGATTTTAGGTATACTAAAAACAACAAGACCGCCCATAAAATGTATGCTATTGCCATGCCAAATTGAGAGAAAATTAGTTGGAGGGAGGCAAGGGATGGGGCCACGGACCCCTGATTGGGAATAAGGGAACTAGATGGTCCTCGGTGTCCCTTCCAACTCCACAATTCTATGATCCTGTGTCTTAAACACAAATCTTGAGGAATAGTGTGTGTGTGTTTCTGTTTGAACTTTCCCAGCCTTTGCTTTATTCTGATTTGCGCTTGCGTCCCTACTCCCCATGTGTAGAATTGCTATACCTTTGGATTTTCCTGGACATTCAAGCGTTTCCCGCATGGACACTTGTTTCCAATGGCCAAATCCCGGCGGATGGCAACCCAACCCACTTGTGCCAGATTGCCTGGCATACATTACAAGCATCTAGTCACATAGATTCTCCAGAGTCCCGGGGCTAGCCCACCTGACGGGAAGAGTCCGCGAACAGAAGGAGGAGGAGTACCAGGAAGAATGGACAAAATTCAAAGATTAACCTAATTGGAAAAGCTTGCAAATATGAGATAGGCTTAGGATTTAAATATGTAAGGATAGGAATTAAGATGTTTCAAGCTAGATTAGAAAGAATGAAAGATGTGAAGTGATCAAGTTAATTTTTTTAATTTTTTTTTGAGAAGATTGATTTTGGAAAACTGTTAAAATGAAATACAAGGAAATTCAACCAGGGGAATTTGAGGAAGTCACTTAACAATGTTATCAAGATTGGTTTAATTACAATTAGGATGTATGTTTGTTTGTTTGTTTGTTTGTTTGTCTTAAATATTTTTTGGAAAATTAATTTAAAAAACTGAAAAGAAAAACACCATAGATTATCCAGAATCCCAAGCAGCGACACTGTGAAACTTTCATAGGAATAAAAGGTAGAGGGAAAGTGTGAGATTTTGACCAGCTTCGGCCCATCTGAAGCTGAAGCTGATACAGGCTCGTCTTATCTTGAGCCCAAGCAGAGCGTCATCATACACAGCAGAAGGATAAGCAGTATGTGCCACATTCTTAACTTTATTTACACTTCTATGCTGAGAGAATACAAACGTGCATCTTGTCTCTGCGAGAGCAGAGAAGCAACTCCTCTCGGAAACAAAGAACACTGAGAGAACAGTGAAAAACAGGAAACCAGTGTACGTCACATCCAGTCTCCCATTCCCGTGGGAATCCAACAGTAACTCTGACTGTGGAATGCAAAACAATGTCTTGTGACTGCAGTTGCTGCTCAGTGAGAGAAATAGAAACCAACATCCTCCCCCTTTCTGTGAACATCACTGGGCAGCGTGTTCGTACAATATCAGTACAAACCCAACTTCTGCACATAGGTACAGTGTTGATCCCTTGATACAATCTTGGACAATACATCAGCAGGAATTTCATTACCTGGCATATAGGACAGCGTTACGAGTCCCTTCTGAACACATTCCCTAGCATGTTGCAGTTTCAATTGCAAATGCTTCGTGCTTTGCTTACAACCTTCAGAATTCAGCAAAGCCAAACATGCTTTGTTGTCCTGGTAAACCTGGATTGGACATTTGACAGGAATTTTCTTTTTTTAAAAAAAAAATATATTTATTAGGTTTTTACAAAAAATAAAAGTACATAACCACCACAGAAATAAAGAAAATGTAAAAAGAAATAAAGCATAATCAAAAGTAACACATAGAACAGATCAAAACACAACAATATAAAATACAGTAAAGAAAAATTCCACCCAACCAAGTACAAAATCATAAAACCTCCAACTTTTTCGATCATACTTAATTAACTTCCTTTCTTGACTTCCTCATGCCTCCCTTTTTTGTGTTCCTCTTTACCCAATCAGATACAGCAAATCCTTACCCTCTTTCAGATCTCATTTCTAATTATTAAGTTCATTCTATTATGTCACCAATCTTTTCTCCTCGTACTTAATTACCTTTATAATATTATTTACTTTCGACATAATATCACTTTAATCTTTCCTCCTTTTCTATTACATTTTGCATACTTTTTAAGCTATGTAACTAATGCCTTATTATTTCCAAATCCAACATTATTTTAACATTCATAAACTTTGCAGTGTTTCTGCAGATAGTCTTTAAACTTCTTCCAGTCCTCTTCCACTGATTCTTCTCCCAGGTCTCAGATTCTGCCAGTCATTTCTGCCAACTCCATATAGTCCATCACTTGCATCTGCCATTCTTCCAAGGTGGGCAAATCTTGTGTCTTCCAATACTTTGCGATGAGTATTCTTGCTGCTGTTGTCGCGTACATAAAAAACGTTCTATCTTTCTTTAACACCAATTGTCCGACTATGCCCAAGAGAAAGGCCTCTGGTTTCTTAAGGAAGGTATATTTAAATACCTTTTTCGTTCATTATATATCATTTCCCAGAAAGCCTTAATCTTTGGGCACGTCCACCATAGGTGAAAGAATGTACCCTCAGACTCTTTGCATTTCCAACATTTATTATCAGGCAGGTGATAAATTTTAGCAAGCTTGACTGGGGTCATGTACCACCTATAAATCATTTTCATAATATTCTCTCTTAGGGCATTACATGCCGTGAATTTTATACCGGTGGTCCATAACTTTTCCCAGTCAGCAAACAAAATGTTATGACCTATGTCCTGTGCCCATTTAATCATGGCTGATTTGACTGTTTCATCCTGAGTGTTCCATTTCAACAGCAAGTTATACATTCTTGAAAGGATCTTAGTTTTAGGTTCTAACAGTTCTGTTTCCAATTTTGATTTTTCCACCTGGAAACCCAACTTTTTGTCCAAATTATAGGCCTCTCTTACTTGATAATAATGAAGCCAATCTCACACTTTGTCCTTTAATTTCTCAAAACTCTGCAATTTCAGTTTATCTCCTTCTAATTCTAATATCTCCCAATATTTCGGCCATTTGGCCTCCATATTGAGTCTTTTCAGAGCCTTTGCTTCCATGGGTGACAACCACCTTGGGGTCTTGTTTTCCAATAAATCTTTGTACCTTATCCAGACATTAAATAATGCTTTCCTGACAATATGGTATTTAAAAGCTTGGTGCGCTTTAACCTTGTCATACCACAAATATGCATGCCAACCAAAAGCATTGTTAAAACCTAAGTCCAAAATATCAGTGTTCTCAAGAAGCAGCCAATCTCTCAACCAGCAAAATGCTGCTGATTCGTAGTAGAGTTTAAAGTCCAGCAGGGCAAACCCCCCTCTTTCTTTCGCATCTGTTAATATTTTAAATTTTATTCTGGGCTTTTTGCCCTGCCAAACAAATCTAGAAATATCCTTCTGCCACTTCTTGAAACAATCCATCCTGTCCACAATCTGTAAGGTTTGGAACAAAAATAACATTTTTGGCAATACATTCATTTTTATAACTGCAATTCGCCCCAACAAGGAAAGCTTCAATTTAGACCATATTTCTAAATCTTTTTTAACTTCTGACCAACATTTCTCATAATTTTCTTTAAACAAATTCGAATTTTTAGCTGTCATATTGATCCCCAAATATTTCACTTTCTTAACTAAGGTCAAACCAATCTCATTCTGAACCTTTCTTTTTCAATCTGTGTTAAGTTTTTCTCTAGAACTTTAGTTTTTGACTTGTTCAGTTTAAAACCTGCCACATGACCAAATTCTTGAATCAGTTCTAATACCCTTTTCGTACTAGATTCTGGCTCCTGTAATGTCAAAACTAGGTCATCTGCAAAAGCTTTCAGTTTGTATTGTTTGGCTCCGACCTGAATTCCTTTAATCTGACTGTCCCTTCTAGTCATATTCAACAGCACCTCCAGGACTGAAATAAATAACAATGGAGAGATAGGGCAACCTTGTCGTGTTCCTTTTTCTATCTTAAATTCTTCAGTCACCACATTATTAACAATCAGTTTAGCTTTTTGTTCTGAATAAATTGCACTTATACCATTTTCAAACCCTTGTCCCACCCCCATTCCCTTAAGGTTTTTCTTCATGAAATTCCAAGAAATATTGTCAAAGGCATCAATAAAAATTAAAACAGCTTTTGTGTTAATATTCACTTGTAACATCTCCAAAATATCAGTTATGTTCCTTGTATTATCAGACAAGTGTCTACCTGGGAGAAAGCCTGCCTGATCCTTGTGAATCTCTTCTACTAATACTTTTTTTAGTCTATTAGCTAAAATGTCAGCAAAAATTTTATAATCCACATTTAACAGGGAGATGGAACGGTAGTTCTTGAGTTGTGTCTTTTCTGACTCTAGTTTAGGTATAAGCGTAATAAAAGCTTCTTTCCACGACTCCGGCGCCCTCTTTCCTTCCATAATTTCGTTGCAAACCTCCTTTAATGGTTGAATTAAGCAATCTTTCAAAACTTTGTAATACTTGGAGGTTAACCCGTCTGGCCCTGGAGATTTGCCCCGCTGCATATTCTGAATGGCACCTTCAATCTCCTGTTCTGTAATTGCGTAATTCAACATTGTCCTTTTTTCTTGAGATATTTTTTGTAGTCCATTAAGTCTCAAAAGTTGGTCTATATCAGTCTCTTTCTGAGGCCCTTGTGTGTACAATTGTTTAAAGTATCTTTGGAAGCACCTTCTAATCTCCACGGGATTCTGAATGTTTTTCCCTTCTATCTCGAGGTTTGTAATAGTGTTTAACTTTTGTCTTTTTTTCAACTGCCAAGCTAACAGCTTCCCACATTTATTAGCCGATTCAAATGTCTTTTGCCTCATCTGCTTTATTTTCCATTCTACTTCTTGATTTATCAGTTTCATATATTGTACTTGATAAAGTTTGATTTCTCTCAGACTCTCCTTTGAATTGGGTTTCAACCTTAATTTCCTCTCCCCTTCTATTATTTTTTCCAAAATTTTATCCTTTTTCTCATTTTGAGTCCTCTTTTTTATAGCATTCTGTTGAATTAGAAACCCTCTCATGACCGCTTTACTTGTGTCCCAGATTACTCTTTTTTCCACCATAGTTCTCAAATTGGTTTCAAAATAGTCTCTCAATGTCTTTTGGGCCTTCTTGATCTCGCAGTAAGGAATTTTCATGTCTTTGCACAATTGTAACAACCATTCACAATCTTTAAGTGAATAAGACAGTGCATTCAGTTCAACTTCACAAGTACTTAAGCTAACTGTTGTTTGCTTCTTGCATGACCACTCAAATAGACCCTGATTGTACATGTAGCAAACTCCAGACGTACTTTTCCTGTCTGTAGTGTCACTTCCAAAACTTGCATCTGCAAATATCTCAAGACCACCAGACTTCTGATTGTTAAATCTTAGTCTGTAATGCATAGTGCCTTTCAAATAGCGTGCTATGCGTTTCAGAGCTTTCCAATCCTTAACAGTAGGATTGTTGACTTGTCTGCTTAGCAAATTACAGCTAACAGCAATGTCAGGTCTTGAACATCTGGCAATGAAGTTTAGTTTGCCTAGCACACGTCTGTACAGTGTAGTGTCAGAAAATGCTTCTTCAGTGTCATCTACCTGATAACCTGTTGTCATCGGTGTGTCTACAGGGTTAGCATCCATCAGGTTTAGTTTGCTTAACACATCAGCAATTTTCCGTGACTGGTGTACTAGAATGTTACCATCTTGATCTCTCTCTATTTCCAGAGATAGGTAGTTGTTTACCGCACCAAGATCTTTCATGTCAAAGTGCTCTTTCAGTTGAGCTAGGGCGTTATTGTACATTGTGACATCTTTCCAAAAGAAAAGACTATCATCAACATAAAACAAGCAATACAGCTTCTTTTGCCCTTCCTCTTTGACAAATACACATGGATCAGCTTTCCCTTGCTGAAAATCTAGAGAAAACAATACTTCAGTGAGTTTTGTTTGCCAACACCGTGCACTTTGTTTGAGACCATAAAGAGATTTCTTCAGAGCACAAACAAATCCCTGTTTTACCTGTACGCCATCAGGTGGAAGCATATGAAGAGATTCACCTAGAGATCCGTACAAAAATGCTGTATTCACATCGTGGTGACTAACGTGAAGATTCTCTTATGCAGCAAGCTTGAGCATAAGCCTAATACAGTGGTGCCTCGCAAGACGAAATTAATTCATTCCTCGAGTCTTTTCGTCTTGCTATGTTTTTCGTCTTGTGAAGCACGGTCCGTCGCAACTGCGCCTCTTCAAGCGGCTTTAGGAAAAAAGCGAACAAACTCGCAAGACGTTTTCATCTTGCGAAGCAAGCCCATAGGGAAATTCGTATTGCGAAGCGACGCAAAAACCGAAAAACCCTTTTGTCTTGCGCGTTTTTCGTTTTGTGATGCATTCGTCTTGCGGGGCACCACTGTACTCTCATACCTCACGGTGGGTGAGTAGGTCTTGTGATAGTCTTCACCTGGTACCTGTGGAAAACCTCTGGCTACCAATCTGGGTTTGTGTCTGACTATCTTGCCATTTTGATCTGTCTTCGCTTTGAAGACCCATTTGCTTCCAAGCAGTTTCATTCCTGGAACTACTGGAACTAGCTCCCATGTTTTGTTCCTCTCTAAGGAATCAAGCTCAGCCTTCATGGCATTTAACCATGGCTCAGCATCCTTTGAATCCAAATCCTGGATTTCTTGGAAACTTGAAGGTTCAAATACCTTCTTGGAGCTTTTAACAGCTGCTACTGCCGTCTTAGCAAATTCATCAGCAAATCTCTTTGGAGGTCTGCCTTTTGTGGCTCTTTGTGACCTGCGAATTAGTCTTAAGTCTTCAACACTCTCCTCTTCTTTCTTAGGAGAAAAGTGACCTATTGTGAACAAAGGTTCCTCCAATTCTTGATCAGAGCTTTCAGAGGGTTGCATAGAGGCTTTCGCACTCTTGAAATCCTCTGAATCACCCGATTCAGTCTCAGACTCAGAATCAGGCCCTTCATCAGTGGGTGTGGGTAGTCGCCGCAGCTGTGGCTGTTGCTGCTGCTTTTGCTGTTGCCCATCCTCAGTCTCATCACTGTCATCAGGATAGCATTGGAAAATTCCCACATTCTCCCCCCACTTGGCATTGTACTCAACACTTCTTGTGAGCCTAATTGTCTTAGATTCAGTCATCATTATTCTGTAAGAACCTTTCTGATAGCCTAGAAAGATACCATGCAATCCACGCTTGCCTAACTTGGAGCTTTGTGGTGTGTGAACCCACATGTCAGAATCAAAAATTCTCATGTGTTTGATGTATGGCTTCTTGCCAAACATCTTCTCATTGGAGGTACAACCAATCGCTGAAGATAACCTGTGATTATAACTGTAAACAAAACAGGCCAAAGATTCCGCCCAATAACTCTCTGGAAGATTGGCATCATGCAGCAAGGTTTTCATACCCTGAAGCAATGTCTGATTTGCCCTCTCGCAAAGTCCATTCTGCCATGGCGAGCGAGGACTAGACAAATCGTGATGAATTCCTTTCTCAGTCAGAAAAGCTTCAAACTGCTGAGAAGTGAATTCCCCCCTGCGGCCAGTGAAAAAGGTCTTTATCTTCTTACCATGCACATTTTCCAACCAAGCACAGAATTCCTTGAACCTTGGAAAAGCCTCTGATTTCTGCTCGAGATTGTACACATAAATATACCTGGAAAATGCATCAATGAGAACCATGAAGTACCTGTTTCCACCCAAAGAGGGCGATAGTGGACCAACTAAATCAGCATGAACAACCTGGTATGGTTCTGTAGCTTGCCTACTAGACACCTTACCTTTTGCAGCCATTTTCACCTTGTCTGCTGTGCATGCCTTGCACTTCATGTGGTACCTGAAGGGTTTAATAGTCATACCTTCAACCAAGGCAGGCATTTTAGATACTGCCTCAAAAAGTTTCATCCTGCACATCATCATCAAAATACAAAACAAACAAACGATCAACATATTCAGCATGCAAAACATAATCGTTTTTCTTTGTGATGGTGCACTTCTTGTTCTTGAAGGAAACGTCAATGTCCCGTTCATTCAGCTGCGCAACGCTGAGTAGATTGTGTGCAGCATCTGGAACGTAGAGCACATTGTGTATCGACAAGTCCAAACTGTGAAGAACAACAGTTCCGTAGCCTTGACTGGAGATCGTGTGGTCATCCGCCTGGTGAATCGCACCTTCCTGCCGTGTAAAAGACAAGAACAGTCGCTTGTCGTTGCATAAATGTCTCGTGGCTCCTGAATCAATCACGAAGAAAGGTCTAGACGTCTTCTGGACCTTTGCAACCTTTGGAGTGAAGCGTGAGACCATTGCCTTGTGCTGCGTTGTCCTGGACACCGGACCTTTGCCTTTTCCACGCGATGAGCTTTCGCTGCACTGCTCTGTCTCGGTCCTGGGAAATCTGCATTCCCTCTTCATATGGCCTAGACGTCCACACGAGTAGCATTTCACTGCCTTCAAAGCTTTGGCGTAATCTGGTGGTTCCACTGCATTCTGGGATGACGTATGTGAAGACTCCCCCTTACCCATGCAGCTAGCACCTCGGCGGTCTGCTTCATTCAGAATCACGGCAGTAACATGGGCTACTATGAGCTGAGCAGTTGGCTGAACAGCAATCTGAGTGGCAACGGACTCCCAACTTGAACCCAAAGAATGTAGTATCATGAAGGAATACACAGCCTCTGAAAAGCTGAGTCCTCTCTGTTGCAGCTCATGTCTCAGATTCTGCATCTCCATCAGATGTGTATCATGCAGCTCCATCAGATGTATCATGCAGCTTGGCATAGTAGAACAAAGAAGCACCAGCTTCTGTCCTCAAATGAGCATCTCTCAAAGTGTCCCATATTTCTCTGGCTGAGGTCTTTTCACGCAACAGACAGAGCTCTTCTGGGGATACTATCAATGTAAGAGTTCCCCTTGCTTTGGAATCCTTAGTTGCCCATTCATCTGTTATTGGAGCTGGGGGGTTGTCTGTAATAACTGTAAACAGACCTTCTTTTCACAGAAGAGCCTCTGCGTAGAGTACCTACTCCGCATAATTCTTCTTATTGAGCTTAGGAATCCCAAAAGCGTCAGCTAGCCTTGCATTAGCCATCTCTGCTCCTTTAATCAAGCTGCTTTCTAGCAGGCTGCGTCTGTGTACAGCAGCTGCATCCAAAAGCACTTCTAAAAGTACTTTCGGTTTTCAAGCCTTCCAAGTCTGTGAGCCTGTGGCACGGCAAACGGCTTTAAAAGCTCAAAGTCCAGCCTTAAAGCCATTAATTAGGAGCTGGCAGGCTGCCCGGAGCATGAGCACATACCTCTCATCAATCTTCTTTTTCTTTTTAAAGATTTTTATTAAATTTTTCAAAAATTATATAAAACAAAACAAAACAATAATAAAAAACAGACAAAAATAAAAAATACAAACAAAACACATACCACAACAAGTATAGTTTCAATCCCTTTTTTTCTTATAACTTACTTTCCCGACTTCCTCGTACCTCCCCTCTCTGTATTCCAATTTCTATTTTATTATTTCAGCAAATCCTTTCCCTTAATTTTCATTTAATTTTTGGCCTTTCTTTTCTTTTTACTTATCCATTACAGCTGGAAGCCACATAATTTTTAAACCAACGTCATTCTAACATTCATAAATTTTACAATGTTTCTTAAGATCGTCCTTAAATTTCTTCCAATCTTCTTCCGCTGTCTCTCTCCCCTGGTCTCGGATTCTGCCAGTCATTTCTGCCAGTCCCATGTAGTCTATCACCTTCATCTGCCATTCTTAAAAGGTGGGTAGATCTTGTGTCTTCCAATACTTTGCAATGAGTATTCTTGCTGCTGTTGTAGCATACATAAAAAATGTTCTATCCTTCTTTGGCACCAATTGGCCGACAATACCCAAGAGAAAGGCCTCTGGTTTCTTCAGAAAGGTATATTTAAATACCTTTTTCAGTTCCTTCCAGTAGCACCTTAAAGACCAACTAAGTCAGTTCTTGGTATGAGCTTTCGTGTGCATGCACACGAAAGCTCATACCAAGAACTGACTTAGTTGGTCTTTAAGGTGCTACTGGAAGGAATTTTTTTTTTGTTTTGACTATGGCAGACCAACACGGCTACCTATCTGTAACTTTTTCAGTTCATTATATATAATTTCCCAGAACGCCTTAATCTTTGGGCACGTCCACCAAAGGTGGAAGAAGGTACCTTCATTTCCTTTACATTTCCAATATTTATTATCAGGCAAGTGGTAAATTTGTGCAAGCTTGACTGGGGTCATGTACCACCTATAAATCATTTTCATAATATTCTCTCTTAGGGCATTACATGCCGTAAATTTCATCCCGGTGGTCCACAACTTTTCCCAGTCAGCAAACATAATGTTATGACCAATGTCTTGTACCCACTTAATCATGGCTGATTTCACCGTTTCATCCTGCGTATTCCACTTCAACAGCAAGTTATACACTTTTGACAATTTTTTTGTATTGGAGTCTAACAATTCTGTTTCCAATTTTGATTTTTCCACCTGGAAGCCAATTTTCCTGTCCATCTTATAAACCTCCATTATTTGATAATAATGAAGCCAATCTCGCACTTTATCTTTTAATTTCTCAAAACTCTGCAATTTCAGTTTGTCCCCTTCTTGTTCCAAAATTTCCCAATATTTCGGCCATTTGTATCTAATCCAGACATTATACAATGCTTTCCTGACAATATGATTTTAAAAGGCTTTGTGTGCTTTAACCTTGTCATACCACAAATATGCATGCCACCCGAAAGTATTATTAAAACCTTCTTAATCCAAAATGTCTGTGTTCTCAAGAAGCAGCCAGTCTTTCAACCAGCAGAAAGCTGCCAATTCATAGTATAGTTTAAGGTCTGGCAGGGCAAATCCCCCCCTTTCCTTTGCGTCAGTTAAAATCTTGAATTTAATTCTGGGTTTCTTGCCCTGCCAGACAAATTTCGAAATATCTTTCTGCCACTTCTTGAAATAGGCCATCTTGTCCACAATTTGCAGTGTTTGGAACAAAAACAACATTCTAGGAATACATTCATCTTTATAACCGCAATTCGACCAGACAAGGAAAGCTTCAAATTTGACCAGATTTCTAAAACTTTTTTCACTTCTGTCCAAGATTTCTCATAATTATCTTTAAATAAATTCACATTTTTAGCTGTCATATTAATCCCCAAATATTTCACATTCTTAATCACAGTTAATCCTGTCTCATTCTGAAACCTCTATTTTTCAATAGCTGTTAAGTTTTTCTCCAATACCTTAGTTTTTAACTTGTTCAGTTTAAATCCTGCTACTTGACCAAACTCTTGAATTAATTCTAAGACCCTTTTAGTACTAGATTCAGGCTCTTGTAATGTAAGTACCAGATCATCTGCAAATGCTCTCAATTTGTACTGTTTAGCTCCGACCTGTACCCCTTTAACCAGCTGATCCCTTCTAATCATGTTCAACAAAACCTCCAGGACTGATATAAAAAGTAATGGAGAGATTGGGCACCCCTGACATGTCCCTTTTTCTATCTTAAATTCTTCCGTAACCACATTGTTTACAATTAGCTTTGCTTTTTGTTCAGAGTATATTGCACCTATCGTTTTCAAACCCTTGGCCTACCCCCATCCCCCGGAGATTCTTCCTCATAAAACTCCAAGAAATATTGTCGAAGGCTTTCTCCGCGTCCACAAATATCAAAACTGCTTTAGTGTTTATATTCACTTCAAGCTTTTCCAAATGTTACAGTTTAAATTTCTGCATGCCATCTGCTGCTGTGGAACAAGTCATCCCCATGATCCCTCTAGCCCAGTGTTCTCTAGGGCGGCCCACAGAAGCTCTCAAGGGTTTCAGACAAAACATTTGTCCACTTCAGCATATAGCAGTCCAAAGAAATGTATGCTCTAGAAGGTCACAGGCTCCCCCGTCTTTGGGGTAGAGCTTTGACGTCTGAGACTAGATCTGCAGGACTCATAAACATTTCACTCTGTAGAGATGAGTAGTCGGCACCGTCCGAGTATAGGAGGAGGGGGGTGGGTGTGGAATACAGGGCTGAGAAATAGAAGAATGTGTTCAATCTCCTACACGAAGCCAGAGCCAATTATGAAGATTTAACAGTTGCTTATAGATCAAATGCATGGATCATGCAGCTGCAAAGAGGTCTACCCAGCCGCTCCCACAGGTAACATGGAATTCTTCTGTGCAATTTACTGTGTTGTTGTTGTTAAAGATGTAAGACAAGCCTATATTGCACTTCATTAAAAATGCCAGGTCACTTCACAACAATATACTGATGGACTCAGTAGAATCAGCTATCAATACTGGGGCACGGGCCTTGGTTGGCACCCTGAAATGCACGGCCCCTGCGCCAGTCCTGAGGAGGCTCAAGGCCAGGGGTCAGCAACCTTTTTCAGCCGTGGGCTGGTCCACCGTCCCTCACAGCATGTGGGGGGCCGGACTATATTTTGGAGAGAGAAAATGAACGAATTCCTATGCCCCACCAAGAACCCAGAGATGCATTTTAAATGAAAAGACACATTCTGCTCATGGAAAAACACATTGATTCCCGGACGATTGGGCCACATCCAGCCCCCGGGCCTTCGGTTGCCTACCCCTGCTCAAGGCAATCACTTCCTGCACTTCACGTTAACGCAGAAGACGGCCCAGATGCTCAAAATTCCCTTTTCACCTTTGAATCTTTGGAGAGTCTGTTTCAGTTGGCATCGGGACAGCTCACCTAGCAGAGCAGCTGCCTTTATTTCAGAGGCAGGAACTTTCCTTCCTTTCATATTCAGGATTTCTGTACTCACATAGAAATAATAAAATGGTTTCTGCTGTTTGTTAAAAGTCATGAATGAACTCTCACAACTCGTTGATAAGGTAGCTTGCTTGTGTTTTGAGAAATCGTATAAGAGGAGCATTCATAGGAAGTTGCACTTGACAGAGTCAATCTAGCCTAGCACTGCCTACACTGACTGGCAGCAGCGCTGCAGGGTTTTCAAACAGGGGACAGTCCCAGCCCTGTCTGGTGGAGATCCTTTTTTTTAAAAAAAAAAAAAAAACATATTTTATTAAATTTTACAAAAGTTAACAACCAATAAAAGACTAACTAAAATCACAAAAACAAACAAACAACAAACATCAAAAATACACACAGAGAAATAGAAAAAAAGAAAAAACATAAAAGAGAAAATTTAGCAAAAAAACCCCACTCTCTTTCAAATCAATACCCTTTCAAATCTTATTTTCCTTACTTCCACCCGCCTTCCTTTCTTGTATTCCACTTTATAAATTAATTCAGCAAAATCATTTAATATTCAAGTTCAACCTTTGTCCTTCCCTTTATATTCTTATTTATCTTAATCACCAGAACCCCTTCATTTCATTTACAATGCCCTTAGCATTCATACATTTTACAATATTTTTGTAGATAAACTTTAAACTTCTTCCAATCCTCTTCCACCTGTTCTTCTCCTTGATCTCGGATTCTGCCAGTCATTTCTGCCAGTTCCATATAGTCTATTACTTGCATCTGCCATTCTTCCAAGGTGGGTAGATCTTGTGTCTTCCAGTGCTTTGCGATGAGTATTCTTGCTGCTGCTGTGGCGTACATAAAGAAAGTTCTATCCTTCTTTGGCACCAATTGGCCGACCATGCCCAGGAGAAAGGCCTCTGGTTTCTTTAGGAAAGTATACTTAAATACTTTTTTCAGTTCATTATAGATCATTTCCCAGAATGCCTTAATCCTTGGGCAGGCCCACCAAAGGTGAAAGAATGTTCCTTCTGTTTCTTTACATTTCCAACATTTATTATTGGGCAAATGATATATTTTTGCTAGCTTGACTGGGGTCATGTACCACCTGTAAATCATTTTCATAATATTCTCTCTTAAGGCATTACATGCCGTAAATTTCATACCGGTGGTCCACAACCGTTCCCAGTCAGCAAACATAATGTTATGACCAATATCTTGTGCCCATTTTATCATAGCAGATTTAACCGTTTCATCCTCAGTATTCCATTTCAACAGCAAATTATACATTCTCGACAATACCTTAGCACTGGGTTCTAACAATTCTGTTTCCAACTTCAATTTTTCCACCTGGAAACCATTTTTCCTGTCCGAATTATAGGCCTCTCTTACTTGAAAATAATGTAACCAGTCATGCACCTTATCTTTAAGTTCCTCATAGCTCTGCAGTTTCAGTTTGTCCCCCTCCTGTTCCAGAATTTCCCAATACTTTGGCCAGTTCGATCCCATATTGGATTTTTTCAAGGCCTTAGCCTCCATAGGTGAAAGCCACCTTGGGGTTTTATTCTCCAAGAAATCTTTATATCTGACCCAGACATTGAACAGTGCTTTCCTGACAATATGATTTTTAAACGCCTTATGTGCTTTGTCCTTACCGTACCACAAACATGCATGCCATCCAAAAACATTGTCATATCCTTCCAAATCAAGAATGTCTGTATTCTCAAGAAGTAGCCATTCCTTTAGCCAGCAAAAAGCTGCTGCCTCATAATATAGTTTAAAGTCCGGCAGGGCAAACCCCCCTCTATCCTTTGCATCAGTGAGAATTTTATATTTTATTCTGGGCTTTTTGCCCTGCCAGACAAATCTAGAAATTTCTTTTTGCCACTTCTTGAAACAGTCCATCTTGTCAATAATCTGTAACGTTTGAAACAAAAACAACAATCTTGGCAATACATTCATTTTGATGACTGCAATTCTACCCAATAAGGAAAGCTTTAAATTTGTCCAAATTTCAAGATCTTTTTTCACTTCAGACCAGCACTTTTCATAGTTGTCTTTAAATAAATTAACATTCTTCGAAGTCATATTCACCCCTAGGTATTTTACTTTTTTCACCACTGTTAGGCCTGTTTCTCCCTGAAACCTTTCCTTCTCAATTGGTGTTAAATTCTTCTCTAAAACCATAGTTTTTGATTTATTCAATTTAAACCCTGCCACCTGACCAAATTCCTGTATTATTTCCAAAGCTCTTTTAGTACTGGGGATTGGCTCCTGTAATGTCAGAACCAGGTCATCTGCATAGGCTTTCAGTTTGTAATGTTTGGCTCCAACCTGTATACCCTGAATCTGTTGGTCCCTTCTAATCATATTCAGCAAGACCTCCAGGACTGAGATAAAAAGCAAAGGGGAAATTGGGCAGCCTTGTCGTGTCCCTTTCTCTATCTTAACTTCTTCTGTGACTGCATTATTCACTATTAATTTTGCCTTTTGTTCCGAGTAAATCGCCCCTATACCGTTTCCAAACCTTTCTCCCACCCCCATCCCTTGCAAATTTTTCTTCATAAAACTCCAAGAAATATTATCAAAGGCTTTCTCTGCATCAATAAATATCAAAACAGCTTTTGTATTGATATTAACTTGTAATTTTTCCAAAATGTCAATTAAGTTCCTCGTGTTATTTAACATATATCTGCCTGGGAGAAAGCCTGCTTGGTCTTTATGTATAATTCCTGCTAAAACTTTTTTCAATCTTTTAGCTAAAATATCCGCAAAAATTTTGTAATCCACGTTAAGTAGGGATATGGGGCGGTAGTTCTTAAGTTGTGTCTTTTCTAATTCATTTTTCGGTATAAGCGTGATGTAAGCATCTTTCCGGGACGCAGGTGGCGCTGTGGGTTAAAGCCTCAGTGCCTAGGACTTGCCGATCGAAAGGTCGGCGGTTCGAATCCCTGCGGCGGGGTGCGCTCCCGCTGCTCGGTCCCAGCGCCTGCCAACCTAGCAGTTCGAAAGCACCCCCAGGTGCAAGTAGATAAATAGGGACCGCTTACCAGCGGGAAGGTAAACGGCGTTTCCGTGTGCGGCTCTGGCTCGCCAGAGCAGCGATGTCACGCTGGCCACGTGACCCGGAAGTGTCTCCGGACAGCGCTGGCCCCTGGCCTCTTGAGTGAGATGGGCGCACAACCCATCTGTCTGTCAAGACTGGCCCGTACGGGCAGGGGTACCTTTACCTTTACCTTTAAGCATCTTTCCACGACTCCGGCGCTCTTTTCCCCTCCATAATTTCATTGCAAACCTCCATTAATGGTTGAATTAAATAGTCTTTCATTACTTTGTAATATTTGGAGGAAAGCCCATCCCTGTCTGGTGGAGATCCTGGACTGAACCTGGGATCTCCTGCATGCAAAGCAAGGCCTCCCTCACCTCGGAAGGCGTGAGTTCTCTACTGTATTTCAACAAATGCTTTCACTTTATCATTTCATTTTCATCTGTATATTTTGTGCACATATTTTCCTGTATATTTTAGACAGAGAGGAGTAGCAATAGGGTTAGAGGCAAGGTTCAGAGTTAGTGTTGTGTGAGCATTTTAAAGCAGTTGAGTTTAAACAGGAGGGGATTTCACCTGAAGAGATGGCCAGCATCGTGAATCTGTAAGTAGGATTTCTTCTGCTTCTTTTTTTTAATCTTCTGGGGCGAGGGCTTGGGGTCCCCCACACGGCCAGCATCCCCATGGAATTTAACCCCTTCCTGAACAGCTTAACTTCTCTTCCCACCCCCTCCCTTTCCCCGCCTTCCCATTCTCCCTCAAATCTTATTGCAGCTCAGCTGGTTAGAGGGAGCTGCAGATAGCGCTTAAGAAATGATTTATTGCTCAGATAAATCCTGGCGTCCAGACCGCTTTGGCTGCACAGCCCACATTCCAAAGGCTCTGAGCAAACACGCAGAGTTTACGCAGCAGAAAGAGAAAGCTGCAAAAGCTTCTTCAGAGCTTTCTTCAGTGTGCCCAAACAAAGTCCACTCAGGATCTTAGCAGCTAAAATCAGTTTATTTACAGCAGACTATCCATTATCTATCACAGCAAACAGCATCGTGAAAACACGTCCTCTCTCCTCAAAAGCGACAGTAGAGAGAAAGAACAAAGGCTGGAGACACTCGGAAATGACGCAGGGTCTCCCTCCTCCCAACAATAGGCAGTGCGTACACTCTGAGCTGTTTAACCCTGTAAGCTCAGGTTCTCCTCACACCCCTCTCGCGCTGCACTACTGTGGGGAAAGTAAGTACAGAACTTACCCCCAACTCCAAACCACCACAAAACTCCCCATGACACTGGAAGCTTAAAGGTTTGGTGAGTCCATCGGCCAGGTTACTGTGACTGGCACAATACTGTGGCTGTTGGATGGGGTCCGGCAGGCTTCCCTGTGCCCCACTGGACTCCCGTGGATAGCTCTCCGTCAGCTTCCTGTAGCAGAGTCGTCACAGCGGTAGAAACTGTTGCTATGTGTGTGTAATAAATCAGACTGCACGCAAGCGTTCTTGCTTAACTCCAATAGTCTTTAATCGTGTAGAAAAACATCTTAAATCAGCCCGGCGAGAGAGCGCACATCTTGCTGCCTCGCCGCAAAAGCGAAAGGAAAAAACACACAGAGAAACACTCCCCTCTGTGAATATAGCCACGCCTCAGAATGTGAGACGTCACTCAGAACTGCTTAACCCTGTAAGTTCTGATTCTCTTCACACCCCTCTCGTCTCGCATCCTGAGGGAAACTGTGAACACAGATCTACAGACCTCTGAGAGTTCAACACCCTTTCCATTGCCTCTCGTCCCTTTCTGGATTTGTCTCAGGCAACCGTTGAACCTTCTCAAAACTCCCAGGTTCGCACTGTGCGAAACCAATCCACGCACTGGTGACCTGAAACCTCTCAGGTGGAACTCCCTTCGTGGTGCGAGTGGACCGTCTGAGCACAAACCCAGGTGCTCCTTCTGACCCACTGGGGCCAGCAAGTGTGTCCTCAACATCAGAAGACTCCCCCTCTGACCTAGTGCGTCTTCGCGCCTTCTGTACTTTGCTAACAGGAGACGAAGGCTCACTCTTGGGCTCTCTTTTAACAACCTGTGGAGATGCCCAACCCTGTTCTTGACCCTGTTCAGAGACTTGGTCCTCAGCAACAGGTTCAGCCTCTAGCTCTCCCTCCTCCTCAGAATCAGACAGACATTCTGAGAGAACGTCAGGATTCGCATGGATTCCTTGACCAACCATTCTGCTCACAGAACTCAGCATGTTTACTGATCAGAAGCTTGGTCTGATCACCTTCTGGATATGCAAACCTCCACCCCTTTGCCGCAGGTTCATATCCACAGAAGATCATTTTCTGGAACCTCGGGCCACCTTGCTTTCGTTGAGCCTTTGGCACAGGCACCCAGGGCTGTGAACCAAACACACGGAAGAAATGCAGCTTCAGCTTCATTCCGTGGAGCATGAAATATGGGGTGTCACCTACCACTGAATTGTAGGACCTGTTCATCGTGAAATTGGCCGTCCTCCAGGCCTCGCTCCAAAAACTCTGAGGCAAACCGGAGTCACACAGTAGAACCTCTGTTGCTTGAGCCAGAGCTTTACTCCTAAGCTCCGCCACGCCCCTCTCCTGAGGAGAAGTAGCACCCGTCACCTTGTGACGTATCCCCTTCTGACGGAAGAAACTCTGCAGAGCAGACCCAGTAAATTCTGCACCGCGGTCACTCTTGAACCCCTGCACTTTGGTGGAGAACCGTAGTTCCACTGTCACAACCCAATCTTTGATCAGTTGCGCTGCTTCGCCTTTCGTTCTCAGCGAGAAGCACCAGCCATTCTGGCTAAAATCATCTGTCAGTGTCAGCACAAACCTGGCCCCGCCCAGACTCGGCTTTGGCATGGGCCCAAAAAGGTCTGTGTGCACAAGCTCAAAAGGTTTTGTGGTTACCCTCTCCAACCTGGGATAACTGCACCCTTTTACCTTTGCCTTTCTGCATGCCCTACAATCTAGGGATTGGTCACATGGTTTTATCCTGCACCCTACTGTGTACTGGGGCAACCTTTGGATATCTTCCCAAGAGCCATGTGACATTCTTTTGTGCCACAAGTGAGCACATGAATCATGAGTGGGAACGTTTGCACACTTCGCCTGTGCTCCCTCACCCTCCAGAGGTGTCTCCAAAACGAAGAGATTGTTCTGACATGCAACACTGACGAGTTGTGTCCCACCCCTAGAAATAGAACAGACATCATTTTCAAAGCAAACCTTGTACCCCTCCTTTAAGAGACAAGATACAGATAAAAGACAGTGTTTCATCTCAGGCACAACGTAAACCTCCAGCTCCGCCTGCAAGAAAGAAACAAAAACATTTGCCACGTTAGACAAAGGCCTCTGTGACCCATCAGCAAAAACAACTGTTTTCCCAGCTGAAACAGCTCTGCGGTTCCACATTTCGACACCAGGTGTCGCTGGCATCAGGTGATGACTCGCTCCAGAGTCTATGACCCAGCGCTGCCCCCGTCCTTGGGGCCTCTGCAGATGTCATCTCTGGTTGTCACGGCAACAGACTTCCCCCGGTAGGAAGACCTGCCCACGACCTTCACAGCTTCCGTAGATGCAACTCTTTCAGTTGCCTTGGAGACCGGAATTGTCTCAGCGTTCCCACACAACTCTGAAGCCCTTATCTGTCTTTGTTGCAGGTGGCTGACCTTGGAGCCTTTAACTCTTTTCAGCTTCCCAGGCTCCGACTCACGACGTAAACAACTCTTCGTAGCCTTTGGAAAATGAGGCGTCTCTGAGCTTTCACCGCTCACTGCCCGCCCACTACTCCCAGGGTTCCCAGGACGTTTTCCTGCACCCCCTCTGGTGGGTAAAGGGCCCCCAACTCTTGGCCTTTCTCCTGGCTCCTCACACAGACACGTTGCAGCATCCATACAGTTGCCAGGCTCAGCAAAAGCAACAGTCCCTTCGTCCCCCCGTGGGGGCTCCCAGCTCCTCCCAGCTGTGTGTCGGCTCTCAAGAATGTGGCCAGCGCCATCTTGCCTCTCCCCTTCGGATGCAGCCACATCTTGGCCTTTGCTTCCCACCCCAGCTTCACAAGCCTCACGGAGTGCTAGCCAAGCAGCCTCTGGCCTTTTAGCATCCAGGACAACTGGCCTTAGATGAGCATTCACATTCTCTGCCAAAAAAGCAAGCACACGCTGCTCAACTTCACTTTGCTCTGCAGCCCTTTCAGCATCTGCTTTCCCAGTTGCCTTCTGTGGTGGCTGGACTATGTCCCACAGCTGCTCCCCGACTAGGAAAAGCTCTGCTTGAAAACTCCACTCCAGCCAACTTTGGCTACTCAGTTTCTGACATGGCAGCTTAAGCCCAAAGCCATATTCTTGGGGCTGAGCCATTTCTCCCCCGGGGCTGAGCCTACTCACGTAACAGCAGCTCCTCCTGCCACCCGGTCCTGAGATCCTCCCAGCGAGCTCCTCTGCCTCAAAACGTTAGGCAGGACTCCAACTGGCTTCAGCCTCCTCTCAGCTGGCTTTCACACACACCTGCACGACTTGGCAACAGTTTCAAAGCTTGGCTGACCTCCCATAACCTGTGGCTGTTGGATGGGGTCCGGCAGGCTTCCCTGTGCCCCACTGGACTCCCGTGGATAGCTCTCCGTCAGCTTCCTGTAGCAGAGTCGTCACAGCGGTAGAAACTGTTGCTATGTGTGTGTAATAAATCAGACTGCACGCAAGCGTTCTTGCTTAACTCCAATAGTCTTTAATCGTGTAGAAAAACATCTTAAATCAGCCCGGCGAGAGAGCGCACATCTTGCTGCCTCGCCACAAAAGCGAAAGGAAAAAACACACAGAGAAACACTCCCCTCTGTGAATATATCCACGCCTCAGAATGTGAGACGTCACTCAGAACTGTTTAACCCTGTAAGTTCTGATTCTCTTCACAAATACTTCAGCTGAATCAAACCTGACTGAACACACTGACACACATTTTGAAAACGTATGTCCAGATGCTTGGTTCTGGCCTTAAATTGCACAGATTCAACCAATTTCAAACAAGGTTGATTGTCTTCCCAAACCGTGATGGGCAAGCTACAATCCCCATAGATCTCTTGCACCAAGCATCTGTAGAACTCTAGTTCCCGGCACAAATCAGACAGTGCCCTGAATTCAGCCTCAGTAGAAGACAGCGCAATGAGACTTTGCTTCCGGGACTTCCACCCAACTAGTGACTTCCCAAACTTTACCACCAATCCAGTCACAGACTTGCGGTCCTGCGAATTCGCCCAGTCACTGTCTGCATAGCATGTGAGCTTCGCCTCACCTTCAGCTGGCAGCTTAAGACAGAAGTCTTTGGTATGCTGCAGGTAGCGCAGTACCCGCTTGATACCGTGCCAAGCACTCACACTGGGCTTTAACGCTTTCCTACTTAGCAGATTGGTAGCAAAGGCAATGTCTGGTCTGCTCCATTGGGACAGATACAACAGACTAGCTAGAGCTGATTGAAAAAGCTCAGCATTCTCAAACTCGGCACTTTCTGCTTGCTGGCTATCTTTCACAAAGTTCGTCTCCATAGGTGTCCGAACTCCTGCACAATCGGACATTCTGAACTTCTCAAGCAACTGTTCAATCTTGCCTTTCTGACTGAGCAAGAAGCTACCATCCTCAGTTCTCGCTATCTGCACGCCTAGGTAGATCTTTACTGCACCCAGGTTCTTGAGCTGAAACCGCTTCCCAAGCTCTTTGGCAAACTTCTGCACCTGTTTGTCTGCCTTTCCAATATGGATGATGTCATCAACAAAAAATAACACCAGTTCCTGTGAGTCTCCTGATCCTCTAAGGAACAGGCAACTGTCAGCAAGACTCTTCCTGAAACTTAGCTTCTCCAAAGCCTCATTCAGGCACAAGTTCCAATTCCTGGCTGACTGCTTCAGGCTGTAAATTGACTTGTGAAGTTTCCACACAGTACCTCGCTCATTGCTCTCAAACCCTGGAGGAGGAAGCATGTACAAATCCTCTTGGAGGTCTGAGTTCAAGTAAGCAACGTCCACATCAAAATGATGCACCAGCAACCCTCTTTGTGCAGCAATGGCCAAGAGCAAACGTAGAGATTCACTCCTACAGGTGGGAGCATAAGTTTCCGTATAATGCAACCCCCTGCGCTGCGTGAATCCTCTCGCCACTAATCTGGCCTTATACTGCGGTTCTCCTGTCGCTGTAGGCTTAAGACGGTAAACCCAGCGGCTACCCACGGCTTTTTCGCCCATCGGCAACTTCGTGAGGGAGAACACACCTAGAGACTCCATTGAGTTCATCTCCTTCTGCATCGCCTCATGCCATTTCCTGGCTTCTTCCTGAGGCAGTTTCTGAACATCTTCAAAACTCTCGGGTTCACACTGTGCCATTCCGACCCACACGCTAGTGACGGCAAACCTTTCAGGAGGTTTCCCCTTGGTCGTCCGAGCTGAACGGCGCAGCACCACTTCAGGAACCCCCTCTGACCCACTGGGGCCAGCCAGAACGTCCTTGGCATCAGAGAGCTCCCCCTCTGACTTAGTGCGCCTTCTGGACTTCTCAGCCGAACCTGTGGGGGAAGATGGAGCACTGTGTTGCTCAATCTTCACAGCCTTGGGAGAAGTTCTCCCCTCTGCCTGCACTGGGTCTGAACTCTGAGCCTCAGTTGCAGGTTCAACCTCTTCCTCACCTTCATCGGCAGAGTCAAACAGACTCTCTGACAGGATGTCAGGGTTCCCATGTATCCTAGCCCAACCACTCTGCTCACAGAATTCAGCACTGTTGCTGAGCAGAATCCTGGACTGATTACCTGACGGATAAGCAAACCTCCACCCCTTAGTCCCTGGCTCATACCCACAGAAAATCATCTTTTGGGACTTGGGTTCACCTTTCTTGTGTTTGGCCTTTGGTATGAGGACTCAAGCCTCACAGCCAAAAACGCGGAAGTAGTGCACTTTCGGCTTCTTTCCATGCAGCAAGAAGTACGGTGTGTCACCTACTACTGAATTGAACGACCTGTTCAGAATAAAGTTGGCCGTTCACCAAGCCTCCCCCCAAAAACACTGTGGGAGTCCGGCATCAAACAAAAGAGTTGCGGACATCTCCCCTAGAGTCCTGTTCCGTCTTTCCGCAATCCCATTCTGTTGGGGAGAGTGCGGAGAGGACAATCTGTGTTGAATCCCCTTTTTGCGGAAGAACCTTTGCAGTGCAGACCCGGTAAACTCCCCACCGCGATCGCTCTGAAAGCTTTGCACCCGTGTGGAAAACTGCAGTTCCACAGCCGCAATCCAGTCTTTGATTAGCGGTGCAGCCTCACTTTTGTGTCGGATCGTGAAGGTCCAAGAGTTCCGAGTATGGTCATCAATCAGAACCAGCGCATATTTGGCTCCGCCCATACTGGTCACAGACATCGGACCTGACAAATCTGCATGAATTAATTGAAAAGCCCTAGTGCTCACCCTCTCAGACCTTGGGTATGTGCACGTTTTTACCTTTGCAGACTTGCACGCTCTGCAATCTAGAAACTTAGCACAAGGTTTCATTTTGCACCCTTGCGTACACTCTGGGATCTTCTTCACTGACCCCCAGGACACGTGAGCCATGCGTCGATGCCATAAGTGAGCACACGCATCATGAACTGGGACGTTGGCACACTGTGCTTGAGCTACCTCCGTGTCACCTGTACCTGCAAAAGAAGCATTTATCACAAACAACCTGTCTTTACATTCAACACCGACTAGGTGCTGTCCATTCTTAGAAATAGAACACTTATTGTTCTCAAAACACACTCTGTAGTTCTCAGCAAGAAGGGCGCTGACAGACAGCAACGCGCAGGACAGTCCTGGAACAACAAAAGCCTGGATTGAATCCTGTAAGAAAGAACAAAACAGTGAGCCAGTCTGTGTGAGTGGGTGTTTAGTCCCATCAGCTAAACACACAGTCTTCCCAGAAGTTACAGAGGTGCAGTTCTCCAGGAATTCTGCCGATGGAACCAAATTATGCGAAGCTCCACTGTCTATTACAAAAGCCAGCACAGCATCCTGTTGACAACTCTTGACTGCAGCCAGTGAGGCTGCCAAATGTTTACATTCAGTGTCTCTGCCAGCTGCCTTCGGCTTGCCTTTCCCACGCTTTGAAGAAGAGCTCTTTATCTGGTTGCTACGGGAGATGGCCTTCGGCTGTTCCTGTGCCTCGACTGGACAGTCTCTCACCAGATGGGAGGGGGAGCCACAGCGATAACAGTGACTGGAAGCAAAAGCTCTCACAGTCTCCCCTCCGGCTCTTCCTGCATTCCCTGCACCCCCACTCCTGGGAGCACAGCCTGGGCCTGGAGCTTTCCCCCCGGCTCTCTGTCTGCGGGATTCTTCGTCGCAGAGGCGGCCCGCCACGTAATCAAGATTTAATTGGTCGGCCGGCATCGCTTCCAAGGTCAAACACAACGTCTCATAGCTCCTGTCCAATGAGCTCAAAAGAATGTACACTTTGAGCTCCTCAGAGAGAGGGACCTGTAGCTGCCGGAGCCTGTTGAACGCTGCCAGCATCTGGGTTATATGCTCCTGCATTGACCCCCCCCCCCCGGCTGAAGCTTCAACTCAAAAAGGCTCCTGGTAGTATGGAGCTGGGATGAATCCAGAGCAAGGATTAAAAGCCCATAAGTCCTCTGGTCCCTTCTCTGTGCTGTAGCTGCCTGCACTCTGGCTGCCTCATCAGCACCAGCAGCTGCTGGGGTAGGTTCACGTTCAACACAGCCCCACAAGCCTTTCCCTGTGAGCCACGCCCGTGCTCTCCTGGACCAGTCCTCCCAATTTTGCTGATTTAATCTTTCAAAGGGGACGTTGAAACTCTCCTGGAGTTCTGCCATCTCCTCCCCCGGTCCCCTCTTGGGGCTTTGGAGTACTCACACGTACCAAACCGGCTCCGAGGATAAGCTCCCGGCGTCCCTTTGCAGCACACAGCTTGCAGCCAGCCTCTCTGCTTTTCTCCCAGGCAAAGCCTCAAAGCAGGTCTTTTTCTTCCAGCACCAAAAACAGCAGCCTCTCAGCTTTTTCAGCCTTTTAAGCACACAGCATTCCAAACAGGCTCTCCAACGGACATCAAAGCAGCTTCCTCTAATTGCAGTAACTGTCCATAACCTCTTGAGAAATGATTTATTGCTCAGATAAATCCTGGCGTCCAGCCCGCTTTGGCTGCGCAGCCCACATTCCAAAGGCTCTGAGCAAACACGCAGAGTTTACGCAGCAGAAAGAGAAAGCTGCAAAAGCTTCTTCAGAGCTTTCTTCAGTGTGCCCAAACAAAGTCCACTCAGGATCTTCAATCAATCAATCAATTTCCTTTATTCGACCGATAGTCAGAAATAAAACACAGAAATAAAACACAATACAGAATTATGAACTAAAACATCATAGGGGTTCATGAATAAGGTAGGGCCACAGCACTAAACCTCTCACAGATAACCCACATCAAGGCATTCAATTGTACGTTTCCGATGCTTGAGTGCCAGGAAAAGGAATTTAGCCACTGACAAAGTTGTTTTCCTAGAAGACTTATTTAGCATATATGCTGTCTGCTTTCCTCTTTGTCGGGGACTAAGCTGGGGTAAGTATGGGGTTATAAGATACTGTCTTAAATCGTTGTAGAAGGGACAGCTCAGTAAAATGTGCTCTGTGGATTCTACCTCACCCAACACACAATGGCATAATCTCTGGTCATATGGGACTCCTCCATATCTTCCCTTCAGAACCGCCGAGTCAAGAACATTCAGCCTAGCCGCGGTAAATAGTCTGCGGTATTCCACGTAGTGGATATCCGCCAGGTAGCGAGCTGGAGCAGCTCGGTACATCTGCTCCCCCAGAAACAGCCCAGGTTTCACACAGGCTATGTCCTCCTGTCTCGCAATATCCCTTAATCTTTGGGCGATCACCGCCTTTGCGTGGCTATACGTCATGGACTCTATATAAAGGGAGGACAACCCGCACTTCTGCACTTCCTCCACTATCTCCCCTTCCCATGGAGATTTAAAGTTATTCCTCAGAATCAAGGGGGCCAAACCTACCGGTCTGAAACAAAGCTTAAGCCAAAGCCATAACTTCGCTTTCAGGGCCACATACCTAAAGGCTTGGCAACCGGTTTCCAGTCTCATGATCGCATCTGCCACGGAGGGGGGGATCCTGAGTATGGCCCTGAGGAATTGGGTTTGGATAGATTCCAATTTTTCAAAGTCCCTACGTGAGCCCAAGGCAATGCCCACCAGTAGAAGAGGGAGGACTTTCATTTTAAAGAGTCGCAAGGCAACTTTGACAGTTTGTGCCTGTTTCTTAGAGTACAGGGTTCTAATCACCAAGGCTGCTTTCGATGCGT
This sequence comes from Podarcis gaigeae, assembly GCF_964106915.1. Lineage (NCBI taxonomy): Eukaryota > Metazoa > Chordata > Lepidosauria > Squamata > Lacertidae > Podarcis > Podarcis gaigeae. The sequence goes on along the minus strand of NC_139695.1, from coordinate 8,696,956 downwards.
TCGAGGCTATGTATTCTCTGTGCGCCAAGAAGGACCTATTTGATCTAACAACCTGACCCAGGTATTTGAAGCAAATGACCTGCTCTAAAGGAATACCATTAATTGACCATAAATTAGGTTTCGGTCGAGCGGCAAAGACCATTATTTTGGTCTTGGCATAATTTAGTTGGAGCTCATGTTGGGTCACATATTCATGAAGAGCTCGAAGCATCCTCCTTAATCCGATGGGGGACGTAGCTAATAGGGCGGCATCGTCTGCATACAGCAGGACATTCAAGGCTCGTCCTGCCAGTTTTGGTGGATGGAAATCAGTATTTGCCATATGCACCACTAGCGAATTAATATAGAAATTAAACAGGGCAGGGGCAAGCAAACAGCCCTGTCTTACCCCCCTAGTGGTGGCAACCGGATTGGAGACTAGCCCCTTGCTATCTAGCCTAATCCTCAGGAAGGTATTAGTATGCAAATTAATAATCAGCAGGAGAAGGCGGCGGTCGATAGATGTCGCTGCCAATTTTGCCCATAGCTGGTTCCTGGGAATTAGATCAAAGGCCTGCTTAAAGTCTATAAAGGCGACGTGGAGGGCTTTTAGGCCATTGTCAGCATACTTGGTGGCCAAGTGATTTAGAATTAAGATTTGGTCTGTTGTTGATCTTCCAGGGCGGAAACCCGCCTGTTCCTCTGCGATGATGTTGTTGCTTTCCATCCAGGTCGTTAATTTGTTAAGTAGAAATCTTGAATAGATCTTCCCGATAACATTTAGCAGGCTAATTGGTCTAAAATTGGCCGGGTCTGTGCGCGGCCCTTTCTTGTGGATTAACACAATCAGTGCCGAGTTCCAGCTTGGAGGAAATTGTGCTGTTTTGTTTATATAAGTAAAAAGAGCTGCTAAGGGTGGACACCACCAATCCTTATTGGCTTTAATAACATCTATGGAGATAAGATCGTCTCCGGGTGCCTTGCCCGCCTCAAATTGGCCTATAAGTGTTTCCACTTCAGAGCAGGTAACAGGATCCCACTCAGGCAAGGGGGCCAATTCTATCCTTCCGCCGCTGGCAGCGTGAGCTGCATATAAATTGGAGAAGTAGCTTTCCCAGGTGTCAGCTGAAATTTGGGGTTCTATCCTTGACCACGGTCTACCCAGGTATTGAGAAATTTGGTGCCAAAAGGAGGAGGGATTTCTATTTTCTGCAGCTTTTAGAAGGTTGTTCCAATCATTTCTTTCTGCCGCAAGCTTCTTTTCCTTTAATAGTGCTTTATACCTTCTCTTGAGGTTCATAAGGTGACTGCTAGGTGCGGGGTCATTTGATGCCCTATATGCCAAGAATTCATTATATAGTTTGTTCTTGAAGTGTCTACATTCCTCGTCAAACCACTTTTTATGAGAGAAATGGTTACTATTCATTACCGAGGCCTTAGTCAACGATGGTTTTAGCAGTTCTACTAATTTGTCATACATTGGCAGTGGCTCAACTGCCTGGACAAGGGAGTCCCTTGTCTCTTGCAGTTGGTCAGACTGAAGGAGTTCATTTATCCGTTGAGCCAAATTGTCGGTCCATTTTAGGGCAGTAGGCCTCATCTGAAGCTGGTTATTTGTAATAGGCACACAGGAATAGGTAGCCAATTCTCCATCCAGGGTCAGAGAGAGTTCTAATGGAAAATGGTCACTTTCCAGCCTCGTTACCACCCTAAAGTTAGAAATTTTGGGAATTAGGTCTACTGATGTCCAAATAAAATCTATGGTAGAGGCTCGGGAGCCTGACCAGAAAGTAAATTCGGCAGGGTAATCAGAACTGAGAGCTCCGTTTAAAAGGTGAAAATTAAGAGCCATCAAAGTTTGTCTACATTTAAAACCTGCGTATGTAGCAACACTGTCTTTAAAATTCCTGGGTAAAAGGTCTGAGGTTAAAATGGGTAGTGGGGGATATTTATTATATTTAGCAAATAATGATTTATCAGAGTGAGACAATTGGCCATTGAAATCTCCTGCAACTAGGAAGGAGGCTTCAGGATATTTCTCTAGGAGAGTTTCAAGAGTCAGTTGAATTCCCCTCCAGCTTTGGTCCACCAGGTTTTTCTTGTAGGTTGGGTGCAAATAAACATTAATCACCACGAACACTTCCTCCGCTGTTTGTAGCTTTACACCCAGCATGGATGACGACTGGATGTCGATTTGTTCCACCTGCAGATTTAAGGCCAAAGAAACTAAGGTAGCCAGTCCACCTTGTGGTCTACCAGGTGATAGTGAATTCTGTTGTGCATTCAGGTAGAAGCCCTTATACCCTGATAAGGAGAAGCCCTCACAAGCCCAGGTCTCTTGCAGTAAAAGAATACGACTGCCTTTTATGTAGGCGACGAAGGATGAGTCCATCAGCTTAGGTTTAATGCCAGCTACATTCCAGGATAAGAAAGTAAGTGATCTCCTGGTCACCCCTTCGAGTCATGCCGGGCCTTGCGGAACCGGCACGGCAGAATCCACCTGGGAATGCGTGCGGTGAGGGGGGGCAATAGGCTGGAAGAAGGAAGTAATTGTAGCTTGCTTACCCGGCAATTTCCAAACACCACTTACCGCAGCAGCAGCAGCCATGGATTGAGGCTTAATTTTTGGTGGCTGCGGGGATGCCACTCAGGATCTTAGCAGCTAAAATCAGTTTATTTACAGCAGACTATCCATTATCTATCACAGCAAACAGCATCGTGAAAACACGTCCTCTCTCCTCAAAAGCGAAAGTAGAGAGAAAGAACAAAGGCTGGAGACACTCGGATATGACGCAGGGTCTCCCTCCTCCCAACAATAGGCAGTGCGTACACTCTGAGCTGTTTAACCCTGTAAGCTCAGGTTCTCCTCACAATAGCACCAAGGTTGCAGGCCCGATTCCCATAAGGTACAGCTGCATATTCCTGCATTGCAGGGGGTTGGACTAGATGATCCCCAGGGTACCTTCCATGATCATTATTTTGGGATGCTTTTTATTACATTCATAGCCCACTTTTCATCCAAGCAGTTCAAGGTGGCATTTATGGCTTGCCTTTCCCCCCGTTTTCCCCCTCACAACAAACCTGTTAGGCAGGCTAGGATGAGAGTGACTGGACCCAACATCAAACAGTGCACTTCATGACTGAGTGGGGATTTGCACTCAGATCTCCCAGATCCTCCTAGTCCAGAATTCTAGCCACTATACACCCCCCCCTACCCCTTCTCCGTTTCTCAACTCTTCAGCCATCAACTGCAATAGACAGGCATTCTGTCAGTCTTCCTGTCAGTCACTCTGACTCTAAGAGAGTTTTCATTGCATTCTTTCGCTCATCTATGCCTTGATGCTTTGACGACCTTCCTAGCAGCCCCCTTCACTCTCCAGGCAGGGCTGCTGTCCTAAAAGCATTATGCTGAGGGCTCTTTTAAATGCTGGAAATGCTTCTTTTATCTTTGCTTTGCTGGGGATGGGGGTGGGGGGAGTGTTGGAATCCACCCCCCCCCCCCAACATACATGAGATGCACCACTGTGTTCCTGTGGAGAGCCGTTTGGGGTCTGTGGGTGCATAAAAAAACAAAAAGAGCCCTATTGTGTGGCGTGTTCCCGCCCCCCCCCCAAGTGGAAATAAAGACACATGACACAATTATTTCAGGTTAATGGGCTAAATATGGCCACAACTTTATTGGTTACAGGTGATGGGTGGTATTGGCTTAGGCATTGGTCCTAACCGACTATCCGGCTTCAGCCCGTCTGCTTGAAGTCCGGGAAGGGTTAACCACCAGTAGGGGAGTCATTTTGGACTCACAGCTGTCCATGGAGGCGCAGGTCAATTCTGTATCCAGGGCAGCTGTCTACCAACTCCACCTGGTACGCAGGCTGAGACCCTACCTGCCCGCGGACTGTCTCGCCAGAGTGGTGCATGCTCTGGTTATCTCCCGCTTGGACTACTGCAATGCGCTCTACGTGGGGCTACCTTTGAAGGTGACTCGGAAACTACAACTAATCCAGAATGCGGCAGCTAGACTGGTGACTGGGGGCGGCTGCCAAGACCACATAACACCGGTCTTGAAAGACCTACATTGGCTCCCAGTACGTTTCCAAGCACAATTCAAAGTGCTGGTGTTGACCTTTAAAGCCCTAAACGGCCTCGGCCCAGTATACCTGAAGGAGCGTCTCCACCCCCATTGTTCTGCCCGAACGCTGAGGTCCAGCGCCGAGGGCCTTCTGGCGGTTCCCTCATTGCGAGAAGCAACGCTACAGGGTACCAGGCAGAGGGCCTTCTCGGTAGTGGCGCCTGCCCTGTGGAACGCCCTCCCATCAGATGTCAAAGCGATAAATAACTACCTGACATTCAGAAGACATCTTAAGGCAGCCCTGTTCAGGGAAGTTTTTAATCTGTGATATTTTAGTGTATTTTTGGTTTCTATGGAAGCCGCCCAGAGTGGCTGGGAAACCCAGCCAGATGGGCGGGGTACAAATAAATTATTATTATTATTATTATTATTATTATTATTATTATTATTATTATTATTATTATTAGGGGAGTCCTGCTGATGCACATCAACTTGCAACCCCCCCCCCCCCAGGTGAAAAACCAAGTCCGGCAAAAGAGGGAGATCCCTGGCCGCGCCAGCGATAAATAGGGCTGGTCACGCCCCCTGAGTCAGCCGATTCCCTCAGTCGCACTTTCCAGACTAAGGAGAGCCCACTCAGTAGCTGCAGCATCCTTGCTTGATGCAGACCTCCTGGGTCATGTGGCTGTGAAATCCTGCCACAGCACAAAGATGGCCAAACTGCAGGCTTGGAAGGACAGGATCCATAAATAGAACCCCAGCCCTGGAAGCCTCCTTGTAAATAGGGTGGAATGGGGGGCAGGTCAATTTGGTGAATCAGTAAATGTGGCAGAAATTCATCTCTCTTCTCCTTCATTCTCTTCCAGATGACATAAGACTTGATGTCAGTTTCGATTATGGGGAGAAGACACAAGTTTCAAGGCTCAGCGATGATGGAGTGGCAAGTTTTGCTTGCTGTTTCTTTGTGTCTTGTTGCTAATTGTGATCATTGCTGTTGTTTTAGAATTCTTTCCTATGCAATATTACTTTTTTATTGCTTTTAAATTGTTGCTTTTAAAGTTGTCCTTGTAAAGGAAAGTGTTCTGCTAATGTTGATTGTATTCTGAATTGCTTCAAGAAGCCTCATAGCAATGAATACTATTAAGAATAATAATTATTTTACCTGCCTTAATTATAATAAAGCATTGACATGCATATTTTAAATTAGCGGTTAAGGTCTTAAACTACACATTTTAATAGTTTCACATCTGTATTCTTTACGGTGTTCTAGCTTATAGATTTTGATTTTAACCTACATATATATGAGAGCCAGTGTGGTGTAGTGGTTAAGAGCGGTAGTCTCGTAATCTGGGGAACTGGGTTTGCGTCTTTGCTCCTCCACATGCAGCTGCTGGGTGACCTTGGGCCAGTCACACTTCTCTGAAGTCTCTTAGCCCCACTCGCCTCACAGAGTGTTTGTTGGGGGGGGGGGGGAGGAGAATGTTAGCCGCTTAGGGTAGTGATAAAGCGGGATATCAAATCCAAACTCTTCTTCTTCTTCTTCTACATGTTCTGTATCTCTGTATAAGTCCATATTCTGGTTTGTGGCTGTAATAAATTGATTCGTTCATTCAATAAAGCTTCTGTGGTTTTGAAATTCAGTAAATTGTCTCTGCCTCCATTTTTTGGTATTGAGGGAAACGCTCTATAAAATAATCAGAAAACATCAGGGTTGTAGTCAACATCAGTCCTTTCCACAGCAGACCTATTTAAATTGATGGGCACAAATTACGTGGCTGTGTTCATTTTGACGCATCTCTTCTGAGTAAAACTCAGTTGACTACTGTAGGGATAATTGCGGAGTGGGCAGTGGGGTCCGGAGGGAGCACACTCCCCACCAGCAGGCAGCCACAGTCTGCCTGCACGCGTGACCCTGGGGTGCGTAGCATACTCCCCCTCACAGACAAAGTCATGGCTGTCTGGAAAATCGTTCCCTCTGTCTGACCTTTTGCGGTCTCAGCAGTCTGCGGTGTCCCATCTGTAACCTTTGTCCCTGAGACCTTTTGTCTCCTTCATCATACACTGTGCAAGGGGAAAATGGTGCAGTGGAAACAGGCGCCAAAATAACTTTGTACCACCCCACGATCTAGGGACCAAAGGTGTGTAAAGGTCACAGCCCAAAATATATCTGCCTAGCTTGCATATTTGTCTCAATAAAAGGAGGCTCCACAGGACTGGTCAGCAGCTCGCTTCAGCCCACCTGTGCGCAGCTCACATGATGATCAACTCCTGTCTTCTGCCTTCACTTCAGACGACTCCTCACAGGATATCATGGAATTGTAGAGTTGGAAGGGACCACAAGAGTCATCTAGTCCACCCCCTGCAATGCAGGAATATTTTGCCCAACGTGGGGCTCCAACCCACGACCCTGAGATGCAGAGTCTCACACTCTACTGACTGAGCTATGGGCAGATATCTTGTTTGATAAATGTGTCCCTTTGAAACATTTTAGTTTTATCCTCTCTGCAGGAGTTGCTATGCCTGATCATTCCATCTAGTTCTGTCGAAAGAGAGGTGGGGGTTGTTTTCTGATTTCTTAATTGTGAATATTTGGGGGGGGGAGGGGAGGCATAGGTGGAAAGGAGATACTCAGATGGACCAGAGTGAAATGGGGCCGAGTGAAATTGGGGCTTCGGGATGGCTTGGGGAATTCTCAAAGTGTCACATCCAAACCAAAACTCTTGGTTGTGGGATGCCCCTGCCTTCTGTCATCATTTGAGCTTTCCTCTGCTTCCCTTTCAAGCTGCTGTCTGGAAGGAGGCCAAAGCCCACTTAAACATAAGAATGATTATAAGAAAGCATTCATTCAACAGCCAGAGTTGAATGAAGACGATGTGCTAGGAGGAGAATGAGCTAATTAAACCATTCTGCAACACACACACACACACACACACACACACACACACTGCAATCCGAACCCCAGTGCTGTTATGAGGACAATGGTCACAACCACACATTTCAAGAAGCATTGCACTAAGAGTCACAGATTCACCCAACACATCCTGGGAACCTCTGTTTGCTACAGATCTAACATCTCTCAGCACCCTTGGCAAACTACAGTTCCCAGGATTCTTGAGGGAAAGCCTGGACTCTTTCAAGTGGTGTAAGAGCTTTAAATGTGTGGTGTGGAATTCCTCCAAAATAATCAGGGAACTATGGAAACAAGAAGAACTACCGACTCTGGAAGAATGGAGAACAAAACTAACAGACTATGCAGAACTGGACAAATTAACTGGAAAAATTAGATTCCAAAGAGATCATAAGTTTCTAGAGGACTGGGGAAAATTCAGAGAATATTTGAAAACTGTATGTGAGGAACATACAACGCTAGTGTGTTTTAAAGAAGCTTTGTGAAAAAAATAAGGAATATTGCAAGAATGTAAATGAGGACAGAAAATTTTTATTTAAAGGCGATACTATAATTAAGGAATGTGAAGATAGAAATTTAACTACGGATGATTGTCAGAGGAGTTGAGGGAGGTTCAATAAGTTAAAATATGTGATGTGGAAATTTGTATGATTGGAGATTTTATGAAAAAAAATTAATAAAAAATTATTATAAAAAAACAAAATAATCGGGGAACTGTGCAACCCTCTCTCTCTCAGGCTACGGTCCTGCCCCAGGCTCAGGAGGAGGAGGAGGAGGGCTCTTTATTAGATTAGGTTTGTATCCTGCCTTTCTATTTTCATGCTCAAGGCAGCTAAACCGTCAGAACTACATAAATCAATTATAATAATCAATACAATAAGAATAGCAATAAGAATTATTTACCAAATCTAAATAATCTGATAGAAAATTGAGGGAGGGGTGATCTCTCCATCGGCTGCAGTCTTTGGACACAACATTTCAATGAACATTATTGTTGTTGTTGTTATTATTATTTATTTCATTTCTATAGTGCTTTATATTTCCAAGAAAAAATTCAAATCAGTTTACAGCATATTAAAACATAAATAAAGCAATCTGAAGAATGTCAAATATAGAGTATACAGTTAAAGCAACATAGTTAACCAAAAACTGAAATATTAAAGATTTCAAAATAAAACATTACAAAGGAAGTCAACTACAGAATGAATACATATTTAACACAAAGTTAACAAAAACAAAACAAAAAACTTAAGCATCCCCCCCCAAACCAACATTGCTAAGTAAAGTCAAATATAAAATGCACATTTAAAACAGCAGAATTCCCAAGAGAATAAAATATGATCATAAGCATGACACGGCTGTTTAGCAGGCACAAAAAGATGGGGCAAAAGAATCCAATAGTTTGGGTTTCTTGTCAGGCCGAGCGATGTCCCTCTGGTCTCACCAGGAGCCTCTTTAGTAGAGCTGGTGTCTGGGCCCTGCCCCCCAGGCCAGGTGGAAAGGGCCTTGCAGGAAGCGGCCTTCACAACTCACAACCGGGCAAGGCCATCATGATGACACACAGTTCATTAGGGCAAGGTTTCTGGCAGGTGGGCATCTAAAGCCTACCAGACTGTCCACGCAGACCTTGTCGGTCCACTTGCAACCTCTCTAGGTGGAGCAAAGTACTTCATGGTATTGATTGATGCTTTTTCCAGGTACATTCATGTGTTCATGCTCAAGCAGAAATCAGAAGCGTTTCCGAGGTTCAAGGAATTCTGTGCTTGGTCGCAAAATGTCCATGGAAAGCAGCTGCAAAACCATTGGTTGGCTTTGTGGGAATGTTCAAGGATGCAGGAGAGGATATATTGTGAGATTATATTCTAGTCCAACTTGTGCTAACAAGTTCCCAAAATATCAGCAGAGTTTATAACATTCCCCCTTTTAAGTTCGCAACGGTAACGTCTGCACAGGTTCTCTAGAACCTCTATAATAATTACTCTGGTAATTTCCCCCTTTTGATCCCTCTTAAAATACAAGACACGACACAGTCTTTATAAAAGAGTTTACTCACGTTCTGTTCACAATATGATCCCAGAAGGCAGACAGGCTTAAAAAGGTAAAAGAAAGGAAGAAAGTCCTATCCTCCTCTCTTGGCTGAGAGCCAAGAGGGCATCCTGCTTCTTTGAAAGATGAAGATGAGAGAAGCAAGAGGCAAGAGAGAGAGATGGCTGCCTGCCCTGTGCTTTTATCATTTACCTGCACAGGTGAGGCCACACACACCTCTGGTCACATGCGAAGTAAGTCCGTCCCCAGGAAGTTTACCTGCTTGCTGGACAGACATCCCTCCCCATGTTCTAACATGTACACTCTAGGAACGTTGTCATTGACTGCTCCTGTGTTTACATCCCACAGGCTTTCATTGAGTTCTGTGGACACAGTAAAAAAAAGCTGCCATCTGGTTTCTCTCTGGATGTTCGGATTGTTGAACACAGATTTGCTCTCCACCGTAACCATGTCTCTCAGCATACCACTTTATTTCCCCCCAGATAGGTGGCTACCATTCACTTGTAGGAAGATGTGCTTATTTAGATTACAACATTGCAGTGGGAGCAAAAGCCACCTTTCTTCTCTCAAGAGGGTTAGTCGAGTTTCTGTTGTTACGGAAAAATCCAGGTGGGAGGCTGCTCAGAGCCCGTGGGTCCCTGCGGAACAAAGAAGGAGTCCAGCCACCAACCAGAGCAAATAGCGGAGACCACAGTTTATCGCGCAACAGGTTCAGAGAGGAATTGAATCCCGAGAACGGGGTGACAAGGACTTTTAAAAGTTCCTATCTTATCCCAGCAGACAGTTTGCTAAACATCACCACTCCATCAGAAAAGGGGAGGGTTATACATGGTTAACATAGGAGGAATGTGTTGGGGTAACATGCAAATACAGGATATGTCTTGGGAAATCCGCTCCACTTCCCAGTGGGGAGGAGTTGTGGTGGACCACGTGGCCACCCACTCCCCACCAGGGGCGGGGGACTCTGTCCCCCATTGCCTATGGGATCCTGGCCACATCAGAGCCCGGCCAGCCAACCCCCAGAGAACTTCCTCTTTGGCTCGCTTCCTCAATCACCCGCCCTCCCTCCCTATTTTGCAGGTTAGGCAATGGCCTTGCTATGGACTACGGTTGGTCGCCTTGGTTGTCCGAGGGGCCTGGTAGGAATTTTTCCACTTGGCACTGGCCACTTGGTTTTCGCCTGTTGTTGTTGTTGTTGTTTAGTCGTTTAGTCGTGTCCGACTCTTCGTGACCCCATGGACCAGAGAACGCCAGGCACCTCTGTCCTCCACTGCCTCCCGCAGTTTGGTCAAACTCACGTTGGTAATCTCGAAAACACTATCCAACCATCTCGTCCTCTGCCGTCCCCTTCTCCTTGTGCCCTCCATCTTTCCCAACATCAGGGTCTTCTCCAGGGAGTCTTCTCTTCTCATGAGGTGGCCAAAGTACTGGAGCCTCAGCTTCACAATCTGTCCTTCCAGTGAGCACTCAGGGTTGATTTCCTTCAGTATGGAGAGGTTTGATCTTCTTGCAGTCCATGGGACTCTCAAGAGTCTCCTCCAGCACCATAATTCAAAAGCATCAATTCTTCGGCGATCAGCTTTCTTTATGGTCCAGCTCTCACTTCCATACATCACTACTGGGAAAACCATAGCTTTAACTATACGAACCTTTGTTGGCAAGGTGATGTCTCTACTTCTCAAGATGCTGTCTAGGCCTGTCATTGCCCTTCTCCCAAGAAGCAGGCGTCTTTTAATTTCGTGGCTGCTGTCACCATCTGCAGTGATCATTGAGCCCAAGAAAGTAAAATCTCTCACTCCCTCCATTTCTTCCCCTTCTATTTGCCAGGAGGTGATGGGACCAGTGGCCATGATCTTCGTTTTTTTGATGTTGAGCTTCAGACCATATTTTGCGCTCTCCTCTTTCACCCTCATTAAAAGGTTCTTTAATTCCTCCTCACTTTCTGCCATCAAGGTTGTGTCATCTGCATATCTGAGGTTGTTGATATTTCTTCCGGCAATCTTAATGCCGGCTAGGGATTCATCCAGCCCAGCCTTTCGCATGATGAATTCTGCATATAAGTTAAATAAGCAGGGAGACAAAATACAGCCTTGTCGTACTCCTTTCCCAATTTTGAACCAATCAGTTGTTCCATATCCAGCTCTAACTGTAGCTTCTTGTCCCACATAGAGATTTCTCAGGAGACAGATGAGGTGATCTGGCACTCCCATTTCTTTAAGAACTTGCCATAGTTTGCCGTGGTCGACACAGTCAAAGGCTTTTGCATAGTCAATGAAGCAGAAGTAGATGTCTTTCTGGAACTCTCTAGATTTCTCCATAATCCAGCGCATGTTTGCAATTTGGTCTCTGGTTCCTCTGCCTCTTCTAAATGCAGCTTGCACTTCTGGGAGTTCTCGGTCCACATACTGCTTGAGCCTTCCTTGTAGAATTTTAAGCATAACCTTGCTAGCGTGTGAAATGAGTGCAATTGTGCGGTAGTTGGAGCATTCTTTGGCACTGCCCTTCTTTGGGATTGGGATGTAGACTGATCTTCTCCAATCTTCTGGCCATTGCTGAGTTTTCCAAACTTGCTGGCATATTGAGTGTAGCACCTTAACAGCATCATCTTTTAAAATTTTAAATAGTTCAGCTGGAATACCATCACTTCCACTGGCCTTGTTATTTGCAGTGCTTTCTAAGGCCCATTTGACTTCACTTTCCAGGATGTCTGGCTCAAGGTCAGCAACCACACTACCTGGGGTATACGAGACATCCCTTTCTTTCTGGTATAATTGTATAATTCCTCTGTGTATTCTTGCCATCTCTTCTTGATGTCTTCTGCTTCTGTTAGGTCCTTTCCACTTTTGTCCTTTATTATGGAAATCTTTGTACGAAATGTTCCTTTCATATCTCCAATTTTCTTGAACAGATCTCTGGTTCTTCCCATTCTATTGCTTTCCTCTATTTCTTTGCATTGCTCGTTTAAGAAGGTCTTCTTGTCTCTCCTTGCTATTCTTTGGAAATCTGCATTCACTTTCCTGTATCTTTCACCATCTCCCTCGCATTTTGCTTGCCTTCTCTCCCCCGCTATTTGTAAGGCCTCATTGGACAGCCACTTTGCTTTCTTGCATTTCCTTTTCATTGGGATGGTTTTCGCCTACCTCGTAGCAATTGGCACTGGCCACTTGGTTTTCGCCTACCTCGTAGCAATCATCACAACTTTGTTAGGGTTGCGGTTAGGCATTGTTCCACAGGGCTCCCCCTACTGGGACTTTCTGCTGTGGCCGGAGACCCCCCTCTTCACACCCACACGTAATGCACAAGCACCACACTCACACATGCACGCACCTCCCCTCCCCGACCCTGGAGATGTCCCTTTAGAGGGCCATCTCCTAAAAGCCTTCCGTAAATAAGGAAGCGCGCTATTTTTGACAGCTCTACGGGGAACCCTATCCTTACCGCATAATTTCCCCAGTAGACCGGGCACACTGTTCTCGCCCTATCTTTATTACAGGAACCCCGTTGCGCCTATCTTTATTATGGGTTGACCGGGCGCCCGAACTCTGGGTCACCCGGCTGCCGTCTCAACCAATCAGCTTTAGCGAACAGTGCCCCTGGCGGCGGCTACGCAGGTACTGCAGCCGGCATCTACTACTTCCCAACTTTGACAGCTCGCTAATACAATGTTTCCAAATTCAATTGACCGTGACTGATTTAATCAAAATGTTGCAATATTGTTTCTGGAACTTGGGAGTGCTTTGAACTTCAAAGTCCTTTTCTTCAGAAATTCACCAAAAATCAGCCGTACATCGGATTTTCATCGAACCACTTTTATTCTGCTTTTGATTACAAGGACTATCAAAGGGGGGTGACCTGGCACAAACCAGCCATAATCCCCCAATCGAGCAAGCACGTACTCAGCGATTCCTCCCAAGTGACCTGTCTACCCTGATAGCCTGCTTGATGGGCTCAGACAGCGAACTGCCAAGGACACAATGGACTGCATATGATAGTGTATTCTACTTCTGCCAAAGACAAAGGGACTGTGACCGGATTCCCCCAGGGGGCAGGAAGCTGCGCCTTTTCCTTTGTCTTCCAAAATGACTCACAGGAAGGGGGGAGAGGGACACTGACCAGGTGTTGAGATACTCGTGTTACCTGCCCGATCCCTCCCCTGACTCCTCCTGTTTTTAATATAATCATGATGTAAATATGATGTAATTCTGACGGTGTAGCTAAGGGGATTAGCAACTAATAAAAGTTAGGGTCTCCCTTTGTTCGGGGCTTCCATCTTGCTTCACCTCGTGGGCGGTGGGAGCCCTGTCGCGACAGTCTTTTCTTTAAATAAAGACCGAGCCTACTGGCTGCTGTTTTGCTCTGAATTGCTCTGGTTGGTGTCTTCGTTTGTCCAAGGGAGACCTCGGATTTTCCGGTAACGCTGCACAATGGGCAGGAGTCAGATATAGTCAGGTCCAATCAATGCCTAAGCCAATACCGCTCACATTCGCTGAAGAATTGATGCTTTTGAATTCTGCTGCTGGAGGAGACTCTTGAGAGTCCCATGGACTGCAAGAAGATCAAACCTATCCATTCTGAAGGAAATCAGCCCTGAGTGCTCACTGGAAGGACAGATCCTGAAGCTGAGGCTCCAAGACTTTGGCCACCTCAGGAGAAGAGAAGACTCCCTGGAAAAGACCCTGATGTTGGGAAAGATGGGGGGCACTAGGAGAAGGGGACGGCAGAGGATGAGATGGTGGGACAGTGTTCTCGAAGCTACCAGCATGAGTTTGAGCAAAGTGCGGGAGGCAGTGGAAGACAGGAGGGCCTGGCGTGGTCTGGTCCATGGGGTCACGCAGAGTTGGACACGACTAAACGACTAAACAACATCTAGTTTTGATTGGATTAACAGGGTAACGAGGTTTCGATTGACTCAGTCCATTGTTCTCGCAGCGGGAACTGTCATCACCTTGTCAGCGCTCAGTGGAGCGTGCAAAACAGCTGGAGCTGAGCAGCCTCTGCAGAGCCATGGCATTGCTGCGATTGGCTGAAGGGCTACATTCAATGCCATCTGATTGGCTAGAGCGCATCCTCATGCAAATACATTGTTCATTCATAAAATACATCGATTGTGTATAGCATCGGGATACGGGGTCAGAAATGGCGCTTTCTTCTCTGGGTTTTGGACTTTTGTGCGGTGCTTGGTGCAACGTTGTGACGGGGCGGGGGGAGTCCTAGTGTGGCAGCGTTCCCTTGAGGTCATCGCCTCGGGCTCTACGTCTCTTACTCGGGAGTAAGACTTCGTTCATATGCCCCCCCTCCATTCTGTAACACTCTTCATATGGACTTCATGGAGTGTGCACTCTTGCAGGGTCTGCTTCCAGAAACTACTATTGCAGATGTATATATTTTGGCAGAAATGGTTTACAAATATGCACGATGGCAAGCAGGCAGACAGGAACAGTTACAAATCAACCTTGGTCCTGCCTAGCCTGGAAGCTGTTTCCAACTAGTGAACTAGAAAGCTTTCAACAACCTTTACAGCCATCTACAAACCCCGAAGTTTGTATTTTCTTGAGCTTTCTCTAGAGAAGGGGCTGTTTTGTATATTGTAGCAGAATAGTGTGTTAGCTCTCATGTTTTGTGTAAAGCAAGCCCTTGTTAAGTACCGTCAGCTGAATTGGGCTTGTGCCCAGATCTTAGCACACTAACCGATAAAACAGGTGAGGGTAACCTCTGGCCCTCCAGACGTTGCTGAACTACAAGTCTCATCATCCTGCCCATTGGCAATGCTGGCTGGGGCTGAGGAATTTCAAGGAAGATTTCGACTTGCCCCGACCTACACCTACCTACCCACTGAACGAAGGAGCAAGAAAGCAAAAGGCAAGTTCAGCATTCCAGAGTTTTCCAAATGCCATGGCATCTCAATGGGGCTCCCTTGCCAATTGATGGTAAAGCAAGCCATTGGACAGGCCATCATGCATGAGGACGGTTTTTCGAATGGATTTGAATCACACTTGGAGTTTTTTCTAATTCAAGATATATATTTTTTAAAATAATATTTATTGCTTTTAAACACTACATAGAAAAAAAGAAGAGAAGTGAAAAAAACAACAACACAATACAATATATAAACATTACACAACACAACATTAACACAACAAACTAAACCAAACAAAGCAAAAACAATATAAAACACACAATTTAAAACACATCATACCATTTCAAAATCTTATCTTTCATTCCCTTGTTTCAGCGACCTCCTCACACCTCCCTTTTTGTATTCCACTTCTATTAATTGTTTCAGCAATTCCTTTCCATCTTCCTCTATTTTCTGTCATATAGTTGTCTTAACATACCGTAAATTTCACTCCATAACACACAGATTTTTCCTCCTAGAAAGTAAGGGGAAATGTCTGTGCGTGTTATGGAGCGAATGCCTACAGATGGCGGGGGAATCTGCTGCAGTTGTGAGCAGTCCGTGGCTTGCTTTGAAACAGCAAAGCAGGTGTAAGCGGCTCCTGTCAGCGAGCCGAGCTGGGGAGGAGGGAGAGAAGCAGAGCGGGCTTGGCTGCTTTAAAAAAACCCCGTCCTCTATGTTCCTCTCTCCTCCCCACTGATCTGCTAAGTAGCAGCAAAGCTTTTCAGCCAGCCTAGCCGGGAGGAGGGAGAGAAGCAGAGCGGGGTTGGCTGCTTTAAAACAACCCCGTACTCTCTGTCCCTGCCTGCAGTTTTTTGCTGTCCGATTTTGGATTAGCCACTGTAGGGGCTGTGTGTGTGTGTGCTTGAGCTATCGTTCTCCTCCTCCTGCTTCCCCTTCGCTCTCCCTGCGCCCCTGCGCTCTCCCTCCGACTTTAGAATTGACACTCTGTGTCTGTGTGAGAGAGAGAGAGGGCTCCTTCTCCTCCTCCTCCTCCTGCTTCCCGTTCACTCTCCCTGCGCTGTCCCTCCGACTTTAGAATTGACACTCTGTGTGTCTCTCTGTGTGTGAGGGCTCCTTCTCCTTCTCTTGCTTCCCGTTCACTCCCCCAGCGCCCTGCGACTTTAGGGCCAGTTTCCTCTCTGCGTGTGTGTGTGTTTTGACCTCACTGCGCTTGTTGGGGGAGAGTGTTGGTCGCAATTTTTCTTGATTTGTCTCAGAGTGGTTACTATCATGGTTTCCTTGCCGGGGAGGAGGGAGAGACGCAGAGCCTGCTTGTTCTAAAGGAGCAAAGCCGGAGAGGAGCCTCTCCTGCATTATCAGCAGCATCCTTCTCCACACCCCCCATGCGAGCTCCTTGTCCCTTGAGTTCTTTTCCTTCCCTCCCCACTTAAAACGTGGTTACAAAGCACGGATCCACATGGATCCTCAGGATTTTTGCACTAGGTCACCCCAAATTCACCATCAGATCACATAGCATATCCATGGCTACAGCCTGCACCAAAAAACACACGCACCCACTGTTTCATGGGGCCGCAATGGCGCAAAAACGTGGTTACAAAGCATGGATCCACATGGATCCTCAGGATTTTTGCATTGGGCTACCCCAAACTCACCGTCAGATCACATGTCTGTGGCCACAGCATGAACCACAAAAATCATATATCCACTGTTTCATTTAGAATATTTTTTTCTTGTTTTTCTCCTCTAAAAACTATGTGCGTGTTATGGTCAGGTGCGTGTTATAGAGCGAAAAATACGGTATTTTAACCTTATTTTCCCTTTAATACTGTAATAATCTATTTGTACTTAATTCCTTATAACATTTCTACTAAAGCCATATAACTTCATTCCAACATTTTTCTAACACTCATTAATTTTACAATATTTCTATAAATAGTCTTTAAACTTTTTCCAGTCTTCTTCCACCATCTCTTCTCCCTGGTCTCGGATTCTGCCAGTCATTTCCACTAATTCCATATAGTCCATCAACCTGGTGATCTTCTGTCCGATGCTCTTAACTCTTTCCCAAGTCCCTTCTGCAAGTCTTCTTCGTAGTTAAACATGCACTTTACTTTGTCTTCTACTGATCTTATTTTTATTTTCCTTCCTTTGAGGCTGAAGAGTAGATCTCAGGGAAACTCCCACCTAGAGATGATTTTATTCCTTCTCAACAGGGCAACCAAGTCTCCATAGTTAAAGCCAAGATCCAAAAGACACTTCAGGACGTCTTCCAGAATATTTTCTCTTGACTGTTGTTCTTTTAGATTCTTCTGATAGTTCCAGCAGTCTCTTATTTCGTTCCTCTCCCCTTTCCCTCCTCTTCCAAGTCTGAAGGCCCTCACAATTTTAATCTCTTCTTGACCCAAGTCCAGATCCCAAAAAACAGCAAATTCCTGTGTGAGGAAATCTATCAAACTTTCCTTCTCCAGTTCAGGTAGGGCTCTGATCCTCAAAATCTGATTTTCTTTAAATTCAATCATAGAAGGCATCAACTTATGATCCTCAAATTGCATCTGTAAGGCTGGGACTCTCTCTCTCTCCAATTGTGTTACTTTAGGTTCAACGGCAACAACTTTCTCCCTAGCCTTCTCCGCAGTTTGCCATGTCAAAGTAGATTCCTGTATCAATTTCTGTATAGTATCTGTATTAATGTGTGGGAGTCATAAAGCCAGAGGCAGAGGTTTGTAAATACTGCAGGGTGCCCCCTGACATTCCTCTGGGCAATGATTACCTTATATGGCAAAGGGGCAATAAAAGCTTGACCGGCTGAGGTAACATGAGATTGGCAAACAGCCATGCGGCTGGACAGAACAAAGCACAATAAAAAGTTACCGGAGAGGAGAAGAAGTCTGAACGAGCTGCTCTCTCATATCATGGAAATGTTGCTAGCTTTCTGCGTCTTTATTTTACCCTAAAGAAGTGTCACTTGTAACGGCAGGCTCCAACAAGTGGTGCCCTCTCTGAGGAACAATTAAAAGAAGAGGAAAACTTAAAAGAAAAGCGGCTGACTAAAGGAAGCAGTGTGAGACTGACTTCAGACTTCAAAGAGAACCGCGAGAAGCAACTTAAAGGAAACAGTCTGAGGCAGACTAAGAGGATTTTAAAAGACACTGTGAGAGGACTTTCGATCCAAGCAGTGGATATCATCGGCTCACCACGTCCGGCAAGGATTTCAAAGCGCTTATACATCTTTAAAAAAAGATCCCTGGTGAGTTTGATCCCTTTTATATTGATCTTAGAAACATGGGCACCTCTTTGACTACTCCCCAACAGAAATTTTTAAGAGACTTAAAATTTCTCCTCTCCTCCAACAAATTGGAAGTTCCTGATGGTGATTTGATACAGCTCATTCAGGCCATCAATGAGCATTACCCCTGGTTTGCTGCAAAAGGGACTTGGGAACTAAAACAATGGGATAAGATTGGAGCACATTTTCATGGACATCCCAGTTTCGGTGTTCGAATTTTAAATGCTTGGTGTAAAATTCGTTATGCTATGGGCTCTTTATCACCAAAAAATATCTCCATGGCTGTATTGCCAACATCACCTCCAGCTTCTTTAGTCCAGCCTGCTGTGATGCCGCCTGTTCCAGCACTTGCTTTGCCAGCAGCCCCAGACCCCAAACCTCCAGATTACAGTTCCTCACCAGAGGACCCAATCCTGCAAAAATACAGTGGTCTGGCTGGAAATGACCCTACTCTTTCAGCGGCAGAACAAGCTACCCCCTTTCAACGTGCAGTATTTGCCTGTTCCTTATCTCAGGATACCATGGCATTCCCTGTTATTGTGCCCCCTGCTGGTGCCCCAGCAGGAACTCAAGCCCAGCACCAACCTTTTGACTTTAAAATCTTGAAAGAGCTGCAGCAGTCAGTAAAAGTCAAGGAACAAATACAGCAAATGGGAACTTTACAACCTGGCATGGCAAATCCAAATATGCTCCCACGAGAATATCAGTTGGCAGTGATTGATTTAAAGGACTGTTTCTTTTCTATCCCACTGGATCCAGCAGACAGGGAACGGTTTGCTTTTACATTGCCAGTATATAACAATTCGCAGCCCACCCAGCGATATCAGTGGGTTGTTCTGCCACAAGGCATGCGGAACTCCCCTACACTTTGTCAACATTTTGTGGATGAAGCATTGAAACCTTTCCGCATGCGCCACCTAGAGGACAAGCCTTTGTGGGTTCCAGCTCGACGCGTGCAGCCATGGCGAGTTCCTTCAATTGCGGAAGTGCCTTCCCCACCATCTGCCTTGCCATCCTTTGCTGCACCGTTGTACAAGGAAGAGAAGCCGACGACCCAGTCCAGTTGAAACCACCATATTTCACCTTAGCGGCTGGCAAGCCGCAGTCATCAGAATCCTACTCTGGCTGGCAGTATCCACGGCTCAGCCACTCTCAAACTATAAGAACAGCTTTGTTGAATAAGACTTTTAGGGGAGAATATCATAAAATATGGAGGGATAATATTTTTGTGCAAGATATGATTAAGTTTACTAGTTTACTGCATGCTTCTAAATGTTGGTTATGTATGCACATGCCCCCTTTTGCCAGCCATTCAGGCATAATGTTTCATGGTGTGCCTGTCAATGGATCTTTTCAATTTACAAATATTATATCCCCTAAGCAAACCTTTTGGCCTCCAGTACAATTGACCCTCCATGAGCCTGCCCCCGTTTGTTTCCAAATTAAAGAGGGGAAAGAATCATGGGGAATATATCCAAACTGTCAATATACATTGAAATTCATGTTTAATAGCTCTTGTTCTCTTACAGGAACATACAGTGACCAATCTCAGTGCTGTAGGAGTGACAGTGCATGGCTATAAACTAGAAAGGAAGCCTACCATGCAGCTTGGAATCAGAATTCTTATATTCTTGGCTTCCGGATGGAAGTTGGCTTCGACATTTATTGATTTTAGTGATTATTATAGTAGTTATTTGCATTATTTTGTGTTGCTATATACAATGTATTCCTTCTTTAATTTCTATGTGTACTGCATGGTTCTCCAGTCCGCGGCCCGCATCCGGTCTCACAAGAGTCGCTTATCGCACTCGATATAATCCTATTGGAACGGAAATATATGCCTCTGATTAAAAAATAAAGAAAGAGGGCATGTGGGAGTCATAAAGCCAGAGGCAGAGGTTTGTAAATACTGCAGGGTGCCCCCTGACATTCCTCTGGGCAATGATTACCTTATATGGTAAAGGGGCAATAAAAGCTTGACCGGCTGAGGTAACATGAGATTGGCAAACGGCCATGCGGCTGGACAGAACAAAGCACAATAAAAAGTTACCGGAGAGGAGAAGAAGTCTGAACGAGCTGCTCTCTCATATCATGGAAATGTTGCTAGCTTTCTGCGTCTTTATTTTACCCTAAAGAAGTGCCACTTGTAATGGCAGGCTCCAACAATAATGTTCACTTTTTGTCCCAAATTATCAATTTTGGTAGTTACCACATCCACCTTCTTGTTAAGCTGTTCCAGTGAGTCATTTATCTTACTTAATGCAGCCACTAAGGCCTCTTCTGTCGACCGCCTTCGCCGTGGCGGCCAGACCCTAATTTCCACGAAGCAAATTCCTCCCGATCAGAGGAATTCCGCCATTACCGGAGGCGCCAACCCGGAAGTCTTTTTCTAATTCAAGATAGTGCCTCACGGAAGCAGGGAGCTTCGCAGAGTCCTTTGGAGACGGTGGAAAAGATTGCGCAAGAAAGAGGCTTGGCACCAGAAGAAATTCAGAACTTGCTGAACATCGCACTCAGTGCCAAGCTTGGTAAAGAAAACATGTTTTGGCTTCTTTTTCCCCTTGGCAGCAAAGTATGTCAACGGAGCTGCATTGCCCTGCCTTCTCCCTTAACAAGAACCGGGGCTTCTTCGAGCTTGTGAGAAATTATCAAGAGTGAAGATGTTCAGAATGTTAAGCAGTGTCTTTCAATGTCTTGCAGGCACAGTGATAAGCACTAGGCTACTGAAGACTCTGATTCCCATTTCCGTAATAACAGAGGATTCTCTTATTTCAGCTGTGTCTTGGCTCTGTGCTCGCAAGTGTTCTAGTGACTTTCAGGTAACTTGGAAAGCATGGTAATGATGTCTTGGTTCTGAAGAATGATATTTCCCCCAGTCTGACTTAGTTATCCTGGTGATGATTCAGCTAGATGTTGTACACGCTGACCATATTCCAGAAGGGGTTGTTGTCTTGGCCTTGCTTTGGCTTACTGAGATCTGTCTTCTCCCTATAGGTGCTCATTCTAAAATGGATAATTGTAACGTTTGACTTCATTGATCAGAAGGAAAATATGAATGCTCTCTATGGTTTCTTCTTCCACTTCTTACAATATGAGAAATTGGTAAGATAAAAAGGAATGTGTTATTTTGAAGGAACTTGCTTTTATTCTGACATTAACCCAAATCAAACAATAAAGAGTACTTTCCGACCACACAACAGGACACCATGTGAAAAGTGGGGCCTTAAATATATTTGAATCAAATACATTTGGAACAAGTGATTGTTACATTTAAGAAACATTCTCTAGGTGATGAGATTGGGGGGAAATACAAAAACCCATTCGGATACATTTGGATACATTTAGAAAAGTACAGCATTTTGAGGAAAAATACATTCAGATCCATTCTTAAAGTCAATGAGAAAGATACAGCAAAAAGGATACGATTCGATACAGCGAAAAACGATACATACATCACAGAAGGGGCGGCCTACAACAGACTGCTGTCTGGCAGGAAACCTGTTGATGGGTTTACCTGGCTGTCCATGGGTTTACCTGCATATTCTTTTGTGATGACAACTACTTACGGTATTTATGTATGTGTTTATATCGTAGACCTTCTAATTCTCCTAACACCAGGAATTGACCAGATGGTGCAGGATGCCCCCCCCCCCCCAAGTATCTGTTGGAAGCAGATTTGGGAGTGGGGGGTGGAAGCACCTACTGGTGGGGAGAACACTTCTTCTGGGGATGCTTCCTCCTCCTCCTCCTCTTCCCACTTCTCCCTGAGGCCTCAAGATGAGAAGTCAGGCTGGAAGTCTCCTCGGAGAAGACAAAGGAGCAAGCATGGCTGCCTTTCCTCTTCTCCAGACCAGTTAGTTGGACTAGAAACCTTTCCCATCCCAGTTCTGCAGTGGTTTTCAAGCAGTGTGCTGTGGCAGCTGGGGTGCTTTGAATGATGGTCAGGGGTGTCGCGGGAGACACTGGCCTCTGTCCCTCTTTCTTTCCCTCCCTCCTCGGATGCCATCTCTGCCTCCCCAAGGCTTGCCCAGCTGTTCTCCCCCAGAGAATGGTGCCTCTGGGGCTGGCCAGGGGGTGTGGGCTGCCAGGAGCTGAGGCGGCCTCAGAGTAAGCAAGCAAACTGGCGAGGGGCCCTCGCTGTTGGGAATGGACAGGCAAGTCCCAGGCCCCTTTAATATATCAACAACAAATCAACACAATGACGCTATAATGATACAATCTGAATCATTAGGGGTGCATTGCAGCAGTCAATGCAAATCTCCATGAGTCGCCTTTCAGCCAGAAGCTCTGCAGCACAGGTGGTTCTGATGATTCCCCTGTAAGGAAGGCTTACAATGTAGGAGGCTTTGGGGCTTTGCGAGAGGGGGGAAAGTGGGGACATCATAGAAGTATGCATGATGTGGGAAAGGTGCAGAGCGATGTTTCCTCCTCATAATATCAGAACCTGGATCTCTTTAAGAAAGTGGAATGATGGCAGATTCAGGCCAGACACAGAGTGCCTAAAAGGTAAAGGTAAAGGTACCCCTGCCCGTACGGGCCAGTCTTGACAGACTCTGGGGTTGTGCGCCCATCTCACTCAAGAGGCCAGGGGCCAGCGCTGTCCGAAGACACTTCCGGGTCACGTGGCCAGCGTGACATCGCTGCTCTGGTGAGCCAGAGCCGCACACGGAAACGCCGTTTACCTTCCCGCTAGTAAGCGGTCCCTATTTATCTACTTGCACCCGGAGGTGCTTTCGAACTGCTAGGTTGGCAGGCGCTGGGACCGAGCAGCGGGAGCGCACCCCGCCGCAGGGATTCGAACCGCCGACCTTTCGATCGGCAAGTCCTAGGCGCTGAGGCTTTAACCCACAGCGCCACCTGCGTCCCATCACAGAGTGCCTAGTGACACTGAAATTTCCTCCTTCCAGAGGCACTGACGGGGATGGCTTTAAGAAAGGATTTGTCAGATTCATGGAGGGTTAGACCATGTTGCACCTCCAGCAGCAGAGGCAGTCTACCTCTGCATACCAGTTGCGGGTGTCCCCAGTGGGGAGAGTGGGGCTGCATTTGGAATCTGCTTGGGGCTTCCCTTTGACATCTGCTGGGCTGCTGAGAGCTGGACTAGATGGGCCTTGGTCTGATCCTGCAGGGCTGTGACAATAAGAGCCTGGAGTATGGCTGCTTCGCGAGCAATTCAGGGAACAGTAGTGCAGAGTTGCATCTCCCTGGGAAGGGGCACGCGCTCAGCAAAGCTGTCTCTTGCTTCTGGTCCTAAGAGTTGGGGTGGGGACATGGAGGTCTGTAGAGGCCGGAGTCTCTCCCCTGCCTCTCTCTGCCACCTCTGAGGTGCCCGAAAAGGCAGATAGCAGAGGAAGCGAACCAATAGTCACGTTCATCTGTACTGCCTCAGTATGCCCTATTCTGACAGATGCTGCCTTTCATATTCACGCCTGTTACCGGAAAAATCCAAGGGCTCCCTTGGATAAAATCAAGACACCAACCAGAGCAAATTGGAGCAAATCAGCAGCCTGTAGGCCTGGTCTTTATTGAAGAAAGCTGTCACGACAGGACTCCCACCGCCCACAAGGTGAAGCAAGATGGAAGCCCAGAACAAAATAAGACCCCAACTTTTATTAGCTTCTAATCCCCTAAGCTACACCCCTAGAAATACATCATATTTACATCATGACTATATTAAAAATAGGAGGAGGGGCTGCACAGGTAATCTGAGTATCCTGACACCTGGCCGGAGCCCCTTCTCTTCCCCCACATGAGTCATTTTCAGGAAACAAAGGGAAAGGTGCAGTTTCCTGCCCCCTGAGGGGAATCCGTGTTGGAATTCTGCCTGGGTCAGAGGAATGTGCCACGACGTAGGCACCGGCAGATATTCCTTGTTGACCTCCCCGCTTCTACTCCCGGCAGATAAGCAGGCGAGGTCTCGGCGATTCTTCCCAGAAGTGTGAGAAGAACACATTCTCTCTCCCCTTGGTATCCCCAGGGAGGGGAAAGAAGCAGACAGAAGTCTATTTACATTCTTTATTTCTGTCTCTTACATCAGTACAGAGAAACATGTCTGCACTCAACAGCAGTGAGAATAAACTCCACCCATGTACTTCCAGTACGGGTCATATGACACACACACTGAGCTAACATCCGGTGCTCAGTACAGAATGGACTGCCCCTTTGTTCCCATGGCAACAGTCACAAACATCCTGTCTGGCTTTCCAGCCACCTGCAGCTGACTGAGCTGCTACAGCCTTTGCTTGCTGCTGCATTGGTGCTTTATGATAACATACTCCCCCTATCAATGCGTGCTGCCAGCAAAGCGTCATCCAGAGAAGAAAACAAACAGTTGTTATACTTATAACATTCCCCTGTTGTTTCAGTTCCACCCTTGGAACTACCCGCACTGGTTTCACCAATGTACCTCTCTGGTTGTGTGACTTCCAAGGAATGAGTGCTTCTGTATTACCTTGGTTAGGAACTCTCTGTTGTGCCTTTGTCTCTGACTCAGACACAGCTTCAATTTGTCCTTGGTCGTTTACAACAGCAACACATGCAATAGCTAGGTTAGCAAACTCTTGTGAATACTCTTTGGTGGTACACCCTTCGTTGCTCTCTCAGACCTACGTAAGAGGTGCTGCTCTCCCTTGCTTTCTGGTTCAGCCTCTGAACTCTCTGGAGAACCAGTACTAAGCTTAATCAGTGGTTCATCCTCCTCTTCTGAGGGTCTAAGTCATTATGTGAGATTTCCTCTCAATGACTGTGACAACTGAACTCCCTGAGCTATCGCTGTCATCATCAGTACTACTGAACTCAATAAGATCAAACTCATCATCATCATCATCATCATCATCATCAGAATCATCTCCAGTGGGAAATGTGTGAACAATCACTCTCTCCTGTTCAGGAGCACTCTCTAGAAATTTTGTGAGAATCACCTGACCAGATTCAGACAAAATTACTCTGTAGAGACCCTTTTCATAACCCACAAAAATGCCTCTGGCATTCTTTACCCCACTTGGAGTTTCTGTTCTCACATGAGACCCAAAAACCTTGAAATGGGCAACTGAAGGTTTTCTATGGAATAGTTTCTCAAAAGGAGAACATCCCAACTCTTTTGAAACCTTTCTCAACCACGTATAACAAAATGACATCAGCGACTCCGCCCAGAATTCATTTGGCAAATGCGAACTAAGCAATTGCGCATGCATTCCCTTTTGCAATTCTTTGTTCACCCTAACACAGAAACATTTCTTCCATGCTTCTTCGGAACTAGCAATTTTGTGTCTTATCCCTTTCTCCTGCAGGAACCTTTGGAAATCCTGTGAAAGAAAAAGCGACATCTCATCTGTACAAAGACAAGCAATATTAGCATCATGCATATTTTTAACCTTGTCACAAAACTCTTTAAACCTTTCTAAGGCTTCTTTTGGTTTCTCCAAAAGATAAATCCAGACATAATTTGTGAAAGAATCCACACACACAGGGTAATATTTTGCATTGCCTCTAGATGGTGCTAGAGGACCAATCACATCAGCATACACCCGCTGAAATGCTCTGTCGACCCTCGAGGTCACCTGCTTGGTGTTCTTCTTGGTCAGACCTGCAAAAGAAATCACGTTGCTTGCTGCTGCATTGGTGCTTTATGATAACAATCCGGTCACGGTCCTTTTGTTAGAGTTTGTGTTGAATACACTAATGTATGCAGTTCGTTGTGTCCTTGATAGTCTTCTGTCTGAGCCCATCAAGATGACTATCAAGGTTGCCATTTCAACTGGGAAGGGCCGCAGAGTACGTGACTGCTCGGTCAAGGGATTATGGCTGACTAGTATCAGGCCACCCCCCTTTGATAGTCCTTGTAATATGAAGCAAAATAAAAGTGGTCCGGTGAAGATCCGATGTACGGCTGATTTATGGTGAATTTATGAAGAATACTGTCCTTGAAGTTCAAAGCACTTTTGCCTTCCCAGAAGCGGTTTGCAACATTTTGATTAAATCAGTCACGGTCAATTGAACTCGGAAACTTTGTATTTGGGGATTGTCAAAGACAGAGAAGCAAGTGCCTGCTGCCTGCAGTACCTGCGTGGCCGCCACCAGGGGCGCTGTTCGGTAACGCTGATTGGCTGAAATGGCAGCCGATTGACCCGGAGTTCTGGTCCTAAGAGTTGGGGTGGGGACATGCAGGAAAGGGGTGCAGCCTTCTGTAGAGGCCGGAGTCTCTCCCCTGCCTCTCTCTGCCACCTCTGAGGTGCCCAAAAAGGCAGATAGCAGAGGAAGCGAACCAATAGTCACATTCATCTGTACTGGCTCAGTATGACCTATTCTGACAGATGCTGCCTTTCATAGTCACGCCCAAGAGCCTTTCCGCTCCAGAGATCTGGGGCTGAACCTGGGATCTGCACGCCAAGGCTGGAGTAAGAAAGAGCCCTTGCCAGCTGGCCACGTTGGGTGCCTGCCTGGAGAGTGGAAGCCGGGGGTTGGAGGGACATCGCGCTGCTCCTGGCAACCCCCACCCAACCCGACGTCCTCCTCCGCCTGAATCCCACTTCCCATCCTGGAGCGGCTGGGGTGGGAGCGCTCCCCACCCTCCTTTCCAGATTCTCCTCGTTCTTCTTCTTCTTCATGCCTCGGGTGTTTTCCTGAGTGTATCTTCAGAACAACCCTGTGTGAGGGAGGCTAAGCTGGCCCAAGGACTGGCCCAAAGTAGCTCAGCCAAGTTGCCAAGGCCAGCATTTAAGACCACACACCCTTTCCCCTCAGATGAGAAAGCCGGGATGAGTCATGCTAGCAGCCTGTGGCCTTGATGGGCTTTGAGGCAGCCCAGCCTCCTTGTCTGCAAGCAGGCTGCCTCCGGGGAGGACCAGCACTTTTCTGACAGGACAGAAGCGCACGACTTCCCCCTCCCACTCGCCGCCCGCCCCAGTCTTTCTCCGGCGGCTCAGTTTAGTGCGCCAAGCAGCTCATCCCAGGTGGGAATTCGGGTGACGCTGCTTGCAGAAGTGTAGCACCCTGCTTGTGGTTAACGCTTAGCTGGAATGAAATATTCAACGCAGCAATAGAGAAATTAAAATAATAATAGACAATATGGATTTAGTGGACATATGGAGAACAAAGAACCCCTTGGGAAGAGAGGGAACCTTCTTTTCTGAAGCCAAGATGACATGGACTAGAATTGACCAAATATGGGTAACTAGAGGTATGGCACCAAAGATAAAGAAAGTGGATATCTGCCCAAAAACTTGCTCCGACCATAACGCTGTAAGGATGGAGATGAAACAAATATCAACTGGCTCCTTCAGATGGAGGATGAATGACACCTTATTTAGAGATGAAGAAGTGTATAAAAAGGCCCAAAAAACTTTGAGAGACTATTTTGAAATAAATATGAACACCAATGTAGAAAAAAGAGTAATCTGGGACGCAAGCAAAGCTGTTATGAGAGGGTTTTTGATGCAACATAATGCAATAAAGAAGAGAAGTCAAAATGAGAAGAAAGATAAAATTTTGGAGAAAATAAAAGAAAGTGAGATGTTGGACATAACATAATGTTTGCTGACTGGGAACAGTTGTGGACCACAGGTATGAAATTTACGGCATGTAATGCCTTAAGAGAGAATATTCAGTATACCTGAAGGAGCATCTCCACCCCCATCCTTTAGCCTGGAGGTCCTCCTCCGAGGGTCTTCTGGTGGGTCCCTCCCCGTGAGAAGCGAGGTTGCAGGGAACCAGGCAGAGGGAGGGCCTTCTCGGTGGTGGCAGCCTCTCTGTGGAACGCCCTCCCTACAGGTGACAAGGAGATGAGCAACTATCAAACCTCTGGAAGGCAGCCCTTTATAGAGAGGCTTTGAATGTTTGTTGTTTTAATATGTGTTGGAAGCCCCCCAGAGAGGCTGGGGAAACCCAGTGAGGTGGGTGGGGTACAAATAACACAATTACATTTATAGCCCGCATTTCCTGCAAGGAGGTCCAGTTGGTGTGCAGAGTTCTCCCCCCCCCCCATTTTATCCTCACAACAACCCTTTGAGGTAGTTACAGATAGGTAGCCGTGTTGGTCTGCCATAGTCAAAACAAAAAAAAATTCCTTCCAGTAGCACCAGTAGGTATCTGAAGAAGTGTGCATGCACACGAAAGCTCATACCTTTGAGGTAGGTTAGGCTGAGTGTGAGTGCCTGGCCCAGGGTCACCCAGTGAGCTTCAGGGCTGAGCTTGAATGCCTGCCCCCAGCATTCCTCCTCTGCAAGGCCTGCCTCCTCCCATGAGAAAGTCTGCTCACACACTCTCAAGCCCCCATGGATGGCTGAGGCAGGTAAGGTTGTGTGTGTTGGAGGAGGGCAGGAGCAGGCAAGGTGAGCCATGCCCCCAAAGGAGGCAGCTGCAGCAGCCCCCTCCTCCTGCTGCCCTCCAGGAACAGGGCGGGGAGGGACCAGCCCCCAGGAAGGACATGTTTGCCTCCCTCTGCAGTGCTCAGAACAAGAGGGGAATGAGGCCACCCAGGCCCTCTGGAGCACAGAAGAGCTCACCATCCTTGACTTTCCCCCTTCAACTGCCTTTTTACCCAATCTCTCATTTTGAGGAAGTCTCCTCTTTTGAAGTCAAATGTGACTGTTCTGGATTTCCTTAGCAATTGTCCACTTCCATACTGTGTATGTTGAATTTGATAGCACTGTGGTCACTGTTCCCATTTGATTCAACCACACCTACATCTTGTCAGTTGAGAGCATCAGGCAGAGCACCCAGCACCTACCGAATCCTTTTTTTATTCCAGCAGGTCTTTTTAACGGAAGTCTGATGTCATCCATGTTAACTTTTTCTGCAATGTATTTCTCGTGTTTCACTTCAGAGATTATTATAGTCAAGTGGTGTATAAGCTGTTTAAATAGTAAATGGTTGAATGCAATTTTAAAAATAATAATTGTGTAACAAGGGGGAAAGCATACTTGTATCTGACCATATTTTAATGGACACAGACTTTGATAAATAGCATCCTAGCCATAGGCTAATTTTGTGAAGTTTAAAGCTAAGAGGGAGGGGGAAGAGGAAGGATGTTGTTGGCTGAAATGAAGTCTGATCCTGTACAGATAAATCACTATTCCATACATATTGTTGATATATAACGCCAGGAGGCTGCGTGTGTTTCTGCCATTGCAATTTGGATGAGATATCTGGGCTTGAAGACTGAGGCGGGGGGGAGGTTGGTTTATGGAAAGTAGAAGAATTGGATGTTAATATGAAGTAAGAGTTTTGCATAAGTTTTTAAAGCTGATAGACAAAGAATCAGAAGTCTTTTCGTCTTCTGTTTCTTTTCATTTTTATGTTTTCAAAATGCTTGATATCTGACACTGATTTCTGTATATTGTGTTTTCTTTGTTTTTCAAGCTTTCATAAAAAATAGCCTTTGAAACCAGCTGGTACAGTGGTCAGAAGACTTGCCTTCGTGTCCACAGAATGCAGAAGAAAAGTTCGCCCAACGAATCCCTGGGTGCGACCAAAGAGACCTCCGGCTCCCACCTGGCTGAGCCTTCTCATTGCCAGCTCACTTTGATGCCCTCTGTTCCCAGAGATACCACTGGAAGAGCTGCTTCTCTTAGCCAGGAAGCGTCGGGATCCCAGCAGCCTTCCCAGCAGGCCTCCCACATTTCCTCCTCCTTGGGCAGTGCTCCATTGCAGGTCCCCGAGCAGCTTTCCGAAGAAAGGCCCCATGGCACTGGCCAAAGTGCTTCCCTCCCATCTCTGGATGAGGTTTCTTCTTGCCGGTGCACCACCCAGGGAATGGGTCACCAGCGTGCAGCGATGTTCTCTAGCCTGCAGTTTGGGAGTAGGAAAAGTATGATCAGCTTCGAGGGCATCTCCTTTGAGAGTGCTCTCCAGGGGACCCAGGCTGTTTCCTCTGCCTCTAAGTCTCCAGAGGGGTCTGTCCCAGCTCCAAGCACAGCTGATCTGGCTAAAGGCGGCCAGGGGCAAGGCCAGGTAAGTCCAGATTGAGAGGTAGGGAAAGGGCTTTGAGGCTGCAATGCCCTCCTTGAGTCTCTCCAGCTGCTTTGGACAACTGCCCCCATCCCTGACCCCTGGCCATACCGCCTGGGCCTGGTGAGAGATGGAGCCCCAGAACACCTGGAGTGCACCAGGCTGGGGATGTTGTGAGGTGGAAGGCAAAAGGAAGGCAGACAGCCCATCCCAGGGTCGGTCCTTTTCCTCCTTCTAGCTTAATGGCTCACCTGAGCCACTATCCTTTAAACTGGGGAAGCAGCAGCGGCACATCAGAACTCACAAGTTAGGAAGTCCTATGCTATAGTCCCCATCTTCTTGTTACGTCCTGTTGGTGGGGAGAATCGTGCCGTTTTCCTGTGGGTGGGCAGCCAGCCAGCAGCAGGCTGGCAGGTGGGCCCAGGGAAATGGCTTTGTTGGGGGAGCCTCAGAACTCGTCCTCTGCATGTTTGTTCCCTGTTGCCCCAAAGTGGGAACTGTTTTGCAATTCAGGCTTGTGGCACACAGGTAGAGAAGGGGAGCCGTTTGTCTCTTCAGATGCCTGGGAGAAGAGAGCAGTGGGTGGGGGCAGCCTCTGCTCCCCCTTCTAGAAAGGAGGCCTTTGCCAACATGGGTGCAATTCTGCTCCATGTGGGGAAAGTGTTTATCCATCATGGATTTGGGGGGATGCTGCTGCCAGCCAATATGGGCTTTGAAGGATTTTTTTTTACTGTAGGCCTGTTTATTCTGCTGCATTTCAATGTTTGCCTATTTTCGGACCTAGTTGTAAAGTACCTTCAGATTCCCACATAATAGGTTGCAGGTAAATACTCTAAAAATAAGAACTCCCCCCCCCCATCATGTCACAAAGTCAATTGACACAGAGCCTAAAATAATGCCAACAAGCTCTTCTACCTGGAAGTGCAACATCAGCCCTTAAACACATCAGCATGATGTGCAGTTGTCACACGGCTACGACTCATAAGCCATGAATGCAAGTCCGAATAGTGCCCCTTTGGAAACCCCCACCCTCCATGCAGAAAAAGAGCATCTGCCCCTGAAACTCTTTCTTTTTTTTAATAAATTTTATTAATTTTCATCCAGTTATACATTTTATCTCAAATACAACAAATTATCTCTGTTTTGAACTTCCTTCAGCGTCTCTGACAGTCATCCATTTTTATATCTTTGATACACATTCCCTTTTTTCATATTGCCATTATTCCTCCTTACTCCCATTATTTTTAATAAACAATACTTCTTTGTTTTTTTACAGTGCCTCTTGAAATCCCACTAATGTTGTATTTATACCACATATGTTTTTCAGATAGTCCACCAATTTTCCCCAGTCCTCGATGAACTTTTGGTCTTTAGTATATCTGATTTTCCCAGTTAATTTGTCCAGTTCCGCATAATCTATCAATTTTAATCTCCATTCTTCTATCGTCGGTATCTCCTCTTGTTTCCACTTCTGGGCCAACAGGATTCTGGCTGCCGTTACAGCATATTGGAAAAGTTTAAAGTCCTTTCTTCTTATGTCCTTTCCTACCATCCCTAAAAGAAAAGCTTCTGGTTTTTTCACAAAAGTATATCTTAACATTTTTTTCATCTCATTGTATATCATTTCCCAGAAACTTTTTACTTTCTTACATTCCCACCACTGATGAAAGAACGTCCCTTCTTTATCTTTGCATTTCCAACATTTGTTATCAACCTTATACATCTTTGCTAGTTTTACAGGAGTCATAGTTTTACAGGAGTTTTACAGGAGTCTCTTTCAGTAACGTACATGCCGTAAATTTTATATTCTCTTTCCACAATTTTTCCCATTCCTCAAATTGAATATTATACCCAAAATCCTTTGCCCACTGTATCATTACCGATTTGACCTCTTCATCCTTAGTATGCCACTCCAGCAATATCTTATACATTTTTGACAGAGTTTTATATTCATTGTTTATTATGTCTTTTTGGAAAGTTGATTCCTTTTCTACATAACCTTTTCCCTTCAAATCTTTTTTAATTATTTCATTTACCTGACGGTAATGCAGCCAATCATATATATACTCTTTAACTTGTTCATATGGCTTCAGTCTCCATTTCCCTCCTTCATTAATCACCAGATCAGCGTATGTACCCCATTTTTTTTCTCATATTAATTTTCTTAACACTCATTACCTCCAACGGGGAAAACCAGTGCGGGACTTTTGGTTCCAATATATTTTTATACCTTTCCCACACCTCTATTAAAGAACCCCTGAAGATGTGATTTCCAAATCCTTTGTGAACCCTCTTTTTTTCACACCAAAGATACGCGTGCCATCCAAATCTGTTATCAAAACCTTCAAGATCCAATAATTCATTGTTTTCTAACTTTATCCATTCTTTTACCCAGCATAGACATGCTGCCTCGTAGTACAATCTCATATCTGGCAGGGCGAAGCCTCCTCTTTCTTTAACATCTGTCAATAACTTAAATTTTATTCTAGGCTTCTTTCTCTGCCAAATATACCTTGAAATCACTTTTTGCCACTCTTTGAAAATTCCTATACCCATTAATATGGGTATGGTCTGAAATAAAAATAACATCTTTGGTAGCACCGTCATTTTTACCGTAGATATTCTTCCCCAGACCTCCAGATCCTTCTTTATTCCCTTCCAAACCGGCATATACCGCATTTTTTGCACCATAACACTCACTTTTTTCCTCCTAGAAAGTAAGGGGAAATGTCTGTGCGTGTTATGGAGGGTATGCCTACGGGTGGCATGCCTACGGATTTTCCTCCTCTAAAAACTATGTGCGTGTTATGGTCAGGTGCGTGTTATAGAGCGAAAAATACGGTAATTGTTTTGATACAAATCAATATTCTTAGGTGATAACCAAATTCCCAAGTATTTAACCTTTTTCACCACCTCTATCTCAGTTTGTTGCTGCATTAATTCAATCATATTTTGTTCCATATTTTTTACCATCATTTTCGTCTTTTTCCTTATTCAATCTGAATCCTGCCACCTTTCCAAATTGTTCCATCTCTTCCAGTACCTCCTTTACACTTTCTATTGGTTCTTCCATAGTCACTACCAAATCATCGGCAAAGGCTTTAACTTTATACTCATTTAGCCCAACTGTTACCCCTTTTATTTGATTATTATGTCTAATTGCATTTAAGAAGACTTCCAGAACCGTTATAAATAACAATGGCGATAGTGGGCAACCTTGTCTTGTTCCTTTAGATATTTTTATATCTTCAGTAATCACATTATTTACTATCAATTTTGCTCTCTGCTCAGTATAGATTGCCTTTATGCCATTGAAAAACTCTTGTCCCACCTCCATATATTCTAAGTTTTTCAACATGAACTCCCAAATTACGTTATCAAAGGCCTTTTCTGCATCCACAAACATTAAAACTGCTTATTTATCGCCCCTACCAGACAGATATTCTATAACGTTAATTATATTTCTTATGTTATCTCTCATTTGTCTGCCTGGTAGGAAGCCTGCTTGATCTTTATGTATAAGTCTTGTTAGTATCTTTTTCAATCTCTTCGCTAGGATTCCAGCAAAAATCTTATAATCTGTATTCAGTAATGAAATAGGCCTATAATTCTTCACTTGTGTTAAATCCGAATCTTGTTTTGGGATTAATGTAATATATGCTTCTTTCCATGTTTCTGGAATGTCTCTTCCTTTCAGAATGCTATTCATAACTTCAGTCAACGGGGTCACCAGTACATCTTTCATTTCTTTATAGTTGTTGTTGTTTAGTCGTTTAGTCGTGTCCGACTCTTCGTGACCCCATGGACCAGAGAACGCCAGGCACCTCTGTCCTCCACTGCCTCCCGCAGTTTGCTCAAACTCATGCTGGTAACCTCGAAAACACTATCCAACCATCTCGTCCTCTGCCGTCCCCTTCTCCTTGTGCCCTCCATCTTTCCCAACATCAGGGTCTTCTCCAGGGAGTCTTCTCTTCTCATGAGGTGGCCAAAGTACTGGAGCCTCAGCTTCACAATCTGTCCTTCCAGTGAGCACTCAGGGTTGATTTCCTTCAGTATGGAGAGGTTTGATCTTCTTGCAGTCCATGGGACTCTCAAGAGTCTCCTC
Organism: Podarcis gaigeae; assembly: GCF_964106915.1. NCBI lineage: Eukaryota > Metazoa > Chordata > Lepidosauria > Squamata > Lacertidae > Podarcis > Podarcis gaigeae. The sequence continues at coordinate 8,662,757 of NC_139695.1, read as the reverse complement.
CAGCACCATAATTCAAAAGCATCAATTCTTCGGCGATCAGCCTTCTTTATGGTCCAGCTCTCACTTCCATACATCACTACTGGGAAAACCATAGCTTTAACTATACGAACCTTTGTTGGCAAGGTGGTGTCTCTACTTCTCAAGATGCTGTCTAGGCCTGTCATTGCCCTTCTCCCAAGAAGCAGGCGTCTTTTAATTTCGTGGCTGCTGTCACCATCTGCAGTGATCATTGAGCCCAAGAAAGTAAAATCTCTCACTACCTCCATTTCTTCCCCTTCTATTTGCCAGGAGGTGATGGGACCAGTGGCCATGATCTTCGTTTTTTTGATGTTGAGCTTCAGGCCATATTTTGCGCTCTCCTCTTTCACCCTCATTAAAAGGTTCTTTAATTCCTCCTCACTTTCTGCCATCAAGGTTGTGTCATCTGCATATCTGAGGTTGTTGATATTTCTTCCGGCAATCTTAATTCCGGCTAGGGATTCATCCAGCCCAGCCTTTCGCATGATGAATTCTGCATATAAGTTAAATAAGCAGGGAGACAAAATACAGCCTTGTCGTACTCCTTTCCCAATTTTGAACCAATCAGTTGTTCCATATCCAGTTCTAACTGTAGCTTCTTGTCCCACATAGAGATTTCTCAGGAGACAGATGAGGTGATCTGGCACTCCCATTTCTTTAAGAACTTGCCATAGTTTGCCGTGGTCGACACAGTCAAAAGCTTTTGCATAGTCAATGAAGCAGAAGTAGATGTCTTTCTGGAACTCTCTAGCTTTCTCCATAATCCAGCGCATGTTTGCAATTTGGTCTCTGGTTCCTCTGCCTCTTCTAAATCCAGCTTGCACTTCTGGGAGTTCTCGGTCCACATACTGCTTGAGCCTTCCTTGTAGAATTTTAAGCATAACCTTGCTAGCGTGTGAAATGAGTGCAATTGTGCGGTAGTTGGAGCATTCTTTGGCACTGCCCTTCTTTGGGATTGGGATGTAGACTGATCTTCTCCAATCCTCTGGCCACTGCTGAGTTTTCCAAACTTGCTGGCATATTGAGTGTAGCACCTTAACAGCATCATCTTTTAAAATTTTAAATAGTTCAGCTGGAATGCCATCACTTCCACTGGCCTTGTTATTTGCAGTGCTTTCTAAGGCCCATTTGACTTCACTTTCCAGGATGTCTGGCTCAAGGTCAGCAACCACACTACCTGGGGTATACGAGACATCCATTTCTTTCTGGTATAATTCCTCTGTGTATTCTTGCCACCTCTTCTTGATGTCTTCTGCTTCTGTTAGGTCCTTTCCACTTTTGTCCTTTATTGTGGAAATCTTTGTACGAAATGTTCCTTTCATATCTCCAATTTTCTTGAACAGATCTCTGGTTCTTCCCATTCTATTGCTTTCCTCTATTTCTTTGCATTGCTCGTTTAAGAAGGTCTTCTTTCTTTATAGTAGCTAGATGTAAACCCATCTGGACCCGGAGCTTTCCCTCTCTTCAATTCCTTTATCACTTCTTTTACTTCTTCTTTTTCTATTGGGGCATTCAGTTGGGCTTTTTGGTCTGTCGGGATCTTTCGCACCATTTTCTCTCTTAGATATCTTTCTATTTTCTTCTTATTGTTCCTTTCCTTATTTTTGTATAGTTGCGTATAAAAGTCCAAGAATCCTTTCCTTATTTCTTTTGGATCCACTGTGTGCTGGTCCCGGGGGGAAGGTACCGTTACCGAAGTCCGAGTTCACAAGACGAGAGGTGAGGTCCGAAACAGGGAGCCGGGCGGGGAACAGGAACGCTGGAAGGTCAGAAGCAGGAGGCCGGGCAGGGAGCAGGAACACTGGAAGGTCAGGAGCAGGAGGCCGGGCAGGGAGCAGGAACACTGGAAGGTCAGGAGCAGGAGGCCGGGCAGGGAACAGGAACGCTGGAAGGTCAGGAGCAGGAGGCCGGGCAGGGAACAGGAACACTGGAAGGTCTGAAGCCAACAACGACGTTGCTCCCGCAACCTGGGACCGGGCTGACTGACCTTTATCTTCTTCTAAGGCCAGGGGCGGTCCCGGCCCCCAGGAGCCCCGCCTCCCCTGGCCTTAAGGCGAGCACTCCTCCTGGGAGCAACCAGTTCCCTTCGCCTCTCTGCCCTAAGCCTCTGCAGTTCAGGAGAGGCCGAAGGGTTACTGGGCCCCGGAGGAGGCTCACCTGTAGACACTGAGTCCTCAAGCACCTCTGGGGCCAGAATGGTTTCACCTGGTGCCTGCTCCTGAGGATCTGACACAGGTGCAGGCTCCTCAGAATCTAGGCCTTGCCCCAGTTCAGCCGGCCCTGGAGGCGGGGACTCCTGTGCAGGCTGGGATTCCTCTGGTTCAGCCTCTGAATCGGAATCCCAGACCATCACACACTGTCTCTTCTCCGTTTATTTTAATTTTGTTAATTGTACTCTGCTCCTTTCTCTTTTTAAGTTGCCACGCAAGCCATTTTCCTGATTTGTTTGCAAACTCAAAGTTTTTTTGTCTTAGTCTTTTGATGTTCCACTCCACTTCTTTGTTTATTATCATTGCAAACTGAGTTTGGAGAATCTTAATTTCCTGCTTTATTTTCACATTGTTAGGTTTTTTAATCAGTTTTTGTTCATTGTCCATAATCTGTCTTAAAATCTCTTTTGTCCTTTTTTCCTTATTATTTTTCTTCAGTGAGTTTTGCTGAATAAGATAGCCTTTCATTACTGCTTTGCTTGCGTCCCAAACAATGCTCATTTTCGTACCTTTGTTAACGTTGTCCATGAAATATTCTGACAATTTCTTTTGTGATTTTTCAACTATCTTCTGATCGTCCCACAGATTGTCATTCAGTCTCCATCTGAAAGTTCTTTCCTCAAATCCTTTTAATTCCAGTTCTATAGGATTATGATCTGAAATCACTTTAGCTTGCATTTCAATTTGTTGGATTCTTGGGGTCAGATTATTCGATACCCATATTTGATCTATTCTTGACATTGACTGATTCGGTTCTGAATAGTGTGTGAATTGCTTCTCCAATGGGTGCCTGAGTCTCCAAATGTCTATCAGATTACAATTCTTCATCATCGTGAAAAATGTCTTAGGCAATTTCCCTTCTTTGTTTTTTACTTCTCTTAACCTATCCATTTCCAATGAAACAACTTCTCTTAACCTATCCATTTCCAACTCCATTCATGTCTCCCATTATTATAATTTTTTGATCCATGTATTCAAATAGTTTTTCCTCCAATGATCTATAAAAATCAGTCTTATTTCCATTTGGTGCGTAGATCCCGACAATTATCAATTATCAAATTGAACAATTTTTGAAAAAGAAGAAATTAGACATCATATGCCTACAAGAAACTCATGTGGCAAAGAGACACAGGAAAATTCTGATTAATAAAATATTAGGGAATGAATTTATATCTTCGGACAAAGAGAAAAAAAGGGGTGTTGTTTTATACATCAAAAATAAAATTGAATCCCACCAACTTTTCAAAGATGAAGAAGGGAGAATTATAGCTGTTCAAATCAATTGGCTAGGCCCCTGAAATTCTTTCAGTATAAAGTGTATGAATGACAGGCAGCTAAAAAACTGTCTCCTCGGCTATTTGGCTCATGTGTCTCATTGAACACTTTGTGGGAGAGCTTGCTTGCAGATAGGGATAGCGCACAGTTGGAGAGCCTTTTATTTGTAATTGCTCTGGTTGCTTAGAAGGGTAGTTGGCGGATGAAGTTAATCAAGTCAACTTTAATCGTTTAACCTGCCAGAAAAAGGGCCAGTTTAAAACAGCGGCTGTCTAGTTCACATAGTTCCTGAACAAGCATGCATGGAAACACCGGTTTCTATAATGACTGAAATGTGCTTCATTTGCAACTAAGTAGAGCCTCTTTGCTAATGCAGAGCACAATCCACAGCTTCAGGCAAGGCCAGAATCCAGAATCCAGAGCAGCCTTTTCTCATACGCCTCTGAAGAGTCCTAAGTTAAAAATGTAAAGGCTAATGGAATTCTATTTAAAAATCAAAAGTCACTGTGGTGGTTCAAGTTGTAGTGTGAGACAAAAGACAAGATGGAAAAGAAAAGATAAGGAAGAGAGAAAAGAGATAGAGAGAAAAAGAAGAAAGAAAGAAAAAGAAAACACAAAAAATCCTACTGAAAATTGTTTGTTTGTTCAGAAAAGAGAAGGAAAAGAAAAAAAAAAAAACATTGTAATAAGTAAATAGAAAAAGTGGGGGAAAGTGGGGATGGAAAAGTAGATATATATATAATTCTTTAATGAGAATTTTTTTAAAAAAAACTTAATTTGGAGTGGGAACGACCCGCCCCATCTGTGCACCCCAGCGGTCTGTTCATGAGCTAGAAGCCAGCTCATGGCTTTAAAATAGACATTTTAAATTGCCCGCCCTGGAGTCCAAGACCACCCCCAGAAACATCATACATACATCTCAGAAGGGGTGTAGCCCAAGACCACCCCCCAGATACATCACACCTACAGCATAGAAAAGGCGGTCTACAACAGAAATCTGAGTGCGTTGTTTATCTCCTGTCTGGCAGGTTACCTGTTAATGGTCACTTGATTGGATTACCTGGGGAACCTGGCCAGTCCTCTGAGATGGTAATCACTTAATTCCTGGGACAATGGGAAGGTTCCCTCTCCCTCCTTGGAGAGAAACATTTGGTCAGTTTGGGAGTCAAAATGGTTTCAGGACTGTATTCCTGTGCTGCTCCAGACATGTGGTTTCTATATTTATGCACGTGTTTGCTTGGTCTATTTATGAACATTTATGACCTATCTAAGACCTTCAAATTCTTATAAGACCATTTTCCAGATGCATCTTGGAAGCAGGCTGCTGGCGCAACAGCCCTCCCCAAGCTCGGAGTGCTGGGGATGAGGGGCCTGCGGCTCTCCAGAGGCTGCTGGAGCCTGGGGACAACATCTGGAGAACCGCGGGCTCCTCGTCTCCGCTGGAGCGGAAGAGGCGCGCCAAAACTCAACTCCTCACCTCAGTCTGGTTCCTACTTCAGCCAGAACTTCCTGGTTTATGCTGTATAATTTATTGGTTTCTGCATTCGAAAATGGTGAGCCGCCTTGGGTTCCTTGGCCAGAAAGGCTGTGTGTTACAAATTAAATCATTCAGAAAGCTGGGGAAGGGACCTCCCAGCAAAGTCCCACCAATTCCTGCAAGCCGGTCGATGGGAAATGAGAATGGGGAGTTCAGGTGTGGTCGACCCCCCGTGGCCCGTCGCTCATCGGACTGGCAGCCAACATGGCCGTGGGCTCCCCATCTCTGCCACCTTGGGAAGTCCTCTGCCTACCGCTGAGTTTCCTCGGTGCCGCTAGCAAAGATGTTTCCGGCCTCTGTTATCTCCACCTCCCCGCGTCTCCAGCAGCCAATGATCGCTCGGGATCAGCCGCCGAAGAGTGAACCAGAAGCGCTTCAGGCTGCGTGCGTCGATGTCTGCGTGCACCCCTGCGCAATTATGCACCATGCCAATGATGCCCTGATTCCTCGCGTCACTCCTGCTCTCGTGCACATCCTTCCTCTTCTTTTGAGCCCTTTAAGAGCGGCTGGGGTCAGCGCCCCCTCCCTTTCCTCTAGTCCTCCCAAATCACTACACTTTCATGTTGCCTTTTGGCCTCCGTTGTTGAAGGAGCGCTTTTTAAGAGATCCGGGGTGGCATAGTGATTAGTTTGTCAGACTAGCACCTGGGAGAGACCTGGGTTCAAATCCTCCCACTCGGCCTCAAAGCTCCCTGGGTGTGGCATTAGAGGCCAGTCCATGGAAGCCAACTCCTAGGGGTCGAGGTCCCTTTCCCCTGGGTGGGACAGTCGATTATGCGGGAAGGGGCTTACCTGCCCTCCCACAATATTTCATACAAGTTGCCCCCCCCCGGGCCAGTCACTGCTTCTCACTCTAGCCTACCTCACAGGGTTGTCATTGGGATTAGATTGCACCACTCTGGACGCCATGTGGATGTCACATTGAACTCCTCTGAGGAAAAGAGGGGATATAAATGCACTGAATGGATGAATAAATAGCACCCGACCAGGGTGTCGTGTTGAAATGTGTGCCCCTCCTTCTCTTTCGCTCCCTTTTTCGTGCGCCCATTTGCTCCACGCAGAATAATAGAAGAACAGAAGAACATGGGGCAGTTGCCTTTTGCCAAGTCAGAGACTCCTGGTCTTTTTTTTTGTTTGTTTGTTAAAAAAGAATATTTATAAAAGTTTTCAATAGTAATACAATAAAAAAGAAAAAGAAAAAAGAAAAAAATAACAAAAATACAAAAATGAAAATAATTAAAAACACACAAAGTTTCCATTACTTATTTTCCATTAACTTATTTCCCAGACCTCCTCGTACCTCCCTTTTTTGTATTCCAATTCAAATTGTTAGTTCAGCAAATCCTTATCAATAAATTTTAACCTATTTCTAAACCTTTTTTTCCATATTCTCTTAAAGCATTACAGCTGGAAACCACTTAATTTCTATCCGACATCATTCTAACATTCATTAATTTTGCAATATTTCTGTAAATAGTCTTTAAATTTCTTCCAATCTTCTTCCGCCGACTCTTCTCCCTGGTCTTGGATTCTGCCAGTCATTTCTGCCAATCCCATATAGTCCATCACCTTCACCTGCCATTCTTCCAGAGTGAGTAGATCTTGTGTCTTCCAATGCTTTGCGATGAGTATTCTTGCTGCTGTTGTAGCGTACATAAAAAAAGTTCTGTCCTTCTTTTGCACCAATTGGCCGACCATACCCAGGAGAAAGGCCTCTGGTTTCTTCAAGAAGGTATATTTAAATACCTTTTTCATTTCATTATAGATCATTTCCCAGAAAGCCTTAATCCTTGGGCATGTCCACCAAAGGTGAAAGAATGTACCGTCAGTTTACATTTATTATCGGGCAAATGATAGATTTTTGCTAGCTTGACTGGGGTCATGTACCACCTGTAAATCATTTGGGTTCTAACAGTTCTGTTTCTAATTTTGATTTTTCCACCTGGAAGCCAATTTTCTGGTCCAAATTATATGCCTCCATTATCTGGTAATAATGAAGCCAATCACGCACTTTGTTTTTTAATTTCTCAAAACTCTGCAGTTTCAGTCTATCTCCTTCTTGTTCCAAAATTTCCCAATATTTCGGCCATTTGGCCTCCATATTGAGCTTTTTCTGAGCTTTTGCTTCCATTGGTGACAACCACCTTGGGGTTTTATTTTCCAATAAATCCTTATATCTTATCCAAACATTAAACAATGCTTTCCTGACAATATGGTTTTTAAATGCTTTATGTGCTTTAACCTTGTCGTACCACAAATATGCATGCCATCCGAAAACATTGTTAAAACCTTCTAAGTCCAAAATGTCTGTGTTCTCAAGAAGCAGCCAGTCTTTCAACCAGCAGAATGCTGCTGATTCATAGTAAAGTTTAAAGTCTGGCAGGGCAAATCCACCCCTTTCCTTTACATCAGTTAATATCTTGAATTTTATTCTGGGCTTCTTGCCCTGCCAGACAAATCTAGAAATATCTTTCTGCCACTTCTTGAAACAATCCATCTTGTCCACAATTTGTAACTTTTGAAACAAAAACAACATTCTAGGCAATACATTCATTTTTATAGCTGCAATTCGACCCAACAAGGAAAGCTTTAAATTTGACCAGATTTCTAAATCTTTTTTCACTTCCGTCCAGCATTTTTCATAGTTATCTTTAGATAAGTTCCCATTTTTAGCTGTCATATTTATCCCCAGGTATTTCACTTTCTTAACCATGGTCAAACCCGTCTCATTCTGAAACCTCTCTCTTTCAATTGATGTTAATTTTTTCTCTAAAACCTTAGTTTTTAACTTGTTCAATTTAAATCCTGCCACTTGACCAAATTCGTAAATTAGTTCTAAAACCCTTTTAGTACTAGATTCTGGCTCCTGTAACGTCAATACTAAGTCATCTGCAAATGCTCTTAATTTGTACTGTTTAGCTCCGACCTGTATACCTTTAACCAGCCGGTCCCTTCTAATCATGTTCAGCAAAACCTCCAGGACCGAAATAAAAAGCAAAGGGGAAATTGGGCACCCCTGTCGTGTCCCTTTTTCTATCTTGAATTCTTCCGTAACCACATTATTTACAATTAGTTTGGCCTTTTGTTCAGAGTATATTGCACCTATACCGTTTTCAAAACCTTGGCCTACCCCCATCCCCTGTAGGTTCTTTTTCATAAAACTCCAAGAGATGTTGTCAAAAGCTTTCTCCGCATCTACAAATATCAGAACTGCTTTAGTGTTTATATTCACTTCTAGCTTTTCCAAAATGTCAATTATGTTCCTCAAGTTGCCAGACAAGTGTCTTCCCAGGAGAAAGCCCACTTGGTCCTTGTGAATCTCTTCCATCAATACTTTTTTCAATCTCTTGGCCAAAATGTCAGCAAAAATTTTGTAATCCACATTTAAGAACGATATGGGGCGGTAGTTCTTAAGTTGAGTCTTTTCAGTCTCTGTTTTCGGTATAAGTGTGATATACGCCTCTTTCCACGACTCTGGTGCCCTTTTCCCTTCCAAAATTTCATTGAAGACTTCCTTCAAGGGTTGTAATAACCACTCCTTCAAAGATCTATAGTATCTGGAAGTCAGCCCGCCCGGTCCTGGAGACTGGCCTAGTTGCATATTTTGGATGGCACCTTCTACTTCCTGTTCAGATATTTTATAATTCAGCATTAATTTACTTTCTTGAGAGATTTTTTGTAATGCATTTGTCTTCAGAAATCGGTCTATATCCATTTCTTTCTGTGGCCCTTGTGAATATAATTGTTTAAAGTACCTCTGGAAGCAATTTCTAATCTCAATTGGATTATGTATGTTCTTTCCTTCCACTTCTAAATTTGTAATGGTGTTTAATTTTTGTCTTTTTCTCATTTACCAATCCAGCAGTTTCCCACATTTATTCGCTGATTCAAATGTCTTTTGCCTCATTTGTTTAATTTTCCATTCTATTTCCTGATTCATCAATTCCATGTATTGTACTTGATATAGTTTTATTTCTCTCAGGATTTCCTGCGACTTTGGTTTTGTTCTCAATTTCTTCTCCCCTTCTTTTATTTTCTCCAAAATTTTATCTTTTTTCTCATTTTGGCTTCTCTTCTTTATTGCATTCTGTTGTATCAAAAACCTTCTCATAACAGCTTTTCTTGCGTCCCAGATTATTCTTTTTTCAACATTGGTGTTCATGTTTATTTCAAAATAGTCTCTCAAAGTTTTTTGGGCCTTTTTATACACTTCTTCATCTCTAAATAAGGTGTCATTCATCCTCCACAGAGACTCCTGGTCTATAGAGCTCGGAATTGTCTCCACTGACTGGCAGCATCTCCTCATAGTCTTCTCCCAGCCCTGCTTGCTGGAAATGTCCCTGGGGACTAAGCCTGGGACCTTCTGAACTATAGCCCTTCTCCGCCCCTCGCGGCAACCGCTGGTGGATAAAGCCATGCGAAGGCCAGTCGCAAGGCATCACAGGGTATGGGCACTCTGCATGCACTCAAAGGCACTGCAGTGGTATTGCTAGAGAGTGCTGCGATGGGATTCAATCGGGAAGGGAGAACCCTGTACCTCTGCCACCTTAAGCTCCTTGGAGAACGAGGTGGGATACAAATGCAAACAAAGAAATATTTTGGACTACAACTCCCATCAACCACCATCAGCTGGGGCTGAGGGGAATTGTAGCTCAGAAACCTCCGGGGTGAGGCCCAAGGTGTCCATCTAACCCACCAGTATTGTCTGCTGTGCTGGCACCAGCTCTCCGGCCAAGGGTCCTTTTAAGGGGGGGTGGGGGTGCCAGGGATTGAACCTGGAGCCTTTGGCATGCAAAGTGGGGGCACTTCACCACCAAGCAGATCTCTCTCTCCCCCCCCCCCATGGTGCCTGCTGTCAGAAGGGGCTCCGGCCAGCCAGGTTCTGCACAATGGGCGTGCCCAAGGGACTCCAGTGAGGCCCGCATCCCAGTCCACTGCTTGGCTGGACACTCGGTACTGCTCAGGATAGGAGGCTATTTCCTTGCAATGGTAGAAGAAGCTGAGCACCCGATTTAAACAAAAAATAAATAAACAATGTAGTATGTAATATGCATAGCATGTATCCAGGAAAAATAGAGCTTGCAAATTTTCTAATACACATGGGTCATCACTTCTTATTGCTGAGAATAAATTGAGGATCTTGTGTGACATTGTAATGATTATGATTATGATTATGATTATATTTATTTTTTTTAAAAATATATTTTTATTAAGATTTTTAAACATAAATGCAAATATAATGAACAATGTAACATATATCATAACAAAGTTTCTTAACTTCTTTGGACTCCCTCACGTCTCCCGCTCCCACTTGTCAATTCTTGCCCGCAGTTTATCATCTTGTTTACATTCTTATGTCCCATTCATTTAGAATATAATCTAATAATTCTCCCAAAGGTTTATGATTTTTCCTCAATCTCACTTATCATCCTAATTACATCTAATTTAGTGGTGGTCAATTATTTATGATCTAGCCTCCATCTTAACATTCAACCAAATTACAGTGCTTTTTTAAATAAATGTCAGGGGTTCAGAAGGAGAGACACAGGAGGGGGAGCAAATGGAGAGTGAGGAGGAGGAGTACGAGGGGGGCGCAGGCAGTGACAGTGGCCAGAGTTATTCCACAAGCCTCTCTAGCGAATCGGAGGACTCACAGAAGGGAGCGCCGGTGGCCAGAGCAAGGGAGATTCCAAGGGAGAAACCTCAAGAGGGAGGGGCCAGCGGGGAGTCTCTGAACAGCAGCTGGAGATCAGGGCCAGCGTCTCCACCAGAGCGCAGTGGGGAGGGGGAGTCCCAGGAGTCGGGACCAGTGTCCTCACCACCAGAGGGAGGAGAGGAGTCAGGTTTGGCAACACCCACATCAGGAAGCGGGGAAACGGTCAGAAGGAAAGTCACCGGCTGGGCGCGCGCGCCAAGTTCAAATGTACAGGAGCGCGGCACAGCGGGGAGCCCGGGAAGGGAGCCAGGTCCTAAAGCCCGCCGGAGGGAGGGGCAAGACTCAGGAGGCTCCGCGTCAGAGGAGTCCAGGAAGGAGGGAACCCCAGAGGGCAGAAGGACCCAACGCAGGAAAGAGCAGCGCAAGAGGTGGAGCCGGGCTAGAATCTTAAACTGGTGTGGGTGGAGCAGTGAGTCAGAGGGGACTTAGCCGGTCTAGCGTTAAGACGTGGGCCTGCGCGCCCAGAGCTTGGAAATGGAAACTAAACTTCAATAAAGACTTTTGTATATAATATCCACTGGGCGTTGGTCCTCTGTGAGCTGGGACCTAGCGGCAGTCCTGACAGTAAGTCCCCTCTCCATTTTCACCAATTTTGCAACCTCGTGGAGTGCGGGAAAGCAGCGAGGGGTGAAGATTGGTGCTTCGCGAGCTCACGAAAAACAGGGAAATGACTACCGAAGAGAGGATAGCGAGTTTGCAAAACGCAGTGACGCAGTTGACTGCAGAAATTGCGGCTTCCAGAAAGAAAGAACAGGAAGCAGCTGCTGCCTGCCAGGATCTGCGAACCAGGTTAGAAGTGCTAAGTACACAGAGGCTACCAGCCACCAGACCAGAAGGGATTGGGCTGGGAAACAGAGGAGGGAGCCTGGTATCTCACTTCAATGGGGACCTGCAGGAGTATCCTAACTTCAGAGCAGATGTGATTTATGCATTGCAGCTGCTTGACAAAGACTTTAAAAATGAGGGAGAGAAAGTGGGATTTATTATTTCGCATTTGCGGGGGGAGGCAAAATCGTGGCTGCGCAATCTATGGAGAGACAAGGATCCAGCCCTCCAAAATGCGGCTGCCTTCATTAAAGTGATGGATGCGTGTTTTTTATCTGAGATTGATGTGGATATCGCTAGGAGGGAGATTCACGGACTAAGACAAGGTAAAGCCACTGTGAGGCAATATCATTCACGTTTTTTCGGATTGGTGAATGTACTAGCCTGGGAGAAAGAATCGCCTGCCGTCAGAGACCTGTTCTGGGAGGGGTTGAGCGGAGCTGTGAAAGATGAGATCGCAAGGGGGGGAAGACCCCAAAACACCAAGGAAGTGGTGGAACGGGCACTCTCCATTGGGGTTCGGTTGGAAGGACGCCCTTGGGGCAGGGAGGAAGGGCATTTGGGACGCACGCCAGCGAGAGGACTGCCTCCCTTCCCCAAGGAGGCGGCGCGCGCTCGATCCATGCCTCCGCTGGGAGGGGGAGAGGAGCCGATGGAGATAGGTGGTGCTAAGGCTCACTCCACAGTCGGAGCCCTAACTCCGGGAGCAGTCAAGATGAAGCCTCCTAGAGGAACCAGGAAGTGCTACATCTGCGACAGTGCTCAGCATATGGCAAAAGAGTGTCCCCAGCGGTTTCACAAGCATACTGCAGCCGCAGCGACAGTAACAGACGCAATTCAGCAGAGGGAGTCGCAGCAGGAAAACTCCACTGTCTGGCTGGAGATGGCGTCTCTGGGGACCAGCCAGACAAGTCAGTGAAGCAATCCCCAGGGATCTTACAGCCCACCGACCCCCTCCCACCCAAACCAGTAGTGCAGCTCACCGCATCCCTTCAGCTCCCCAATGGGCTACTTGTGGAAATTCCCATCACCATCGACTCGGGGAGCAATGCAGATTTTATAGACATGCAGTTCCTCCAGCAACATGGCATAGCCCTTCTGCCAGCAGCGGTACCTCTGAAAGTCGTCACAGTGGACGGCAGGGAGCTACTGGGAGGGCAAGTGCTACAGCAGACGCCGCCAATGGTGATGCGCATTGGAAACCACCGTGAGGTCATCAGCTTCAACGTCACCCGCCTGTCAGACACGCCCATAGTGTTGGGAATGAGTTGGCTGGATAGGCACAGCCCGGCATTAGCTTGGTACCAGCGGCAACTGACCTTCGGCTCCTCTTACTGCGCAGAACACTGCATCCTGGCGGACCTGGAAGATGAGGGGCACGAGGATGGACCACAGCTGAACTTGGGCATGTTGCAAGCGGTGCCTAACAAATACAAGGAGTTTTTGGAGGTCTTCTGCGAGAAAGAGGCGGATAAGCTGCCACCCCACAGACCCTACGACTGCAAGATCGACCTCCTGCCCGGGGCGACGCTCCCGACGGGGAAACTGTACTCCATGTCTGAGGATGAATTGCAAGAGCTCAGGGAGTTCATAGATCACAACCTGAAGCGGGGATTCATCCGGGAGTCCAAGGCGGCAGGAGGCAGTCCCGTGTTCTTTGTAAAGAAGCGGGACACGCCCCAAAAGAGGCTGGTCGTTGATTTCCGCTTCTTGAACCTCAAGACCAAGCCCTCAGCATTCCCTATGCCCAAGATCGATGACCTGCTGGCGACGGTGAGGAAGGGTCGCATCTTTACCAAGTTGGATCTGCGCGGAGCGTACAATCTCATTCGCGTACGGGAAGGCGACGAGTGGAAAACAACCATGTTTACGCCGCTGGGCACTTATGAATACAGAGTTATGCCTTTTGGATTAAAAAATGGTTCCCACTGCTTTCAAGCCTTCATGCATCATGTCTTGGCGGGTCTCCTCTACAAGAAGTGCGTCTGCTTCCTGGATGACATCCTAATCTTCTCGGAATCGCCGGAGGCTCACGAGAGAGATGTTAGGGAAGTTCTGCAGAGGCTGCGGGAGCACAGGCTGTACGCCAAGCTGGAGAAGTGCCAGTTCGACAAGACGGAGGTGGATTTCTTGGGCTACAAACTGTCCGACAAGGGACTGGCTATGGACGGTGCCAAGGTACGTGCAGTACTGGATTGGAAGAGCCCACGCAATAGGAAGGAAGTACAGAGGTTTGTCGGTTTTGCCAACTTTTATCGCAAGTTCATCAAGGGTTTCGCCATGCAGACAGCGGCCATCACCGACACCCTCAGTTCCAAGAAGAAGAGGTTCATCTGGACGGAGCAGGCAGAGCAGTCCTTTCAGAAGCTCAAGCAGCTCTTCGCTTCCGAAGAGAACCTACTGCACGTAAATCCCAGCAGGCCCATGAGAGTGGAGACGGACGCCTCAGACAGGGCCGTGGGAGCCGTTCTGTTGCAGCAAGACCACCAGGGGGACTGGAGGCCGTGCGCTTTCTACTCCAGAAAACTCAGCAAAGCGGAGCAGAACTACACCATTTGGGACAGGGAGTTGCTGGCCATACATGCAGCCTTCAAGGCGTGGCGGCACTTCCTCGTCGGAGCCAAGCACACGGTGCAGGTCCGCACAGACCATAAGAACTTGGAGTACTGGCGCACGGCGAGGTTCCTGAACCAGCGACACATCCGCTGGGCGGAGTTCTTTGCAGATTTCGACTTCAGAATTGAGTACATCCCAGGAAACAGCAACGTCTTGGCGGACGCGCTGTCCAGAAAACCGCAGTATCTGGAGGCAGAGGCACCGGCGGCGGCCAAGCACATTTTCACACCACAGGCGTGGGCATGCGCGTCAGCCACGGTGGACCTGGACGCGGTGCGCCGCGCGCTGCAAACGGACTCGTTCGCCCGAGCCAAGATGGAGGAGGTGTGCAGTGGCAAGGCGAGGGGCGACGAATTCCAAGTGCGAGACGGCCTGCTCCTACGCAAGGGAGTCCTCTACGTACCAGGAGACAGCCTCCGCGCGAAGGTCCTGCAACAGCTGCACGACGCGCCCAGCGCGGGGCACTTCGGCAAGGAGAAGACGGTGGACTTAGTAGCCAAAGACTTTTGGTGGCCTAAGATGCGGGGGGATGTCGCGGACTATGTCAATAGGTGCGACACCTGCCAAAGGGCTAAGCCTGTGCACCAGCCGCCGGCGGGCCTGTTGGAACCGCTACAGACACCGTTCGTACCGTGGGAGAGGGTAGCCCTGGACTTTGTCACAGATCTACCCAGCTCAAGGGGCAAGACGGCAGTGCTCGTGGTAGTGGACCTGTTCACCAAGATGGCCCACTTCATTCCGTGCGCTAAGGTGGCCACGGCCGAGCAGACCGCTAAGATGTTCATAGACCACGTGTTCAAGGTGCACGGCCTACCACGGTCTATTTTGTCCGACCGGGGGCGCCAGTTCATCTCCAACTTCTGGCAAAAGCTGATGGGATTCCTGAACGTCAAGGTCAGCCTGGCGTCGGCGAGACACCCGCAAACTAACGGGCAGGCGGAAAGGGTCAACGCCATCATGCAGCAGTACCTGAGATGCTACGCGAACCAGCAGCCATCGACCTGGGTGGACTATCTACCGTTGGCCGAGTTTGCCTACAACAACACGAAGCACGGGTCCACGGGGGTGACACCATTTTTTGCCAACTACGGGAGGC
The DNA here is from genome assembly GCF_964106915.1 of Podarcis gaigeae. Taxonomy (NCBI): domain Eukaryota; kingdom Metazoa; phylum Chordata; class Lepidosauria; order Squamata; family Lacertidae; genus Podarcis; species Podarcis gaigeae. Next base: position 8,647,465 of record NC_139695.1, on the reverse strand, counting down.
ATCCCAGAACCTTCCCGGGTCTGGACACAGTGCGGGAGGGGGAGCCACAGGGAGCAGAGGAAGTGGCAGCGGAGTTGCAGGAGATCCACGAGCAGCTCAGGAGGCAGTTAGAGTTGGCAAAACAGGCTTACAAAGTGCAGGCAGATCGACACAGGAGGGTTGGGGAGGACATCCAGGTGGGAGACTGGGTCTGGTTGGCAGCACAAGCAGTTCCAGCCAGATCGTTAGCCAAGAAGAAACTAGGGCACAAGCAGCTAGGGCCTTACCAAGTAGAGGCGCAGATCAACCCAGTGGCCTTCCGGTTGACACTCCCGGAGGGTTCCAGAATGCACCCGGTCTTTCATAGATCAGTGCTCACGCCCTACAGAGAGCCCCACAGGTTTCAAGCACCGGGGAAGGCGCCAGACCCGCTCAGAGAAGCGCCCAAGAAAGGGGGGTCGCCGAAAGGGGAGCCACTTAATGAAGCCACTGAGATTTTAGACTCAAGGTGGGGGGAGGACGGGATTGAATATCTTCTCGCCACGGAGGACACCCCGGCCAGCGCCAACAGGTGGGTGCCGGATTACGCAGTGGAAGAGCAGTTGCTCAAGGAAGAATTCCACACACTTTTCCCGCACAAGCCTATGCCGGCGGGCTTTTTCGAGGATTGTTTGTTCACACCCACACTCTCGGCCAGCACTTTCCGGGGTTTCTCGTCAGCTGAGGACTCGGCTCCGGGAGGCAGCTCTCCGGAGGGATCACTTTCAGGTTTTGGCACGGGGGGATCTTATTGGTGGGAGGACCAACCCGAAGTGGGCTGGCCCAGAGACATGCCGAAGGGGCCCTGGGAGGTGGACCCCCATCACACAACAGGGGGAGGAGGGCTCTTGGGTGATTTGGGGTCGAGCGCAGATTTCGAGCACACCGCGCAGGAGATGGAAGCGGAGGAGGTCGTCGTCGACGAGCCCATGGGGGACTTCCCGGACTTATCTCGATGGTTGCAAGCCTCAGGGGACGAGCTGTATCCTGGACTCACCCCTACAACAATGGAGCACCCGGAACCCGCACCGGAAGAGGGGGAGGGGGGAAGGGGGGGCTTCGAGGGGGGGATGGATGTCAGGGGTTCAGAAGGAGAGACACAGGAGGGGGAGCAAATGGAGAGTGAGGAGGAGGAGTACGAGGGGGGCGCAGGCAGTGACAGTGGCCAGAGTTATTCCACAAGCCTCTCTAGCGAATCAGAGGACTCACAGAAGGGAGCGCCGGTGGCCAGAGCAAGGGAGATTCCAAGGGAGAAACCTCAAGAGGGAGGGGCCAGCGGGGAGTCTCTGAACAGCAGCTGGAGATCAGGGCCAGCGTCTCCACCAGAGCGCAGTGGGGAGGGGGAGTCCCAGGAGTCGGGACCAGTGTCCTCACCACCAGAGGGAGGAGAGGAGTCAGGTTTGGCAACACCCACATCAGGAAGCGGGGAAACGGTCAGAAGGAAAGTCACCGGCTGGGCGCGCGCGCCAAGTTCAAATGTACAGGAGCGCGGCACAGCGGGGAGCCCGGGAAGGGAGCCAGGTCCTAAAGCCCGCCGGAGGGAGGGGCAAGACTCAGGAGGCTCCGCGTCAGAGGAGTCCAGGAAGGAGGGAACCCCAGAGGGCAGAAGGACCCAACGCAGGAAAGAGCAGCGCAAGAGGTGGAGCCGGGCTAGAATCTTAAACTGGTGTGGGTGGAGCAGTGAGTCAGAGGGGACTTAGCCGGTCTAGCGTTAAGACGTGGGCCTGCGCGCCCAGAGCTTGGAAATGGAAACTAAACTTCAATAAAGACTTTTGTATATAATATCCACTGGGCGTTGGTCCTCTGTGAGCTGGGACCTAGCGGCAGTCCTGACAATAAATCTTAAATTTCTTCCAATCTTCTTCAACCTTTTCTTCTCCCAGGTCTCGGATTCTGCCGGTCATCTCGGCTAGTTCCATATAGTCTATCAGTTGCATCTGCCACTCTTCCAGTGTGGGTAGATCTTGAGTTTTCCAGTGCTTAGCGATGAGTATCCTTGCTGCCGTTGTTGCATACATAAAAAATGTTCGGTCCTTCTTTAACACCTTCTGGCCGACAATACCCAAAAGGAAGGCCTCTGGTTTCTTAGTAAAGGTATACTTAAATACCTTTTTCAGCTCATTATATATCATTTCCCAGAAGGCCTTCACTCTATGGCAGGTCCACCAGAGGTGAAAGAATGTTCCATCATTTTCTTTACATTTCCAACATTTGTTATCAGACAAATGGTATATTTTGGCAAGTTTAACTGGGGTCATGTACCATCTATATATCATTTTCATTACATTTTCCTTCAAAGCATTACATGCAGTGAAGTTCAGCCCGTTGGTCCACAACCTTTCCCAGTCCTCAAACATGATATTATGCCCAATATCCTGTGCCCACTTTATCATAGCCGATTTAACCATTTCATCTTGTGTATTCCATTTTAACAGCAAGTTATACATTCTTGAAAGTACCTTAGTCTTAGGTTCTAACACTTCTGTTTCCAATTTCGATTTCTCCACCTGGAACCCTAACTTTTTGTCATTTTTAAAAACTTCATTAATCTGAGCGTAGTGTAACCAGTCTCGCACTTTATCCTTCATTTTCTCCAAACTCTGCAATTTCCAATTGTCTCCATCTTTTTCTAATATTTCCCAATATTTTGGCCATTTGGCCTCCATATTCGGTCTTTTTCGGGCCTTAGCTTCCAGCGGTGAAAGCCACCTTGGAGTTTTATTTTCCAATAAGTCTTTATATTTTGTCCAGACATTAAACACTGCTTTTCTGACAATATGGTTCTTAAAGGCCTTATTGATCTTAACCTTGTCATACCATAAGTATGCATGCCAACCAAAAGCATTGTTAAAGCCTTCCAGAGCCAGTACATCAGTGTCTTCGAGAAGTAGCCAATCTTTTAGCCAGCAGAAAGCTGCGGCCTCATAGTACAACTTTAGGTCTGGCAGGGCAAAGCCCCCTCTTTCTTTCGCATCAGTTAATATCTTAAACTTAATTCTGGGCTTTTTGCCCTGCCAGACAAACTTAGAGATGTCTCTCTGCCACTTCCGGAAGCACTCTGTCTTGTCCACAATCTGTAGTGTTTGGAACAAAAACAACATTTTTGGCAATACATTCATCTTGATAGCAGCAATTCGGCCTAACAAAGAAAGTTTCAATTTTGTCCAACTATCTAAGTCTCTCTTAATTTCTGACCAACATTTTTCATAATTGTCCTTAAATAGACTCAGATTTTTTGCTGTTATGTTTACCCCTAGGTACTTTACTTTTTAAACCACATTTAATTCTGTCTCTCTCTGAAACCGTTCTGACTCTGTATCTGTCAAATTTTTTTCCAATACCTTGGTTTTCTGTTTGTTTAATTTAAATCCCGCCACCCGACCAAAGTCTTGAATCAATTGTAATACTCTTTTCGTACTAGATTCTGGCTCCTGCAGGGTCAAAACTAGGTCATCTGCAAAAACTTTAAGTTTATATTGTTTCGCTCCGACCTGAATTCCTTCCACCAACCGGTCCCCTCTAATCATATTCAAGAGCACCTCCAGAACCGAAATAAATAGCAAAGGGGAAATAGGGCAGCCTTGTCGTGTTCCTTTTTCGATTTTAAACTCTTCTGTAACCACATTGTTGACTATCAATTTAGCCTTTTGTTCTGAATATATTGCATCAATCCCATTCTCAAAACCCCGTCCCACTCCCATTTCTTTGAAATTTCCCTTCATAAATTTCCAGGAGATATTGTCAAAGGCCTTCTCCGCATCTATAAAAATTAACACTGCTTTTGTATTTATATCTGTTTGCAAAAGTTCCAAGATGTCAATAATGTTCCTTGTATTAGCAAACAAGTGTCTACCTGGGAGAAAGCCTGCCTGGTCCTTGTGAATTACTTCATTTAAAACTTTTTTAAGTCTACTTGCCAAAATGTCTGCAAATATTTTGTAATCCACATTTAAGAGAGAGATGGGACGATAGTTCTTAAGTTGTGTCTTTTCAGCTTCCGATTTTGGTATCAATGTGATAAAGGCTTCCTTCCACGATTCCGGCGCCCTCTTCCCCTCCATAATTTCATTGCTAACCTCCATCAGTGGTTGTATCAAATAGTCTTTTAATGTCTTATAATACTTGGAGGTCAGCCCATCTGGCCCTGGAGATTTGCCCAATTGCATGTTCTGAATGGCTTGTTCAATCTCTTGTCGTGTTATTTTGCAATTCAGGATTGATCTATTTTCTTGTGACAATTTTGGTAGCCCATTTTTTTCCAGAAATTGTTTAATCTCAACCTCATCTTGCGGCCCTTGAGTGTATAATTTTTTGAAATATCTCTGGAAGCACTTTCTAATATCCACAGGGTTCTGAATGTTTCTTCCTTCAATCTCTAAATTTGTAACTGTATTTAGTTTTTGTCTCCTCTTCAACTGCCAAGCTAGCAGTTTTCCACATTTATTCGCCGATTCAAAAGTTTTTTGTTTCATTAATTTAATCTTCCACTCTATTTCCTGGTTTATCAATTTAGAGTATTGTGCTTGATGAAGTTTAATTTCTTTCAGAGTCGGCTGTGACTTCGGATTTGATCTTAACTTCTTCTCTCATTCTTTAATTTTCTCCAAGATTTTGTCTTTCCTCTCATTTTGTGTCCTTTTCTTTACAGCATTCTGTTGAATCAAGAACCCCCTCATCACAGCCTTGCTTGCGTCCCAGATGATTCTTTTTTCCACCGTAGTGTTCAAATTTATCTCAAAATAGTCTTTCAAAACTTTTTGGGCCTTCTTAGTGATCTCCTGATCTCTAAACAAATTGTCATTCATCTTCCATCTAAAGGAGCCGGTTGGTAGTAGTGTCATGTCCATGTTTACTGCATTATGGTCGGAGCAGGTCTTTGGGCAGATTTCCACCTTTCTAACCTTAGGTGCCAGACCTCTAGATATCCATATTTGGTCGATTCTTGTCCAAGTCAGCTGGGCTTCAGAGAAGAATGTTCCCTCTCTTCCCAAGGGGTTCTTCGTTCTCCAAATATCAATCAAGTCCATATTGTCAGTCATTTCAAAAAAAGTCTTTGGTAGTCTGCCATCTTTTGTAACATTTTGGCTTTGTGACTTATCCATGTTAGTTGATACGACCCCGTTCATATCTCCCATCATGATGATGTTATCATAGTCCAGATAATCCAGCATAGTCTCATGCAACTTCTTATAAAATTCCGATTTCCCCTCGTTTGGTGCATAAATTCCTAATATCAAGATCTTCTCTCCTTGATGTTGTATCTCAATTGCTAAAATTCTTCCATGTTCATCCTTAAATAAAAGTTTAGGTGACAGGCTCTCTTTTGCATATATCACCACACCTCTCTTCTTTACTCTATCCGAAGATATAAATTCCTGGCCAAGTCTTTTGTTTATTAACACTTTTCTGTGGAGCCTAATCACATGTGTTTCTTGTAGGCAAATAATATCCAATTGTTCCTTTTTTAATATGTGGAAAATTTTCCTCCTTTTTTCCGGGATGTTACAGCCATTTATATTCCAACTCAAGAGTTGCAGAGACATCCTGAATAAATCTGGTTATTTTCCTGGGGGTGGTATCTTATTCGCTGGATCTTCCGGTTCCAAGGGTGCAGGTACCGCTGGTGCTCCAGGCCCAGAGGGTGATTCAATTCCTTTTTGAAGGTCCTCTCCGTATGCAGTCAAAAATTTATCTCTGTCTTCCAATGTTCTGATTTTGACCTTCTTCCCTCTAAAAGTGAAAGATAGTCCTTGGGGGAACTCCCACCTGAAGATAATTGAATTGCTCCTCAACAGTCTAACCAATTCAAGGTAGTCAGATCTAAGGTCCAGCAGTTGTTTAGGAATATCCTTGTAAATTTCAATTCTTTTGTCCGAGATGTCCAGTGACTTTCCGTAGTGTAGGCCCAAAATCTTATCCCTTTCCTCCTTTGATCTCAATGTTATCAAACAGTCTCTGGGTTTCTCTTTCTTTACAAGTCTTCCAAGCCTAAAAGCTGATACGATTTTAAAGTCCTTTTCCTCTAAGTTCCAAAACTTTGAAAGTTCTTTAGTCAAAAACTCAGCTAAGTTGCCTTCTTCCACTTCTGGTATCGACCTTATCCTTAAGTTACTCTCCCGATTCCGCAGTTCTATCATAGAAAGATAGGTCTGGTGTTCATCTACTTGTTTACAGAGTGGTCTTACCTCTTGTTCCAAAATTCCAAGTCTTTGGCTAGTATCCTCAGCCAATTTCCGATTTTCTACTGTGGCCCCCGTCAATTCTCCAATTGCTTGTACGTTTTGTGATACTTGTCCAGTTAGTCTATTTAGAGATTCTGTGTTTTGATCAATTTTAGCTGTTTGCTCATCAGCTTTCTTATCCAGAGATTCCACTCTCTTATCCAAAGATTCCAATTTTTCATAAATTTTCTCTAAAATAGAAGCAGTTGCTCCTGAGGCCATATCTTCCAATTGTAATTGCTCAGTTTCTTCCTCCCCTGCTTTTGGCAGAGAAGCGGCTTCTTCCTCTGAAGGCAGAGTAGGTACAGATGATCTGCGTGCCTGAGAAGCTGAGGTTAAAGTTGTTAAAGTTGTTTGTCTGGTTCTTGGTCCCTTTTTTCTAGCGCCACTCATTCCAAAGTTATCTAAAAGTCAAGGTCAAGCTGAGTTGTTCCCATGAGAAAACAACAGCCCAGATGGTAACAGTCAAACAGGAGGCCGGGAAAAGGAAAGTAAAATAATGTCACTGCTGTAAATCCCAAATCCTCTAGGGGGAGCTTAAAATGTCTTTAGGGAAGAGATCAATTCTAGTAAAATTGCTAAAATCAAGTTTAAAGTCCAGGAACCTTCAATAACAGGTTTTAAGCAGAGTTAGTATTAGCAGCCACATTGTTTCAGACAGTGCATACTGGTATTTCAAATGATGCTTCAAAGCAGCAAGTCCAAACTCCCTCAGATTGTTGCAATTTTTAATTCAAAGTAACCAAATCTGCAGACTGACAGCTCAGTTACTCAGGCAGCTCCAGCACCTGGGTTTCTTACTCAAATTATATTTCCAATAGAAGAAAGGTATCACGATGCAAGTATAGAGCATAAAATCAAGTGCTTAGAGTCCTTATTCACTTACAGAAAAGTTCAGTGGTTGCTCAGATCAATTAGGTTAAAAGTTCTTTCTTTGCCTCCACTCCTCCAGCTCTTTGCTTTGAAGTTCAGTGACAGCGGAAGACGGACTTCCTGTTTTTCGTCGCTCCGCTTTCAGCCAAATTCAATAAATTTTAGTCTCCAATTTAATAAAGTCCTTCTTTACTCATGGGTTGTTGCTTTTCCAAATCAGAAAATTTCAGGAAAAGAGGTCAGCGCTCACCGGCAGCAGCAGCACGGCTTCACTCCGTAGCTTGCGAAACGACCCACAGCGCCGCTACCCCCTCCCCGTTCCGGAACCCCTTACGGGGTTCCTTCAACGTTTCAGGGGTTGCTTCAGGCGCCCGCCGGGTCCCGAGACCACAGGCTTTTGCTGCCTGTGGGTTTCCGACGTGGGTCTCCGCTTCGCCGTAGCGGACGACCCGTTTCCCACGGAGCTTCCCCTTCACCGAAGGAAGAGGACCGCCATTGCCGTTCGCGCCGCCTCCGGAAGTTGATTCTGATTCTATTTAGACCCCGTCCACCCAGCTGGGATTCTCCAACCACAATTGTATATTGCCACAGAAAGAAGTATTAAAAATTAAGAAGTTTAGTTGTTTGCCCACAAATCTTTCCCTATAGACCAATATTTGGATTCTTCTTGAACATTCTCCATAGTTTGAGGAAGTTCCAGGCAGCTGTAAAAGTTATAAACAGTTCCATGAAGTTTTAAAAAGTGCTCGTAGTTATGAGTAGTAACGTTACATATACGATGTTTCCAACTTTTCATTTTGGGGCGACCTTTTTCCATAACTGAGAATACTTAGTCCCTTTCCCAGTGTTTCTAAGCAAAAGTGCATCTCTTTATGATACAGGAAACTCTTTGGGGGGAAGAAAAGAAAAGTCCACAAGTCATACCCCTAGTGCCCACACAGACACGCCTTCTTGGCACTGCCTGCTTTCATCCACTTGTGAAATATACTCAGAGTCGCAAAGTGATTTCATGCTCTTTATTCAGCTCATAGTGGTGAGGAGGAATGAATGAATGTCCCCTCAAAGTATCTGCTTTATATACATTATTTACACAATGGGCTGCACATGATTGGCTAATTCTGGAATTCTACTGTAAGCCAATCAGGTTGTGGATTCACTTATATCTGGAGCATGATTGGGTGGTTCCTGCCAACCAATCATATTGTTGCATTGTTCTAGGACCAATCAGACTGCTGCATTCTGAATCCTAATGTTCTAGGACCAATCAGACTGCTGCTATTTGGATCCTATTGTTCTAGGACCAATCAGACTGCTGCAGTTTGGATCCTATTCAACTCAGTACATAACACCCCTCCCCTCTAAGTTCCAGTCCTGCCCGGGAGGTCGCATTCATAGTCCTCGAGGTACGCCGGCGGCCTACGTGTGCGTTGCGGCCTGGGGTGTTCCCTGGTCCGGGGTTCAGGTTCTGGCTCGTGTTCCAAGGATGCTGGCTGTGATGGGCCTGTTTGGTCTGGCGCAACCGGCTTGCTCAGTCGTGGTTCTGGCTCCGGTGTCCTTTCGGCCTCGCAGGTCCTCTCTGTATTTACTGATTCTGCCTCTCCTGCTGCCCCCTCCTGCTCTATGGGCCTCACTGCCCCGCTGTTCCCTTGGGACTCCTCTGACCTTTCCTCCTCCTGGTTTTCTCCCGGGAATCGTCGCCGTATCTGGTCGCAGTGGCGGTGCCAGCATTGCCCCCCATCCGTTAGCACCTCGTACGACACAGGGCCAGTGACCCTGGTGACTGTGGCAGGTAACCATGCTGGGCCTGCCCCAAAATTATTTGCGTACACTGGGTCCTGGGCCTTGAAGGTCCGGGGGTTCCTGCCTTCCCCCACCACTACCTCATCCTGAGCTCTATCGGGGTGAAGGCAGTCCAATCTGATTGCAAGGCGCCGACCCATTAGTAGTTCAGCGGGGCTCCGGCCAGTTGTTGAGCTGGGGGTGCTGTGCTGTGCTAGGAGAAATGTGGCAAGGCGGTACTCCCAATCCCCTTGCGTCATGCGGCAAAGGGTGTCCTTGGTGGTCCGCACCATGCGTTCTGCTTGGCCATTGGTGGCAGGGTGGAATGGCGCCGAACGGATGTGGCGGATGGCGTTCTGCGCTGTGAAGGTTTGGAATTCTCCTGACGTAAATGCAGTCCCATTGTCTGAGACGAGAGTGTCAGGGAGCCTGTGGGTTGCAAAGAGCCTGCGTAGTACCTGGATGGCTGCGGATGTAGAAGTGGACGGTACCAGTGCAACTTCCAGCCATTTGGTGTAGGAGTCCACCACTATGAGGAATGTTTTCCCCTGAAAGGGGCCAGCGAAGTCCACATGCAGGCGTGACCATGGTGCTCGGGCGGACTCCCAGGACTGGACTGGGGCCCTTGGGGGATCTGGGCGGGATTCTTGGCAGGCCTGGCAGTGTTTGACCCAGGCCTCTATCTCTCCGTCGATCCCTGGCCACCACACATAACTCCTGGCCAGGGCCTTCATTCTTACTACCCCTGGGTGTGCCTCGTGTAGGGCTGTGAGGACCCTTTTGCGGAGGGGCTGGGGAACAACAACCCTGCTTCCCCATAACAGGCACCCCTTGTGGGCCGACAGTTCATGTTTGCGGGTTGTGTAGCCAGCGAATTCTGGCCCAGGACTGCTGCTGGGCCATCCCCTCCACACCCAGTCCAGGACCCAGGAGATGACCCTATCTTTCTTGGAATGGTGTGCAACTTCTTGTGCCTGAATGGGGCGGTCAGGAAGCAGCTCCAGGCTCATAACCTCTTGTGCAGGTGCTGGGTCGGGACCTGTTTCTGGTAGTGGTAGCCTGCTGAGGGCGTCCGCATGGCCCATCGCCTTCCCCGGGCGGTGAATCAGTGCATACTGGTAGCTGGCAAGGAAAATTGACCACCTGAGGACACGAGGAGACAGCACTTGGGGGGTCTGCTTTTCGGGAGCAAACAAGCCAAGCAACGGCTTGTGGTCAGTCACCACAGTGAAGGGCCGCCCGTACAAGAAATCATGGAATTTTTTTACTCCCTTCACGATTGCGAGCCCCTCCTTGTCTATTTGCGAGTAGTTCCGCTCGGTTGCGTTGAGTGTCTGGGAAAAGTATGCTACCGGTACCTCTCTCCCATCCGGGAGTTGGTGTCCCAGGACAGCGCCAATGCCATAGGGCGAGGCGTCGCATGCTAGCACCACCGGCAGCCTCTCGTCGAAGTGTGCCAAGACCGAGTTTGAGACAAGCAGGTCCTTGACTGCCTGGAATGCAGCCTCCTGGCGCTGGCCCCAGACCCAAGGGGCCCGCTTGTCCAGGAGTCTGTGTAGGGGCTCCGCTACCGCCGCTTTGTGGGGAAGGAAGGAATGGTAAAAGTTCAATAGTCCCAAGAAGGCCTGAAGTTCAGTCTTGCTCTTGGGTGCTGGGGCATCACAAATGGCCCGTACCTTGTCCCCAGTTGGGTGGACCCCTTCTGCGTCCACCATAAATCCCAGAAAGTCCACCTGAGGCACTCCTAGTAGACATTTTTCCCGCTTCACCTTGAGACCTGCCATCTGGAAACGGTGCAGAACGGTGCGGAGGCGGTCCTCAAACTCCTCTGGTGTGGGCCCGGCAATCAACACATCATCGAAGAAGGGGGTGACGCCAGGAATCCCTTTAAGGAGCGAGTCCATTAGATTCTGGAATATGCCTGGTGCCACACTGACACCGAATTGCAGTCGCTTTACCCTGAACGCTCCTCTGTGCGTCACAATTGTCTGTGCCTCTGCTGTGGCCTCATCTACTGGAAGCTGTTGATATGCTTGGGCCAAGTCCAGCTTGCCAAAAATTTTCGACCCAGCCAGGGTGGCAAGGACATGGCTGACCACTGGCACTGGGTATGCATGGGCCGTGAGGGCCTTGTTTATGGTACATTTGTAGTCTGCGCAGATGCGGACTGAACCATTAGGCTTGACGGGTGTGACGATTGGGGTTTCCCAGGGGGCATTAGGCACCGGCTCCAGCACTCCTTGCTCCACAAGCCAGTCCAATTCCTCGTTTATACGGGGTTTCAGGGCGAACGGGACCCGGCGGGCCTTTAGCCTGACCGGTCGTACTGCGGGGTCAAGCTGTAGAGCAATGGGGGGGCCCGTATACTGTCCCAATTTCCCATCGAAAACCTCTGGAAATTCCTTGCATATGGCATCCACGTCCACTTGTAAGGTAGTGTGGTTCACCCCGGTGATGGCTAGCCCCAGTGGTCCAAACCATGCCAATCCCAGTAAGCTAATGTAGGGGCCCTTGACCACAAGCAAGTCCAGTTGCCGCGTCCGCCCTCGGTATTGCACCCTGAAGGTCCCCACCCCCATTGTGGGGACCTTACATTTCTGGAAGTCCCGGAGGGTGAATGGGGCCGGCCTGAGTTTGGGACCCCCAGTAGGACACAGTTTCCTTAAGGTCCTTGCCGAGATTATGGATAGATTTGAACCCGTGTCAAGCTCCATGCGGCATGGGGCCCCCTCTATCTGTACCTCTACATAAATTTTCTCTACATTGGGGTAGGGCAACTGGTATACCTGGAAGTCCGTGAGCTCCGTCGAGTTGCCTTGGTGCGTTGGGCCCCGGGACCTGGGGCTCTTGGATTGGTCATCTGATGCCTGGTGTCGGGTGGGCCGAGCTCGACACACCCGGGCGATGTGTCCCGATTTTCTGCACTGCCTGCACTCTACGTTACGAAAACAGCAGGTCCTCCTCTCGTGACTTTCCCCGCAGCTTGCGCAGTTCCCTCCTTCTCGTCAAGGCAGCTGTGGTATGTGGGCTGCTTGAGTGTGCTGCTGTACTCGGTGCACTTCCTCCCTGTCAGATCCTGAGTCGTTGGTGAGGTCTTCGTGGTGAACCCTCGGTTGGGATGGCAGGCTCGGCCGTGCCTCTTGTGTCGACCTCTTGGCAGCTTCCGTTGCCAGGGCCTCCTCCAGAGCGACCTGGAACGTTAGGTCCTTCTTAGCGTAGAGGCGTCGTTGCAGCTTCTCATCCTTCAGGCCACCGACGAGGCGGTCCCGAAGCATGTTCTCCAGCTCTGAGAAGTTGCAGAACCGGGCGGCTTGGCGGAGAGAGGTCACAAACCCAGTTATGGTTTCCCCAGGGGCTTGCCGCTTTGCGTAGAAGGCATTTCGATGAGCCACCACTGAGGGCTGTGGCGAAAAGTGCCCCTTAAGCTGTTCCATTATTGTTTTGAATGGAACAGTAGCGACATCTTCAGGCGCAAGGAGAGCCCGGGCGATTTCAAATGTCTCCTCTCCGCAGACGCTGAAGAATATCGCCCTCTTCTTGGCGTCTTCTTCATCGGTGACCCCTTTGGCTTTTAGGAGGAAGGTAAAACGGGAGGCGTACGCTTCCCAGTCTCCCGTTGCTGGGTTGAACGGCGAGAAGCTGCTGTCGGTTGCCATTCTGAGTTCCTTGTGTCCCGGAGCTGAAGCCTGGATACACGGTGCGAGGCAGCGGTGCGGCAGGTGGCGGTGCTGCGGTGCTGTGTGTGGCAGTCAGCTCAGCGGGATCCCACCTTCGTCACCAGTGAAATATACTCAGAGTCGCAAAGTGATTTCATGCTCTTTATTCAGCTCATAGTGGTGAGGAGGAATGAATGAATGTCCCCTCAAAGTATCTGCTTTATATACATTATTTACACAATGGGCTGCACATGATTGGCTAATTCTGGAATTCTACTGTAAGCCAATCAGGTTGTGGATTCACTTATATCTGGAGCATGATTGGGTGGTTCCTGCCAACCAATCATATTGCTGCATTGTTCTAGGACCAATCAGACTGCTGCATTCTGAATCCTAATGTTCTAGGACCAATCAGACTGCTGCATTCTGAATCCTATTGTTCTAGGACCAATCAGACTGCTGCTATTTGGATCCTATTGTTCTAGGACCAATCAGACTGCTGCAGTTTGGATCCTATACAACTCAGTACATAACACCTTGCCTTGGGATATGTGTAGAGGGTGCTTCTGAGCATGTACAAAGTACCCCCCCCCATACATGAAAACCCTGTCTCCACCGGCTTATCACACAGCTCACCCATGAGCATGCCTGAGTCTGGATGTGCAACTGGAGAGGGTGAGAAAAACAGTCACCCTGAACCAAATTGGAAAATTGCAATGGATAGAGAGAGGGGGGAGGATTAGATTCTCAATTACCCGTATTTTTCCCTCTATAACACGCAGATTTTTTTCTCCTAAAAAGGAAGGGGAAATGTCTGTGCGTGTTATTGAGCGAATGTGTGGTCCCTGGAGCCAAATGGCACGAGTGGAGGCAAAAAAAAGCAGGCAAAAATCAAATCGCGCGTCTCGGAGAAGGGAAACCTGAAAAGAGGAAGCAGCTGCTTTCCTGCATTCTGCCTCAGGGTCTTACTGCCCACCCTCCTCTGTTTCCTTGCTGTGTTTGCTCAAACGGAACAAAGAGCAGGGAAAGCCCCTCCCCTCCAGGCAAGCAGAGGGGAAAGCAGAGTGTCGTCTCTGTGTGCTGCTGAAAACATGCAGGAGGGAGCGGCTCCCTCCGAAAGCGAGGGGCGGGGATTCGTCTTCTGAGGGTATAGGCAGCAAGGAGCCAAAGACAGCTCCCGAGCGTGCAAAGGGAAGGCAGTGTGGTGTGGCGGTTAGAGAGCTGAACGTGGGGGCCGACCTGATCTTACTCAGAGCAGAGCCACGGACATTACGGGACACAGAGAGAGTTTGGTGAGAGCCTGCAGTTCGATGATTCTTTGAGAGCAGGAGAAGGACTTTTCCCTACCCGCTTTCTCAATGCCATCCATCACTTTTAAAAAAATATCTTATATCTATAAAAACATATCAGTTCCAACAGTCATACAACAGATCTTCTCATCTTATACAATATTTTAGACTTCCATCAACACCTCTGATGATTTCCCATTCTTTATCACTTATTCTGCATTTCTTAATTTCTAGATTACATTTAATTATCCTTAACTAATAATGCTTTTCGTAGGCTTTCTTGCAGTATTTCAAACTATCCACCTTACCAAACTTCTTGCAGTCCTACTAGCGTAATCTGTTCATCACAATTACTTTTCAAATAGTTCATATATTTACTCCAGTCTTCTACGAATCTCTGATCCCGCAGGTTTAGAATCCTTCCTGTTAATTTATCTAATTCTGCATAGTCCATCAACTTCACCCTCCATTCTTCTTTCGTTGGTAGTTCTTCTTGCTTCCATTTTTGTGCCAATAATATTCTTGCTGCAGTCATTGAATATAACAACAACTTACAATCCTGTCTATTAATATCATCTCCTACAATGCCAAGTAAAAATGCTTCTGGTTTCTTAATCGATGTCTGTTTCAACATCTTTTTCATCTCATTATATATAATTTCCCGGAAGCTTTTCACTTTTTTACATTCCCACCACATGTGATAAAAAGGTCCTTCCTTTTCTTTACATTTCCAACATTCATTACTTATTTTATACATTTTAGCTAATTTTACTGGGGTGATATAACACCTATACATCATTTTCATCACATTTTCTTTCAAAGCATTGCATGCAGTAAATTGTAATCCTTCCTTCCACAGTTTCCCCCAATCTTTTAACTGTATATTATACCCCAAATCTTTGGCCCAGTGTATCATAACCGACTTTACCTCTTCATCTTTCAAATGCCATTCAAGCAGCAATTTATACATTTTAGACAATTTTTTTTTATTTATTATTCAATACATCAATTTCAAATTTTGATTTGTTATCATCAAATCCTTTTCCCCTCAAATCCTGTTTAAACATTTCATTGACTTGGCAATAGTGCAGCCAATCACTTCCATATTCTTTAACCTAAAAGAATAACCACTTTAACCCAAGTGGTTAGCACGCTGTCCACCAGCCCAAAGAGTGCTGGATTGTCTGTGTGCCGCTTGTTCGCTTATGGTAGTCTGCTGTAACATACACAGAGCTACTCTCTCAACCGGAAAGGAGAGTAGAACACTTCAAAATGAATAAATTAATCAGCCACAGGTTTGCTTGATCTATAAGTGATACGTTGTGGTCTTAATATTGATCTGTTAATTGGTCTAGGGGTTTTCAATTCAGCTATGCAGTTGTTCCTCGCAATATTGACTTGATATAATGCTTATGGCCCTGAGAGGTAGTGCCTGGCCCATGGTCACTCAGTGAGCTTCATGGCCTGCTGTGGATTTGTACCCTGGTCTGCCCAGTCTTAGCTCAACACTCTTAGCACTACCTTTTACTGAAGAAAATAAACTTGTTCAGAAACAGCATAGTCAAAGAGCATACACCGAGTGCTCCTAGCAGCCTTCTTCGTCTTCCCAGAGGCACAGCTCTTAGTTACTGATTAACTGGAGTCCTGGAGCCGCTCCGTCTGCAACAACACAACATCCTGGCTGAGACACACACACTCTACACACAGACTGAGGCCCACAGAGATGGCTGGTTACATTTGTAGGGAACCCAAGATGAGTCCCGAGTCACAGTGACCCAGCATTTGACTGCTAACACTTAGGCTTGACAGATTTGTGTAGCCCTCGTAGGCCGCGCTGCCTAGTTCCTGACCTGCTTCTGCTCTCAAGAACCTTTGTTTCCTGACAAAACCTCAGCCCTGTCCTTAAACGCTTAGCCATCTTCTGGGTTCTTGGGACAGGAGCATGCAGCTAAAGTGTCCCATCCTTGCTGCTCCTCACCAGTTCAGAGTCAGGCAGGTCTTTGGCCAATTTGTGGCGATGCATCGACTTTGATGTGATCGAGAGAAGTGAAGCTACTGTGGAACCATTGCTCTGCCAAGTCCTCAAGGGGCGGTACAGAGTTCTCCTCCTTCCCACTTAGTCCCACAGCCACGCTGAGAGGCAGGGACTGGGCATTCAGTGAGCTTCACGCCTAGTGTGGATTTGGACCCTGGTCTGCCCAGTCTTAGTTCAACACTCTTGCCACTACCTGTCAGAGGAACTGGCAAAAAGCCACAGGAAAAGATTTTGCAAGGATACAACAGTCTCTCAATCTGTGCACTTTTGCCCATGCTAGACCCCAGCAATGCTTATGCAGCTGCAGTAAAAGAGCCAGGATGCTTCCTTGGATGTTTGAGCATGGGCCATACTGGAGATCTAACTCCTCTTTGTGTCTCTCGTCCTGCTGTAGGTCCGAGGGCAGCTTCCAAAGAAGCTACTGGGTAAGTTTGTTTTACTTAAAGTCTTTGGAAAAGAGGTGGACAATATTGACGCTGCTTCTGTGCAGTCGCTTTGACTGTGAGCCCGATCAAGATGCACAACAGTGCCCTGCTGCCTTGGGCAAACGAGAAGCTATGGAGGGATCATGCAACTTTTTGTTCTTTTCAAAGTTTGCCTCAGCATTTGACACTGCTTCTGTGCAGCCTCACCAGTGCACTGTGCTCACTAGAAATACTCCCTTAATAATCCATTCTTTGCCAAACTCATTTTGGCACCAATGCTCTCCCTGATAACAACAACAACAACAACAACAACAACAATGATTTATTATTTATACCCCGCCCATCTGGCTGGGCTACCCCAGCCACTCTGGGCGGCTTCCAACAAAATATGAAAATACATTTTTTTAAAAAAAATATTTTTTATTAACAATTTTTGTTTGAATCACAATGCCAATAAAACAATACAATATCACATCTCTTAACATAGATCTTTTCACTTCTTTAGACTCCCTCACATCTCCCGCTCCTGCGTTCCTAGTTATAATTTTATTCAGCAAATTTATCCCCTTACTTCTAGTCTCCATATCTAATTTTTCAATGTTATATCTCTAATTTTGACTCTCATTTTATTCAAATCTTAAAAAGTTTAGATATAGCCAACATATTCCGAAATTCTTATCATTTCTTAAATTTATCTTATCTTCATAATTCACTTCCTTAAACTCAATGGTGCCAAGTTGTTTATACTCTAGCATCCTACTTAACATTCATACAGTTTACAATATTTTTGTAAATAAATCTTAAATTTCTTCCAATCTTCTTCCACCGTCTCCTCTCCCAGGTCTCGGATTCTGCCGGTCATCTCAGCCAGTTCCATGTAGTCTATCAGTTGCATCTGCCACTCTTCCAGTGTGGGTAAATCTTGGGTTTTCCAATGCTTAGCGACAAGTATCCGTGCTGCTGTTGTTGCATACATAAAAAATGTTCGATCCTTCTTTAACACATTCTGCCCGACAATACCCAAAAGAAAGGCCTCTGGTTTCTTAGGAAAGGTATACTTAAATACCTTTTTCAACTCATTATATATCATTTCCCAGAAAGCCTTCACTCTAGGGCAAGTCCACCAGAGGTGAAAGAATGTTCCTTCATTTTCCTTACACTTCCAACATTTGTTATCAGACAAGTGGTATATCTTTGCAAGTTTGACTGGGGTCAGATACCATCTATATATCATTTTCATAACATTTTCTTTCAAAGCATTACATGCAGTAAACTTCAACCCAGTAATCCACAACCTCTCCCAGTCTTCAAACATAATGTTATATCCGATGTCTTGTGCCCACTTTATCATAGCCGATTTAACCGTTTCATCTTGTGTATTCCACTTCAGCAGCAAGTTATACATTTTTGAAAGTACTTTAGTCTTAGGCTCTAACAATTCCGTTTCTAGCTTTGATTTTTCCACCTGGAATCCTAGCTTTTTATCAAGTTTAAAAACTTCTTTAATCTGAGCATAATGTAGCCAGTCTCGCACTTTGTCTTTCATTTTCTCCTGACTCTGCAATTTCCAATTATCTCCATCTTTTTCTAATATTTCCCAATACTTCGGCCATTTGGCCTCCATATTGAGTCTTTTCCGGGCCTTAGCTTCCAATGGTGAAAGCCACCTTGGAGTTTTATTTTCCAATAAGTCTTTGTATTTTATCCAGACATTAAACACTGCTTTTCTGACAATATGGTTCTTGAAAGTCTTGTTGATCTTAACCTTGTCATACCATAAATATGCATGCCACCCAAAAGCATTATTAAAACCTTCCAAATCTAGTACGTCAGTGTCCTCGAGAAGTAGCCAATCTTTTAGCCAGCAGAAAGCTGCGGCCTCATAGTACAACTTTAAGTCTGGCAGGGCAAAGCCCCCTCTTTCTTTCGCATCAGTTAATATCTTAAACTTAATTCTGGGCTTTTTGCCCTGCCAGACAAATTTAGAAATATCTCTCTGCCACTTCCGAAAGCACTCTGTTTTGTCCACAACCTGCAAAGTTTGAAACGAAAACAACATTTTTGGCAATACATTCATCTTAATAGCAGCAATTCGGCCTAACAAGGAAAGTTTCAATCTTGTCCAACTTTCTAGATCTCTCTTAATTTCTGACCAACATTTCTCATAGTTGTCCTTAAATAGACTCAGATTTTTTGCTGTTATATTTACCCCTAGGTATTTAACTTTTTTAACCACATTTAACTCTGTCTCTTTCGGAAACCTTTCTGACTCTGTAACTGTCAATTTTTTTTCCAAAACCTTAGTTTTTTGCTTATTTAATTTAAATCCCGCCACCCGACCAAACTCTTGAATCAATTGTAATACTCTTTTCGTACTAGATTCTGGCTCCTGTAATGTCAAAACCAGGTCATCTGCAAAAGCTTTAAGTTTGTACTGTTTTGCTCCGACCCGTATTCCTTCAACCAACCGGTCTCCTCTAATCATGTTCAAGAGCACCTCCAGGACAGAAATAAATAACAAAGGGGAAATAGGGCAGCCTTGTCGTGTTCCTTTTTCAATTTTAAACTCTTCTGTCACCACATTGTTAACTATCAGTTTAGCCTTTTGTTCTGAATAGATTGCATCTATCCCATTTTCAAATCCCCGTCCCACTCCCATCCCTTCCAAATTTTTCTTCATAAATTTCCAAGAAATGTTGTCAAAGGCCTTCTCCGCATCTATAAAGATTAACACAGCTTTTGTATTAATATTTGTTTGCAGAAGTTCCAAAATGTCAATAATGTTCCTTGTATTAGCAAACAAATGTCTGCCTGGGAGAAAGCCTGCCTGGTCCTTATGAATTACTTCATTTAAAACTTTTTTAAATCTGTTTGCTAAAATGTCCGCAAAGATTTTGTAATCCACATTTAAAAGGGAGATGGGACGGTAGTTCTTAAGTTGTGTCTTTTCAGTTTCTGATTTAGGTATCAACGTGATGAAAGCCTCTTTCCACGTTTCCGGCGCCCTTTTCCCTTCCAAAATTTCGTTGCCTACCTCCATCAATGGTTGTATCAGATAGTCTTTCAATGTCTTATAATACTTGGAGGTAAGGCCATCAGGTCCTGGGGATTTGCCCAATTGCATGTTCTGGATGGCTTGTTCAGTCTCTTGTCTTGTTATTTTGGAGTTCAGGATTGATCTGTTATCTTGTGACAGTTTTGGTAGTCCATTCTTTTTCAAAAATTGTTCTATCTCAACCTCATCTTGTGGCCCTTGAGTGTACAATTGTTTGAAATATCTCTGGAAACACTTTCTAATCTCCTCAGGGTTCTGTATATTTCTTCCTTCAATCTCTAAATTTGTAACTGTATTCATTTTTTGTCTCTTCTTCAACTGCCAAGCTAGCAGTTTCCCACATTTATTCGCCGATTCAAATGTTCTCTGTTTCATTAATTTAACTTTCCACTCTATTTCCTGATTTATCAATTTAGAATATTGCGTTTGATAAAGTTTAATTTCTCTCAGGATCGGCTGTGACTTCGGTTTTGTCTTTAATTTCTTCTCACATTCTTTAATTTTCACCAAAATTCTATCTTTTTTCTCATTTTGTGTCCTTTTCTTTACCGCATTCTGTTGTATCAAGAACCCCCTCATCACCGCCTTACTTGCGTCCCAGATGATTCTTTTTTCCACCGTAGTGTTCAAATTTATCTCGAAATAATCTTTTAAAGCTTTTGGGGCCTTCTTAATGATCACCTGATCCCGAAACAAATTGTCATTCATCTTCCATCTGAAGGAGCCGGTTGGTAGTAGTCTCATATCCATCTTTACAGCATTATGGTCGGAGCAGGTCTTTGGGCAGATTTCCACTTTTTTAATCTTAGGTGCCAGACCTCTAGATATCCATATTTGGTCGATTCTTGTCCATGTCAGTTGGGCTTCAGAAAAGAATGTTCCTTCTCTTCCCAAGGGGTTCTTTGTTCTCCAAATATCAATCAAGTCCATATTGTCAGTTAGTTCAAAAAAGGTCTTTGGTAGTCTGCCATCCTTTGTTACATTTTGACTTTGTGACTTATCCATGTTGGTTGATACGACCCCATTCATATCTCCCATCATAATGATGTTGTCATAGTCCAGATAATCCAGCATGCTCTCATGCAGCTTCTTGTAAAATTCCGATTTCCCCTCATTTGGTGCATAAATTCCTAATATTAAAAACTTCTCTCCTTGGTGTTGTATCTCAATTGCCAAAATTCTTCCTTGTTCATCTTTAAATAAAAATTTTGGTGACAGGCTCTCCTTTGCATATATCGCCACTCCTCTTTTCTTAACTCGGCCCGAAGAGATAAATTCTTGGCCTAATCTTTTGTTTATTAACACTTTTCTATGGAGCCTAGTCACATGTGTTTCTTGCAAGCAAACAATGTCCAATTGTTCTTTTTTCAATATGTGAAATATTCTTCTTCTTTTTTCCGGGGAATTGGCGCCATTAATATTCCAACTCAAAAGTTGCAGAGACATCCTGAATAAATCTGTTATTGTTCTGGTGGTGGTATCTTTTTCTCTGAATCTTCAGTTTCCGAAGGTGGAGTTGGTCCAGGTCTCGGGGGTAGTTCAAGCCCTTTTTGAAGGTCTTCTCCGTAAGCAATCAAAAATTTGTCTCTATCTTCAGGTGATTTGATTTTAACCTTCTTCCCTCTGAAAGTAAAAGATAGTCCCTGAGGAAATTCCCACCTGAATATGATTGAGTTGCTCCTCAACAGTTTAACCAGTTCCAGATAGGTGGATCTAAGGTCGAAAATACAGTAATCCACCAAACATTAAAAGCTTCCCTAAACAGGGCCGCCTTCAGATGTCTTCTAAAAGTCAGGTAGTTGTTGTTCTCTTGGACATCTGGTGGGAGGGTGTTCCACAGGGCAGGTGCCACCACCGAGAAGGCCCTCTGCCTGGTTCCCTGTAACTTGGCTTCTCGCAGCGAGGGAACCTCCAGAAGGCCATTGGAGATGGACCCAGGTGTCCGGGCAGAACAATGGGGGTGGAGACGCTCCTTCAGGTATACTGGACCGAGACCGTTTAGGGCTTTAAAGGTCAGCATCAACACTTTGAATTGTGCTCGGAAACGTACTGGGAGCCAATGTAGGTCTTTCAAGACCAGTGTTATGTGGTCTCGGCAGCCGCTCCCAGTCACCAGTCTAGCTGCCGTGTTCTGGATTAATTGCAGTTTCCGAACTTCCGGGTTGGCGCCATCGCCGAATGGCGGACTCCCTCCGAGCCCCGGAGGGAGCCTGCTCGGCAGGGGCTGGGTCCTACCGCACCGGCGATGTGGGGACCCTTAAAAACCACGGCCACGGAGGCCGTGGACATGGAGACTCGGCTGGCACCGCTAGCGCCCTCCCGACTCGTGAAGGAGCCTTTTTAAAGGCTACGGATCGGGTGCCGGGGAGAAGCATGGTGCTTTGAGTCCTCTGCTATCCCTGCCGAGCGAAGCCGCATGCCATCCGGCGGAGAGCGCTGACTTCTTCCATTGAGAATTCGGACTTTCAACAACAACCCGTGAGTAATTTGGAAACCGGGCTTAAAAGGAGAAAAAAAGAATTTTTTTTCGGATTTGATACGAGCGGGGGGGGATCCAAAAAGGAAGTCAGTCCCCCTCCCTACTGTAAACCTTCCAAAACAAGGACTGGGAAACCAAGGTCCAAAAAGAATTCTATTGCTGATAAAAACTAAGAATTCCACGATGGGAAATTACAAGAACTGTGCTGGAGGAAGAATTGAGGGAGAAGGAAAACGTAACCCCCCCCCCCCCCGGGAACCGGGGTGATTGAGGAGAGAGCCTGGCGAAAAGCGAAGGAGATTTTGACAGCTGTCAAAGTAGCTGTCAAAGTCGGAAATTCAAAGAGGACCTTAATACGAGGACTTTGCTGGTTAAATTTTGTTACAATTAGTTACAACCCGTTAAAACTTGGATACAAAATGGCGAAAACATGGATAACATTCGGACTTTTGGACTAGAGAAAACAAAGTCACAATAATCCCCTAGAGGAGCTTCGGGACATTACAAAGAAGGTCGTAAGTGGAAAAATACCATCGGAATTTTACAGGACTGGTTATCTTCTGGGAAAGCTGCAAAACGGAAACAATATTGTGTCTACAGGGTGTCCAGCTAAAGGAGACAATAGAATTTTCTATTGAAGAAAGGAAGGGACTGAACGCAAGTTTTTGTTCCTGAATAACAATAACCCCTGCAGACTTACTAAATTTCTGAACTAGAACGTTTTAGCAGCGGAACAAGAGGAAACTGGACTACAACTTGGAAAGAACAATAGGGGGAGCGTTATTAAAGATTTGATGCTAAATGGTTTAAAAATAACTCTAAAAATAATTATAAAAAGAAAAAGCCAGCAAGGAGTTGGGGGAAAAATGTGATTTATGGACTTTAAAAATTCCAGGCAGACAACATGGATTGGTGGTCAGGGGGAAACTAAACCGGGGACGGGGGGGGGGGGGGGGAAATAGAATCCAAAGGCGTGTCAACTATTTTCTGAATTGGTTTTCTTTTACTTACTATACTTTCTATTTTTTATTTTCTTATATTTCTATTGTGTGGGGTGTCTTTATCATTAAAAAAAAGGGAAATTGTGGAATGGAAAGGGGGTGGGCCCTGGGGAAAGAACTTTTGTTTTGTTAGTAAGGGTATTGATGGGGATTGTACAAATTTAAACTTAAATTCGACTAATGGTTTAAACAAACTAAGTTTTAATTAGAACTGAGAGCTTGTGGAGCCAACAACACGATAGGGGAATATGGTAGGGGTGGGGGAAAGAGGGAGTCCCGGAAAGTGGGTGTATGAAAAGAAGGCTTTGAATGTACTTTAATCTTTTCTTTCTGTATTTCTGAAAATCTTAATAAATATTATTTAAAATAATAATAATAATAATTGCAGTTTCCGAGTCACCTTCAAAGGTAGCCCCATGTAGAGCACATGGCAGTAGTCCAAGCGGAAGATAACTAGAGCATGCACCACTCTGGCGAGACAGTCTGCAGGCAGGGAGGGTCACATCCTGCGTACCAGATGGAGCTGGTAAACAGCTGCCCTGGACACAGAATTGACCTGCGCCTCCGTGGACAGCTGAAGGAGAAAAATAATCATTTCCTTAATAACATTTTAAATAGCGTATTTAAGTAAGACAATAAAATTATAGCATATGTGTAATGCGAATTGGGGTTGCTTGTGCGTAAATTCCAAACTGCTCCGAGCTGGTTGTATAGCTGGACCTTTCCCCGGTTTGACAGCCCTAACAGCGCGACTGTCTCAGTCACTGGCAGAATCCGTCAGTGGGCGTTTCCTAAACTTCTTCCAACATAAGAATTCCTTAACAGCAAGTCTCCGCCTCGCTTCTCTGCGCAGAAGCCTTCTGCGCAGAGTGGGCGTGCCAAGCGGTGGTCCTGCACTCTCCTCACTGATCTCACTGGAAGAGTCTCAGAGCCTCCCCTCCGAAGTACTCTCAGCCTCTCCTTTCTTCCTGGTGTCACCTTGGTTTCCTTCCCCAGCGGAAGCTCTCTCTCTCTCTCCTTGCTGGTTCCCTCTCCGGCATCATTAGCTAGCCTTACCTCTCCACTCGGCTCCGATGTCAGTTCCCTGACATCCACCTCCCTCCCAGGGCCCTCCCCCTCCCCCGTCCGTTCCTTGGACGGTGACGCAGGGAACCCCTGGAAGGAGCTATCCCCTCCCTCTGATGATTCAAACACCGCTCTCCACCTGCTGCTGTCTCTTCCCGCTCCCCAATCTCCCCAGTCGGATTCCTCTCCCTCGGATAACTCCCCTTCCTCCTCTTCGGAGGCGGGAAATCCCACAAACTCTTCTTCATCATCCGTGGGACCAAATTGTTCCACCCAGAACCTCCCTAGTGGTTTCGGCTTCCTAGGGAACCTGCGATGAAACTCCTCCTGCAGATACTCATCCCTAATCTCTTCTGCTGGAACCCATGTGTTTTCCGATTCTGACTCCCCCTCCCAAGCCACCTAATATTCCACTCGCCTCCCTCTCCACCTTGAATCGAGAATTTCAGCTGCATGACCACTGAGTTCCCTTTCCTCCATTTGTGGATGCAGGGGTGTTTCTCTTTGTTGACCCAGAAATCCCCTCCCCTCCCTGAACGGTGAGAGTAAGGACCTGTGGAACACCGGGTGCAGTTTCACCCGGTGTTCCACAGGTCCCACGGCTCGCTCTCTCTCCTTGCTGGTTCCCTCTCCGGCATCATTAGGGAGCCTTACCTCTCCACTTGGCTCCGATGTCAGTTCCCTGACAGTAACAATCAATTGTTCCAAATGTATTTGATATAAATGTATTCGAGTGTATACTTTTATGGGAAAATGTAGCTAGGAAAATGTGGCGATATATATATATTGCTTATAGTGCCT
Source organism: Podarcis gaigeae (assembly GCF_964106915.1). NCBI lineage: Eukaryota > Metazoa > Chordata > Lepidosauria > Squamata > Lacertidae > Podarcis > Podarcis gaigeae. Next base: position 8,622,768 of record NC_139695.1, on the reverse strand, counting down.
TTGAATGGTCAAAGTTCCACCTTCTATTCTTTCATGAGCTGCCAAAAACACGCTCCACACCACACTGCCATCTACTGGGTCTACAAATGATACCATGAATACACACAAATACAAGCTCTAAAATAAATTAGTTTTATTTTCCCATAAGTATGCAAACCTAAGACTATCACACCCGAATTGATAGCTCTGCAGAACAGGATTTCCCCCCCTCCCTCCATCGGATAGCTGCCTGCGCGGCTGTCTTTGAGGGGGGTGGAGGGAGGAACGGGCGGGGTCAACATCCGATAGCTGCCTGCCTGCCTGCCTGCCTGAACATGCCGTGCCCCCGGGGGGCGCTGCGACTGGCGCCCATTGGGAAGGAACAAGACAGGAAAAGGAAGGAAAAGGGAGAGGTATTTTTAAGGCCCCACTTTTCACATGGTGTCCTGTTGTGTGGTCGGAAAGTACTCTTTATTGTTTGATTTGGGTTAATATCAGAATAAAAGCAAGTTCCTTCAAAATAACACATTCCTTTTTATCTTACCAATTTCTCATATTGTAAGAAGCGGAAGAAGAAACCATAGAGAGCATTCATATTTTCCTTCTGATCAATGAAGTCAAACATTAGAATTATCCGTTTTAGAATGAGCACCTATAGGGAGAAGACAGATCTCAGTAAGCCAAAGCAAGGCCAAGACAACAAACCCCTTCTGGAATATGCTCAGCGTGTACAACATCTAGCTGAATCATCACCAGGATAACGAAGTCAGACTGGGGGAAATATCATTCTTCAGAACCAAGACATCATTACCATGCTTTCCAAGTTACATGAAAGTCACTAGAACACTTGCGAGCACAGAGCCAAGACACAGCTGAAATAAGAGCAAAAGACGGAGTTTGGCCTCATTAGGTCCCCCTACCACGAACTCCTTAGGTGGGCCACCCTGCGTCCGCCTTGGCATCGCGCCTCGCTATTCTGCAACTCGAGATAACACTGAACTGCTCTGCAGGGTTGTTGTAAGGATTGCAAGTTAAGGCATCCAAAGTGCCTTTGAACATTGAAAAGCCCCTGGTCAATGCTTTGAACTACTGTCGCTTTAAAAAGGAAACTCTGATTAGTAAGAGTTTGGGGAATTAAAAATTGGTTTGTTCTGGGGGCGCTGAAGCTGTGTTCTGGCTTGAAAAGCCAGTGAGACCACTGGGCCATCTAGTTCTGTATGGTCTGCCACAGCCAGCAGCTGCTCTCCAGTGGGCCACCCCGAGCCATTTCCTGTATAGCGTTCTACATCCCATATAGTCCTGCTTCTTCCAGCTCAATTCAGTTCATTCTGCAACTGTGTAAGTTAGGCCGCATCTGCTTTATGCATTCAAAGCACCATCATGCCCCTTGACATGCTAACAGTTGCATCTTTGTATTCAATCCCTTCAGCACCTTGGACAGCAGTCTCTCAAGGCTCAGCCACAGTTACCTTGTGCCCCATGCTTCCTAGGCCCAGGTCCGTGCTTTAAAGGCACTGTGTCCGAGTGTTTTGTTGTCCCAGGGCTTTCTAATTTTCAGCATCCCTTTCCAGGGCAGCTTTATTTATTTCATGTCTGAAAGGAGTCCTCTGTGCGTGGCAAAGGCTTCTTGCTGGGACAATAGGATTCTGCCTTATACTGAGTCCCACTATGGCTCTATCTAGCTCAGTCTTGTCCACAATGGATGGCAAAAACTCTCCAGGGTTTCAGACAGAGGACATTCTATTTTTTTTATATATATATAATATTTATTCAGAGTTTGAAGATTACAAAAAAAGAAAAAAGAAATACAAAAGACAAAAAGTACAAAAATCATTTAGAAAAGGGGAAAAAAGAAAAGAAAAACAAGTTAAACCTTTACATAACTTTCTTCTTTTACTTATTTCCTTGACCTTCTCACACCTCCCATTTTTGTATTCTAGTTCAGAAATTTTTATTTCAGCAAATCCTTCCAACCTTGTTTTTATCTTAATAATTTATTTTAATATATTGTAGTTTTACACTCTCTCTTTCATCAATTTCATCAGTTCATTTTTACTTAATCCTTTATATCATTTCTACCAAAACCACCTAGTTTTCTTTTTCCAACATCTTTCTAACAATCCTTAATTTTACGATATTTTTAAAGGTATACTTTAAATACTTATTCTTAGTACGTTTCCCTAGGGTCGAAAAAGATTCCATTCCACGAATTTCCCTACTCTCATTAAAAAAAAACAAAAAGGAAATTATATTATATACATATTGAGTTCCCAATTTCCAATCCACCCAAACCCCTTCCCGGTTTCAGTCCCCAGCATAAGTCCATCAATCTCAGAAAGCCATCAGCCCGGAGATCTCAAATCCGAGGCTCTTAAATCTCTTTCATGTCCCCTCTGCCAGTCTTTTTGATGATTTTTAGTATTAAAAGCCAAATCTCGGGGAAGCTCCAACCCAACAGCATCCACATTCCTTCCAGCCAAACCTCCATAATTGAAAATAGGGCCTATAAAATATTCCAAATCTTGTTTCATTCTCCTTTCAGATCCAAAGGTCCCCAAAGTTCCAACTTCCACCTGGATCAGATTTGTAATCCAAAGGTCATCTGGTCTCCACATAAGGGGATCTCTCCATTTTTCACTTTCCAATTCAGGCCAGGCTTCCATCTTCAAAAATTTATTTCTCCTTGTGACCATCATGTCAGGCTTCAAGTTGTAACTCGCCTTTTGCATTTGCAGGGTTACGGCTCCCCCTTTCTTCGCTTCGGAGACAACATAATTCTCCTTCTCTAATTTCCCTGTTTGTTCAGTTGAATAAAATTCCTGTGCCGAGTTCTTATCAAGTTCATTATTAGTACTCACTCTTGTTCCCAAAGTTGTAACATTTGTAGTCAAAACATTTATCTGACCTTGCAACTTTCCCAAGAGAAAGAATGTCCTATTCAATTCAAACTGAATTTCCTTCCCGACAGCCATTCTTAAACAGCCCAGGGTCGAAAAAAACTTCTCAGCTGGTCCTTGATGCAATATCCCAAAGCTCCCTCTAGGGGAACTTAAGTTTCTTTTCAATCCTTTCATCACAGACCCAAAGGTCCCACACGTTAAATTGTAACAGTCCTTCCTTCATTTAAAATACAAGCTTGTAGCAAATGTAGACAATAGAAACAAAGTCCTCTTTTTGTATCTTGACAGCTAACTTGACAGCTGTCAAATTGTTCTATTCCTCATCAGCGGGCTCTCACGGACCACTCCCGGGTCCGGGGGGGGGGGGCGGGTGGCACATCAAATCCCAAATTTTATTCTTCCCCTGCAGGCTCCCCTGCTTCCAAGAAAATTTTCTGATAGTCTCAATCAGTAGAATTAAAGTCCTTTACAAAAAAAAAAAAAAAAAAAACATCTCCACGACCTTAGTTGACAGGTTCTTTGCTTTAGATTATTTACAGAAAGGGGAGGCGGACTTCCTGTTTGGACCTTCCCCGATCGGTGCCAAATTTAAAGATATTTTAAGAATCCAATTTCCGTACTACTCACGGGTTGTTGTTTGAAATCCAAATGTCCACAGAAAAAAGTCAGCGCTCTCCGGCAATGGCTGTGCGGCTTCACTCCGCGAAAATAGCAGTCGATTCGAAACACCACGCCACTCACCCCGCATCACTTCGGAAGCCCCGAAAAGGGGTTTCCCTGTGAGTAGGGGGGGGCGCTCCTGGTGTCAGCCGAATCCCACATTCCTTTTTTTTTAAAAAAAAGTAAATATTTATTACAGTTTTCCAATTTAATACAAAAAGAAAAAAACAAACAAATACACAATTAAAACAAAACAAAACAAATATAATTCCCATTTCTTATTTCCATTACCTTATGTCCCAGACCTCCTCTCACCTCCCCCTTTTGTATTCCAGTTCAAATTCTTAATTCAGCAAATCCTTATTACGACTTAGTATAGCTTATTTTTAAATTATTATTCCACCTTTACATTACAGCTGATAACCATTTAATTTCAATCCAACATCATTCTAACATTCATTAATTTTACAATTTTTCTGTAGATAATCTCTGAATTTCCTCCAATCTTCTTCCGCCGTGAATCCCACATTCCCAGGCTTCCTCCGCCTGGGATTCTTAAAGGGTCTCCGCCTTCGCCGCGGCGGCAAGACCCGATTTTTGCGGAGCAGGTTTCTCTGAGTCAAAGGAAATCCGCCATTGCCGATGGCGCTAACCCAGAAGTCCAGACATAGGCCATTCTAGCTGGAGATACAACAGATTGAATCGGAGAGCTTCTGCATGTAAGCAGCTGCTTTACCACTAAGCTATGGCCCTTCTCCCATTGCTTCTGCCCTGAATGAACTGCAGGCCTGTCCTCCAGTCCTCCCAAAACTCTCTTTTGTGGCTACACTCTGCAGGAGGTCATTGGTTGCAGAAGTTGAGCTGTCTGCACAAGTGACTGAATCCGTGAGAAGGCTGATCTGTAATTAAATGCTGACTTTCAGGCATCTCTTGAAGACCTTTTCTATGCCAACAGCTCTGTGCTATCATTTAAACATTTAATGAGCACCCAGACATTTGAATTCTTTGGACTGATTTTAATGTCCACCCTCCACCCGCTTTTGTACATTGCCGTATTTTATGACATGCCCTAGCTTCTGAGAAGCCTTTCGCTCAAACCAGTTAGACATGACATGAATTAGTCATTTTATCCACCCGGCATGTATGGAACAGACCCTGACGAATCAAATGACAAGGCATAATTAATCCCTCAGCTGAACTGAACAGGGAGCAGCAGCTGGGGTAGAACATGCAAACAAGAAATTATTAGTTCAAGGTACAGAAGCCCCAGAACACCCCAGCCACATGGAGTTAAGAATAGCAATTCCAGATTAAAGGGCTTGCATCTGAGACATTTGTTCCTTCCTTTTTGCCAAGACAGGTGACGTTCCTACGAATACATTGGAAATTTTGAAAGGATCGTGGGCAATTCTCCTCCACAGCTGAAGATCCAGAGCTATCTGAAGAGGGGGAAATACCAGGTCTTGCTCAGCTGGAGATGTCTTATTTCCTTTTTAGATATAAGCTAATGAGAATTTTAGGCTGCCGGGGTGGGGCAAAATCTGAAGATGGGAAAAATGATATCACTGGCAGTCACATGGGAGGCTGCTGAAAATGCACATGGAGAAACAATGTATATATGAGAAGCACTTTTATTGGGTGTTGGGAAGAAATAAGAGCATGTGTTCGAAGATGTTTGGAAGCAACTGATTCATTCTACTTAAACTTCTGTAGAAGGGCTTTATGCCTCCAGTAGCTGTGGTTTCACTTGCGATCTGCAGTTAATGGCTTGTGTTTTGTCTCCAAGGAAATATGTGATAGAGTTAGCAATTGGAATTGATGTCAAACTAAAAGTGTTCTCTCTCCTCCACCCTTCTCTGGAGATCAATTGGTGCTATACACTCATTAGCAGATGAATCATACCCTCAATCACAACTATTCAGCTGGATAAATATGTAATGGAAAACACCAATGTTGTCCACATGTACTGTGTAAAGAGTAAAAATAAAATTAATAAAAAAAAAAAAGAGAAACAATGGGTCCTTGTACTGAGGGGACTGTTTGACCTGCAGGAGGAAGCCAGTTGTTGAAAGGGAACATGGATCTGAGAAGGAGCTTAGAGGGAGATTTCAACATCCAGCTGGAGCCATCAATGGCAGTTTGTTACTAGTTCGGAGTTGGGGACTCTTTTTCAGTCTTAAGGGCCATATTCTCCTCTGGGAAACCTTCCAGGGGCCGTGTGCCTGTGGTGGAAGGGGCCACAGGTGAAAGTGGGTGGAGTGATGAATGTAAACTTTGGTTTCCTAAGGGAGGCTGGTTTCTACACACATTCAACTCTCCACTCTCTGTCCTTCATGACTCAAGGTTGCGAGGGGAGGGGTAGTGTCAGTGTTTGTAAAAAGCAAAAAAAAGAAGGAAAGGGTTCTGACCTCCCTTTGTCTCCTCAGCCTGGTCCTCGGACCCTTTTCTGCATAAAAGAGTCCACGAGAATATCCTTGCAGAGTTTTATTCTTAAAAGTCTTTGTGCAAAACTCAACTGAATAACTATACACAGCAGCACTAACTAACTAACTAACTAACTAACGAACCAACCAACCCAACCTCAACCTCCAGCAACCAAACTAACATTTCTCACTCTATATATACAACTTGGTGCAGGCCGCTGAGTCATGCTGACCCAGCTTTATTTGCATTAAAGAAACAGCAGCCATTTTAGCCGTGACACCCCTTCTGTTTCTTAAATGCAAAAAACCCCAACAGAAACAATCTGTTGTTTCTGTTGAAACAGAAACAGAATACATTATATACATAAACCCAGTTTTGTCATCAATTCATTATGGCATGTTGCTGGCAAAGGCTTGGTAAACAAATCAGCAATATTATCTTGTGATTGACAATACTCCAGTTTGATTACCCCATTCTGTACACAATCTCTAACATTCGCATGACGGATAGCAATATGTTTTGATGCAGATTTCATTATTTCTGAGCCCGCTAATGCAATGCATGATTGGCTATCTTCATATACTTGGATAGGCAAATCTACTTAACAATCTAGATCTTTTAGTATCTGTATAAACCACAGGATTTCGTTGCATGCTAGTGATAGGCTCCCATATTCTGCCTCACAGGATGAGGTCACAACAAATCCTTGTTTCTTTGACCTCCACCCAACTATGGAATTGGCAAACATCATGGCCATTCCACTGTTACCGGTAAGCAAGCTCCGAGGACAGTGAGAGGGGCCAGCCTCTATGGAGGGGGCCTTGCAAACCAACAATTGGTAGCAGAGCCTCGATGGTTGCAACAACAAGACGTCTGAGCACCAAGTGGGAGATGGTTTTTTTGCTGATAAGCAGTGATCCACGTACCTCTGAGATGCTGATTTGTAAATACCATTACAAACTTGGAAGTGGAAGGAAAGAATATTCAGAATCCAGTGGAGATTAGAAAGTGTTTCCAGAGGTACTTTAAACAATTATATACACAAGAGACGCAGAAAGAGATGGACATTGATTGATTTTTGAAAACAAATGGATTAAAAAAAATCTCTCAAGAAAATAAGCTAATGTTGAATTGCAAAATAACGGAGCAGGAGGTAGAAAGGGCCATTCAGAGCATGCAATTAGGCAAATCGCCAGGACCTGATGGTTTGACTTCAAGCTATTATAGATTCCTGAAAGAATGGTTAGTACAACCTTTAAAGCAAGTCTGTAATGAAATTTTGGAAGCGGAAAAGGCACCAGAGTCGTGGAAGGAGGCTTATATTACACTTATACCGAAAACAGAGTCTGAGAAGACACAGCTTAAGAACTACCGCCCCATATCTTTGCTTAATGTGGATTACAAAATTTTTGCTATTTTGGCTGATATTAATATATATATATTATATTATATATATAATAAGTAAAGGTAAAGGTACCCCTGCCCGTACGGGCCAGTCTTGCCAGACTCTAGGGTTGTGCGCTCATCTCACTCTATAGGCCGGGAGCCAGTGCTGTCCGCAGACACTTCCGGGTCACGTGGCCAGCGTGACAAGCTGAATCTGGCGAGCCAGCGCTGCACACGGAACGCCGTTTACCTTCCCACTAGTAAGCGGTCCCTATTTATCTACTTGCACCCGGGGGTGCTTTCGAACTGCTAGGTTGGCAGGCGCTGGGACCGAACGACGGGAGCGCACCCCGCCGCGGGGATTCGAACTGCCAACCTTTCGATCGGCAAGTCCTAGGTGCTGAGGCTTTTACCCACAGCGCCACCCGCGTCCCAATATATATATTATATTGTCAGGGGTTCAGAAGGAGAGACACAGGAGGGGGAGCAAATGGAGAGTGAGGAGGAGGAGTACGAGGGGGGCGCAGGCAGTGACAGTGGCCAGAGTTATTCCACAAGCCTCTCTAGCGAATCGGAGGACTCACAGAAGGGAGCGCCGGTGGCCAGAGCAAGGGAGATTCCAAGGGAGAAACCTCAAGAGGGAGGGGCCAGCGGGGAGTCCCTGAACAGCAGCTGGAGATCAGGGCCAGCGTCTCCACCAGAGCGCAGTGGGGAGGGGGAGTCCCAGGAGTCGGGACCAGTGCCCTCACCACCAGAGGGAGGAGAGGAGTCAGGTTTGGCAACACCCACATCAGGAAGCGGGGAAACGGTCAGAAGGAAAGTCACCGGCTGGGCGCGCGCGCCAAGTTCAAATGTACAGGAGCGCGGCACAGCGGGGAGCCCGGGAAGGGAGCCAGGTCCTAAAGCCCGCCGGAGGGAGGGGCAAGACTCAGGAGGCTCCGCGTCAGAGGAGTCCAGGAAGGAGGGAACCCCAGAGGGCAGAAGGACCCAACGCAGGAAAGAGCAGCGCAAGAGGTGGAGCCGGGCTAGAATCTTAAACTGGTGTGGGTGGAGCAGTGAGTCAGAGGGGACTTAGCCGGTCTAGCGTTAAGACGTGGGCCTGCGCGCCCAGAGCTTGGAAATGGAAACTAAACTTCAATAAAGACTTTTGTATATAATATCCACTGGGCGTTGGTCCTCTGTGAGCTGGGACCTAGCGGCAGTCCTGACAGTAAGTCCCCTCTCCATTTTCACCAATTTTGCAACCTCGTGGAGTGCGGGAAAGCAGCGAGGGGTGAAGATTGGTGCTTCGCGAGCTCACGAAAAACAGGGAAATGACTACCGAAGAGAGGATAGCGAGTTTGCAAAACGCAGTGACGCAGTTGACTGCAGAAATTGCGGCTTCCAGAAAGAAAGAACAGGAAGCAGCTGCTGCCTGCCAGGATCTGCGAACCAGGTTAGAAGTGCTAAGTACACAGAGGCTACCCGCCACCAGACCAGAAGGGATTGGGCTGGGAAACAGAGGAGGGAGCCTGGTATCTCACTTCAATGGGGACCTGCAGGAGTATCCTAACTTCAGAGCAGATGTGATTTATGCATTGCAGCTGCTTGACAAAGACTTTAAAAATGAGGAAGAGAGAGTGGGATTTATTATTTCGCATTTACGGGGGGAGGCAAAATCGTGGCTGCGCAATCTATGGAGAGACAAGGATCCAGCCCTCCAAAATGCGGCTGCCTTCATTAAAGTGATGGATGCGTGTTTTTTATCTGAGATTGATGTGGATATCGCTAGGAGGGAGATTCACGGACTAAGACAAGGTAAAGCCACTGTGAGGCAATATCATTCACGTTTTTTCGGATTGGTGAATGTACTAGCCTGGGAGAAAGAATCGCCTGCCGTCAGAGACCTGTTCTGGGAGGGGTTGAGCGGAGCTGTGAAAGACGAGATCGCAAGGGGGGGAAGACCCCAAACCACCAAGGAAGTGGTGGAACGGGCACTCTCCATTGGGGTTCGGTTGGAAGGACGCCCTTGGGGCAGGGAGGAAGGGCATTTGGGATGCACGCCAGCGAGAGGACTGCCTCCCTTCCCCAAGGAGGCGGCGCGCGCTCGATCCATGCCTCCGCTGGGAGGGGGAGAGGAGCCGATGGAGATAGGTGGTGCTAAGGCTCACTCCACAGTCGGAGCCCTAACTCCGGGAGCAGTCAAGATGAAGCCTCCTAGAGGAACCAGGAAGTGCTACATCTGCGACAGTGCTCAGCATATGGCAAAAGAGTGTCCCCAGCGGTTTCACAAGCATACTGCAGCCGCAGCGACAGTAACAGACGCAATTCAGCAGAGGGAGTCGCAGCAGGAAAACTCCACTGTCTGGCTGGAGATGGCGTCTCTGGGGACCAGCCAGACAAGTCAGTGAAGCAATCCCCAGGGATCTTACAGCCCACCGACCCCCTCCCACCCAAACCAGTAGTGCAGCTCACCGCATCCCTTCAGCTCCCCAATGGGCTACTTGTGGAAATTCCCATCACCATCGACTCGGGGAGCAATGCAGATTTTATAGACATGCAGTTCCTCCAGCAACATGGCATAGCCCTTCTGCCAGCGGCGGTACCTCTGAAAGTCGTCACAGTGGACGGCAGGGAGCTACTGGGAGGGCAAGTGCTACAGCAGACGCCGCCAATGGTGATGCGCATTGGAAACCACCGTGAGGTCATCAGCTTCAACGTCACCCGCCTGTCAGACACGCCCATAGTGTTGGGAATGAGTTGGCTGGATAGGCACAGCCCGGCATTAGCTTGGTACCAGCGGCAACTGACCTTCGGCTCCTCTTACTGCGCAGAACACTGCATCCTGGCGGACTTGGAAGATGAGGGGCACGAGGATGGACCACAGCTGAACTTGGGCATGTTGCAAGCGGTGCCTAACAAATACAAGGAGTTTTTGGAGGTCTTCTGCGAGAAAGAGGCGGATAAGCTGCCACCCCACAGACCCTACGACTGCAAGATCGACCTCCTGCCCGGGGCGACGCTCCCGACGGGGAAACTGTACTCCATGTCTGAGGATGAATTGCAAGAGCTCAGGGAGTTCATAGATCACAACCTGAAGCGGGGATTCATCCGGGAGTCCAAGGCGGCAGGAGGCAGTCCCGTGTTCTTTGTAAAGAAGCGGGACACGCCCCAAAAGAGGCTGGTCGTTGATTTCCGCTTCTTGAACCTCAAGACCAAGCCCTCAGCCTTCCCTATGCCCAAGATCGATGACCTGCTGGCGACGGTGAGGAAGGGTCGCATCTTTACCAAGTTGGATCTGCGCGGAGCGTACAATCTCATTCGCGTACGGGAAGGCGACGAGTGGAAAACAACCATGTTTACGCCGCTGGGCACTTATGAATACAGAGTTATGCCTTTTGGATTAAAAAATGGTTCCCACTGCTTTCAAGCATTCATGCATCATGTCTTGGCGGGTCTCCTCTACAAGAAGTGCGTCTGCTTCCTGGATGACATCCTAATCTTCTCGGAATCGCCGGAGGCTCACGAGAGAGATGTTAGGGAAGTTCTGCAGAGGCTGCGGGAGCACAGGCTGTACGCCAAGCTGGAGAAGTGCCAGTTCGACAAGACGGAGGTGGATTTCTTGGGCTACAAACTGTCCGACAAGGGACTGGCTATGGACGGTGCCAAGGTACGTGCAGTACTGGATTGGAAGAGCCCACGCAATAGGAAGGAAGTACAGAGGTTTGTCGGTTTTGCCAACTTTTATCGCAAGTTCATCAAGGGTTTCGCCATGCAGACAGCGGCCATCACCGACACCCTCAGTTCCAAGAAGAAGAGGTTCATCTGGACGGAGCAGGCAGAGCAGTCCTTTCAGAAGCTCAAGCAGCTCTTCGCTTCCGAAGAGAACCTACTGCACGTAAATCCCAGCAGGCCCATGAGAGTGGAGACGGACGCCTCAGACAGGGCCGTGGGAGCCGTTCTGTTGCAGCAAGACCACCAGGGGGACTGGAGGCCGTGCGCTTTCTACTCCAGAAAACTCAGCAGAGCGGAGCAGAACTACACCATTTGGGACAGGGAGTTGCTGGCCATACATGCAGCCTTCAAGGCGTGGCGGCACTTCCTCGTCGGAGCCAAGCACACGGTGCAGGTCCGCACAGACCATAAGAACTTGGAGTACTGGCGCACGGCGAGGTTCCTGAACCAGCGACACATCCGCTGGGCGGAGTTCTTTGCAGATTTCGACTTCAGAATTGAGTACATCCCAGGAAACAGCAACGTCTTGGCGGACGCGCTGTCCAGAAAACCGCAGTATCTGGAGGCAGAGGCACCGGCGGCGGCCAAGCACATTTTCACACCACAGGCGTGGGCATGCACGTCAGCCACGGTGGACCTGGACGCGGTGCGCCGCGCGCTGCAAACGGACTCGTTCGCCCGAGCCAAGATGGAGGAGGTGTGCAGTGGCAAGGCGAGGGGCGACGAATTCCAAGTGCGCGACGGCCTGCTCCTACGCAAGGGAGTCCTCTACGTACCAGGAGACAGCCTCCGCGCGAAGGTCCTGCAACAGCTGCACGACGCGCCCAGCGCGGGGCACTTCGGCAAGGAGAAGACGGTGGACTTAGTAGCCAGAGACATTTGGTGGCCTAAGATGCGGGGGGATGTCGCGGACTATGTCAATAGGTGCGACACCTGCCAAAGGGCTAAGCCTGTGCACCAGCCGCCGGCGGGCCTGTTGGAACCGCTACAGACACCGTTCGTACCGTGGGAGAGGGTGGCCCTGGACTTTGTCACAGATCTACCCAGCTCAAGGGGCAAGACGGCAGTGCTCGTGGTAGTGGACCTGTTCACCAAGATGGCCCACTTCATTCCGTGCGCGAAGGTGGCCACGGCCGAGCAGACCGCTAAGATGTTCATAGACCACGTGTTCAAGGTGCACAGCCTACCACGGTCTATTTTGTCCGACCGGGGGCGCCAGTTCATCTCCAACTTCTGGCAAAAGCTGATGGGATTCCTGAACGTCAAGGTCAGCCTGGCGTCGGCGAGACACCCGCAAACTAACGGGCAGGCGGAAAGGGTCAACGCCATCATGCAGCAGTACCTGAGATGCTACGCGAACCAGCAGCCATCGACCTGGGTGGACTATCTACCGTTGGCCGAGTTTGCCTACAACAACACGAAGCACGGGTCCACGGGGGTGACCCCATTTTTCGCCAACTACGGGAGGCATCCCAGAACCTTCCCGGGTCTGGACACAGTGCGGGAGGGGGAGCCACAGGGAGCAGAGGAAGTGGCAGCGGAGTTGCAGGAGATCCACGAGCAGCTCAGGAGGCAGTTAGAGTTGGCAAAACAGGCTTACAAAGTGCAGCCAGATCGACACAGGAGGGTTGGGGAGGACATCCAGGTGGGAGACTGGGTCTGGTTGGCAGCACAAGCAGTTCCAGCCAGATCGTTAGCCAAGAAGAAACTAGGGCACAAGCAGCTAGGGCCTTACCAAGTAGAGGCGCAGATCAACCCAGTGGCCTTCCGGTTGGCACTCCCGGAGGGTTCCAGAATGCACCCGGTCTTTCATAGATCAGTGCTCACGCCCTACAGAGAGCCCCACAGGTTTCAAGCACCGGGGAAGGCGCCAGACCCGCTCAGAGAAGCGCCCAAAAAAGGGGGGTCGCCGAAAGGGGAGCCACTTAATGAAGCCACTGAGATTTTAGACTCAAGGTGGGGGGAGGACGGGATTGAATATCTTCTCGCCACAGAGGACACCCCGGCCAGCGCCAACAGGTGGGTGCCGGATTACGCAGTGGAAGAGCAGTTGCTCAAGGAAGAATTCCACACACTTTTCCCGCACAAGCCTATGCCGGCGGGCTTTTTCGAGGATTGTTTGTTCACACCCACACTCTCGGCCAGCACTTTCCGGGGTTTCTCGTCAGCTGAGGACTCGGCTCCGGGAGGCAGCTCTCCGGAGGGATCACTTTCAGGTTTTGGCACGGGGGATCTTATTGGTGGGAGGACCAACCCGAAGTGGGCTGGCGCAGAGACATGCCGAAGGGGCCCTGGGAGGTGGACCCCCATCAAGCAACAGGGGGAGGAGGGCTCTTGGGTGATTTGGGGTCGAGCGCAGAGTTCGAGCACACCGCGCAGGAGATGGAAGCGGAGGAGGTCGTCGTCGACGAGCCCATGGGGGACTTCCCGGACTTATCTCGATGGTTGCAAGCCTCAGGGGACGAGCTGTATCCTGGACTCACCCCTACAACAATGGAGCACCCGGAACCCGCACCGGAAGAGGGGGAGGGGGGAAGGGGGGGCTTCGAGGGGGGGATGGATGTCAGGGGTTCAGAAGGAGAGACACAGGAGGGGGAGCAAATGGAGAGTGAGGAGGAGGAGTACGAGGGGGGCGCAGGCAGTGACAGTGGCCAGAGTTATTCCACAAGCCTCTCTAGCGAATCGGAGGACTCACAGAAGGGAGCGCCGGTGGCCAGAGCAAGGGAGATTCCAAGGGAGAAACCTCAAGAGGGAGGGGCCAGCGGGGAGTCCCTGAACAGCAGCTGGAGATCAGGGCCAGCGTCTCCACCAGAGCGCAGTGGGGAGGGGGAGTCCCAGGAGTCGGGACCAGTGCCCTCACCACCAGAGGGAGGAGAGGAGTCAGGTTTGGCAACACCCACATCAGGAAGCGGGGAAACGGTCAGAAGGAAAGTCACCGGCTGGGCGCGCGCGCCAAGTTCAAATGTACAGGAGCGCGGCACAGCGGGGAGCCCGGGAAGGGAGCCAGGTCCTAAAGCCCGCCGGAGGGAGGGGCAAGACTCAGGAGGCTCCGCGTCAGAGGAGTCCAGGAAGGAGGGAACCCCAGAGGGCAGAAGGACCCAACGCAGGAAAGAGCAGCGCAAGAGGTGGAGCCGGGCTAGAATCTTAAACTGGTGTGGGTGGAGCAGTGAGTCAGAGGGGACTTAGCCGGTCTAGCGTTAAGACGTGGGCCTGCGCGCCCAGAGCTTGGAAATGGAAACTAAACTTCAATAAAGACTTTTGTATATAATATCCACTGGGCGTTGGTCCTCTGTGAGCTGGGACCTAGCGGCAGTCCTGACATATATATATATATATAATATATATATATATATATATATATATATTAATAGAAGAAATCCATAAAGATCAAGCGGGCTTTCTCCCTGGTAGACATTTGTCTGACAATACGAGGAATATAATTAATATTTTAGAAAAACTACAAGTGAATATAAATACTAAAGCAGTTTTAATATTTGTGGACGCGGAGAAAGCCTTTGACAATATTTCCTGGAGCTTTATGAAGAAGAATCTACAGGGGGTGGGGGTTGGTCAAGGTTTTGGGAACGGTATAGGTGCAATTTACTCAGAGCAAAAGGCTAAATTAATTGTGAATAATGTTGTAACGGAAGAATTTAAGATAGAGAAAGGAACACGACAAGGTTGCCCAATCTCTCCATTGCTTTTTATATCGGTCCTGGAGGTTCTCTTAAATATGATTAGAAGGGACCAATTGGTTAAAGGTATACAAGTCGAAGCTAAACAGTACAAATTGAAAGCATTTGCCGATGATCTGGTTTTGACATTACAGGAGCCAGAATCTAGTACTAAAAGAGTATTGGAACTGATTCAAGAATTTGGTCAGGTAGCGAGATTCAAGTTGAACAAGATGACAACCAAGGTTTTAGAGAAAAATCTAACAGGGATTGAGAGAGAAAGGTTTCAGAAGGAGACAGGATTAACACTGGTTAAGAAAGTGAAATACCTAGGGGTTAACATAACTGCCACGAATGTGAATTTATTCAAAGATAATTATGAAAAATGTTGGATGGAAGTGAAAAAGGATTTAGAAATATGGTCAAATTTGAAGCTATCATTGCTAGGCCGAATTGCTGTGATAAAAATGAATGTTTTGCCAAGGATGTTGTTTTTGTTTCAAACATTGCAAATTGTGGATAAAATGGAGTGTTTCAAGAAGTGGCAGAGAGATATTTCTAAATTCGTCTGGCAGGGCAAGAAGCCTCGAATAAAATTTAAGATACTAACTGATGCTAAAGATAGAGGTGGATTTGCCCTGCCAGACTTAAAACTTTATTATGAATAAGCTGCTTTTTGCTGGCTGAGAGAATGGCTGCTTCTTGAAAACACTGACGTGCTGGATTTAGAAGGTTTATACAATGTATTTGGGTGGCATGCATATTTGTGGTATGACAAGGTCAATGCACATAAAGCGTTTAAAAACCATATTGTCAGAAAAGCACTGTTTAATGTTTGGATAAGATACAAGGATCTGCTTGAAAATAAAACCCCAAGGTGGCTGTCACCAATGGAAGCGAAGGCTCAGAAAAAGCTCAATATGGAGGCCAAATGGCCGAAATATTGGGAAATCTTGGAACAAGAGGGACGCAGATTAAAACTACAGAGTTTCGAAAAACTAAAAAATAGAGTACGAGATTGGCTTCATTATTATCAGATAATGGAGGCATATAATTTGGACAAAAAAATTGGCTTCCAGGTGGAAAAATCAAAATTGGAAACAGAATTGTTAGATCCTAAAATTAAGAATCTGTCAAGAATGTATAACTTGCTGTTGAAATGGAATACACAGGATGAAACGGTGAAATCTGCTATGATTAAATGGGCACAAGATTTTGGACATAACATTATGATGGCTGACTGGGAGCAGTTATGGACCACAGGTATGAAGTTTACGGCATGTAATTCCTTAAGAGAGAATATTATGAAAATGATTTACATGACACCAGTCAAGCTTGCAAAAATTTATCATTTGCCCGATAATAAGTGTTGGAAATGTAAAGAGACTTTCACCTTTGCTGGATGTGCCCAAGGATTAAGACTTTCTGGGAGATGATCTATAATGAAATGAATAAGGTATTTAAATATACCTTTCTGAAGAAACCAGAGGCCTTTCTCCTGGGCATGGTCGGCCAATCGGTACCAAAGAAGGATAGAATTTTCTTTATGTATGCTACAACAGCAGCAAGAATACTCATCGCAAAGTACTGGAAGACACAAGATCTACCCACCAGGGAAGAATGGCAGATGAAGTTGATGGACTATATGGAACTGGCAGAAATGACTGGCAGAATCCGAGACCAGGGAGAAGAGTCGGTGGAGAAAGATTGGAAGAAATTTAAAGACTACTTACAGAAACATTGTAAAATTAATGAATGTTAGAAAGATGTTGGAATGAACTTATGTGGTTTTAGCAGAAATGTTATAAAGGATCAGGAAAAAATAGATTGTTAATTGGTGAAACGAGGGAAAGTAAAGTTATATTATATTAAGATAAATTACAGGACAAAAATTGGAAAAGATGGAAAGGATTTGCTGAAATAGTTAACCGAACTAGAATACAAAAAAGGGAGGTGTGAGGAGGTCAAGGAAACAAGCTAACGAAAGGTAAGTTATGGGAAGATTCGATGTGTTTTGTTTTTTTTTAATGGATTTTATTTTTCTATTTTCGTATTTTCTTTTTCTTTTTTTCATATTACGATGTGTTGTTTTTGTTGTTGTTTAATATGATGTTTTTACTTTTTCTTTTTGTAACCCTTAAAACCTTAATAAATATTTTTTTAAAAAAAAAAAAAAGAGAGAGAGAGAGAGAGAGATGCTGATTTATGGCTGGATGGTGAACGCAAATTGAAAAGTCTTCGGTTCCCTGAGAAAAAGGCTCCTGTTTTGGATAAAACAGAGCGGAGAGCAGCCACATACTTCGCATTCCGGAGCTGATATGAAGTTCCATTGCTAAGCGACAAGATCGTGAGTACTTTTTGAGCTAAATTTATGGGCTGGTTAACTTTAAAAAGCATAGAGAGAAAAGATGCTTCAAAAGTGAAAGCAAGGCTGTGTTTTTCAGCGACGCTTGTTGTAAACAAACTGTTGGAAAGGTGACTTTCCAAAGCAGAGTGCAGCTTGCTGATAGCTGTTGGATTGCAGCGAAGGCTTATTGTTTACAGATTCTCGGAAAGGGAAAATTCCAGGCAGCTGGGCTGACTGCCAAGTGCAAGCAGCTTGTAAACAGCCCAATAGACTATTGGGTTTTCCAGCTTGTAGCTGAAGCTGCAGCTTGGGATTAAAGATGGCTCTGTTCTCTCAGAAACTGAATAGCCAAAACTGGCTAGAATGGTCATTTGCAATGGAATTCTTGCTGGTGGGACAGCAATTATGGGACTTAGTCCAAACTCCACAGCCTGTTGCTGTACAAGCACAGGGGAAGAAGGCTGCAGTTCAAAGTGAATTGAAGCAGCGTGTCCTGAGAATTTTGGCAGAAAATGTGGACGCTCATCTTGCACCAGTCCTAAAGGGTGCAGAAGAACCAAGGGTCGCTTGGGAGTCACTCCGCAAAGCTTGTGAAGCTGGGGTGGGAAGCAAGGACTGAGAATTGGTTGCACCAAAGGGGGAGAGCCAAGATGAAGCTAGCCAAATTCTTGAGAGCTCATCGAAAGCTGGGAGGAGCTTTGAGCCACAACAAGGAAGTGAAGGAACTGTTGCTGCTGTTGCTGATGATGATCCTAGCACTGCTGCAATGGCTGTTGCTGATGGGGGGAGTGAAGTTCGGAAATCAAACACCCCCACTACAATTGCTACAGAGGAGAAAGCTGTAGCTCAGAACGCTGTTCGTCAGGAGACACCACATCAGGAGAAAGGAGCTAGAAGGAGCTCTGTAAAGCCTCAGACTTCAAGCAAAGGTCGTACCCAGTCCCAGGCAAAACCAGATATGGCTTTGATGTCACTAAAAGCCACATCATCCGTGGTGAACTCATTTATTGTAGACACAGGATGCACGCAACACATGGCATCACGCCGGGAACTGTTTTTCAACGTTCGAGAAGCAACGCTTCACTGTGAAACTGGCCAATGGTCAGGAAATGGAAGCAACCGGGATCGGAACTGTGTATCTAGAAAGCCTGAACTTGACTATAAACAATGTTTATTTTGTTCCAGATTTAAAGTACAATTTGCTGAGTGTTTCTCAAATAACTAAGAAGAAACTGGTGTTATCCTATGATGAGGAAAGCTGCAAAATCTACAAAGATGGAGAGCTGTATCTTTCTGCGAGAGAGAAAGACGGACTGTATCTGCTGACATTTGAGGAATCGGACTATAAAATGTGTACAGCATGTGAATCTAAAATGCTTTCTCTTGCAGGTATCTCGAAAGAAGACCAGAGAGGAAAGGCAACAAGGATTAACAGTGTTTTTCAGCGAGTGTATGCTGATGTAATTGGTCCTTTAGCACCTTCTAGAGGCAGTGCAAAATACTATCTTGTATTTGTTGATCATTTTTCTCAATATGTATGGATTTACACATTGAGATCTCCCAGAGAAACCTTAGAAAGGTTTAAGAAGTTTTGTGATAAGGTTAAGAATATTCATGATGCTAATATTGATTTTCTTTTCACAGATGAGAAGCCAATTTTTCTTTCACAGGATTTTCAGGATTTCCTAGAGAAGCAAGGGATAGAGCACAAGGTTGCTGTTTCTGAAGCTGCATGGAACAAAACTGTCTGTGTAAAAGTGAACAAAGAGTTGCAAAATGGCATGAAGGCACAATTGCTGAGTTCAAACTTGCCACATGAGTTTTGGGCTGAATCTTTATCATGTTTTTGTTACTCTTGGGTGAGAAAGGTTTCAAAAGGTATGGAATGTTCTCCTTTTGAAAAGCTGTTTCACAGAAAACCTTCTGTCTCACATTTTAAGGTTTTTGGATCTCAAATCCGAACTGAAACTCCAGATGGGGTGAAGAATGCCAGAGGCATTTTTGTGGGTTATGAAAAGGGTCTCTACAGAGTAATTTTGTCTGAATCTGGTCAGGTGATTCTCACAAAATTTCTAGAGAGTGCTCCTGGACAGGAGAGAGTAATTTTTCACACATATCCCACTGCTGATGATTCAGATGATGAATTTGATTATTCTGATTATAGTGATACTGAAAGTGACACAGAGAGCTCAGAGAGTTCTGTTGGCACAGTCCTTGAGAAAGATTCACACACAAAAGCTAGATCTTCACAGGTTAAGGATGAACCACTGTTTACTATTGGAACTGGTTCTCCGAATAGTCCTGAGACTGAACCAGTCAGCAAAGAGGATCAGCACCTCATACGCAGGTCTGAGAGAATAACAAAGGGCGTACCACCAAAGAGGTATTCTCAAGAGTTTGCTAGTTCAGCTGTTGCATGTATTACTATTGTTGACAACTCAAGACAGGTTAAAGGTATGTCTAAGTCAGAGACAAAGACACAACAGGGAGTTGCTAAGCGTAACACAACATTTCCTAGCCAAGGTAATGCAGAAGCACTCATTCCTTGGAAAACAGACAACCAGAGAGTTACATTGGTGAAACCAGTGGCGGGTAGTTCCAAGGGTGGAACTGAAACAACAGGAGATTGTTATATGTATAACAACTGTTTGTTTTCTTTGGATCAAGCTTTGTCCGCAGCTAACGATGATTCATATGGGGGAGGATGTCAGTATATGGAAACATCACCGCTGCAGACGGTTTTTTTTTAAAAATAATAATATTTATTAGGTTTTCTCAAGAAAAAAAGACCACAAATATAACAAAAAGTAAACATCAAAGACAAAAAAAGAAAAATTACAACAATCAAAAATCAAAAATTCCACACAAAAAACAAAAGAATAAGAAAAATAAAAAAATAAAAATCTCTCCTTTCAAATTCTCAGCATTCTTTTACTTATTTTCCTGACTTCCTCTCACCTCCCTCCTTGTATTCCATTTTAAAATTAATTCAGCAAATTCATACCACCTGTCTTACCCTTATTTATCTTATCCTCAAATCTTTAAAGTTCTTAGATTTAAACCATTACTAAAGCCAATTACTTCCTTTCCAGCATCTCTTAATATTTCATTAGAATTACACTAATTCCATAAATAAAAATTTATTACAAAAACATTTCTCATTTTAAGTTTCTCCAGCGTCCCTTTTCCTGGTTCCGGATAATATCAGTCCTTAAGTCTTTAACCCTTGTCAATCCGGTCTTCTAATATCTGAGGCCCTCAAGTCACTTCCAAGCCCCCTCTGCGAGTTTTCTTGTTTCTGTTTGTAGTTACATAAATCCTTGTTCCCTGTTGTATTCTTTCGCATTTTCTTCTCTTTCTCTTTGGGGAGCCAGTCTCTGGAGGACTCTATGTAGTAAAATTCTTCATCTCCTTTTATCCAATTGTCCCATTCCCCAGTGTTGCACTCCCCAATGTTTAGTTTGTAATCCAAAGGGTAGTCATTCCAAAGATAATCTTCCACTTGTTTCACACCTAAGATAATAACTCTCTTAGGTCCACAATTTAACCAGTGTCCTACGAATTCCATCTCCCAATGTTGCAGCTTCTGATCCTGTAAAACTTGGAGACTCTGTGTCTTATGAGATACATTCATAACCTCATGCACTTGCCCTAAGTCAATGTCCTGGGTAGATTGTTGTGCAGTTTCTGTAACTGTACGTTCCATTGGCACCTCCTTGTTAACTGCAGCTAAAATGTATGCCGTCTCTTGATTCATAAGAGACACTTTCTCATCCATCTGTTGCAGCACATCATATATTTTGTCCAGGGCAGATAAAACTTCCTCTCTCATCATTCTGTCAAGGTCAGAAAGCTGGTCCCACGGTCTGATTTTCTCAGCTGCTATGTTCTCTTTGTAAAATAAAACAAAAGCACTGGTAGATCTCCTCTAGGAGGGGTAGTTACTTTTTAGCCTCCATTTTTACAGTGTATCCAGCAAGGGAAAATAAAAGTTACTTTCGATTTTCAGATATTTTGTTTCCTTTCAATCTAAAGCAAACAGGCAGAAGGCAGCATAGGACTTACTTTCCTTCCAACTCTATCTGTCAGTTTTCTTATATTCCTGTTATAGGCACCACCGACAATTTCTTTCCTTTCATTCCGTCCCCAGGTTAGGAACAGTGAAGACTTATTTTCTTAAATTACTCTCTGCAGGATTTGCAAAGTCATGATTTGTTTTCCCCCTATCCTCCTGCTGTCTAGGGGGGGATTTGGTAGTTAAAAGAGCAGGAAATTCCAGGCTGTCAATTTACGGCTTTTAGCTTATAAAGCCTTTGCTTTGATCTTTCTACAAAGAACAGAAGGCGGACTTCCTATTTTTACACCTTCCCATCTCGGCTCTAATTCAACGGTATAATTTTGACCTACAAGTTACAATTGTCCTACTCACGGGTTGTTGTTTGAAATCCGAATTAGCATAGGAAAAAGGACAGCGCTCTCCGACTTTGGCTGTGCAGCTTCACTCCACAGAAGTAGTGATTGACTCTCAGACCACGCCAACCCCCGTCTCACTCCGGAGCCCTTTGTAGAGCTCCTTTGCCAAACAGAGGGGCGCAAACGGTGCCCGCCGAGTCCCACGGTCGCAGGCTTCTTCCGTCTGCGATTTTTGAAAGGGTCCCCGCTTCGCTGCAGCGGTAAGACCCAGTTTCTGTGGAGCTGTATCCCCCTGAATCAGGGGGAATCCGCCATTGTCGGAGGCGCCGCCTCCGGAAGTCTCCCGCTGCAGACAGTTTGTTGACATCACATGATGCGCTTATCTGTGGGAAAGAAGAATTTCCCAGGATGTTCACAGGCTGGATAAGTCTTTGTGAAGAGTGTAACTTGAAACCTTCTGACTGCGCATGTTCAGGAAGTTAGTCTGACTTGCTGGAAGAACTGAACTGAAAGAACGTGTTTTTCTCTAGATTAGATTAGATTAGATTAGATAAATTTATTGTCATTGTCCGTATATACACAGTATACACAACAACGAAAATCAAACACCCGAGACCGGATTCACATACACATTCGCACGTATCTCCAACACTCTCATCCTATGCAGACATAATCTATTAGAACATAACATAATCCAGAATATAACATAACCTATTTGAAGCATAAAGGTAAAGGTAAAGGTACCCCTGCCCGTACGGGCCAGTCTTGACAGACTCTGGGGTTGTGCGCCCATCTCACTCAAGAGGCCAGGGGCCAGCGCTGTCCGGAGACACTTCCGGGTCACGTGGCCAGCGTGACATCGCTGCTCTGGCGAGCCAGAGCCGCACACGGAAACGCCGTTTACCTTCCCGCTGGTAAGCGGTCCCTATTTATCTACTTGCACCCGGAGGTGCTTTCGAACTGCTAGGTTGGCAGGCGCTGGGACCGAGCAGCGGGAGCGCACCCCGCCGCAGGGATTCGAACCGCCGACCTTTCGATCGGCAAGTCCTAGGTGCTTGAGGCTTTAACCCACAGCGCCACCTGCGTCCCACTAATTTGAAGCATAGCATAACCTAAAACTAATTTGAAGCATAGCATAACCTAAAACCTATCTCATTCCTTACTACTCACTGCTTGCTATTTCTTACAACTGGCCCTGAGATCATTATTTAGTGCAATCAGAGCTCTTGGATAGAAACTATTCAGAAGGCGTGTGGTTCGTGTTTTCATTGTCCTGTATCTTCTGCCCGAAGGCAACAGTTCAAAGAGGTTGTGAGCAGGATGGGTGGGATCTCTCAGGATATTGTGTGACTTCTTCAAGCTGCGAGACGTGAAGATCTCATCCAGGGTTGGTAGTTGGAGCCCAATAACATTCTGGGCAATTTTAATTATTCTCTGTAAAGCTTTTTTATCCATTTCAGAGCTGCTCCCATACCACGATAATATACTATAGGTTAAGACACTCTCAATGGTACTGTGATAATAGGACAGAAGTAGGTGCTGAGATAGATTCAATCCCCTGAGCATTCTCAGGAAATACAACCTCCCCTGCACCTTCCTCACAACCATATTAATATTTGCAGTCCATGAGAGGTCCTCAGAGATGTAAATGCCCAGGTATTTAAAACTACCAACCCTCTCCACCTCCTCGCCATTTATGTGCAATGGTAAAAATACACTTTTCTTTCTCCTAAAATCAATTATGAGTTCTTTGGTTTTTTTGGTGTTAAGCATAAGATTATTTTCTTTACACCATTGAATTAACCCTTGTACTTCTTTCCTATAAGCAGCCTCATCATTCTCACTAATGAGCCCCACCACTGTTGTATCATCCGCAAATTTGATGATTGTGTTGGACTTATGCAGTGGGGTGCAATCAAATGTGTACAGGGAATAGAGAAAGGGGCTTAACACACACCCCTGAGGGGCTCCTGTGCTTAATACTAGAGTAGAAGAATAGTAAGGTCCCATTCTCACTGTCTGCGGCCTATCGGTCAGGAAATTCCTTACCCACAAACAGATCTTCTGATGTATACCCAAATTGGTCATTTTAAGGAATAACCTGTCTGGTAGAATTGTATTAAAGGCAGAACTGTAGTCCACAAACAACAGCCTTGCGTAGGTTCCCTGTCGTTCTAGATGACTCAGTACAGTATGGACAGCGATGGAAATAGCATCATCAGTAGATCTATTTCTTCTGTATGCAAACTGGAACGGGTCTAGAGTGGATGGAAGACCAGCCTTAATATAATCTAGCACCAATCTCTCAAAGCATTTCATAACGACAGATGTTAGGGCTATTGGTCTGTAGTCATTGAGAGATACCACCACTGACTGTTTAGGGACTGGCACTATAATCGATGTCTTCAGGCAGGTAGGGACAGAACCCTGCAACAGGGATAGATTAAAAATGTCCGTAAATACACCAGCTAATTCTGCAGCACAGTCCCTAATAACTCGTCCCATAATTCCATCCGGTCCAGCTGCCTTCCTAATATTAATGCTCCGAAAAGCACGTTGTACGTCGGAGGTCTGTAATAAAAATGGTTGTTTATCAGTAATAGTTTCTGATGATGTGCTGGTAGCCAATGCCGTAGTGACGGTGGTTCCAGTTCCCACCTCAAAATGACCGAAGTGCTGTAATGTCAGAAATAAACATCATGTAAATAGATTTCTGACTTATTTTCTTTCCCCTGCGGAAGCAGGAGGGAGGGGTTGTGCATTTTGCCCACGCTTGGGAAAAAGTCGCCTATCAAAATCTCCCTGGTCTGTCCGAGATATCAGCCAGAGGAGGTTACCGGTAAGCAAGCTCCGAGGACAGTGAGAGGGGCCAGCCTCTATGGAGGGGGCTTGCAAACCGACATCCACTTGTAGATTTTCTGGTAGATACACAGCTTCCCCAGTCTGCATCAATAAACACTTCTAGTTTTTCATCTTGTGTACTAGATATCTTTAAACATACATTTAATGTCCCCTTTAGATATCTGATAAGCCTTTTCAAAGCACACCAATTGGCAGTACTGGGTTTAGATACACGTTGGCTCAGAACATTTGTAGCACATGCAATGTCTGGCCTTGACCACTGGCTTAAATACAACAGTGATCCTATTTTTGAGTGATACAACTCAGGCTGATCAAATTAATCATCACACACTGTCTTTGGGAAATCTGGTGTCATGGGAGTCTGAACTGGCTTGCAGTTTTCCATGCCAAACTGCTCTATCAAATGAAGAATTTTCTCTTTCTGGCTCAATAGGAAGCTTCCATCTGCTTCCTGCCTTACTTCTACTCCCAAGTAATTGCTTACAGGCCCTAAGGCTTTAAGCTTAAGCCTCTTTTCCAGTTGGCTTGTGAGCTTCTGGATCTCATCTGTGTTACTCCCTGCTACAAGCAAATCATCAACAAAGACTAAGAGCATTAGATATTTGTTGCCCGTCCCCTTGGTGTACAGGCATGGATCAGCCACACTCCTTTTAAAACCAAGTTTTACAAGGGCTTCATTTAAACACTGGTTCCAACACCTTCCACTTTGTTTGAGACCGAAAACAGCTTTTTTCAAACGCCAGACTGCACCATTCTCCTCTTCAAACCCAGGGGGTTGTCTCATTAACACACCCACCATCGGCTGGGTGAGGACTGCAGGGCCTGCTCCCTTCCAGGGCCTTTTCCAACTGGCCCAGGGGGCGTGGCCCAGGCTCTCTCTCCCAGCTTTAAAGGGACTCCTGCTGCAGTGAGGCCTCGGACCATTGGCTGGGTGAGGACTGCAGGGCCTGCTCCATTCCAGGGCCTTTTCCAACTGGCCCAGGGGGCATGGCCCAGGCCCTTATTTGGAACAAACTTTTTGGGAAGGGTGGGAAGTGTTTTGCCATTGCTTCCCTGTTCCAGGTGGTTAATGTGCTTTAAAATGTCCTCAAGCAGTTGGTGGCAATTTAAATTTTTATTTCTTTATTTCCTTTTTTCCTTTGTTGGGGGTGGGTGGGATGGATATTTGGTTGTGGATTAATTTTAGTATAATTGTTCTGTTCCTTTTTTGTTGTTGTTTTATTGGTTCTGTATAGTTTGTGTTTTGTTTTTAAGGGGCGGGATCAGGGCTGCCTGGGAGTGGGGCCCCAGCCAACATGATGGCTGGGACAAGTTCCACAGGGGGGGAAGCACTGGGACATCCGATCTCGGTGATCATGGGCAGGAGGCGGAGTTACGCTAAGACCAGACTGTGACATTACCGAGGAGGCAGGTTTAGTCGTTGTTTGAAGACTATCCCTGCCTCCGGGTCTGGCCTTGACCAGATGGATACTGGAATCAACAGGGGAAACCTACATGACCTGAAGGTGTTGCTGTGTAATGCCAGGTCAATGATGAATAAAACCACTGCCATCCACGACCTGATTGTAGATGGAGGATTTGACCTGGCATGTGTGATAGAGACCTATTTGGAGGAAGCAGATGGGCCTGTCCTTGCCGCTGCTTGCCCACCAGGTTTCTCTTATGCACAGCAACCCAGGTCATGTGGGCGGGGAGGGGGGGTTGCAGTGATTTTTAGGAAGTCACTAGCTTGCACCAGGCGTCCTACTGGGAAGATCCGGTTCTCTGAGTGCATGTTCTGGAAGTTGGGCAATAGGGGCAGTACAGGATTCCTTTTGGTGTACCAACCTCCCCGCTGCACCAAGGATTCCCTGTCTGAGCTGCTTCAGGTTGTGGCGGATTTTCTCCTGGAGACACCTAGTTTGGTTGTCCTAGGGGATTTTAACATCCATGCCGACACGACCTTACAAGGGGACTTCGTGGAAAGCATGGCCTCCATGGGGCTGTCCCTGAATAAGTTTGGCCCAACTTATAGTCATGGACATGCCTTAGACCTGGTGTTCACCTCTAGTGACGTGGGTGATCTGACACTAAGTAAAAGTGAAACAAAAGAAGTGCCATGGTCAGATCACTTCCTGGTGCAACTGGACTTCTCCGCGACCCTTCCCCTCTGCAGGGAGGTGGGACCAATTCGGATGGTCCGCCCCACCACTTAATGGATCCAAATGGTTTCCAGAGAGTGGTAGGGGATGCTTTATCCCATGTTGATGGCCTTTCAGCTGATTCCCTGGTGGCCCGCTGGAATGCGGAGTTAACCAGGGCTATCGACTGTCTGGCTCCGAAGCGCCCTCTCCGATTGCATGGAGCCCGGACAGCCCCATGGTTTTTTTCGGAGCTGAGGGCGATGAAACAATCGCTGAGACGGCTAGAGCATCGGTGGCAAAAAACTCACTCCGAATCTGACCGGACACAGGTTAGAGCTCAACGTCGAGCCTATCAAGTGGCGATAGTGATGACGAAGAAGACTTTCTTCACCGCCTCTATTGCATTTGCAGAAAATAGTAGCAGGAGACTCTTTCAGGTGGTTCGCAATTTAACGGAACCACCTTTACCACCGGGGCCTTGTAAAGATCCCAAGATCTCCTGCAACGATTTTGCAAAGTTTTTTGCAGATAAAATCACTCATATTCGGAAGGAGCTAGACACCACCATGGGAGCAGGGCTGGGGCGGGAGAGTGCTAGAGCTCTGTCTGGTCAAGTTGCATGGAATCAATTTCAATCCGTTACCCCAGAGGATGTGGACAGGCTGCTTGGACGCGTGAAACCAACCACCTGTTTCCTTGATCCTTGCCCATCCTGGCTAATAAAAGCAAGCCGGGAAGGGCTAGGCGATGGGCTCTGCGGGGTGGTGAATGCTTCCCTCTGTGAGGGAACATTCCCAGATCCGCTGAAAGAGGCGGTCATTAAACCGCTTCTTAAAAAACCATCTTTAGACCCGGCCAGTATGGCCAACTATCGCCCAGTCTCAAATCTTCCATTCTTGGGCAAGGTGATTGAGCGCGTGGTTGCTGAACAACTCCAGGCACACCTGGAGGATGCGGACCATTTGGATCCCTTCCAATCGGGATTCAGGCCTCATCATGGGACTGAAACTGCCTTGGTCGCGCTGGTTGATGATCTCCGGTGAGCTAGGGACAAAGGTGAGAGTTGTTTCCTAGTTCTGCTGGATCTCTCAGCGGCCTTTGATACAATCGACCATAACATCCTTCTGGACCGTCTAGAGGGGCTGGGAGCTGCGGGCACTGTTATGCAGTGGTTTCGCTCCTTCCTCCTGGGCCGGGTTCAGAAAGTGGTGGTGGGGGATGAGTGTTCAGACCCCTGGGCCCTCACTTGTGGGGTGCCTCAGGGTTCCGTCCTCTCCCCCATGCTTTTTAACATCTATATGAAGCTGCTGGGGGAGATCATCAGGGGGTTTGGACTGGGTGTCCATCAATATGCAGATGATACCCAGGTCTACCTCTCTTTCAAATCAGAACCAGTGAAGGCGGTGAAGGTCCTGTGTGAGTGCCTGGAGGCAGTTGGAGGATGGATGGCGGCTAATGGATTGAGGTTGAATCCTGACAAGACAGAAGTACTGTTTTTGG
The DNA here is from genome assembly GCF_964106915.1 of Podarcis gaigeae. Classification (NCBI taxonomy): domain Eukaryota; kingdom Metazoa; phylum Chordata; class Lepidosauria; order Squamata; family Lacertidae; genus Podarcis; species Podarcis gaigeae. Next base: position 8,594,786 of record NC_139695.1, on the reverse strand, counting down.
GGGACGGGGCGGGCTGGTGTGGAGGACTCTCTGGTTCTGAATAGGGTAACTGTGCCCCTGAAGGACCAGGTGTGCAGCCTGGGAGTCATTTTGGACTCACAGCTGTCCATGTAGGCGCAGGTCAATTCTGTATCCAGGGCAGCTGTCTACCAACTCCACCTGGTACGCAAGCTAAGACCCTACCTGCCCGCGGACTGTCTCGCCAGAGTGGTGCATGCTCTGGTTATCTCCCGCTTGGACTACTGCAATGCGCTCTACGTGGGGCTACCTTTGAAGGTGACTCGGAAACTACAACTAATCCAGAATGCGGCAGCTAGACTGGTGACTGGGGGCGGCCGCCGAGACCACATAACACCGGTCTTGAAAGACCTACATTGGCTCCCAGTACGTTTCCGAGCACAATTCAAAGTGCTGGTGTTGACCTTTAAAGCCCTAAACGGCCTCGGCCCAGTATACCTGAAGGAGCGTCTCCACCCCCATCGTTCTGCCCGGACGCTGAGGTCCAGCGCTGAGGGCCTTCTGGCGGTTCCCTCATTGCGAGAAGCAAAGCTACAGGGTACCAGGCAGAGGGCCTTCTCGGTAGTGGCGCCTGCCCTGTGGAACGCCCTCCCATCAGATGTCAAAGCGATAAATAACTACCTGACATTCAGAAGACGTCTTAAGGCAGCCCTGTTCAGGGAAGTTTTTAATCTGTGATATTTTAGTGTATTTTTGGTTTCTATGGAAGCCGCCCAGAGTGGCTGGGGAAACCCAGCCAGATGGGCGGGGTACAAGTAATAAATTATTATTATTATTATTATTATTATTATTATTATTATTATTATTATTATTCATGGTCTAAATTTGCATGCAGATATGCAGCATCAACATCAAAACTGCTAGTTTTCTTACAGCAGCAATGGAAAGGATTAAACGAAAAATTTCACTCTTTACAGTGGGAGAAAACACTTCATCATAACTCTCCCCTTTAATCTGAGTGAACCCTCTGGCTACTAATCTGGCTCGAAAACGTGGTTCTCCAGATGCAAGGGTTTTTCTCTTTTGTAAACCCACTTGCATGACACCACTCTGCCACCAGGTGGCAGCATTATGACCTTAAACACTTTGTTACGTTTAAAAGAGTCCATTTCTTCTTTCAGGGCTTGTTCCCACAAAGCACGTTCTCCAGGAGGTAAGTCTAAGACTTCATTATAACTTTGTGGTTCCACGCAACTCACATTGCATACTCTCACTCCTCCTAGGGTCAAACGCTGAGGAGGTACACCCTTGTTTGAACGCTGGGAGCGTCTAGGCACAACTACTTCTTCCCCCCTTCCTCTAGAGAAGTATTATCTATTGCCACATCTTTGGGGGAAATCTGTGCCTCCTCCTCATCCTGCTCCTGTGTTGCCAATGGCTGAGAAGAAGCCTCTTCTCTTACTTGCAGGGGCAGTAGGCAATCTGGGTTGGCATGGATCGCAGTCCATCTGTCCTGGTCAGCGAAGTCTGCACTTCGTGACAGAACCACGCGTCCTGGGTGTAAATTGAATCGCCACCCTTTGCCATAGGACTGATATCCCACAAACCGCAGTTTCTGCGCTCTAGCACCCCCTTTCTGGCGCTGAGCTTTGGGAATGTTTACATGTGCCCAAGAACCCCAGTTATGGAGCATTGTCCACTCTGGTTCTTTCCCAAACAACACACGATAAGGAATATCTTTTATAGAGCTAGACCAGGTTCTATTAATCAAAAAAATTGCGGTAAGAAAAGCCTCGCCCCACAGCCTATATCATTTTCAAAGATATACCGATAAGATTGTTGAAACGAAGAGAGCCATACAAGCCATTGGTGCAGATTTTGAAGAAAAATAACATTGATTTCAAATGGGAATTTCCAGAAGGAATTTCTTTTTTCTACAAAAGTAAAAAGCACAGATTGCTGAACCCAGAGGAAACAGGAAAATTCCTGAGAAGGTATAAGGACCTAAAAGTAGGAGATGGAGAAGAAGGAGAAGATGAAGGAGCTGGAGCTAAGGATGAATCAGAAATAGATGAAGAAGAAGAAGATCAGGAGAAGAAGGAAGAAGAGGAAAAAGGAGAAGAAACAATTAGATCATAAAAACTAAAATAACATAAAATAGTATAAAATTATTTAATTGGAAATCATCATGTCACTAAAATTATGGAATTGGAATATTAATGGGATGAACGAGGGGAAAAAAGGAATAAAATTGAACAATTTTTAAAGAAGAAAAATTTGGACATTATATGTTTACAAGAAACACACGTCACAAGAAAACATAGAAAAATATTGATTAATAAAAGATTGGGAAATGAATTTGTATCTTCAGACAAAGAGAAAAAAAGAGGGGCCGTTTTATACATCAACAGTAAAATTGAATCAAAGACGAAGAAGGAAGAATCATAGCAGTCCGGATCAGATGGCAAGGCGAAAATCTGATAATTGTCGGGATCTACACACCTAATGGAAATAAGACAAACTTCTATAAAACTCTAGAAGAAAAATTATTCGAATATATGGATCAGAAAATTATAATAATGGGCGACATGAACGGAGTGGTCTCATTGGTGATGGACAGGCTAAGAGATGGACTAAGTAAAGAGGGGAAATTACCTAAGACTTTCTTCTCAATGGTTAAGAACTGTAATTTGATAGATATTTGGCGATTGAGACATCCACTGGAGAAACAATTTACTTTCTTCTCGGAACCAAATCAGTCATTGTCGAGAATAGATCAAATATGGGTCTCAAATGAATTGACTCCAAGAATATCACAAATTGAGATCCAACCAAAAGTAACTTCAGACCACAATCCAATAAAAATGGAAATAAAAGGATTTGAAGAAAGAACCTTTAGATGGAGAATCAATGATTACCTATTGGATGATCAAAAAGTTATAGAAAAAGCACAAAAGAAATTAACTGAGTATTTTGTTGATAACAGTAACAAAGGTACAAAAATGAGTATTGTTTGGGACGCAAGCAAAGCTGTGATGAGAGCCTTCTTTATCCAACAGAACTCATTGAAGAACAAAAAAAGAGAAAAAAGTAAAAAAGAAATTTTAAAGCAGATAATGGACAATGAACAAAAACCGATTAAAAACCCAAATAATAAAAAAAAGACAAGAAATTAAGACTTTGCAAACCCAATTTGCAATGATAATAAATAAAGAAGTCGAAATAAATATCAAAATGTTAAGACAGAAAAATTTCGAATCCGCGAACAAATCAGGAAAATGGCTTGTGTGGCAAATTTTAAAAAGAAAGGAACAGAATACAGTTAATAAGATCAATGTTAATGGTGAAGAAATCGATAATCCAAAAGGTATTAGAAAAGGATTTCTAGACTTTTATAGGCAACTATACAAGAACAAAGAGAGGAACAATATGAGGAAAATAGAACGATTTTTGAAAGAAAAAAAGGTGCAAAAGATCCCAACGGAAAGAAAAGGACAACTGAACGCCCCAATAAGCAGTGATGAAATAAAGGAGGCAATAAAAGAATTGAAGAGGGGGAAAGCCCCAGGACCAGATGGATTCACATCAAGATATTACAAAGAATTGAGAGATGTGTTGATGATACCACTGAAAGAAGTCATGAATAATATCTTAAAAGAAAGAGACATCCCGAAAACCTGGAAAGAAGCATTTATTACATTTATCCCCAAACAGGATTCGGACTTAACACAAGTTAAGAATTATAGGCCTATCTCACTATTGAACACAGATTATAAGATATATGCAGGGATTTTAGCAAATAGAATGAAAAAGATTCTACAAGAAATTATACACGAAGATCAAGCAGGTTTTCTTCCTGGCAGACAGTTGAGAAATAACATAAGAAATATAATAAACATTTTGGAATATCTGACTGCCAGGAATGAAAAACAAGCTATCCTAATGTTTGTGGATGCAGAGAAGGCCTTTGATAACATTGTTTGGGATTTTATGCTCAAGAATTTAGAATGTATGGATGTGGGGGAAGAATTCTTTAATGGGATAAAAGCTATATATACAGAGCAAAAAGCAAAATTGATCGTCAACAGTGTTGTTACGGAAGATATACAAATAACAAAAAGAACTAGACAGGGATGTCCACTTTCACCATTGTTATTTATAACGGTCCTGGAGGTCCTGCTGAGGGCGATTAGACAAAATGATTTAATAAAAGGGGTGACAGTTGGTCAGAATGAATATAAAGTGAAAGCCTTTGCAGATGATCTGGTAATAACAATTGAAGAACCAACAGAAGGTGTAATAGAAGTACTGAAGGAGATGGAACAATTTGGAATTGTAGCAGGGTTTAGATTAAATAAAAAGAAAACCAAAATAATAGCGAAAAATATGGACCAAAGTATGATAGAAATAATGCAACAAAAAACAGAGATAGATGTGGTGAAAAAGGTAAAATATTTGGGAATCTGGCTAACTCCCAAAAATATTGATTTATTTCAAAACAACTATATTCCGGTGTGGAACGAAATAAGGAAAGACCTGGAAGTATGGGGCAGACTGAAACTATCCTTTTGGGGTAGAATTTCTTCTATAAAGATGAGCGCCCTTCCTAAGATGCTATTCTTGTTTCAGACTATCCCTATAATAAAGGGGGTATCAATCTTTACAGAGTGGCAAAGAGTGATATCAAGGTATATCTGGCAGGGCAAGAAGCCGAGAATTAAATCTATTTTTAAAAAAATAATGTTTATTAGGTTTTTGTTTAACAATAAAGAACACATAATAACATAACATTTTCCAATATCCACATTTCATACACTTCCTTGGACTTCCTCGCACCTCTTGTTCCTGCTTTCTAAACTCATAAATTTTGACAGCAAATTATTAACTTAATTTAGTTTATATAATAAAATTTCCTACTATTAAAATCTCAAATTTTGAAATTTAGCAACTCTTTTGTTAAGACTTAATTGTTAAATATTGTTTATCCAAAATTTGTCTTTTCTTTCAATTACATTCAAATTTGTATTCCTTATTACTAATTTATTGGGGCCATGTTATTACAAATCTTACATCTTTCTTAGCATTCATACAATTTACAATGTTTTTGCAAATAGTCCTTAAATTTCTTCCAGTCCTCCTCCACTAGTTCTTCTCCCAGGTCTCGGATTCTGCCAGTCATCTCAGCCAGTTCCATATAGTCCATCAGTTGCATCTGCCACTCTTCCAGTGTGGGCAAATCTTGAGTTTTCCAGCATTTAGCAATGAGTATCCTTGCTGCTGTTGTAGCATACATAAAAAAGATTCGATCCTTCTTTTGCACACTCTGGCCGACAATGCCCAAGAGAAAGGCCTCTGGTTTCTTAGGGAAGGTATACTTGAATACCTTTTTCATCTCATTATATATCATTTCCCAGAAAGCCTTCACTCTAGGGCAAGTCCACCAGAGGTGAAAGAATGTTCCTTCAGCTTCTTTACACTTCCAACATTTATTGTCAGACAAATGGTATATCTTTGCGAGCTTGACTGGAGTCATGTACCACCTATATATCATTTTCATAATATTTTCTTTCAAGGCATTACATGCCGTAAATCTTAAACCTGTGGTCCATAACTGTTCCCAGTCAGCAAATATGATGTTGTACCCAATGTCCTGTGCCCATTTTATCATAGCTGATTTGACCGTTTCATCCTGTGTATTCCACTTTAGCAGCAAGTTATACATTCTTGAAAGTATCTTAGAGCTGGGTTCTAACAGTTCTGTTTCTAATTTTGATTTTTCCACCTGGAATCCTAATTTTTTATCTGACTTAAAAGCTTCTTTGATCTGAGCATAATGTAACCAATCTCGCACTTTCCCCTTTAGTTTCTCCATACTCTGCAACTTCCAGTTGTCTCCATCTTTTTCTATTATTTCCCAATATTTCGGCCATTTGGCCTCCATATTGAGTCTTTTCGGGGCCTTAGCCTCCATTGGTGATAGCCACCTTGGGGTCTTATTTTCCAATAAGTCCTTATATTTTGACCAGACATTAAACACTGCTTTTCTGACAACATGATTCTTGAAAGCCTTGTGTATTTTAACCCTGTCATACCACAGATATGCATGCCAACCAAACGCATTATTGAATCCTTCCAAATCTAAAACATCAGTGTTTTCAAGAAGTAGCCAATCTTTCAACCAGCAGAAAGCTGCTGATTCATAGTACAGCTTTAACTCTGGCAGGGCAAAGCCCCCTCTTTCTTTAGCATCAGTTAATATCTTAAACTTGATTCTGGGCTTTTTGCCCTGCCAGACAAATTTAGAAATATCTCGCTGCCACCTCCCAAAACACTCCATTTTATCCACTATCTGCAAAGTTTGAAACAAAAACAACATTTTTGGCAATACATTCATCTTAATAACAGCAATACGTCCTGACAAGGAAAGTTTCAGTCTTGACCATACATCTAGATCTCTTTTAATTTCAGACCAACATTTTTCATAATTGTCTTTAAATAGATTCCTGTTCTTCGCTGTTATGTTTACCCCTAGGTATCTTACTTTTTTGACCACATTTAATTCTGTCTCTTTCTGAAACCTTTCTGACTCTAAAGGAGTCAAGTTTTTTTCCAAAACCTTAGTTTTTTGCTTGTTAAGTTTAAATCCCGCCACTCGACCAAACTCATGAATCAATTGCAATACCCTTTTAGTACTAGGCTCTGGCTCCTGTAGGGTCAAAACTAGGTCATCTGCAAATGCTTTCAGTTTGTATTGTTTCGCTCCGACCTGAATACCTTCCACCAACCGGTCTCCTCTAATCATATTCAAGAGCACTTCCAGGACCGATATAAATAACAAAGGGGATATAGGGCAACCTTGTCTTGTTCCTTTCTCAATTCTAAACTCTTCTGTCACCACATTGTTAACTATCAATTTTGCTTTTTGCTCTGAGTAAATTGCCTCTATCCCATTGTGAAACCCCCGCCCCACTCCCATTCCTTCCAAATTTTTCTTCATAAACTTACAAGAGATGTTGTCAAAGGCCTTCTCCGCATCTATGAAAATTAACACAGCTTTTGTATTGATATTTGTTTGCAGAAGTTCCAAAATGTCAATAATATTCCTTGTGTTAGCAAACAAGTGTCTACCTGGGAGAAAGCCTGCTTGGTCCTTATGGATTACTTCATTAAGGACTTTTTTGAGTCTTCTTGCTAAAATGTCTGCAAATATTTTGTAATCCACATTCAGGAGGGAGATGGGGCGGTAGTTCCATAATTTCATTGCAAACCTCCATTAATGGATGTATCAGATAGTCTTTCAATGTCTTATAATATTTGGAGGTAAGCCCATCTGGCCCTGGAGACTTGCCCAGTTGCATGTTCTGAATGGCCTCCTCAGTTTCTAATTGTGTTATTTTGTAATTCAGGATTGTTCTGTTCTTGAGAGACAACTTTGGTAAGCCATTCTTCTTTAAGAACTGTTCTATCTCTGATTCATTTTGCGGCCCCTGTGTATATAGTTGTTTGAAGTATCTCTGGAAGCACTTTCTGATTTCCACCGGGTTCTGAATATTTCTTCCCTCAATTTCCAAGTTTGTTACTGTGTTCAATTTTTGTCTCTTTTTCAGCTGCCATGCTAGCAGCTTTCCACATTTATTTGCCGATTCAAAGGATCTTTGTTTCATTAACTTAATTTTCCATTCCACTTCTTGATTTATCAATTTTGAATATTGTGCTTGATAATGTTTAATTTCTCTTAAAATCTCCTTTGATTTCGGTCTCGGTCTTAACTTCTTCTCACCTTCTTTAATTTTCTCCAAAATCTTATTTTTCTTGTCATTCTGTATTTTTTTCTTAATTGTATTCTGTTGTATCAGAAACCCTCTCATCACCGCCTTACTTGCATCCCAGACAGTTCTTTTTTCCACCGTAGTGTTCAGGTTTATCTCAAAATAGTCCTTCAAAACTTTTTGGGCCTTTTTGATAATATCCTGATCTCTAAACAAATTGTCATTCATCCTCCATCTAAAGGAGCCGGTTGGAGTTAATCTCATGTCCATCTTAACGGCATTATGGTCGGAGCAGGTCTTTGGGCAGATTTCCACTTTTTTTATCTTGGGGGCCAGGCCTCTAGTTGTCCAGATTTGGTCGATTTTTGTCCATGTCAGTTGGGCTTCAGAGAAGAATGTTCCTTCTCTTCCTAGGGGGTTCTTTGTTCTCCAGATGTCAATCAAGTCCATATTGTCAGTCATTTCAAAGAATGTTTTAGGTAGTCTGCCGTCTTTTGTACATTTTGATTGTATGACTTATCCATGTTAGTTGATACCACTCCATTCATATCTCCCATCATAATGATGTTATCATAGTTCAGATAGTCCAGCATGATCTCATGCAGCTTCTTATAAGATTCCGATTTTCCCTCATTTGGCGCATAAATTCCTAATAATAAAAACTTTTCACCTTGGGTCTGAATCTCAATTGCCAGAATTCGTCCATGTTCATCCTTGAATAAAAATTTTGGTGACAGGCTCTCTTTTGCATATATCACCACGCCTCTTTTCTTTACTCGATCCGAAGAAATAAATTCTTGGCCTAGTCTTTTATTTATTAACACTTTTCTATGTAGCCTAGTCACGTGTGTTTCTTGCAAACAAATAACGTCCAATTGCTCTTTTTTCAAAATATGAAATATCCTTCTCCTTTTCTCCGGGATGTTAGCGCCATTTATGTTCCAACTTAGAAGTTGCAGAGACATCCTGGTCAAATCTGTTATTGTTCTGGTGGTGGTATCTTTTTATCCTGGTCTACAGACCCCGCCGGTGTAAGTGTAGGTGCAGACTGTGGTCCAGCCCCTGAGGGTCTTTCAATCCCTTTCTGAAGGTCCTCTCCGTAGGTATTCAAAAAATTGTCTCTGTCTTCAGCTGTTTTGATTTTCACCTTCTTCCCCCTAAACGTAAAAGATAGTCCTTGTGGGAATTCCCACCTGAAAATAATTAAGTTGCTCCTCAACAACTTCACTAGTTCAAGGTATGTGGATCTAAGATCCAAAAGTTGTTTAGGAATGTCCTTGTAAACCTCTGCTCTTTTGTCCAAAATTTCAAGTGACTTTCCGTAGTGTAGTCCTAATATTTTGTCCCTTTCCTCCTTGGATCTTAAAGTAATCAAACAGTCTCTAGGTTTATCTTTCCTTGTAAATTTTCCAAGCCTAAAAGCAGTCACAATTTTAAAGTCCTTTTCCTCCTCCAGATTCCACCACTTGGAAAATTCTTTTGTTAGATACTCAGTTAGATTCCCTTGTTCATGTTCAAGTTCTGGTATGAACCTCAGTTTCAGGTTGTTTTCCCGTGCCCGAAGTTCAATCATAGACAGATAGGCTTGTTGTTCCCCGACCTGCTTATGCAGTGGTCTCACCTCCTGCTCCAGTGCTTCAGTTTTCTGAATGGCTTCCTCTGCCAGCTTCCGGTTTTCTACAGTGGATTCAGATAAGTTCCTGATTGCTTGAGCGTTCGAAGTAACTTGTTCTGTTAGCTTGTTGACACAATCTCTAGTCTGGTCAATCTTTATCGTTTGTTCGTCCACCTTTTTATCTAGGCCTTCCAATTTTTCAAGTATTTTGTCTAATACTGATGCAGTTCCACCTGCTGCCATATCTTCTCCCAGCAACTGCACACTTTCCTTTAATTCCAAAACATCAGGGACCGATGATCTACGCGGCTGGGAAAGTAGAGTCAAAGTTGTTTGCCTTTTTCCTCTAGCCGATCTTGTTTGTCTCCCAGTAGCGCTCATTCCACTTCTATCTGCTAGTCAAGGTCAAACTGGATATGTTCTCATGAGAATCCACAAGCCCATAAGATAAACAACCAAATCGGAGGAAAGGAAACCAAAAGGAAAGTCACATTTAGTTGTAATCCAAAGATCCTCTAGGGGGAGCCCAGTTCTATTATAGGGAAGAAGTCTAATTATTAATATCAGTTATTATTATTTTTTTCAAACTTCAGTATTTAACAGCAATGTCCAAACAGCCTTTAATTTCTTGAAAACCATCAGCAGTTCTATTTAGCAGAGTTGGTCTCAAAGTATAACAATGTCTCAGTAAGTGCAGAATGTAACAATTCAAAGCAACAGTTCCAGTAAAGCTCAGCCAATGCTGGTTCCAGCAACAAAGTATCCAAGTCTTGCAAACTGACAGTTCTCTTATCTAGGCAGCCCGACTGCCTGGGATTCTTTATCAATTTGTATATCCAACAGTGCAGGTATCACACAATTCATGTATTAAGTAAAACTCTTAGAAAGTTAAGTCCTAAAATAGCTTAAACAGATGTGAGAGTTGATTGCCTTTTGACACCTCTTCAAGGGCTCCAAAGGTCAAAGTCTTTGCTTTAAGTCTTAAGCAGTGGCAAGAGACGGACTTCCTGGTTACGTCTCTCGCTTTTAGCCGAATTTGCAACAAATTTGTATTCCAAACCTTATCTTTTCTGATCTTACTCACGAGTTGTTGGTTTCACGCCGAATTTTCCCAAGAAAAGAGGACAGCGCTCACCGACAGCAGCTTCGCGGCTTCACTCCGCAGAAAGAGCGATTGACTCACAGCACCGCGTCAGCCCTTCCATGTTCCGGGACCTCTTACGGGGTCCCTTCTGCGTTTCGGGGGGCGCTCCAGGTGCCCGCCGAGTCCCACGGCCACGGGCTTACGCTACCCGTGGTTTTCCGGTGAGGGTCTCCGCTGCGCCGTAGCGGACGACCCGTTTCTGCGGAGCTCCCTCTTCCCAGTTAGGAAAGGGCAGCCATTGCCGGACACGCCGCCTCCGGAAGTCTCCTTAAATCTAAGTTATTAACAGATGTGAAGGAAAGAGGAGGCTTCGCCCTGCCAGATTTGAAACTGTACTATGAAGCAGCCTGTCTCTGTTGGTTGAAAGAATGGATAAAATTAGAAAGTAAGGAATTATTAGACCTTGAAGGTTTTGATAATAGATTTGGATGGCACGTGTACTTAGGGGGTGAGAAGAAGAAAATACATAAAGGGTTAGGGAGCCACATATTCCGAGGTCCACTAATAGAAGTATGGGATAGGTATAAAAACCTATTAGAACCAAGAGTTCCGCATTGGTTATCTCCGTTAGAGATTATGCCGGTGAAGAAGATAAACATGAGAAGCAATTGGATTACATATGGAGACTTAATAATTAAAGAAGGAGGTAAATGGAAGATAAAACCATATGAACAAGTTAAGGAACATGTTTATGATTGGTTGCATTATTTTCAAGTTAATGAAATGTTTAAAAAAGATATCAAAGAAAGCGGTTACACTGAAAAAGATTCAGTTTCAAACAGATATAATAAATAATGATTGTAAAATTTTGTCAAAAATGTATAAGATATTGTTAGATTGGTATACGAAAGATGAGGAAGTTAAAATGGTAATGATACAATGGGCCAGAGATTTTGGATACAATATACAATTTGATGATTGGGAAAAAATTTGGAAGGAAAATTTAAGATTTACTGCTTGTACCGCGTTAAAAGAAAACGTTATGAAAATGTTTTACAGATGGTATATCACACCGGTAAAATTAGCAAAAATGTATAAAACCTGTAATAAATGTTGGAAATGTAAAGAAAAAGAAGGAACGTTTTATCATATGTGGTGGGAATGTAAGAAAGTGAAGGGCTTCTGGGAGATGATATATAATGAGATGAAAAAAATGTTGAAGTATACATTTGTTAAAAAACCAGAAGCCCTACTTTTAGGCATTACAGGAAAGGTAATAAGACAGAAGGATTACAAACTTTTTCAATACGCAGTTACAGCAGCAAGAATTCTACTGGCTCAGAAGTGGAAACAAGAGGAAATACCGACGAGGAATGGAGGATGAAACTAACAGACTATGCAGAACTGGACAAGTTAACAGGGAAAGTTAGATATCTTCGAGACCAAAAGTTCATCGAGAACTGGGGAAAATTTGTGGAATATCTGAAAAACACATGTGAAGTACAAACAACGCTAGTGGGGTTTAAAGAAGCACTGTAAAAACTGAGGTATATTGTTAAATGAAAAATGGATGATTGGAGGGGGGACTAATGGCAATAGAGAACAGAAGAAATGCGTAAGCAAGAGTTAAATATGGATGATTGTCAGAGAAGTTGAAGGAAGTCCAAAAGTATGGAATTTGTGAAAATTTGGATTAAAATTGTTTATTTATGTTAAAAAATCAATAAAAAATATTATAAAAAAGAACTCCAGTTATGGAGCATTGTCCACTCTGGTTCTTTCCCAAACAACACACGATAAGGAATATCTTTTATAGAGCTAGACCAGGTTCTATTAATCAAAAAATTCGCGGTAAGAAAAGCCTCGCCCCACAGCCTATGGTTGTGGCTCAATCCTGCATCCACTAGCAGGCAGTCCTTTACTGACTGTATTACAGCCCCACGTCTTTCACACAGACCATTTTCAGCAGGGCTATAAGGGTTAGTCAAATGATGGGTGATCCCCTTACGTCGCAACCATGCCCCAAATTGTTTGTTCAGAAATTATCCACCCCTATCTGTTTGCAACTGCACAACAGGCCGAGCAAAGAGCTTTTCAGCTTGGGCAACCCATTCTCTGAATGTGGGGAAACACTCAGATTTCTGCTTTAACAAAAACAACCAACTAAAACGTGATTTATCATCTATTACCAGAAAAGCATATCTGGCGCCCCCTTCAGTCTTCTGTGGGAAAGGACCTATCACGTCACAATGGACAAGTTCTAAAACCTCTTTAGATACTCTGTCGCTTTTAGAAGCCACAGGCTTCCTCTTAGATTTGGCCATTTTACATATATTGCAATCTAGGAAACAGTTACAGCTATTTACTTTTAGGTTCTTGCACACCTTTTGCATCTCTGAAAGCACACGGAAATTGGCGTGACCCAGTTTTCTGTGCAGTTCATGTATACACCCCTTATGAACTGGCAAATTATCCTGAACCACCTGGGCTGCTTTAACAGGCTTGTCCTGCATTACGTATAACTCATTTTCGAACTTTGCATGGCCACATACCTGAGTTCTATTCTTTATCAGGCAACCATCCTGTGTGAAGTTAACACTATACCCTGCATTAATCAAACAGCTTACAGACAGTAAACAATAGTCCAAACTGCTGACAAACAGAGTCTCTGGTAGAGTAGTGTTCAAGCACTGCAGGAAACATGTTCCCTGGCCATCAATGTTGCTTCTACAACCATCAGCAAGATAGATTGAGTCTTTTCCATCAGCTGGCTTCCCCAGGGTCTTAAAGTCCTCCCGACGGTTGCAGATAATCCTGCTGCTCGCAGAGTCCAGCAACCATGTTCCTCGAGGTATTTTCCTCTCCTCCTGAGAAAATGCAGACACAAACTGAGCAGAACGCGTGTTCTTCTTCCCTGAAGAGAACCCCTTCTGCTTATGTTTCTGCGTCGATTGCTGTCTCTGCTCCATGTCGTCTCCTGGAAGCCTAGCCCTGCATTGATGTTGGAGATGCCCGGGTTGGTTGCATCTATAGCACCTCCTCACCGCCATGGCCAAGTCCAAACCTTGGCGTTGCTCCATTGGCAGATTCTGCTGCTGGCCCCCTCGGCTGTAACTCCTCCGCTCTTGGAGTTCAGCCTGTCTATCTGACCTTCTTTCTGCTTCTTTGGTCAATCTTCCAACCACATATTCAAGGGTCATATCTCGGGGACGCATACTCTCCATGCTGTTAATCACGGGTAACCAGCTTTCAGGCAAACTTGAAAGGATAATGTATGTTTGGTCAATCTCATCATAATGCTTACCTCTCTGCTGTAGTTGAAGAAACAGAGATTTCAGCGTTTGAAGATGAGTTGCCAAACTCTCACCTTCTTTCATAACAGTCCTGAACAGCCTTCTGGTCAGAGAAATTATAGTTCCAGGACTTCCGGTCAGCGCCAGCGATTAAAGGCGGATTTCCCTCTGAGCTCCGGAGGGAGTCTGCTCCGCGGGTTCGGGTCCTGCTGCTACCTATACGGTTACAAATTTAGAAGTGGAAGGAAAGAACATTTACAACCCAATTGAGATTAGAAACTGCTTCCAGAGATATTTTAAACAACTATATTCACAAGGGCCGCAGAAAGAACTGGACATAGAACAATTTCTTGAGAAAAATGGATTAAAAAAAATCTCTCATGAAAGCAAAATAGCTTTGAACCAGAAAATAACTGAACAGGAAATAGAAGGTGCCATTCAAAACATGCAACTGGGTAAATCTCCGGGACCGGATGGGCTGACTTCCAGATACTATAAAGCTTTGAAGGAGTGGTTATTACAACCTTTGAAGGAAGTCTGCAATGAAATTTTGGAGGGGAAAAGGGCACCAGAATCGTGGAAAGAGGCTTATATTACACTTATACCGAAGACAGAGACTGAAAAGACTCAACTTAAGAACTACCGCCCTATTTCTTTACTAAATGTGGATTACAAAATCTTTGCTGACATCTTGGCTAAGAGATTGAAAAAAGTTTTGATGGAGGAGATTCACAGAGATCAAGCGGGCTTTCTCCCAAGAAGACACTTGTCAGATAATGTAAGGAATATAATTGACATTTTGGAAAAACTAGAAGTGACTATAAACACTAAAGCAGTTTTGATATTCGTGGACGCGGAGAAAGCCTTTGACAACATTTCTTGGAGTTTTATGAGAAAGAATCTCCGGGGGATGGGGGTAGGCCAAGGGTTTGAAAATGGTATAGGTGCAATATACTCTGAACAAAAAGCAAAGTTAATTGTAAACAATGTGGTTACGGAAGAATTTAAGATAGAAAAAGGGACACGTCAGGGGTGCCCAATCTCTCCATTACTTTTTATATCAGTCCTGGAGGTTTTGCTGAACATGATTAGAAGGGATCAGCTGATTAAAGGGGTACAGGTCAGAGCCAAACAGTACAAATTGAGAGCATTTGCAGAACAGAGGTTTTGCTGAACATGATTAGAAGGGATCAGCTGATTAAAGGGGTACAGGTCAGAGCCAAACAGTACAAATTGAGAGCATTTGCAGATGATCTGGTACTTACATTACAAGAGCCTGAATCTAGTACTAAAAGGGTCTTAGAATTAATTCAAGAGTTTGGTCAAGTAGCAGGATTTAAACTGAACAAGTTAAAAACTAAGGTACTGGAGAAAAACTTAACAGCTATTGAAAAAGAGAGGTTTCAGAATGAGACAGGATTAACTGTGGTTAAGAAGGTGAAATATTTGGGGATTAATATGACAGCCAAAAATGTGAATCTATTTAAAGATAATTATGAGAAATGTTGGACAGAAGTGAAAAAAGATTTAGAAATCTGGTCAAATTTGAAGCTTTCCTTGTCTGGTCGAATTGCAGCTATAAAGATGAATGTATTGCCCAGAATGTTGTTTTTGTTCCAAACATTGCAAATTGTGGACAAGATGGACTGTTTCAAGAAGTGGCAGAAAGATATTTCGAAATTTGTCTGGCAGGGCAAGAAGCCCAGAATAAAATTTAAGATTTTAACTGATGCAAAGGAAAGGGGGGGATTTGCCCTGCCAGACTTTAAACTATACTATGAATCGGCAGCTTTCTGCTAGTTGAAGGACTGGCTGCTTCTTGAGAACACAGACATTTTGGACTTAGAAGGTTTTAATAATACTTTTGGGTGGCATGCATATTTGTGGTATGACAAGGTTAAAGCTCACAAAGCCTTTAAAAATCATATTGTCAGGAAAGCAATATATAATGTCTGGACTAGATATAAAGACTTGTTGGAAAATAAAACCCCAAGGTGGTTGTCGCCAATGGAGGCAAAGGCTGTGAAAAGGTTCAATATGGAGTCCAAATGGCCGAAATATTGGGAAATTTTGGAACAAGAAGGGGACAAACTGAAATTGCAGAGCTTTGAGAAATTAAAAGATAAAGTGCGAGATTGGCTCCATTATTATCAAATAATGGAGATTTACAAGATAGACAGAAAAATTGGCTTCCAGGTGGAAAAATCAAAATTGGAAACAGAATTGTTAGAACCCAAAACTAAGAATTTGTCAAGAATGTATAACTTGCTGTTGAAATGGAATACACAGGATGAAATGGTTAAATCAGCTATGATCAAGTGGGCACAAGATATTGGTCATAACATTATGTTTGCTGACTGGGAACAGTTGTGGATCACCGGTATGAAATTTACGGCATGTAATGCCCTAAGAGAGAATATTGTGAAAATGATTTATAGGTGGTACAAGAAAATGAAGGTACATTCTTTCATCTTTGGTGGGCGTGCCCAAAGATTAAGGCGTTTTGGGAAATGATATATAATGAACTGAAAAAGGTATTTAAATATACCTTTTTGAAGAAACCAGAGGCCTTTCTCTTGGGTATGGTCGGCCAATTGGTGTCAAAGAAGGACAGAACATTCTTTATGTACGCTACAACAGCAGCAAGAATACTCATCGCAAAGTATTGGAAGACACAAGAATTACCCACCTTGGAAGAATGGCAGATGAAGGTGATAGACTATATGGGATTGGCAGAAATGACCGGCAGAATCCGAGACCAGGGGAGAGAGACAGCGGAAGAAGATTGGAAGAAATTTAAGGACCATCTTAAGAAACATTGCAAAATTAATGAATGTTAGAACGATGTTGGTTTAGAAATTAAGTGGTTTCTAGCTGTAATGGATAAGTCAAATGAAAAGAAAGGTTGAAAATCAATAGAAATTATGGGAGGGATTTGCTGAATTAAATAATTAGAAATTGGAATACAGAAAGGGGAGGTATGAGGAGGTCGGGAAAGTAAGGTATAAGAAAATAAGGGATTGAAATTATACTTGTTGTGGTATGTGTTTTGTTTGTATTTTTGTTATTTTTTATTTTTATATAACTTTTTGGAAACTTCAATAAATATCTTTTTTTTTAAAAAAAGAGAAATTATAGTTCCAGCAGTTTCTCTGACATGCATTGCCCTTAATAAATTCCAGCACTCAAACGCTGTGCTGGCATTTGCTACATGCAATAATTGAGAGTTGCTCAAACACAGCATAATTTGGGCACGAGCCCTTTCATCTAGCCGTTTTTTTTCAGCAAAGTCCCGTCTCAAAACCTCAGTTTCAACACAGTCCCATAGTCCATCTCTCCTTAACAACTGCTGCATTTTAATTGACCAACTCTGCCACTTGCTTTCTGAGAGAAGTTCAAAAGGGATGCCTCCCCCAATATTTACAACTTGGGAAGACTGGAAATCTGCCATCTCTGCTGGCGGTTGCTGAGCCCCTTCTGTGGGGTCTCCAGCAATCTCTCCTGACTCTCTTTTTAGAGTCTGACTGGACAGTACTGGCTGGCACTGACCGGCTTCTAGCTGCTGCCTCTGTTGACCCTCAGGTCCTGCCTGGCTCTGCAACTGGTGTAGCCGCTCTGTGAGTCACCTACTGTGGTCCTCTAGTAGTTCAAACTGTTCCAGTAGCCAACGCTGAGTGCTTTCCTGATCCTCAGATCCTAGCCGCTCCAGCGTCACTGCAGACAGTTACAGCTTGCCACCAACTGCTCCAACGCACAGCCACTGGCTCCAGGCGCCACCAGGACTCACCAGCTCCCTGCTGAGATGCTGTCAGTTGTTTTGCACTCTGCACATGCTCAGAAACACTGGGCCCATAACCTGTCAGTGTTTGTAAAAAGCAAAAAAAAGAAGGAAAGGGTTCTGACCTCCCTTTGTCTCCTCAGCCTGCTCCGAGGACCCTTGTCTGCATAAAAGAGTCCACGAGAATATCCTTGCAGAGTTTTATTCTTAAAAGTCTTTGTGCAAAACACGACTGAATAACTATACACACCAGCACTAACCAACCAACCCAACCTCAACCTCCAGCAACCAAACTAACATGTCTCTCTCACTTCCGGAGGCGGCGCCATCGGCAATGGCGGATTCCCTCTAGTTCTGAGGGAGTAGCTCCGCGGAAATCGGGTCTTGCCGCTACGGCGAAGCGGGGACCCCTTCGAAAATCACAGGCGGGAGAAGCCTGTGACCGTGGGACTCGGCGGGCACCCTTAGCGCCCCCCCAATCTGCGAGGGAACCCCGCAAGGGGCTCCGGAGCGAAACAGGGAGTCTGGCGCGGTGCTGAGAGTCAATTGCTTCTTCCATGGAGTGAAGCCGCACAGCTGTTGCCGGAGAGCGCTGACCTTTTTCCTGTGACAATTCGGCTACTAAACAACTACCCATGAGTAGGTCAAGTTTAAAGATCGGGGAATTTAAGGAGGGAAAAGGATTAATTTGGCACTGAAGCGGGAAGGCGTAAACAGGAAGTCCGCCTTCCGTTTTCCGTACACAGATCAAAGCAAAGACTGTTTAAGCTAAGACCTGGAGAGTTGCATTAAAAGGACTTAAATCCTAACGTCAGATTAAAAGAACTCCCTCCCTGAACTGCAGGAAAGGGGAGGGAAGAGGGGAAAGTACTTTCTGCCTGCAAAAAAAGGAGAGAAAAGGGAATAAAGACCACCACTTAATCCTTGGGAACGGACTGCCAGGATTAATAGAACTGCTGTACTGAGAGACGCACTGTTTATGGACAATGTAACTTTTTGACAGCCAACTCTGCAAGAGAGATACTTTTATTCTGAAGGGCTTCTTTGGATTTGAAACTGTTGTTTACTTTGTTGAAGGGGGACATTGGAAAGTTGGAAAAGATACTTTATTGTAATACCATTGACTGTTACTGTGTCCCCCTAGAGGAATACTGAAACTGCTACAACTAGTTGGGGAATTTTCCACTTCTAACTGGCCAGGGAAATTTCCACTGCAAAACAAGCTCTGGCCGTGGGACTGACCTTGATCCTCAGATAAAGTGTTATGGCAAACTTGCCTCAGGAAAAGAACTTGCCTGAGGAAAAAACAACAAGATTGGGCAAGGTTAGAGCAGTGCAGCATTGCAGCAGCGCAGAGCATCTGCATCCGGCCCCTGTGCACCACAAGGAGAAGACCCTGCACAAGCTGGGTCTAAAGGAATGGCATCTGAAGAGGGATTTACTTCAGTATTAAGTAAAATTTATGAAACCTTGGAAAAATTAAGCAAACAAGTTACTGAAGCAACAACTAAAATTGACCAAAATACTACTAGCATTAACAACTTGGGGCAGAAGGTGAATTCAAACACAGAATCCATTGAAAGACTGCTGCAAGAATCTACTTCGAATCAAAAGGCAGCTGAGGAAGCAAAGGAAAAAGCATCGGCTGTAGAGGAAAAGATAACACCGATATGTAAACAGCTCGAGGACCACTGGTCGCTTTTGTCCATGATTGAACTCAAGGAAAAACAGACTAATTTGAGGATCAGGGCGGTACCTGAACTTGAAAAAGGCAGCTTAAGTGACTTTCTTACACAGGAATTTGCAGACTTTTGGAACCTGGATGATAAGCAAGACTTTAAGATAGTAAGTGCTTTTAGACTTGGAAGAGGAGGGAGAAAGAACAGGGTGAGAGACTGTTTGATTACCCTCCGAACGAAAGAAGAGAGAGATAAAATATTGAGTCTGCATTTCCAGCAGACTTCGGAGATACAAGAATCAAGAATAGAGATTTTTAAGGACATTCCGAAATATTTATTGGATCTTAGGGCTAATTACGGAGAGCTGGTGGCCCTGTTGAGAGGAAACAGAATTGTTTTCAGGTGGGAGTTTCCCCAAGGCCTTTCTTTTACCTTTAAAGGGAAAAAAATTAAAATAAGATCAGTGGAAGACAAAGAAAAATTTCTGAGAGAGCACGGAGAAAACCTACAAAAAGAAGCTGAAGAAGAAGAGCCAAGAGCACTAAAACCAGGAACACTAGACTTAGCATCACTACCTTTGGGACTGGATAAATTAGAGAAGGTGACACCACCGACAGAAGAAGAACAACTACTTGGAGCAGTCGGAGGAAAAGCAAAATAACTACACCATGTCTCTGCAACTATTAAGCTGGAACATTCACGGTTTTAACTCCCCGGAGAAAAGGAAAAAAGTCTTTCATTTATTGAAAAAGGAACAATTGGACTTGATTTGCTTACAGGAAACTCATGTGATAAGGCTACACAGGAAAGTACTGATTAACGAAAGATTGGGCCAAGAGTTTATTTCGTCAGACAAGGTTAAAAAGAGAGGAGTTGTAATCTATGCTAAAGAGAGCCTATCACCGAAATTTATTTTTAAAGATGACCAAGGAAGATTTGTGGCAATTGAAATTCAAATTCAAGGAGAGAAATTCTTGATAGTAGGAGTTTATGCACCAAATGAGGGGAAATCTGAATTTTTTAAGAAGTTGCATGAGACATTGTTGGACTATATGGAGTATAACATTATTATGATGGGAGATATGAACGGAGTGGTGTCCACAAATATGGATAAGTCACAAAGACAGGTAGTCACTAAAGATGGCAGACTGCCAAAAACCTTTTTTGACATGACTGACAACATGGACTTAATTGATATTTGGAGAACTAAGAACCCCTTGGGTAGAGAGGGAACTTTCTTCTCTGAAGCCAAAATGACATGGACAAGAATTGACCAAATTTGGATAACTAGAGGATTGGCTCCTAAAATTCGAAAAATGGAAATTTGTCCTAAAACTTGCTCCGACCATAATGCTGTGAGAATGGAGATGAAATTAACACCAATTGGTTCCTTTAGATGGAGGATGAATGACACCTGGTTTAGAGACGCAGAAGTCACCAAGAAGGCCCAAAAAACCTTGAGAGACTATTTTGAGACAAACATGAATACTACGGTTGAAAAAAGAGTAATCTGGGACGCAAGCAAAGCAGTTATGAGAGGGTTTCTGATTCAACAGAATGCAATAAAGAAGAGAACTCAAAATGAGAAAAAAGACAAAATTTTTGGAGAAAATAAAAGAAGGTGAAAATAAATTTAAGAGCGAAACCAAAGTCGCAAGAGATTCTGAGAGAAATAAAGCTATATCAAGTACAATACATGAAAATGATAAATCAGGAAATAGAATGGAAAATTAAGCAGATGAGACAAAAGACATTTGAATCGGCTAATAAATGTGGGAAACTGCTGGCCTGGCAGATGAAAAAAAGACAAAAACTTAATACCATTTCAAATTTGGAAGTGGAAGGAAAGAATATACAGAATCCAGTGGAGATTAGAAAGTGTTTCCAGAGATATTTCAAACAACTATATACACAAGGGCCACAGAAAGAGACTGATATAGACCAGTTCTTAAGAACAAATGGATTACAAAAAATCTCTCAAGAAAATAAGTTAATGCTGAATTATAAATGTCAGGGAACTGCCATCGGAGCCAAGAGTGGAGGTAAGGCTCCCTAGCGATGCAGGAGAAGGGCCCAGCAGGGAGAGAGGGAACACTTCCTCTGAGGAAGGAAATCAACGTGACACCAGGAAGAAAGGGGAGCAGGGAAGGACTTCGGAGAGATGGCTCCAAGACTCTTCCACAGAGACCAGCGGGGAGAGCCCAGGACCTCCGCTGGCCACACCCACTCTGCGCAGAAAACTTCCGCGCAGGGAGGCTAGGCGGAGACTTGGTGTCAAAGAGCTTTTATGCTGGAAGAAGTTCAGGAAACGCCCACTGACGGATTCTGCCAGTGACTGACACAGCCACGGAGAAAGGGCTGTCCAGCCAGGGAAAGGTTTAGCCAGACAACGTTGCCTAGAGCAGCGGCCACTTACGCACGAGCAACCCCAATTCCCTTTACAATAAAATAACAGAACAGGAGGTGGAAGGTGCCATCCAGAATATGCAGTTGGGCAAATCTCCAGGGCTGGACGGTTTAACCTCAAAATATTATAAATCTCTGAAAGACTGGTTAATTCAACCACTAAAGGAGGTTTGTAATGAAATTTTGGAGGGGGGAAAAGCGCCAGAGTCGTGGAAGGAAGCTTATATTACACTTATACCGAAAACTGAATCTGAAAAAACACAACTTAAGAACTACCGCCCCATATCCCTACTTAACGTGGATTACAAAATTTTTGCAGATATTCTGGCTAAAAGATTGAAAAAAGTACTAGTTGAGGAGATACACAAAGACCAAGCTGGCTTTCTCCCGGGTAGACACTTGTCTGACAACACGAAAAATATAATTAACATTTTAGAGAAGCTGCAAGTGAACATTAATACTAAAGCAGTTTTGATATTTGTTGATGTGGAGAAAGCTTTTGATAATATTTCTTGGAGTTTTATGAAGAAAAATCTTCATGGGATGGGGGTTGGTCAAGGTTTTGAAAATGGTATAGGTGCAATTTACTCAGAACAAAAGGCTAAATTGATAGTTAACAACGTGGTGACAAAAGAATTTAAGATGGAGAAAGGGACACGACAAGGCTGCCCAATTTCCCCATTGCTTTTCATTTCAGTCCTAGAGGTTTTGCTAAACATGATTAGAAGGGACCATCTGATCAAAGGTATTCAGGTTGGAGCTAAACAGTACAAACTTAAAGCGTGTGCAGATGATTTAGTATTGACATTACAGGAGCCAGAATCTAGTACTAAAAGAGTATTAGAATGGATTCAGGAATTTGGTCAAGTGGCAGGATTTAAGTTGAACAAATTAAAGACTAAGGTTCTTGAAAAAAAATTAACACCGATTGAGAAAGAGAGGTTTCAGAAGGAGACGGGTTTAACACTGGTTAAGAAAGTAAAATACCTGGGGGTTAACATGACCGCTAAGAACTTAAATTTATTCAAATATAACTACGAGAAATGTTGGTCAGAAGTGAAAAAGGATTTTGAAATATGGTCAAACTTGAAGCTTTCCTTGTTTGGTCGAATTGCTGTTATAAAGATGAATGTATTGCCAAGAATGTTATTTCTATTTCAATCATTGCAAATTTTGGACAAAATGGGCTGTTTCAAGAAGTGGCAGAGAGACATTTCTAGATTTGTCTGGCAGGGCAAGAAGCCCAGAATAAAATTTAAATATTTACTGATGCAAAGGATAGAGGTGGATTTGCCCTGCCAGACCTTAAACTCTATTATGAATCAGCAGCATTTTGCTGGTTGAAAGAATGGCTGCTTCTTGAGAACGCAGACATTTTGGATTTAGAAGGTTTCAATAACGTTTTTGGGTGGCATGCATATCTGTGGTATGACAAGGTTAAAGCACACAAAGCATTTAAAAACCATATTGTCAGAAGAGCATTGTTTAATGTCTGGACAAGATATAAAGACTTACTTGAAAATAAAACCCCAAGGTGGCTATCACCGATGGAAGCGAAGGCTCAGAAAAAGCTCAATATGGAGGCCAAATGGCCAAAATATTGGGAGATTTTGGAACAGGAGGGTGACAAACTGAAATTGCAGAGTTTTGAGAAATTAAAAGATAAAGTGCGAGATTGGCTTCATTATTATCAAATAAGGGAGGCTTACAATTTGGACAAGAAAATTGGTTTCCAGGTGGAAAAATCAAAATTGGAAACAGAACTGTTAGATCCAAAAACTAAGATACTATCCGGATACTATCCTTCCGGAGGCGGTGCGAAACGGCAATGGCGGTCCTCTTCGCGCTGTGAAGAGGGGCTCCGCAGGAAAGGGTCGTCCGCTACGGCAGAGCGGAGACCCATCAAGAAAAACCACAGGCAGAGCGAGCCTGTGGCCGTGGGACTCGGCGGGCACCAAAAGCTCCCCCAGAAACGAGGAAGGAACCCCGTAAGGGGCTCCGGAGCGCGGAAGGGGGAGCAGTGCTGTGAGTTCATTGCTCTTTCTGCGGAAGTGAAGCCGCGCAGCTGCTGTCAGTGAGCGCTGACCTTTTTTCCTGGAAACTACTGATTTGGAAAAAGTAACAACCCGTGAGTAAAGAAGAACTTCTTACAATTTGACTCTAATTTATTGAAATTTGGCTGAAAGCGGAGAGATGTAAACAGGAAGTCCGTCTTCCGCTGTCACTTAACTTCAAAGCAAAGGAGCTGGAGGAGTGGAGCCGTAGAGGAATTTTTTAACTCAACTGATTTGAGCACCCATTGAAACTGTTTCTACGTAAAGTAAGGATTTAAGTACATGATTTATCTTGATTTGGACTGTGTCAATCTTCATCTGTGGGAACTACAATTTGACTGAGAAACCCAGGTACTGGGGCTGCTGAATAAAAGAGCTGTCAGTTTGCAGACTTGGCTACTGTGTATCAGGACTTGCAACAATCTGAGGGTTTCTGGGCTTGCTACTTTGAAACACCTTCTGAAAATCAGCTTGCACTGACTAGAAACAATGTAATGTTGTTAATACCAACTCTGCCAAATACTAGCTATTGAAGGTCTCTGGACATTAAATTTGACTCTCTATTGATTTTATTTGAACGGGTCTCTTCCCTTAAGACATGTTAAACCCCCTCTAGAGGATTTTGGACTTACAGCAGTGACATTACTTTACTTTCTCTTTCCTTTCCTCCCGTTGGACTGTTTATCTCTGGGCTGCTGCTCTCTCATGGGAACAACTCAATTTGACCTTGACTTTTAGATAACTTTGGAATGAGTGGCACAAGAAGAAGGGGGCAAGAACTAGACAAACAACTTTAACTTCAGCCTTACAGACACGTAGATCATCTGTACCTACTCTGCCTTTGGCAGGGGAAGAAGAAATTGTGTCTGCTCTGCCATTGGCAGGGGGAGAAGAAACTGAGCAATTACAACTGGAAGAGATGGCCTCAGGAGCAACTGCTTCAATTTTAGAGAAAATTTATGAAAAGTTGGAATCTTTGGATAAAAGAGTGGAATCTCTGGACAAGAAAGCGGATGAACAAACAGCCAAGATTGATCAAAATACAGTCTGCTTAAACAAAATAACTGAACAGGTGGCACAGAACGTGCAAGCAATTGGGCAGTTGACTGAGGCCACTGAAGAAAATCGTAAATTGGCTGAGGCCACTAGTCAAAAAGTTGAAAATTTAGAACAAGAGGTAAGACCACTCGGCAAACAAGTTGGAGAGCAACAGATGTATTTATCTATGATAGAACTTCGGAATCGGGAAACCAACCTAAGGATAAGGTCAATACCAGAAGTTGAAGAAGGAAATTTAGCTGAGTTCCTGACCAAAGAATTTTCCAAGTTTTGGCCTATAGAGGAAAAGGACTTTAAAATTGTGTCAGCTTTCAGACTTGGAAAATTTGCAAAGAAAGACAAGCCCAGAGATTGTTTGATAACCTTGAGATCGCAGGAAGAAAGGGACAAGATATTGGGCCTACACTACGGAAAGTCACTGGACATTTTGGACAGAAGAGTTGAAATTTATAAAGATATTCCGAAACAACTGTTGGACCTTAGATCTGACTATCTTGAACTGGTCAGATTGTTAAGGAGCAACTCAATCATCTTTAGGTGGGAATTTCCACAGGGACTATCCTTTACCTTCAGAGGGAAGAAGGTTAAAATTAGAACACTTGAAGAGAAAGACAAATTTTTGACTGCTTACGGAGAGGACCTTCAAAAAGGAATTGAAACACCTCCAGGGCCTGGAGCATCTGCTGTACCTTCACCCTTGGAGCCTGAAGAGCCAGAGAAAAAGATATCACCCCCAGAAAAATAACAGATTTACTCAGGATGTCTCTGCAACTTCTGAGCTGGAATATTAATGGATGCAACTCCCTGGAAAAAAGGAGGAAGATATTTCATATATTAAAAAAAGAACAATTGGACATTGTTTGCTTGCAAGAAACCCATGTGACTAGGCTCCATAGAAAAGTGTTAATAAATAAAAGTTTAGGCCAGGAATTTATATCCTCGGACCGAGTGAAGAAGAGAGGAGTGGTGATCTATGCAAAGGAGAGCCTGTCACCTAAATTCTTATTTAAAGATGAATATGGAAGAATTTTGGCAATTGAGATACAACATCAAGGAGAGAAACTTTTGATATTAGGAATCTACGCACCAAATGAGGGGAAATCGGAATTTTATAAGAAGTTGCATGAGTGCATGCTGGATTATCTGGACTATGACAACATCATCATGATGGGCGATATGAATGGGGTCGTATCAACTAACATGGACAAATCACAAAGCCAAAATGTTACAAAAGATGGCAGACTACCAAAGACTTTCTTTGAACTGACAGACAATATGGACTTGATCGACATCTGGAGGACAAAGAACCCCTTGGAAAGAGAGGGAACATTCTTTTCTGAAGCCCAACTGACTTGGACAAGAATCGACCAAATATGGATATCTAGAGGTCTGGCACCTAAGACCAGAAAGATAGAAATCTGCCCAAAGACCTGCTGCGACCATAATGCAGTAAAGATGAGCATGATACTATTACCAACCGGCTCCTTTAGATGGAAGATGAATGACAATTTGTTTAGAGATCAGGAGATCATTAAGAAGGCCCAAAAAGCTTTGAAAGACTACTTTGAGATAAATTTGAACACTACGGTGGAAAAAAGAATCATCTGGGACGCAAGCAAGGCCGTGATGAGGGGGTTCTTGATACAACAGAATGCTGTAAAGAAAAGGACATGTGATGGGATAATGAGCTGCTTGTGCGTAAAGCTTGATCCCTCCGGGTTTTGGCTGGTCAGCCAACCTGAGTCTCTAACGGAGCCCCCCAAAGCATGACTCCGTCAGTCGCTGGTAGAATCCGACAGTGGGCGTCTACGGAACCTACTCCAACATAAAAGCTGTTTGACGGACATGCGCCTCCTGGACTCTCTGCATGACAGCTTCCGGCGAGGGGTGGGGGTTCCTAAAGGGGGTCTTGTTACCTCCTCACTGTTCTCACTGGAAGTATCCCAGAGCCTCCCCTCCGACTCCCTTTCCCTTTGAGCTCCTGCTCTCCCCCTACTGGTTCCCTCTTCTGCTGCAGAGTCTCTCCTATTCTCCTGGAGCCTTTCTACCACCTGTTCTTCCGATGGCAGTTCCCTGACATCCACCTCCCCCCCAGGGCCCCCTTCACCCCCTCCCGCCTCCTCTCCCACTGGCGGTGAGGGTGGAAAGCCTCTGAAGGAACTCTCCTCGTCGTCCGTGGATTCAAACACTTCTTGCCACGGCTTACCGTGTCTTGCCCCGTCTTCCTCTTCTTCGTTGGAGTCTGCTTCCTCATCCACCCCTGACTCTGGGAACCCTTCAAACTCCCCTTCCTCATCGGTGGTCCCGAAATGTTCCCTTCTAAATCGTGCCACGGGCTGCGGTTTCCTTGGGAAGAGTCCAGGAGGCGCATGTCCGTCAAACAGCTTTTATGTTGGAGTAAGTTCCGTAGACGCCCACTGTCGGATTCTACCAGCGACTGACGGAGTCATGCTTTGGGGGGCTCCGTTAGAGACTCAGGTTGGCTGACCAGCCAAAACCCGGAGGGATCAAGCTTTACGCACAAGCAGCTCATTATCCCATCACAGCAATCTGACAGTCTTTGAAAGCAGCTTGTGCAAGCAGAGGGCATCATGAGCGAACCAGCCGGAACCGGAGGAGCAGGAGCTGGAGCTGGAGCGGGTCCAAGCCTGGAAGAAAGGTACAGGGCGTTGGAGGTCCAGCTCGCGCTGCAAACGGTGAGGCTCGAGGAGAGGAGGGCTCAAGATGCGGATAAGGGGAAAACCACCCCACTTGCCAGAAAGGTGCCTGGATTGGTGCAGAAATTTGGGGGGGATCCCAGGAACTATCAAGCCTTTAGAACAGAGATGCAATATGCTCTCAATCTACTGTTTGATGACTTCCCCGATGAGAACTCTAGAGTGGCGTACGTTATTGGCCATCTAGAGGGAGGGGCGAAGGACTGGGTTCGACCCCTGATGGCAGCCAACAATGAAATCTTAAAGGACACGAGGAAGTTTTTCCGCGCCATGGACCTGATGTTTTCCAGCGAGATTGAGCAGGGAGTGGTGCGCAGGCAGTTAATGGCGTGTAAACAGGGGAGCCGATCTGTACGTGAGTACTGGACTGAGTTCACCATGTTGATACATAGACTGGGGTGGGACTTAGCGAGTGAACCTATTCAAATGCTGTTTGAAGAAGGGCTCTCTCCGGCAGTGAAAGATGAACTTTCCCGGGCGCCTAGGGTGGAGTCTATGGATCAGCTGACTAAATCTGCGCTGTCCATAGGAGCGCGCCAGGAGGCAAGAGCTTTGGAAAAGCGGGAAGGAAAGGGGGAACGTTGGAAGGACTTCCGCATTCCAGAGATTCCGGAGCAGCCTTTCCCGCCAGCAGAGCCGATGGAACTTGGAACAGCGCGCGCGCGCGCAGTTTCAAACACCAGTGAAGGGCGGAGGAAGGAGGGAAAGAGTGCCAAGAAATGTTATCTCTGCCAACAGCCAGGTCACTTTGCCAGAGTCTGTCCGCAAAGGAAGGAATGGCAAGGGATGGCGGGAACTGTTGGGGGGAAGGAGGAAGAAGAAATCAAGGAGCAAGTAAAAGCCAACGCCTGCCTGGCTGCCAACATCAGGGCACAGCAGCCAGGCCAAGGAGTAGTGAATGTGCCCACGCCGGAACCTCCAAGACCAGCGCTTGTGATAGAGGTGTTGCTGGAACTGTCAAACGGACACCCACTAAAGATAAAAGCGCTATTGGATTCAGGCAGCTCCTGTAATTTCATGAGTAAGGAGTTTGCAGCTGAACACCAGATACAGACTATCCCATTAAGTAAGCCTTTGCAGGTTACCACGATTGATGGGAGGGAACTGTTGGGAGGAGAAGTGAGCCAACAGACTGTACCAATGATTATGAGGGTGGCAAGACACACAGAACTGATAGCGTTTAACGTAGCCACCTTGGGAGGAGCTCCTATTATTTTGGGGATGAGCTGGCTGGCGCTACACGATCCGCTAGTAGGCTGGCATCAGAGGGTGGTTTCCTTTGGATCAGCACATTGCCTAGAACACTGCAAGGAGGGAGAGGCTCAGGCAGGGGCCAGGGCCACTCTAGCAGGGATGGAAGTGATGGACAAGGGGAGGGTGCCACAACAATACGCTGACTTGATTGACGTATTCAGCGAAAAGGAAGCAGATAAACTGCCCCCGAAACAGACCCTTTGACTGTCAAATTACCTTACTCCCAGGAGCACAACTGCCAGTGGGCAAGCTGTATGCGATGTCAGACAGTGAGATGCAGGAGTTAAGGGAGTTCATTGACAAGAATCTCAAGCGAGGTTTCATCAGAGAGTCACAAGCGGTGGGGGGCAGACCAGTGTTCTTTGTGGACAAAAAAAACACGGGTAAACCCAGGCTTGTGTGTGATTTCAGGGCCCTAAATGCAGTGTCAGAACCAGTGACTTTCCCTATGCCTAGAATTGATGACATTCTGACACGGGTGAGAAATGGGAAAATTTTTACCAAGCTGGACCTTCCTTGGGAAAATTTCACAGTGATGAAAGTGAGAACGGGAGACGTGAGGGAGTCCAAAGAAGCTATGAAACTATGTTAAGATATATGTTATATTGTTTATTCTTTTTGCATTTATATCTAAAAAATCTCAATAAATATTTTATAAAAAAAAACAAAACTAAGATACTATCAAGAATGTATAACTTGCTGTTGAAATGGAATACTCAGGATGAAACGGTTAAATCTGCTATGATTAAATGGGCACAAGATGTTGGACATAACATAATGTTTGCTGACTGGGAACAGTTGTGGACCACAGGTATGAAATTTACGGCATGTAATGCCTTAAGAGAGAATATTATGACAATAATATACAGGTGGTACATGACACCAGTCAAGCTTGCAAAAATATATCATTTGCCCGACAATAAGTGTTGGAAATGTAAAGAGACTGAAGGTACATTCTTTCACCTTTGGTGGACGTGCCCAAGGATTAAGGCCTTCTGGGAGATGATCTATAATGAATTGAAAAAGGTATTTAAATATACCTTTCTGAAGAAACCAGAGGCCTTTCTCCTGGGCATGGTCGGCCAATTGGTGCCAAAGAAGGATAGAACTTTCTTTATGTACGCTACAACAGCAGCAAGAATACTCATCGCAAAGTATTGGAAGACACAAGATCTACCCACCTTGGAAGAATGGCAGATGAAAGTGACGGACTATATGGAATTGGCGGAAATGACTGGCAGAATCCGAGACCTGGGAGAAGAGTTGGTGGAAGAAGATTGGAAGAAATTCAAAGACTATTTGCAGAAACATTGTAAAATTAATGAATGTTAAAATGACGTTGGATTGAAATGAAACGGCTTTAGCAACAAGGCTAAATAAATAAATATCATTTTAAATAAATATCATTTTTAAAAAAAACAAACTAACATTTCTCAATCTATATATACAACTTGGTGCAGGCCGCTGAGTCATGCTGACCCAGCTTTATTCGCATTAAAGAAACAGCGGCCATTTTAGCCGTGACAGATAGTACCTCTGGTGGGGGGCACATTGTGCGCCTTCTGGTGTAGTTTGTCCACCTTTGGTCACTACAGCTCTCACCTGCGCCTCTTAGAAACTGTCAGCCTGAAGCAGCAGCCACACCCCAGGAATGGCTTCAACTGGCAGGCTAACCAGGTGAGCGGAGTTGATGGGTCTCAAACCCTCAGTGAGTTAGGGGCTTCCCCTGCATGCACAGCTAGTGTCGGGTACTGGCTAGAGGAGGAGGAATGGTGGGAGGCTACAGCCAGGGAACCCCCCAGGGAAGCATCAAAGTGGGAAGGCTCCAAGCCAGGAGACTGCTGGTGGGATGCAGGAGACAGGTCAGAAGAAGAAGAAGAAGAAGAAGAAGAAGAAGAAGAAGAAGAAGAAGAAGAAGAAGAAGAAGAAGGGGGAGCAGATGGCTTGGAGGCTAAACAAGCAACAGGTTTAAGTGAGACTGAGGCAGCTGAGGAGGAGGAGGAGGAGGTGGTGGCGGCTGAGGCTGCAACAGATCCCCAGGCACCTGACATGTCCACTGTTCCCTTCTCCCCTCCTCCTCTGTCCCCAGGAACAAGGGAGGCATTACATGGAGCAGAACAAAAGGCACAGAGAGCCCCTCCACGACTGTTGGGAAGTCAGCCGACTGAGGAGGAGCCTTAGGATAGGGATGCCATATTTCTAAAAGTAGAAACCAAGACACCCCGAAAGCTGTGGAGCTATTTTTAGGAAGACCCCCACATTGTTGAGCTTCTTAAAGGAAGACCCAGAAGCTGTTGATGTCTGATAGCCCTACCTTAGGAGGAGGCTAAGATCCTCCGTTCTGGCAACTGGGGCTAGTCCTGCCTGTGGAGTTTCTCTGTCGGGTTTTGTCTCTCTGAAGAAAGAGTCCACCTTACTGCTCATCTCTGAGTTTTGATGCTGAACTTCAGCTGAATCAGCCCTGACAGCCAGGCTCCGGACAATTGAGCAGATGAGACCACTAGGGGGTCCAACAGTCAAGAAGGTGGTTTCTGCCCGTGCTGTAGAGGGAAGTGACGAGCAGTGGGGCTCATCCACCTGGGAAGGTAGCTCATTTAAGAGAAGGAAGTCCCTGATCCTAAACCTGATTGATCCATTTAGCCCAGTATTGCCCACTTCTGGCCTGAGTGGCAGAAGCTCTCCAAGGTCTTGGGCAGAGAGAGGCTCCTACCTACATTGAGCTTCTAACTGCAGGTGCTAGGGACTGCACCTGGGACCTTCTGCATGCAATGCAGGTGCTGACACACTGAGGCTATGGCGCCTCCACAAAACCTTCAGGTATGGGCAGGAGGTACTACTCGGCATCATTATATCCCACCCTTCCTCCCAAAGGAGTCCAGGGCAGCAAAGACACAACAGTTAAACAACCAAAACATCCAAAAACAGTTCCTACACAGAAGCAGACTAAGAAAAATCTCTCCTTAGAAGGCTTCTTGAAAGAGGAAGAGGAAGTAGGCATTGAAAAGATAGCAGAGAAGGGACCCCCGATAAGATGGTAACTGCAGGAAAATGGCACTACTCCTCTTTTGTCTCTTCCTTCTGAAGGATCCCGGTGAACAAGCAAAAAGCCCTTGGAAAAACACACACACACACACATACATACACACACACACACACACGGACAAGACAAGACAGGGCTGTGCACCACAAACCATCCCAAAATAAGCCTCCATTCTGTGGGATGTAAAACACAGGAGCAGTCAATGACAACATTCCTAGAGTGTACATGTTAGAACATGGGGAGGGATGTCAGTCCAGCAAGCAGGTAAACTTCCTGGGGACAGACTTCCTCCGCATGTGACCAGAGGTGAGTGTGGCCTCACCTGTGCAGGTAAATGATAAAAGCACAGGGCAGGCAGCCATCTCTCTCTCTTGCCTCTCTCATCTTCATCTTTCAAAGAAGCAGGATGCCCTCTTGGCTCTCAGCCAAGAGAGGAGGAAAGGACTATCTTCCTATAAGATAGATTCTGAATGTATGTTACCTTTTTAAGCGTGTCTGCCTTCTGGGATCATATTGTGAACAGAACGTGAGTAAACTCTTTATACTTTTATAAAGACTGTGTCGTGTCTTGTATTTTAAGAGGGATCAAAAGGGGGAAATTACCAGAGTAATTATTATAGAGGTTCTAGCGAACCTGTGCAGATGTTACCGTTGCAAACTTAAAAGGGGGAATGTTATAAACTCTGCTGATATTTTGGGAACTTGTTAGCACAAGTTGGATTAGGATATAATCTCACAAGATATCCTCTCCTGCACCCCAGAACATTCCCACACATTCCCCACCAATCAATATTGGGCTAAAAGCTATAGAACACAAAGCTACATGCACCTAAAAACTGGTTTTGAAATAGCCTTGGTCTTGCCTAGTCCCTCAGCCTTGTGGGTTTGGGAGCTAGTCTGCAAGGGTGAAAATCTAATGGAGGATTCCATTGTTGAATTAACCAAGCAAGGGTCATAGTTGCCACTATGTACCTTGTGGTTGCTCTGTGCCAGAGGGCAAATGAGGGTGGTCCTCCTCCTTCGCCTGGCTGGGAATGAGAAAGGAAAAGGTCAGAGTTGTGTGAGAGAGCTGGGCTGGAAGTTGGCAGAAGTCACAGAGAGAGAGTCATGCCTGATTTCTTCTTGATTCGAAGGCTGTAATTGGAAGAAGCAAGACCTTCTGGGGCGTTAATGCTGTGAGCCTCTCCATCTTCGGCTCAGGTTGTATATGTGTGTGAATAAACCATATATCATAAAGACACCACAGTCTCCGCTGAGCCTCATTCCAAGGAAACTTGCTCTAACAACCTCACTAATGCAGTCCCTTCAGTCCTTTATTCTAGTTCCCCTTTCCAAGCCGTACCATAGAAGGCTTTGCCAGTATTTTCAGGGTCATCTTCCACCACAATTTAGGGTTGCCATATGACTGGGGAAACCCGGACATTTCCTCTTTTGGGGGACCAACATGCCTATCTGGGCAATTTTTTACATTTTAAAGGAAATGTCCAGGTTGAGGGGGAGTTGTTGGGGTCTCGGGCTCAGGTGGCTCGGGAGTGGGCTGCTCTGCCCGTCATGGCCCCTGCCAGCCCGAGCTGGGGAAAGGGGCATGGCAGTGGCGACCCCGCCCACCTCTTTTCCCAGCTCGGGCTGGCAGTGCCTCAGACTGTCCTCTTTTTTTGCTCTTGTACCCTCGTTTTCAAACAGCTTAGTTCTTGAACGTTTTGGCTCCCGGAACTGATTCCATTCAACTTCCAAGGTACGACTGTAATCAAAATAAAAACAACAACCACCCAGTAACCCACAACTGGATGGCCCCATTGGGTTCTGGAATTATGGAGGGATGAAAAACTTATCGCATTCCACTTTCTCTACACCAGGCGTGTACCGCTGACCGTGTCCTCCCTTACTCATTTCCCCCCTAAACTAGAAAGCCCCAAATGTTTTAGCTTCTCATCTGGGAGTTGCTCCAGCCCCTTGATAATTTTGGTTGCCCTCTGCTGAACATTCCTGCCCCCCCCCCCAAGCTCTGCCTTCAATGCAAACGTGGCAGACAATGCCTTCCCTGCAGTTGCACTGCCAAAAAAGTTCAGTTTTACTTTTAAGGACAGGAAATTCTCCTGCAGGCCATCTGTGCTAAAAAGAGGGTGCAGATATAAGTCTCCTTCTTTTGGACCACGCAATTTGCATAAAAAGAAGACAAGATTAAAAGTGTTGAGTGTTCCCCACCCCATGGGAAAGGAGCAAATGAAAAATCCTCTCCTGAGCTGTGGCTCCTACTTGCTGAGCATGAGAGATGAAAAGGGCCTGTATGGATTTGGCAAAGTCAGCATTCAGAGTTCGAGAATCACACTTGGCTCATGACCAAGGGTGTCCAAAAATAGCAAAAGCCAAACTTTTGGCTCAGAGCTGAAATGCTGACGTTCCTCTTCTCTATGGCCTGCTGGTCAGCGGATGCCTTGACCAAGACCTGGTTGTCTAACTTTAGACCTTTCGCCTACACCTGCTGTTCTGGGCTATGAAACAATAGCAGCAATTCAGCCCTTGGCTCACTGCAAATCATGTGTGCAAACACAGAACCTGGCTTGGGGCTGCTTTGCCTCTGACTTACTTTACAACATCCTCTCCCTCCTGAGGAATCTTGCTTTGAACAAAAGTAACCCACAGTGGAGGATCAACTTCACTTTACTTGACTAGACCCAGTGGCGTAGTGGGCTGCGGGGCACAGGGGCAGTTGCCCCAGGCACAAAATTGTTAGAGGTGCACAATTTCAGCACCTGGTGCTGCCTCAATACAGCTGCACGCTTTCATCACTGGGGTCCGATGACAACGGCTTGTCCATGCGATCAGGTAAGTGACCTCTCCAGACAATGGGGTGGCTCTTCTTTTCTTATCTCTGTGGCTGTGATCCCCTGGGTGATGTGGATGCCATTAGGCAGTCGAATGCGCATGCATACTCCGTCTGTTTCCCTCCCTCCTACCCCCGCCCCTCCACATGGCCACGAGAACTGGCAAGCCATACTATGTCTCTGACTAGGCAGAGCTCTGGCACCCTCCTACCTTGGTGGAGTCTACCTTTTTCCAAACCTGAGCAATTTTATTTGCAAAAAAACTCATGACAGGAGTCATTACAGGAGATCTTGGACTCTGTATCAGACCCTGATGGCAAAGGTGGTTCTGTTAGACTATGAACCACCTGAAAGAGTCTCCTGGTACTGTTTTCACCAACAGATCCAGCAACAATGGTCCTCCTCACCGTCGCTATCGCCACTTGGTAGGCTCGGTGTTGAGCTCTGTGGGAATGTTCTGGGGTGCAGGAGAGGATATATTGACTAATTATATCCTTATCCAACTTGTGCTAACAAGTTCCTAAAATATCAGCAGAGTTTATAAACATTCTCCTTTTAGTTTGCAACGGTAACGTGTGCACAGGTTCGCTAGAACCTCTATAATAATTACTCTGGTAATTTCCCCTTTGTTCCCTCTTAAAATACAAGACACGACACAGTCTTTATAAAAGTATAAAAGAGTTTACTCACGTTCTGTTCACAATGTGATCCCAGAAGGTAGGCAGGCTTAAAAAGGTTACATACACTTAGAATCTATCTTGTAGCAAGATAGTCTTTATCTCCTCTCTTGGCTGGGAGCCAAGAGAGCATCCTGCTTCTTTGAAAGATGAAGATGAGAGAGGCAAGAGAGAGAGATGGCTGCCTGCTCTGTGTTTTTATCATTTACCTGCACAGGTGAGGCCACACACACCTCTGGTCACATGCAGAGGAAGTCCGTCCCCAGGAAGTTTACCTGCTTGCTGGACAGACATCCCTCCCCATGTTCTAACATGTACACTCTAGGAATGTTGTCATTGACTGCTCCTGTGTTTACATCCCACATACCCCTTCTCAGGCAATACAACATACACAAAACATAAACAACTTTATTCAACCACCCAGAGTCCCAGCTTGACACGTAGATTCTGGAAACTCTCTCTTGGTAGGGGTTTCGTCAGGATGTCAGCAGTCATCTCTTGGGTGCTGCAGTAGGATAGCTCCACAAGTCCATCCTGGATCATCTGGCGTACGTAGTGGTATTTAACCCCAATGTGTTTTGTTCTGGCCAGGAACTTCTCACTCTGTGTCAGCTTCAGGCAACTTTGATTGTCCTCTAGCAAGCTGACAGGCCCTTTTCTCACCAACCCAAAGTCCTTTATGAGTTGATCAAGCCAGGCGATCTCTCTGCAGGCTTCTGTTGCTGCAACGTATTCTGATTCTGTGGAAGATAATGCTACACAGCTCTGTTTATAACTGCCCCAAGCAACAGGTCCATTCCCAAACATGAAAACATGACCACTTGTTGACTTATAATCAGCATTATCCCCAGCCCAATCCGCATCAGTATACCCAACCAACTTAGGGTCTCTGACGGCTGGTAACCTTAATTTACAATTCATGGTACCCTTCAAATATCGCACCACCCTCTTTACACCTGCCCAGTCATGCTCAGTGGGAGAATTCACTTTTCTGCTAAGAATCCCCACAGCATTAGCTAAGTCAAGTCTACATGTGGTAGCTAAATACAAAAGTTTACCAATCGCCGACCTGTAGTCATTGTTGTCTGGCAACTGCTTCGAATCCTGCTGATTCTTCAGGAAGTCAGTAGCCATCGGTGTAGCAACTGGATGTGCGTCTTGCATCTGCATGTGCTCAATCAGCTCGTGGATCTTCTGTCTTTGGCTGAGAAGAAATGAGCCGTCCTCTTCTCTTTCCACCTGGATCCCGAGGTAGTACTGGACATCTCCTAGCTCCTTGACCTCCACCTCTTTGCTAAGGTGTTTTACTATCTGTGTATAGTCTTTCTCACTTGCTGTGGCAATAATCAGGTCATCAACAAATGCTAGGATATATGAGAATTGTCCATTAATTGACTTACTGTACAAGCACTTGTCAGCATCGCCTTGCTTGTACCCAAGTTGCGTCAGCATTTTATGCAACTTCTGGTTCCAGGCTCTAGCAGCCTGTTTAAGTCCATAAAGTCCTTTCTGGAGTTTGCACACTAAATGTGCCTCATGTGGTTTCACAAAACCTTTGGGCTGTTTCATGTAAATTTCCTCAGAAATCTGCCCATGTAGAAAAGCTGTAGCAATGTCTATGTGTTTCACTCTCATTTTCTTGGAGGCTGCAATGCTTAAAAGCATTCTTACGCTGCTGTACCTCACGGTTGGTGCAAAAACTTCATCATAGTCTTCACCAAAACGCTGTGAAAATCCCTGTGCTACAAGTCTAGCTTTGTAGCGCTGCACTTCTCCTTCTGACCCCTTCTTAACCTTGAAAACCCATTTACTGCCAATGGCCTTCTTACCGGGAGGCAGTTCAGTGAGTGTCCAGGTCTTGTTCTGATGCAGTGCATCCATCTCCTCCTGCACGGCCTTCCTCCAGAGACTGGCTTCAGCAGCTGGCATCTCCTGTATCTCTTCCCAAGTGGAAGGTT
This sequence comes from Podarcis gaigeae, assembly GCF_964106915.1. Classification (NCBI taxonomy): domain Eukaryota; kingdom Metazoa; phylum Chordata; class Lepidosauria; order Squamata; family Lacertidae; genus Podarcis; species Podarcis gaigeae. The sequence goes on along the minus strand of NC_139695.1, from coordinate 8,557,620 downwards.
CCTGTGGAAACGCCGACCCTGCAAAGTAGGACAACCGTAATGGTGGGACACCTTTGTTGGTTCTGGACGAGCGTCTGACCTCTGGTTCTGCGACCACATCAGCTTCCTCATCCTCCTCCAACGCAGGCATGTCCCCATCTGAGTCCTCATCTTCGTCTCTGGTGCCACCAGGGGTCTGGTCCTCTGCGTCTTCTGGTGCGTCGCCTGTAGGGGGCGCTGTAACACTCGAAGGCAGATTATTACTTTGTGGGGTCTCAAAAGGGAAATATACAAACTCTTGAGTCCTTTCTGACTCATCTGAAGAATCCACAACAGTGTTCTTGGTGTCTACTTTTCCATATTCATCAAAATAAACCGCATGGTATGCATTTGTCTTACCAGTTTGTAAGTCCATTATTCTGTATCCTTTCCCTCCAGAGGCGTATCCCACAAGGATACCTGCTTTTGCCCTGGAGTCAAGCTTGTGTCTGTGTTCCTTGGGCACGTGGAAGTAACACGGACTTCCAAACACACGTATGTGTGACAGATTGGGAGCTTTCCCATGCCAAAGTTCAAATGGTGTGCGCTCTGCACCTTTAGTTGGCAGTCTATTCTGCAAATAGACCGACGTGTATACTCCTTCGGCCCACAGCTTCTGTGGCAAACATGCATCCTTTAGCATGCACCTTGTCATATCCATAATGGACCTAAATTTTCTCTCAGCTATGGCATTCTGCTGTGGTGTGTAAGGAATTGTGGTTACGTGTGCAATTCCTTCCTCGGCCAGGAGAGCCTGCATTTCATTTGAGCAGTACTCACCTCCATTGTCGCTCATTAGCACAGCTGGAGCTCTCTGGAATTTGTTCTTGACCATGGCAATGTATTCCTGGAGCTTGTCCACTGTCTCACTCTTCTCTTTGAGGAAATATACAACACAAAATCTTGAAAAGTCATCCAGAAATATTAAAATATATCTGTTCTTTCCCAGTGAGGGAACATTCATGGGTCCACATATGTCAGTGTGCACTATGTCAAGCACTTTGTTGCTTCTTTGTTCTGCACAACGTGGAAATGAAGGTTTTACAGCCTTCTCAGTAATACAGCTTATGCACTTTGCTGGAGCTTTGTTGCTCTGCTTTACCTGCAAACCTCTTACAAGATCTCATTTCTGTAGATCCAGAATAACGCTGGTGTCTCTGTGTCCAAGCCTTCTGTGCCATAGGTCCAGATCTGCTTCATCCTTCTGGAATGTGCCACCTTTGCAGACTGGTTCTCTGAAAGATCAAGCTCATATACACCATTTATTAGCTTTGCTTGAGCAAACACTTTGCCATTTCTAGTCACTTTACATTCTCCATTTCCAAATGTGATCTGGAAACCTTTCTTGTCCAATGTGGACACACTGATTAAATTGCAGCTCAGCTCTGGAACATACAAAACTCTAGAGATTGTGTTCTCAATGCATTCATTGTTTATACTGCATTTCAGACTCATGGAACCTGCACCTTTTGCTTTAACAATGTTGCCATCTGCAATCTCAATTTCAGATCCTTCTTCATCATTTATCTCATTAAATAGTCCTTTTTATATGAAAAATGAGAACTGGCACCTGAATCTAAAATCCATTTATTACGTCTATTTTCATGATTCTGAACAGCTAAGTTCCTTTCTTGCAGTAGCCATGTGCATTCACATTTCCCCTTCTTTTCCACTTTTGGCTGAAAGGGGTGGGGTTTCTTGGCTTTAGGAGCCCTGCAATTCTTTGCAATGTGTCCTTCTTTGTTACAATTGAAACAAATCACTCTCTTAGGCATCTCTTTGGACTTTGTACATTGCCTAGATGCATAACTGCTGTCCTTCCTTCTAGCATTTCTCACTGGAGATTCAGCTCTATCTCTGTATTCTTCTTTTAAATAACCAATCAAGTCTTTAAAAGTCAGACCTTGTCTATGATCCATCAAACTTACAAATGCGCTAAAGTGTGGTCCAAGTGATGATAACAAAAATGCTATCTTTGTATCTTCATCAAAAGCTTTGGGAGTCAGATCAATTCTTTGAATAATCTCAGTAAACTTGTTGATGTGCTCTGTGAATTCCTCTTTTGAATTCATCCTCACTCTGGTTAATTTACACACCAAGTTTCTGAAGCAGTTTATGCTAGATTCTCCATACACACGCTCAATATCTCTTAAGATTTGAGAAGCATCATCTGTACTATTTATTAATGATAGCTGCTCATCACGAAGTCCACTCAAAATTATGTGTCTAGCTTCGCTGTTCATGTGTTTCCAAGCACTTATCTTGGCTAAAGCTTCCTCAGACGATCCCGTAGGTTGAGGGTTTAAAGCTTCCAAAATGTGCTTATAATCTAAATATGCTATCAAGCGCTGCTTCCAGTGTATGAAATTGTGTTCATTCAGCGAAGGCATTCCTAGCTTTGCATCACTATCAAAAGCTGCTCTAGCCATCTTAAAATCCAAAATTTGAAAATTCTTCAAAATTTCAAAATTTCTCAAAATTTTAAAATCAAAATCTCAAAAATCTCAAAAAACAAAACAATTCTTCACTGCCTTGGGTCACTGTGAACTCTGAGGGAAGGGGGGGGGGGTGCTTAATCCCCACTGCACAATGGAACAAAGGACCATGTGCTTACCAGGAAGTTAACTCAGAAAAATACTACTCAACTCAAAATCACAATCCAATGCAATCCTTCAAAAATACGCAGAAATATGCAATACTGGGGCCCATAACCCTTTGTGGGAATGTTCTGGGGTGCAGGAGAGGATATATTGACTAATTATATCCTTATCCAACTTGTGCTAACAAGTTCCCAAAATATCAGCAGAGTTTATAAACATTCCCCTTTTAGTTTGCAACGGTAACGTGTGCACAGGTTCGCTAGAACCTCTATAATAATTACTCTGGTAATTTCCCCTTTGTTCCCTCTTAAAATACAAGACACAACACAGTCTTTATAAAAGTATAAAAGAGTTTACTCACGTTCTGTTCACAATGTGATCCCAGAAGGTAGGCAGGCTTAAAAAGGTTACATACACTTAGAATCTATCTTGTAGCAAGATAGTCTTTATCTCCTCTCTTGGCTGGGAGCCAAGAGAGAATCCTTAGATGTTTCCTCATCAAAGGAAGATGGCAGAGACAGATGGCAGAGGAGAGAGAGATGGCTGCCTGCCCTGTGCTTTTATCATTTACCTGCACAGGTGAGGCCACACCCACCTCTGGTCACATGCAGAGGAAGTCCGTCCCCAGGAAGTTTACCTGCTTGCTGGACAGACATCCCTCCCCATGTTCTAACATGTACACTCTAGGAATGTTGTCATTGACTGTTCCTGTGTTTACATCCCACAAGCTCTAACCCGTGTTTGGTCTCATTTGAAGTGGGTTTTTCACCACCAGCACTTTAGCTGTCTCAGGAATTGTTTCATCACCCTCAGCCCTAGGGGTAGAACCTCAGGGTCATCCAAGTGCCATGCCATTGGAGAGGGTGCTTTTTAAGATTTGTGGAGCAGCACCCTCTTGTTCCCCACTACCAAATGTGCTTTCCGTGTGTTTGGCCGCCGACTGTCGGGTCTCCCCAGATGAATTTGCTATTAGAAGGAGGCATGTGAAGCCATAATCCTGGAAAGAGATTCTGGAGAGAAGCACTCAACCCAATTTTAGCCTTTTGTCTCGCGCCTGAGGGGAGAATCGACCCTTGGTCGTCCCAAACCCAGACCTTCGCAAAACTCCCCATGTCTTTGGAAGGTGAGTGGCTTCGTGAACCCATCAGCGAGGTTCTTGGCAGAGGGACAATACTTCAGCGCAACTAATCCCTCCTGAACACTCTGGCACACATTCCGAAAGCGAATGTCTAGGTGTTTAGTTCTCGCCTTGAACTGACCTGACTCTGCCAAATGTAGGCATGGTTGATTGTCCTCGAACACACGTATCGGTTGACAATCCACTCCGCAGAGTTCCTGCACCAAGCAAGCATAGAACTCTACTTCTCTGCACACCTATGAAAGAGCACTGAACTCAGCTTCAGTGGATGAGAGCGCTATAAGACTTTGCTTCTTGGACCTCCATCCAAGTCTTTGGTTTCCTGCAAATACCTCAGAACTCTCTTGATGCCATTCCAGGCTTGCACACTAGGGTTTGAAGCTTCCCTGCTGAGCAGATTGACAGCAAAAGCTATATCAGGTCTGCTCCACTTGGACAAGTACAACAAACTCCCTAGGGCTGACTGAAACACTTTAGTATTTTCGAACGCAGCACGTTCTACTTGCTGGCTGTCCTTCACAAAACTAGTCTCCATAGGTTGTTGTTGTTGTTTAGTCGTTTAGTCGTGTCCGACTCTTCGTGACCCCATGGACCAGAGAACGCCAGGCACCTCTGTCCTCCACTGCCTCCCGCAGTTTGGTCAAACTCATGCTGGTAACCTCGAAAACACTATCCAACCATCTCGTCCTCTGCCGTCCCCTTCTCCTTGTGCCCTCCATTTTTCCCAGCATCAGGGTCTTCTCCAGGGAGTCTTCTCTTCTCATGAGGTGGCCAAAGTACTGGAGCCTCAGCTTCACAATCTGTCCTTCCAGTGAGCACTCAGGGTTGATTTCCTTCAGTATGGAGAGGTTTGATCTTCTTGCAGTCCATGGGACTCTCAAGAGTCTCCTCCAGCACCATAATTCAAAAGCATCAATTCTTCGGCGATCAGCCTTCTTTATGGTCCAGCTCTCACTTCCATACATCACTACTGGGAAAACCATAGCTTTAACTATACGAACCTTTGTTGGCAAGGTGATGTCTCTACTTCTCAAGATGCTGTCTAGGCCTGTCATTGCCCTTCTCCCAAGAAGCAGGCGTCTTTTAATTTCGTGGCTGCTGTCACCATCTGCAGTGATCATTGAGCCCAAGAAAGTAAAATCTCTCACTCCCTCCATTTCTTCCCCTTCTATTTGCCAGGAGGTGATGGGACCAGTGGCCATGATCTTCGTTTTTTTGATGTTGAGCTTCAGACCATATTTTGCGCTCTCCTCTTTCACCCTCATTAAAAGGTTCTTTAATTCCTCCTCACTTTCTGCCATCAAGGTTGTGTCATCTGCATATCTGAGGTTGTTGATATTTCTTCCGGCAATCTTAATTCCGGCTAGGGATTCATCCAGCCCAGCCTTTCGCATGATGAATTCTGCATATAAGTTAAATAAGCAGGGAGACAAAATACAGCCTTGTCGTACTCCTTTCCCAATTTTGAACCAATCAGTTGTTCCATATCCAGTTCTAACTGTAGCTTCTTGTCCCACATAGAGATTTCTCAGGAGACAGATGAGGTGATCTGGCACTCCCATTTCTTTAAGAACTTGCCATAGTTTGCCGTGGTCGACACAGTCAAAGGCTTTTGCATAGTCAATGAAGCAGAAGTAGATGTCTTTCTGGAACTCTCTAGCTTTCTCCATAATCCAGTGCATGTTTGCAATTTGGTCTCTGGTTCCTCTGCCTCTTCTAAATCCAGCTTGCACTTCTGGGAGTTCTCGGTCCACATACTGCTTGAGCCTTCCTTGTAGAATTTTAAGCATAACCTTACTGGCGTGTGAAATGAGTGCAATTGTGCGGTAGTTGGAGCATTCTTTGGCACTGCCCTTCTTTGGGATTGGGATGTAGACTGATCTTCTCCAATCTTCTGGCCACTGCTGAGTTTTCCAAACTTGCTGGCATATTGAGTGTAGCACCTTAACAGCATCATCTTTTAAAATTTTAAATAGTTCGGCTGGAATACCATCACTTCCACTGGCCTTGTTATTTGCAGTGCTTTCTAAGGCCCATTTGACTTCACTCTCCAGGATGTCTGGCTCAAGGTCAGCAACCACACTACCTGGGGTATACGAGACATCCATTTCTTTCTGGTATAATTCCTCTGTGTATTCTTGCCACCTCTTCTTGATGTCTTCTGCTTCTGTTAGGTCCTTTCCACTTTTGTCCTTTATTATGGAAATATTTGTACGAAATGTTCCTTTCATATCTCCAATTTTCTTGAACAGATCTCTGGTTCTTCCCATTCTATTGCTTTCCTCTATTTCTTTGCATTGCTCGTTTAAGAAGGTCTTCTTGTCTCTCCTTGCTATTCTTTGGAAATCTGCATTCAATTTCCTGTATCTTTCACCATCTCCCTCGCATTTTGCTTGCCTTCTCTCCCCCGCTATTTGTAAGGCCTCATTGGACAGCCACTTTGCTTTCTTGCATTTCCTTTTCATTGGGATGGTTTTCGTTGCTGCCTCCTGTATAATGTTACGAGCCTCCATCCATAGTTCTTCAGGCATTCTGTCCACCAAATCTAAATCCTTAAACCTGTTCCTCACTTCCACTGTGTATTCATAAGGGATTTGACTTAGATTGTATTATATGCCTGACTTAGATTGTATTTATATGCCTGTTGTCTTTGTCCATGGAGTTTTCTTGGCAGGGATACTGGAGTGGCTTGCCGGTTCCTCCTCCAGGTGGATCACGTTTGGTCAAAACTCTCCACTATGACCTGTTCATCTTGGGTGCCCTGCTCGGCATAGTTCATAGCTTCTCTGAGTTCTTCAAGCCCCTTCGCCACGGCAAGGCAGTGATCCATGAAGGGGGTCTCCATAGGACTCACCCTCATTTTCTCATCCTCATTTTCTGAAGCAATTGCTCGATTTTGCCTTTCTGGCTGAGCAAGAAACTTCCATCCTGTGCACGCTCGACACTGACACCTAGATAGGTTTTGACAGCACCACGCTGTTTAAGCTTGAACCGTTTACCTAGCTCTTTGGCAAACTTCTCTGCCTGTTCATCCGTCTCTGAAAAGAATAACAAGTCATCCACCCAAATCTGCAAATACTCGTTGTGTTGCACCTGAACCTCTCAAATAAAAGCAACTATCCGCAACACTTCTCCTGAAACCTAGTTCTTCTAAGGCTTCATGCAGGCACATGTTCCAGTTTCTAGCAGATTGACGTAATCCATAGATGGATTTGTGCAATCTCCACACAACATCCTGTCTCAAGTTCTCAAACCCCGGAGGAGGAATCATGTATAGCTCCTCCTGGAGATCTGAGTTTAGGTAGGCAACATCCACATCAAAGTGGTTTACCTTCCAGCCTCTCTGTGCTGCACAAGCTAAAAGCGTTCTCAGAGTCTCCGCTCGTGACGTTGGCGAATACACCTCTGTGAAGTGTATTCCCCTTCTCTGAGTGAATCCTCGAGCAACTAACCTGGCTTTATACTGTGGCTCTCCAGCGTCAGTGGGTTTCAAGCGGTAAACCCACCTGCAAGTCACAGCCTGCTTTCCTGGTGGCAACTCTGTGAGTGAGAACACACCTAGGTCTTCCATGGACTTCATCTCTTTGTCCATTGCCCTGTGCCACTTATCTGCTTCTTCCTCAGGTAAACTCTGAATATCCTCGAAGGATTCAGGTTCACATCTGGCTGAACCTACCCAGACGCTTGAAGCGTCGTACCGATCAGGAGGCCTCCTTGTCCTCGCTGATCTCCTCAGTGTGAATCCTGGTGACCCTGCTGCTTCACTGGGTCCAACTAAATCATCCTCAACTTCAATGTCTTCCCCCTCTGACCTGCTGCGCCTCTTGGGCCTTACAGCTGGTCCAGCAGGTGAAGAAGGCTCACTCTTTGGCTCAAACTTGACACTTGCCTGAGGAGGTGTTCTAGGTTCCCCCCTCTGAGGGATCCTGAGCTGTCCCTGCCTTGGACTCTGTTGCTCTGGACCATGGTCCCCAGCAACAAGTTCCTTTTCCTCCTCAACGTCTGAGTCATAGAACGGCTGTGGAATCATGTCTGGATTAGCGTGCAGACGCTTCCAACCAGCTTGCTCACAGAACTCAGCGCTATTGCTGATAACCAACCTTGACTGGTTTCCACTTGGGTACGCAAACTGCCAGGCCTTTGAGCCAGGCTCATACCCTACAAAGATCATTCTTTTAGATCTTGGCTCACCTTTCTTGCATAGAGCCTTTGGAATAAGCACCCAAGCCTCACAACCAAACACACGAAGGTAGTTGTCAGAGCTGCCCTAGGTCCCAGCTCACAAAGGACCAACGCCAGTTCTCATTATATACAAAAGTCTTTACTGTAGTTCAGTTTCGATTTCAAAGCCGCGGCGCGCAGCTCTACGTCTTGAACTCTAGACCGCTGAAGCTCCGTCTGAATCTCCTCCCCCCAGGCACCAGTTTAAGACTCTAGCCCTGCTCCACCTCTTCCTCTGCTCCTTCCTCCTCTGGGTCCGCCTGTCCGCTGGGGTCTTGTCCTTTCTGGACTCTTCTGACGCTGACTCCCCTGAGTCTTCCCCCTGCCTCCGGCGGGCTTTAGGACCTGGTTCCCCATCCGGGTTTTCTGCTGTGCCGCGCGCCTGTACATTTGAACTTGGTGCCCGCGCCCAGCCGGCAACCTTCCTCCTGACCGTTACACTGCTCCTTTCACTGCTTCCCCCTTCGGGGGGGCTAGCTGGGCCTGACCTCCCCTCCGTTCCCTCACTCTCCAACAGAGGCGTGGTCAGCCCTGACTCATCTTCTCCCCCCGCTGGAGGAGACGCTGGCCCTGAAGCATGAGACTCTTCCCCCCCCACTACGCTCTGGTGGGGGAGCTGGGCCTGATCTCTCGCTGCTGCTTTGGGAGTCCCCGCTGGCCCCTTGCTTTTGGTGCGTCCCCCCTGGGACCCCCCTTGCCCTGGCCATCGGCGCCCTCTTCTGGGAATCTTCTGATTCGCTGGAGAAGCTCATGGAATCTCTCGGGCCACTGTCATACTCCCCTACGCTGCCTTCCGATCCTTCCCCTTCGCTCTCCATTTCCTCTCTCCCCTGTGCCTCTGCTCCTGAGCCCCTGACAGTAGTGTACCTTAGGCTTCTTTCCATGCAGTAAGAAATACGGGGTATTTCTTACACTAGAGTTGTATACTCTATTGTCTGTATGGACCACATAGCGCCAGGCCTCAGACCAATATTTCTGGGGTAGTCCTGCATCCCACAGGATCGCAGACACAGCTTCCTGCACCGTCCTGTTCCGTCTCTCTGCGACCCCATTCTGTTGCGGAGAGTAAGGAGCGGTCAGTTTGTGGCTAATCCCCTTCTCCCAAAAGAAATCCTGCAAAGCAGAACCAGTGAATTCAGAACCTCTGTCACTTTGAAAACCACGAACTTTAGTGGAAAAGGTTACCTCAACTGCGGTGATCCAATCCCTGATCATTTTAGCCGCCTCCCCTTTCGTTTTCAGAGAGAAGGTCCAAGCAGACCTCAAAAAATCATCAATCAAAAGCAGAGAATACTTCGACCCTCCCAGTGACTCAACAGACATGGGTCCACACAAATCTGCATGAATTAATTCAAAGGGTTGTGTGGTCTGCCTCTCTGACTTTGGATATGAGCATGTCACAACTTTCGCCTGTTTACATGCATTGCAATCTAAAAATTTGTCACAAACATTAAATTTGCACCCTTTTGTCAGCTCTGGTGCTTTCTGGAGATATTTCCAATTCAAATGGGTGAAGCGTCGGTGCCAAATATGTGAACAACCACACATTGGCCCTTCGCATCTTCGGTGTCATCCTCTCCTGTAGAAAAAGGCACATTTACAGCAAACAAATTATCTTTAGACTGTACTGTGTACACGTGTTTCCCATCCTTGGAAAACTCACACTTGTCACCTGCAAAAGAAACATGAAAACCATCGATAAGTAGATCATGCACACTTAACAAACAGTTGGTTAAACCGGGCACTGCATAAGCTTTGACTTCATGCTTAAGGAAAGGACAGAAGAAAAAACCTGTCTCAGTCAGCCTTTTTCTGCTTCCATCAGCAATTGTCACATATTTCTCAGTTTCTACTGTCCTGCAATTTCTCAAAAGACCAGGAGATGGCACCAGCGAGTTGGTGGCTCCACTGTCGATTATTACAGTGAGAAAGTCTTGTTGTTTACATTCCTGGGTCGTCATGGCAACAATCTTCTCGCTACCCCCCTCCTTGGGGCTTCTGCAGATGTCCTCTCTGGTTGTCACGGCAACAGACTCCCCCCGGCAGGAAGACTTGCCAACGACCTTCACAGCTTCCGTAGATGCAACTCTTTCAGTTGCCTTGGAGACCGGACTTGTCTCAGTGTTCCCACACAACTCCACAGCTCTTATCTCTACTTGCTGCAGGTGGCCGGCCTTGAAGCCTCCAGCACGGCTAGGCTTTAGCTCATGGCGTAAACAACTTTTGGCAGCTTTTGGAGAAAGAGGCTTCTCTGAGCTTTCACTGCTCACTGCCCCCCCCACTGCTCATGGGGCTCCCAGGACGTTTCCCTGCACCCCCTCTGATGGGTAAAGGGCTCCCAACTCTTGGCCTCTCTCCTGGCTCCTCACACAGACACGTTGCAGCATCCATACAGCTCCCAGGCTCAGCAAAAGCACCAGCAGCATTGCCAGCAACAGTCCCTTCGCCCCCCCCCCCCTTGGGGGCTCACAGCTCCTCCCAGCTGTGTGTCGGCTCTCAAGAATGTGGCCGGCGCCATCTTGCCTCTCCCCTTCGGATGCAACCACATCTCGGCCCTTGCTTCCCACCCCAGCTCCACAAGCTTCTCGGAGTGCTAGCCAAGCGGCCTCTGGCCTTTTAGCATCCAGGACAACAGACACTAGATGAGCATCCACATTTTCTGCCAAAAAAGCAAGGACACGCTTCTGCACTTCACTTTGCTCTGCAGCCCTTTCAGCCTCTGCTTTCCCAGCTGCCTTCTGTGGGGGGTGAACTACGTCCCACAGCTGCTCCCCCACCAGCAACAGCTCTGCTTGAAAGCTCCACTGCAGCCAATTTTGGCTACTCAGTTTCTGACATGGCAGCTTAAGCTCAAAGCCATGTTCTCGGGGCTGAGCCATTGACTCCCTTCTGTTGGCCTTTTGCAAGAGTACTCACTCAGCAGCCAAACCGGGCACTCTGAACGACGTGGCTCTCAGCTCCCTCTCCGTCAGCCTCCTCCGATCTGCCCTCTGCTCTCTCTGAAGCCTTGGCAGTCGCTCAAGCTGACGTTCAGTCTTTTGAAGTCTTCCAAAGCCCTTTCTCACACGCTTCGTGTCGCCCCATAACCTCTTCGGAGTAGATTTATTGCTTTATTGTTCGGCGTCCAGCACGCTTCCCCCTGCGAGCCTCTGCAGGTCGTAAAGCAATTAGCAGATAGCATAGTTGCACAGCGGTCGTGTGTGTCGAAGGAGCAGTGAACAAGTCCCACACGTTTCTTCTGTCCTAATATCACTTTATTTGCTCAAGAGTAGCATATTTACAAACAAGAACTTCCATCTGATTTAAGCTGCATCTTCTCCCTCTGTTTGCAGCTACGCAACAAAGCTGGTTTCACTTTTCACTCAGCACACAGCATTCCAAGCTGCTTTCGTCACATCCTGGCGTACTTCCCTTATACGCGCCTCCTCTCAGGCTCGAGGCACAGAAGGTTAACCCTTCACTACACCCAACAGATTCTGTGAGAGGCACCCAGTGCTTGGTCTTACTAGCTGCAGCTCAACTTTAACTATGTTTACAGCAGAGGAGCAAGTCCTGGAGGGCTGGCTTCCTATTTTGCCTCTATGGGTGAGTTGGCATTGATGAGGAAAATTCCGGGGTGTGAGGCTACTCAACAGCCCAGCTCGTCGGGCAGAAGGTACTTGCGGTCAGAAATGAAGGAGATTCCAGCCACAAATTGGAGCAAAACAGCGGTCAGTAGACCAAGATCCTTTTTTGTTGCGCAACAGGTTCCCACAGGAGTAAGAACCCCGAACATGGGGTGACATTGACTTTTAAAACTTCCCACGGTCACCCAGAATACATTGCATACAGACCCAATCGCCTTCTCAATCCAGCCTGCGGATGGTCCAGGAATCAGCGTGTTTTAACATGAGTAGAATGTATCCTCTGACTCAAAATGCATCTCTGGGTTATTTGTGGGGCATAGGAATCTGGGCTGGGACAAACTTCCTTTACATGTGACTAAAGGTGGGTGTGGCCTCATCTGTGCAGGTAAGGACAAAAGCACAGGGCAGGGCAGCCATCTCTCTCTCTCTTTCACCACATGCATCGAAGAAGCAACATCTGCTTAGCCAATGATGCCCTCTTGGCCTCCAGCCAAGAGAGGACAAAGGGACTGTCTTCTTATGGAATAGTTTTCAAGTGTATGTTACTTTTCTAAGCTAAGTCTGCCTTCTGGGATCCGATTGTGAACAGAATGGGAGCAAACTCTTTTTATACTTTTATAGAAGACTGTGTCATGTCTTATCTTTTATGGGGGAATAAGGGGGAAATACCAGAACAGTTATTATAGAGGCTTTAGCGAGCCTGAGCATACGCATCCGCTGCCAATTTTAGAAGAGGGGAATGTTACTCTGCTAAATTGTGGAACTTGTTAAGACAAGTTGGATAAGGATATAATCAGACAATATATCCTCTCCTGCATCCTGAACATTCCCACAGGTCTGAGGGACGGTGGACAGGCCATAGGCAAACATGTCCAGACTTCTCACTCAGTACAAGCTTAACACAGGCAAACATGTCCAGGCACCTCTTAAGTAAAGCTAAAGGTAAAGGGAGTCCTGACCATTAGGTCCAGTCGTGACTGACTCGGGGTTGCAGCGCTCATCTCGCTTTATTGGCCGAGGGAGCCGGCGTGCAGCTTCCGGGTCATGTGGCCAGCATGACTAAGCCGCTTCTGGCGAACCAGAGCTGCGCACGGAAACGCAGTTTACCTTCCCGCCGGAGCGGCACTTATTGATCTACTTGCACTTTGACATGCTTTCGAACTGCTAGGTTGGCAGGAGCAGGGACCGAGCAACGGGAGCTCAGCCCGTCACGGGGATTCGAACTGCCAACCTTCTGATCCTCAAGCCCTAGGCTCTATGGTTTAGACCGCAGTGCCACCCGCGTCCCTCCTGCACATCCATACCCTGGGGCAAGTCTGGGGATGGGCTCTTGGTTTCTTTGGCCAACTAACTGCTCAGTAATTGTCACCTTTGGGCACTTCCCTGGGTGTACACGTGTCCTCACGCTTGAGGGATTATGGCGGGAGATAGAGGGGGAAAGAGTCCTTTCCTTAAGGGCAAGAATGGCGTTGGAATGGAGGAAATTCATGCAGGGGTGGATTTTCTGAAGTGAGGGGCTTTTCCTAAGCCGGCAGTCCATAAGGGAAGTGGCTTGACAGATTTCTTGCAACAAAGGATCACTTTTCGCAATAGAAACCAGTTAATGGGCTTTTGATGGACTGAGTCCATTGTTCTCTCAGCTGGCGGCCACTCAGGAGCTCAGTCAAGCTGGCGAAGCTCCGCTGCTCTGCAGAACGGAAACAGGCAGCGGTACAAGAAAGATTCTGTCCACTAGAGGCCGCTATCCGCTATTGGCTAGCTGTCCAAATCCGATGCTTTTGATTGGGCTATACGCAGCAGTATGTAAATACAGAGTTCATGCCCAAGTCCCCGTTCATATTGATACGGTTTCATACCAGAAAGAGGGAAGCAGGGTCTTTTATTCATAAAAAAAGATGTGGTGCTTGGTGCGACAGGGGAAGGAAAGGGCTTTCTCGAGCTCATTGTCTCGTGCCCTAGGTATGTGGAGGGGTTTCTGGGGAAGGCGAGATCCCTAGCGAATTTCCCCCTCAGAAATTCTGTATAGCATATTCTTAAAAAAGAAAAAGAAAAAAAAGAAAAGGGGGGGGGGAGAGAAAAGACTGAAAGGGAAGAAAGGTTTCCTCTGCTCCCCTCCACTCTTCCAAAATAATTCCGAGCTGAGGTGCAGAGCTCTTTCCTCCCTTGTGACCTCCCCACCCTCCTCCTCCTCCCTTCCACATAACTGGCTGTGTCACCTTGCCTGCCAATCATACCTCCCTTTGAACTGAAGCAGATTTCCATCCCCGTTTGTGCCAGTTCTGGAGTCTAAAAGCCGAGGACCTAAATCAGCCCAAGGAAAATGACACCCTTCCTACCCACGCAAAAATGCAACTTTCATTGGTCTGTTTGCTACTGGACGTGGTCGCCAAGCTTGGCAAAAGGGGTTTGTTTTTTTCTTTTGGTTTAATGAGCGAAGCAATAGCTCATTTGCTTGCTAGTGTGGAGTCTGCAATTCTTGGTGTTCCAGGGCTTTTTGCAAGTTGGAGTTGCCTCCAGTCCACCCCGGATGTAAGAACAGTCCTTCTGGATTAGACCAATGGATGATCTAGTCCAGCACCTTGTTCCCCATAGTCGCCCAGCAGAGGCTCACAACAAGCCCATAAGCAGGACCTGAGTGCAGTGGCCCTCTCCCACTCATATTCCCAAGCAGGGCCGGACCTCTGATGAGCCAGAGTGAGGCAGCTGCCTCAGGCGGCGATGCTGAGGTGAGGGGATTGAGCTGGGAGTGCCCTGTGGCCTGGCCTGTACCCCTACGTCAGCTGACTGCTCTCAAGTGCAGGGAAAGCTCCTGTCCTTTCCAAAGTACTTGGAAGAAGATTCAACAGTCAATCCAATTGGCTTCGGTACAGGGAAGATTTTGGGGTGTTTTACTCTTTTGGATGTTTCAATTTGCTGGGAGCGCCCAGAATGGCTGGGGCAACCCAGTCCGATGGATAGCAGAGAAATCTCAAGGTTGAATTTGTCTGATTTCCTTTCAGAGCCGTTCAAGTTGGTACTTTTCAGCACCTAGGGGTGTAGTGGCATCTGGACCATGGACCTCTCAGCTGGTGACTTGTGGGAGTCAGTCTGCAGCTCACCACACCTCAGCCAGTGGGATGTATCACCAGAGATTACAGAACCCCAGCCGAGTCTTCAGAGATGTCCTGCTCTCAGCAGAACAGCTTCTTCCAGAGCAGTGGCAGAGTAGGGTGGGGGCAGTCCGCACTGGGTGTCATCCTGCAGGGGGGGGGGCATTCACTGGTGGCTTCGGAAGCTGGGGGTCTTGGGTGGGCGCTCCCGGCTGGAGGAGGCAGGCAGGGGAGAGGACGGGAAGGAGGCAGGTGAGCAAAGAACGGAGGGGGGCAGGAAGGGGAGAGGAAGGAAGCGGGATCGGTGGGTGCGCCTTTCATTCTGCCTGGAAGACCAGCGCCTACAGCTGGACTACCAAGTGGATTGAAAGGGTCACTTTGGGGGCAGCGCTGCAAATGCAGAAGGGATCTTGACCGGTTTCTAAAAAGGGAAAGTGAGTTTCCCTCTGACAAACGCTTTCTGCCTCCCCTTTGCAAAGCTCCACATGTTTCCGCCCCACCTTGTCCTCAGCCAACCCCCCACTTAGAAGCCACTCTTGGGTTATTGACTTCTGTGTGCTTGTGTATCTGTGTCTCCCGTGTGGGGTTCCTCTCTGCGTAAAGTCTTCAAGCTGTGCCTGTGTGTGCCTGACAAATCGGCCCCATTGCCTTTCCCTCGTCAAAATTTATCTTTCCCCCCACCTCCAGTCTCCGTTGTTGTGTGTCCTGGCTGAGAGGAAAAACAGAAGACGGGGGGCCATCGGTCAGGGCTAGTCTACTTGAGATTCCTGCATTGCCCCAGGGGGTTGGCTTGATGACCCTCAGGGGTCCCTTCCAGCTCCACTCTTCTCTGGTGCAGGCTTGTGCAGAGTTTTAGGTACAAGTTGGGTGCAAGGGGTGCAGCCCATCTTATGCACCGCCGGCTCGGGAAGAAGTCCCACTGATCATGATGAGACTCGCAGGCAAGTAGATTGCTGCTGTGCAGGCCTGCTGTTGAAATCAATGTTTTCCTTTTCAGAGCATGGTGAAATCCCCATGACTAAAACCTCCTGTCAGAGCCACCCGAGGTCCCAGCTCACAAGAGACCAAAATCCAGTCCAAGTTATATACAAAAGGTTTTATTGAAGAACATTGTTGCCGTTACATCCAAGCTCCGTGGCTCAGCATCTGTTGCCCTTAGATGTTAGAAGTCCCCTCTGAGTCAGTCCCGCCCCTGCACCAGCTTAAGAGGCTTGTACTGCTCCACCTTTTCCTCTCCTTCCTTTTCCGCAGGGTCTTCCTGCCCCCCTGTGCTCCCTCCCTCCGGGACTCCCCCGAGGCTGAGTCTTCTGACGCCTGCTCCCCCCTCCTTCGTGCTTTGGGACCAGGCTCCTCCTCAGGGCTCTCCTCATTTCCGCGCGCCTCCACATTTGAACTTGGCGCGCGTACGTTGCCTCTGACCTTCCTTTCGACCGTTACGCTACTCTCGGTACTACACTCCTCCCCTTCCGGCAGGACGTTCTGCTCCGAACTCCTTCCCCTCTCTGCTTCCTGTTCTGCTCTTTCTGACACACTGGCAACTCCACCCCCTTCACTCCGTTCCGACGGAGAGGCCGGTCCCAATCTCCAACCCCCACTGGGGATTCCCTCTTCGTTCCCCTGCTTCTGACTGCTTCCCTCTCTACTGCCCCTTGGCCTGACCAGGGGGGCTCCCTTTTGGGAATCCTCGGATTCACTTGACGGACTCACTGACAACCTCGGGTCGTCGTCGTCCTCTTCCTCGTCGCCCTGGGACCCCTCCCCCTCGCTCTCTGTCCCTGAAACCCTGACACCTCCCCTTCCGTAGTTTCTGCCAGGAGTTCAGCCTACACTCGAGTAGCACCCTGGCAGAGACACGTGCCCGACTGGCATGTTCCCTCCCTCCTGGCTGATCGTTTGGGAGCTTCATAAGCTTTCTTCAGCCCGAACATCACAGCGACCGATGCCAAGCAAGAAAATGGGCACACAAGGAGGCAGCAAACCTTTGTGCCCTTCAAAGGCACATGCGGAGTCTGCTACTGGCCTCTGGTCTCCTGTGCATGGGGTGGGGGTGGGGGGGAGGCCACCCCTTCCACGCAGCGAAGGTGACCCTGGCATGGTTACCAGCTGCCCACAAAGGCGCACTGAACTGGGCTCCAGACTGTGGTGGGACTCCCCTAAGCCCCAGCCAACATCAGGGATGATGGGACTTGAAACCCATTGGGAGGGAGGGCCATGTGAAGACAGGATTCTCAAAAATACCTCTGGCTTGCGGCTCCTGGAGTGTTGTTGGCAACGCCTGGAGTTTCTCTTCAAGCTCCTGGAGCTTCACACGGAATACTTCAGCTTCCTTAAATACTGTTTCAGCTGCATGCCACACCTCAGCCAAAATCACTGCTTTAACTCAGAAAAAGAAGGGAGCATCTGTGCATGTCATTCCGGTCAAGTTGCACCAAAGTGGGACTTGTTCATCTGAGCTCCACAAGCTGGTTTTTTTAATTGTTTGACTGGGGTTGTTTGTTGGTTTTTCTTTAATTTGGGGCAAGGCCTTTTTATGTGCCCTTTCAATCCCCAAGAGCCAGCACTGTAAATCAGTTTTAAGGGAGTCTTAGAAGCACAGCTGCCGCCACCCCCCACCCCCCAACTTTTGGAGACTGTGTCGTAACAAAGATTTGATTACAAATTATTCCAAGACAAAAGCCGTAGTATTGGGGGCACAGCCCAGGAAGCAGAAATGGCTCCTAAATGGACAGGCCATTGAACAAGTCAGGCATTTCAACTACAGTGGTGATGCAAGTGAACGCAAGTGGGTACTCGCTTGGTGTCAAAATAAGGATCAGGCAGACTCAGCAATGGAGAATAAGAAGGTGAAGTTTATTGCCAGGCAATAAGGACCCAGTTTGGAGTCTCTTCCAAAAGGAACTGGGACCCCGATTGACAGAAATCCAGAGGTCTTATACCTGAGCAGATCCCAGCAAATCATAGATCATGAGACAATCAGGAGGGACTCACAATATTGTCAGCGAGAATCAGCCAATCAGCAAGCTCTTGTCACGCTACCCAACCCTGGTCAAGCACTGGTCAAGCACAAGGTTCTAGTTCTGCTTTCCGATGCTTGCAGTGACGCTCTGTCTAACCTTTTCCCTAGTTATGACAGGACAGGGAGCTTGGACATTTTGCGGTTTTGCTCTTCCTGTACTGTGGAATAATTTAGCCTGTATCTGAGGGGATTTTGTACCAGAATCTCTGATTCACGTCTTCCCCTTGTCCAGGGTACACGGATCTTTGTAGGGGCAAGGTCGGCTCCTAACTTTGCTGTTTCAAGCAGTTTGCAATTAGCTAAGGCACAGCTTCCCTTTGATTCAAAATGGATTATAAAATACTGCAAGCCTTGATTATGTGCGAACATATATGGATATATATTGAATATATTGATTACTGATAACTGATTATATGGATAGCATAGGGGTAGCCCTTCTTCTTTGCCTCATTCCCCCCTTTTCAAGCTCAGAGAGAAGATTCATCTGACTCCTGAGCTTGAACACCACTCAGGACATCAGAATAAACCATTGTTTCCTGCGAGGGGACCTGTTCCTGCACTGGGACTGGTTCCCTATGCATTCGCTCGTAACCATCGTCTTCTTCTGGCTCATCTGGCACTGGGGGCAAAGCTCGGTATATTGCCAGAATCTGAGGGTCAGTGAGATGCTTAACATTGCGGGCTATCATTCCCCTAAGCAAAGACAGACAACAAGGGATTACAGAAAGAAGCAACAGAAAAATAAATCCTCCTATAGCTAAGGCAGTCAGAAGGCTATGCACCCACCCCTCTCCTGGGATCCATGACCACATCTTTTCCCAGGGATTTTGAGCAGGTGTGTTGTCAACTACCAGAGACTGCAGTTTTTGCAGTTCGTCTTCGATTGTCTTGTTAGGGTCGTGGAATTTAACCCGGCATTGACCTTTTGGACAATTTTACAAAAACCGCCTGATCGTGCAAGGAGGTAGTCCAAAACCAATCTATGGGTCATAGTCAGTTGGTTCAGATCCTCAACCTCTGCCTGCAGGGAGCGTAAGACACGGGTAGTGGCATTGATAGTTTTCTCCAGCCTGCATGTGAGAGCAAACAGTGCCTCTCTATTTTGCTCAGAAACTATTCCTGGGTAAACTCCCATTGAGAGGAAACCTATAAATCCTCCCCCAATGCTCCCTACAGAATTTGACAGAAAAAATTCATCTTCACAGTGTTCGCCTAGGGCTGCCCTTTTCCGTCTGCTTGCAAGGTGGGGTACCTGGCGATTGACCTCCACCGTAACCGGAAAGGTAAATGCCCCCACGCCGACACACTGGAAATTTCCTGGGTGGAAATTTGTTGCCAATCCATCATATAGAAACCAAAGGTTAGGATCTTTAATCATCCAGCCAGAACAAATGGACTCTTGTACAGTGAAATTAACCGAATACTGAGGAAAGTATGGGTACAAATCTGAAGAGGTAGTATTGCCCTGGTAGGAGGCATTGTGGGAACCCCAAAGCCAAAATTTCTCAGTGCATTGGGTATAATTTCCCAGCCATCCTTTGTCAATGTGGTACTTAACTTGGGGCCAATACTTCCATTTGGAATTCCATACTCCAGTGGAATGACAACAAAAACATAAACCTTTGGTGGTTCTGGTATATCTGATATATCGGTAGGGGATGTCATTCATTTCAGAAGGGGGGGCTGCAAAGAGGCCACTCTGATTGTAAAGCAGGCCTGCCAAAACAACATCAGGATCCTTGATTAATCCTGGTATAAGGGACATGTCTGCTACCTTCCTTGGGTGTTCATAATATAGGGTAGCATTCTCCCCATATATTTGGAACATGTGTTCAGCATGCTCTATAAAGGCATTACCCACTACCATTGGGCCTCTCTGGAGCCACAAACACATCAAGATCAACAGAATCTTCATTTTCATTTCCCCCCCGTAAGCCCTCAAGTTCTGGCTCTAGGTTGATGTCAATACTGTGATCCTTCTTATATATACAGGACAGAATGATCAGGACCAGCAGGAGTGAAGTTGCAACAATTATATAAGGTAGCAGGTACCAGAACATACCCTTTGGTGAGATATAGCCTCCCGCTCGGCCGCACCCAGTGGACTTATTAGTGGTCCCCAGGTTCTGGTCGAGCTGGTGAGGTCAACTCACACTGTATACACTCTGCAACTGCTACCCTGTAGGGACCTGTGGGTGGTGGAGGGAAAACAGTTACAGTGACCAATATAGCACAGGGAAATGCCCTTTGGGGAGGTGGGGAGGACAAGCTGCGTAAGGCTCTCCTTGGCTCCCCTGGCATGTACTCTTCCCCTTGTATGTGAACTATTGTCTTGGACCTGCTTGTGCCCAATCCGGTATGTAGAATTCCCAAAGAAAGAAAGGGATGTAACAACCGTATGCAGTTACCCAATCCACCCACTTGTCACGAATGTCCCACCTTTTGTCTACCCTTGTTATTGTTATTTGTAATAAGGGTTTATATGCAAAGTCTGGCTGAAATCTGGGATTGACTGAAATTTTAACTGGTAGGGGTCCTCCCATACGCTGGTGCAGCTCCCAAATCTTCCGGTGTGCGTAGACTCACTGGCTTCCAGGTGCAGTGAGAACAGACCTGTAGTCCCGTTGCCCGTGCTCCTGCCCGCTTCCGGAGGGGCTAGGTGCAGGGGTTCCTGGTGAGCTTCAACTTCAATGACATCAGTTTGAGTAACCACAGAATAACCAGCTCTCCTTTGCCCTTCCTTTATGAAGCTGCTTCCATCTGTGAAATATTCCACATCTGGGTCTTTTAAAGGCTCATCCTGCAAATCTGGACGGCTAGAATAAATTGCGTCCATTACTTGAATGCAATCATGAGGTTCATGATCCACTGACTCGGGAAGAGGTAACAAAGAAGCGGGGTTCAGGGTGTTCACAACTTGCAAATGCACTTGTGGGTTACCACATAAAAGCCCTTGGTAATTTGCCATGCGCTCATTGGAAAGCCAATAACTTCCTTAGTATTCCATTAATGTTAAAACAGCATGAGGCACATTCACATAAATTTCCTGTCCAAAGGTGAATTTAAATGCCTTTTTGACCAATAGGGCTGTTGCAGCTACTGATCTCATACAAGGTGGCCATCCTTTTGCCACTGCGTCCAGTTGTTCTGACAAATAAGCTACAGGTCTTTTCCAACTTCCCAATACTTGAGTCAAGACCCCTGCTGCAACCCCAGACCTCTCATGAACGTAAAGATGGAAGGCTTTATCTGGATTTGGCAAGGCTAAGGCTGGCGCCTGCATCAGTTTTGACTTTAACGTATTGAAAGCTTTCCTTTGTTCTGCATGCCATTCGAAATGAGCATTCTCTCTGCCTTTTGTGCTTTCATAAAGAGGCTTTGCTAGGGTGCTAAAATCAGGGATCCAAATACGGCAAAAGCTTGCTGCCCCCAAAAACCCTCGCAATTGCCTGCGGCTTGTGGGTTCCTTAATGACACATATGGCTTCCTTCCTTTCGGATCCCAACGCCCTCTGCTGGTGAGAAATGTGAAAACCCAAATATTTTACTGTCTCTTGGCAGATTTGAGCCTTTTTCCGAGACACCTTGTATCCTGCTTCCCAAAGGAGATAAAGCAAATCCTCTGTGGCCTTTTTACAAGTCTCATAGCTATCACACCCAAGCAATAAATCATCCAGAAATTGTAGAAGAATCGTTTTCCCAGGCACTGAAGGAAATTTAGACAAATCCTGGGCTAGGGCTGTTCCAAAAAGTGTTGGCGAATTCTTGAAACCCTGAGGTAACCTGGTCCACGTTAATTGGGTTTTTGTCCCCTTGTAAGGATCCTCCCATTGAAATGCAAATATTGGCTGGCTCTGAGATGCAACACGGCAACAGAAAAATGCATCCTTTAAGTCCAACACTGTAATCACAGTTGCCTCTGATGGAATCAATCCTAGGAGATTATAAGGATTGGGCAAACAGGGATGCAATGTCTGTATTAAATTATTAATCCTTTTCAGATCTTGGACTGGGCGAAACTGATTAGAATTAGGCTTACGTACTGGAAAAAGTGGAGAATTCCAGCTGGACTGGCACTTTACCAAAAGTCCATATTGCAAAAACTTGTCTATGTGCAACTGCATTCCCTCTGCTGCTTGTCTTGGAATAGGGTATTGCCGAGTTGCTATGGGCTTTGCCCCTGGTTTTAGGCTTATTATGAATGGGGCTATGTTCTTTGCCATGCCTGGTGGGTTGTCCTCTGCCCATACTCCAGGTGGGGCTCTCAGATTTTTAGGAATCTGTGAATTTTCCTTTTGGGAGTCCTTACTTGATAAAGCCACCATCATTTTCCAGGCCTGTTCCCTAGGCACCTCTACTGTAACAATCCCTGTAGCAGCCTGGGGTAATTTCATTTCTGCCCCTTTTGGTGTGAAGGTAATTTGGGCTTGTACCTTTGACAGAAAGTCACGTCCCAGCAAGGGAATGGGGCATTCAGGCACATACAGAAATTGATGTGTAAGGGTTTTCCCTCCAATCTGGCATTCTTGAGGTTGCAAAAACGGTTTAAGGACCCTGTTGCCCGTGGCCCCCACAATTGTCACTGCTTGGTTGCTTTTTGCTTTTAACGGCTTTGTGAGCACTGAAAATTGCGCTCCAGTGTCAATCATGAAATTGACTAAGCGGCTCCCCAGTTTGACTGAGACCATGGGGTCTTGGGAGCCTAAAGAAAGAGTTGAGCCCGGTCTGTCCTATGCATTCTCATTCTCATATTCCTCCAATTGCGCTAATCCAACAAAATCTCTGCTACTTCCTCTGTTTCTCACATATCTTCCTGCTTGCATCCTTCCTCGCTGCGATCCCCATCCATGTCCACGTTCCCTCTGTTCCCTGAATCCACCTTCTCCCTCTGTTTCCCTTGCTTCAGGGCACTCCTGTTTCCAATGACCTTCCTTCCTGCAAATTGCACACTGATTCCTTCCCAACGGCAGTCCCCTTCCTCTTCCTCTTCCACGTGCCCTACTTGAACCTCTCCCTTGGGCACCTGCATCAAATGCTGAGCCTTGGCTGATGGCTGCAGCCAAAAACACTGCCTTTTGCTTCATTTCCCGAACTCTGTCCTTCTTAACCTCATTTTCCCTGTTCAAGAAAACCTTTTGAGCGATTGCTAGGAGCTGGTCCATTTGCAATGTTTCAAAGGTGTCTAACTTTTGTAATTTCCTCTTTATGTCCGAAGCACTCTGAGCCACAAACGCCGCATTTACCATTTGCTTACTTTCTGGGGCTTCTGGATCAAAGGGGGTATAAATCCTATATGCCTCCATTAAGCGTTCCAAAAAATTGGAGGGGGATTCATCACTGAGTTGAACAATTTCAGCGACCTTAGAAATATTTGTAGGTTTCCTGGCAGCACCCTTTATAGCCTTTAAAACTTCCTGCGGATAATTGTCCAAAGCGTCCTTATCCCTTTCAGGGTCCCACCCTGGATCTGTAAGTGGATATCTGGCACGAACCCAAACATCCGGATTATTTTCAGAATTTGGTACCTGAGCCTTGAGATTGTTATCTGCAGTGGTGTCTATTCTCCTCCTTTCCTCAGAGGTGAAAAGGGTCATCAAAAGATGCCTGCAATCTTGCCATGTAGGCAGATGGGTTACCATAATGGAAGCAACTAAATCCAGCATGGCCTGAGGTTTTTCTGAAAAGGGTACCGTATGTGTTTTCCAATTCAATAAATCTGTTGTTGTAAATGGGACATATTGGAGTGTGACTGATCTCACAGGCCACGGCCCAGTTGGTCTGCCATTTGCATCTACAGGCCGCGGATCTTGGGGCCCTAAGACTGCTCTTAGGGGAAGCATTGGCGCTGGTGCTCCCTTGTTATTTCGTAAATAATATCCTCCCTTAGAAAACCTAGGCGAGGCCGGACTTTGAGATGTGCTAGGCAAATCAGTTTCTCTCATTTTCAGGACCCATTTCTGTCCAGAATCTGTAATAGTGTTAGAGACTTCAGAATCCAGACCAGAATGGAAAAATCCAGGCAGCAATATTTTACAGAAAAGGTTTTTATTGACTTTGGTTTATTTGTCAGACAAGCAAAGCAAAGGGGTGCATTCAGCAAAAATGAGAGAATGCCCCCTGTCAATCAGATGCAGATACTTTTTATACCTTTAGGCAAAGCAATAGTTCAACCCTTGACCCACCCCTTACACATTCCCCTTTATACATATTCATTAAAAGCTCTACCAATAGGAAAATTGGTGGTGGCCTTTGGTTCCAAACTGCGTTATCCACTAGGTGGTGCTGCGAGCTTATAAATTATCTGACCTTCTTACAATTCCTAGGAAAACCACTTCTGACCGCATGCATGTAAAGATAGCTACTCACAATTCCTAGTAAAACCATTTCTGAACACCTGCATGCTGGTAAAGATAGCAAGGCAGTTTGTGGTTTTCACAGTTAGTCTTGTGGTGAGCTAGAGCTTCCTCTTCTCGGTGTTTTACTGGAATTGGGTCAACGGCTAGCTTTGCAGGAGTGAAGTGCTCTGACCACACTTGCTGCGTTGCAAAAATATTGTCTTTGCAAGCAGGGGCAAGCAGGGGAGAGAGAAATGTCTTTTGGCTTTTAGTTTGCTCTCTAAGATGGCTTTCAGCTTATAAAATGGCTCCAGCCTGGCTCTCCAAAGTGGACCTCTGGTCTCCACTCCTTCATTCCCCCCTTTCCATCACGAAAATGCCGACCGGTTACGGTCTCCATTTTCGTTTTGATGGATCTATAGGTACCACATCATAGAGAGCCAGGATGTGGGTACGTGCTGGCACATTGATCAGTGCTCGTTTGTGAATGGTGGAACGGTTAAGTGGCAGTGGGAGAAGTGGTAGTCCACTCGTGGCATCTGTTGGGGTCAAGGTGCATACCAGACATTCTGACTTATTGGCAGAATGGGCTACCATCTCAGCCATTTATGACCACCTATTGTAGGGGTTGTGGGCGCCCCACTCAGTCATTAGACGGGAAAAGGTGGCAGGGGAGACCAGGGGACTCTTTCCCGCTTTGGCGAATACACAGGTAGGTTCTCCAACCAGATACGATATTGTTCATGCCAGCAAGAATACAGGGCAGTACATACCACTCCTGCCCACCAACCCCAATATTTCCATAGTTCCTCCCACCAATACTCAGGGGCCATTCCTAATATTCTTTTACCGCTGAAGGGCCCACTGATATTCGTATTCAATTATTCGCTGGGCCTCAGGGGTGACTCTCCACCTTGTTTCAGAAGCTCCTACCACTTGGATCAATTTCCCAACTATTCCCAGTGGGTGGAGACCCCTGTGGTTTCCTGGGAGAGTACTATATCCAAAAGGGGCCCCTTCTTCCACGTAAATGATGTTGCACCCACAAGAATATATCCACCCCTGCAACGGCCTGACACACGGGGTGACTATATCAAGGGGTTCTGGTCCCAATACCAAAAGTCCTAGTGGTGCCTCTAAATTTGCTGGAGAGCAAGTTTCTACGTTGGGGTCGCTGCCCGCGGGCACCCCTCCCATCCAATTCTTCCGGAACTAGGTGCCCTATCTGTCTACTGGGTGGCAACTCTTATGCAGCCACAAGAATGCCCTGCCACATTCAAGGGTATTAGGTATGGAGTTACCAGGCCCAGTAGTTCCGGTAGTATTCTGGGATTTTGGGAGGCTTGAGCCACCACGACAACCACAGGTGGGGCGGCAGGATTTACAGGCACCTGTTCAGTAATTCTAATGCACACCTGGTTCAGGCTCCACCTGGTTCAGGCTCCCTCCCCTGTAACACCTGGAGTAAGATTTGGGCCTGGTTTATCAAATGGGGTGGTACAGTGCTCTACCTTGCAACCAGCGGGCTATTCCCCACAACCACAAGAGCGGTCTAGAACTCGATAGATTTCGACCGATCCTGCAGCTCCCCGGAGGAGCCACATCCAAGTGCGCTGGGCAATGCAGTGAATAAAGAGCCACAGTGGGAGAGTGGGATGCTGTACTGCGGCCACCCTATTGAACCCTCGTTCCCAAGAGCCAACGAGTATGCCGTCTCTTACCACCGGCAAGACGAACCAGTCATAGCAGAGGTCAGCAGGCCAATAGGGTTGGTATGGCTCGGTAGGGTCAGGGCAATAAGACATAGAGCAAGTCAATAAAGAAAATAAGAGAGAAAAGAGAAAGTCTTTGTGACTGTCCTTGTGATGATCAGCTGCAGGATCTCGTTGCCCGTGGCCCAACGCGCATTCCCGGTAGCGTCAGACACAAGGTGATGATCAGTGAGTCAGAGGGTCCACAGGATTTCTCTTGCAAGTCCAGACACCCTCCGACTTCTTCAGGCACGTGTGATGCACCCAAGGGATCACGTCGGCTACTTTCACTGCAGTTGAGAATGAGGGGGTCGCCAGACGCTGTCACCCAGTTGGAATTGGTGAACCGGCTCAGTGAGACTGCCGCGGGACTGCACGGTGTACGCTCGAGGGAATACCTGGAAAGGAAGCAAACACACACGACAAACACAGGGATTGCACTTGTCCTTGGGTGATGTGATCTCCCATCCGCCCCAAACTGGCGGGGGTGTCTCGGACGAAAGGGGGTGGCCTGCCATACAAAAGTTTAAAGGGTGATAGTCTCAGTCTCTTGGTTGGCGCACAGGACACAGTTTTGGGATGTAGCAGCAGTTAGTTATAGTAGCAGTTAGTTGAGATAGGTTGGGGATGTAGAGTATTCTGTTATTCTAAAGCAGCAATGCTGCAGCAAGCAAAGGCTCTAGCAGCTCAGTCAGCCTCTTGTGGCTGGAAAGCCAAACAGGAAGTCTGTGACTGTTGCCATGGAAACAAAGGGGCAGTCCATTCTCCTTATTGAGCACAGGATGTGAGCTCAGTGTGTGTCATATGACCTGTACAGGATGTACATGGGTGGAGTTTGGAGTTTCTCTCTGTTTGTTGAAGAGAGCAGACATCTTTTACTGTATAACTGCTAGAGACAGAAATAAAGACATGTAGTTACTTTTCTGTCTGTGTCTGATTCCCCTCCCTGGGGACATGCAAGAAGCAGGGAGGAGGAGAAGCAGTTGGTGTGTTTTTCTCACAGCCTGAGGAAAATCGCCGGAACGGACCTCGTGTGTTTTTTCCTGCCGGGAGTCGCCGGAGGGAGGTCAAAGGAATTCAGCCGGTGCCTAGACAGATAGGCACATACCTCTGACCGGGCCAGAATTCCAACAGTGGTATCAGAGCTGATGGTTTCTACGATCCATGGAAGTCTGCAGAAATAGTGGCAGAGCTGCTGTTTTCATCGCTCCATGGAGGCCTGAGGTGAGAAAGCTGATTCTCTGCAGCCAGAGGCTGACCAGAGGAAGCTGAAAGCCAAGCTACGGAGCCCAGGTATGAGATTTTCGGGCTTAGAAGTGTGAATGCAGATTGATTCATTCTCTGCTTCAAGGGAGGAACGTTTGGGAAAAACAGCTCCGAGAGGGAAGAGCTCTGCATTCCAGACATTCCTGTGGTTTTTTCCTGTCCAAGGAAAGGAATGTTGTTGCTTAGCAACGCAGGCCAGTTTCAAGATAAGGGCTGTACAGTCAGGCTGTGCCTCAGAGATGCAAAAACAAGTTTGTTATGACTTAGGCCCTTAACGAACTGTTGGAAGGGGACTTTCCAAGCGGCAAGCCAGCTATTGGATTTTAGAGGCTTGTGTTTGAGAGTCAATGCAAGGACTCAAAATGGATGCCAAGAAGGGGGGAGGCCTGCCTTCTCCAAACCTCCTGACCAGTGACAATTATGCATCTTGGTCTATTAAGATGAAGGCCCTGCTACAGAATCAGAGACTGTTTGGGGTGATTGAGAACCCCATCCCTGCAGCACCAACGCGTGCTTGGGAGTCACAGGATGTGAAGGCCAGAACTGCTATAATTCTGTGCGTGTCAGACTCGCAGCTTATTCATATACAAGATTTACAGCACGCGAAAGATGTTTGGGACACGCTGAGAAGGACACATCAGAGAGATGCAGGTTCTTCAGCGTTGCTGTATTTTGAGAAGCTGACCAACCTGAGGCTTGCGCCTGATGGAGATGTTCAAGCGCACCTGACGGAAATGAAATTTCTGCGTCAACAGATGGTGGAACGCAATTTCCGTCTGCAGGAGGAAGTGTTTTGCTTCATGGTGATCAACAGTCTGAATCGGACTTACAAAACAGTTGCCAGTCAGCTGGGGTCCCTCCCAGCGCAAGATTTAACGTTGGACAGGGTCTTTGCCGTGGTTCTGAACGAACAGGACAGACTTGCCGCCTTGGAAGTCAAGGACAGGGGGAGACAAGAACGGAGTTCTGACACCCCCACTGCTGTTGCTACTGGAGAAGACGCCGTAGCTTTGAACGTTGTCCGATGCTACAATTGTGGACAGACTGGGCATCTTCTGCGGTACTGCAAGAAGCCACGTCAGAACAGAGGAGCCAAGGCGAGCTCCACAAAGTCTGAGGCGTCAGACAAAAGTCATACCATCCCAAAGGCAAAGACTGCAAAAGCTTTGATGTCGCTAAAAGCCACACCAGAAGTGGGGAATTCTTTCGTTTTGGACACGGGAGCGACGGTTCACATGACCCATCGCAGGGATCTATTTTCGTCGTTTAAGAAGCAAAGCTTCGTTGTACAACAAGCCAACGGTCAAGAGCTGGAAGCCACCGGAATTGGGACTGTGTATCTTGAAAGTCTGAACTTGACTATAAACAATGTTTATTTGGTTCCAGAGTTGAAGTACAATCTGCTCAGCGTTTCGCAGATTGCTAAGAAGGGACTAAAACTGTCCTATGATGATCAGAACTGTGAGATCTACAAAGATGGAGAGTTGTATCTTTCTGCCAAAGAGAAAGACGGACTGTATTTGTTGACTTTTGATCAAAGTGATTACATGGAATGTAATTCTTGTGATTCTAACGTGATTTCTTTTGCAGGTCTGACCAAGGAGAACACCAAGAAGGTGACCTCGAGGGTCGACAAGGCATTTCAGCGGGTGTATGCTGATGTGATTGGTCCTCTAGCACCATCTAGAGGCAATGCAAAGTATTACCTAATATGTGTTGATTCTTTTACAGGTTTTGTCTGGATTTATCTTTTGGAGAGACCGAAAGAAGCCTTAGAAAGGTTTAAAGAGTTTAAAGAGTTTTGTGACAAGGTTAAAAATATGCATGATGCTGACATAAATTGTCTTTGCACAGATGAGAAGCCAATTTTTCTCTTACAGGATTTCCAGAGGTTCCTGAAGAAGAAAGGGATAAGACACAAAATTGCAGCTTCCGAAGAAGCTTGGAAGAGATGTGTCTGTGTTAGGGTGAACAAAGAATTGCAAAAGGGAATGGAAGCGCAATTGCTTAGTTCACATCTGCCACATGAGTACTGGGCTGAGTCGCTAACGTCATTTTGTTATACGTGGTTGAGAAAGTTTTCAAAAGAGTTGGGATGTTCTCCTTTTGAGAAACTGTTCCACAGAAAACCTTCTGTTGCCCATTTCAAGGTTTTTGGGTCTCATGTGAGGACAGAAGCTCCAGGTGGAGTAAAGAATGCCAAAGGCATTTTTGTGGGTTATGAAAAGGGTCTCTACAGAGTAATTTTGTCTGAATCTGGTAAGGTGATTCTCACAAAATTCCTAGAGAGTGCTCCTGAACAGGAGAGAGTGATTGTTCACACATTTCCCACAGGGCATGATGATGATTCTGATGATGATGATGATGATGTTGATTTTATTGAATTCAGTAGTACTGATGATGACAGCGATAGCTCAGACAGCTCAGTTGTCACAGTCATTGAGAGGAAATCTCACATAATGACTAGACCCTCAGAAGAGGAGGATGAACCACTGATTAAGTTTGGTACTGGTTCTCCAGAGAGTCCAAAGGTGGAACCAGAAAGCAGAGAAGAGCAGCACCTCTTACGTAGGTCTGAGAGAGCAACGAAGGGTGCACCACCCAAGAGGTATTCAAAAGAGTTTGCCAACCAAGCTATTGCATGTGTTGCTGTTGTAAACGACCAAGGTCAAATTGAAGCTGTGTCTGAGTCAGAGACAAAGGCACAACAGAGAGTTGTTAACCAAGGTAATGCAGAAGCACTCATTCCTTGGAAGTCACACAACCAGAGAGGTACATTGGTAAAACCAGTGGCGGGTAGTTCCAAGGGTGGAACTGAAACAACAGGGGAATGTTATAAGTATAACAACTGTTTGTTTTCTTCTCTGGATGACGCTTTGCTCGCAGCACGCATTGATACTTTAGGGGGAGTATGTTATTCTAAAGCAGCAATGCTGCAGCAAGCAAAGGCTCTAGCAGCTCAGTCAGCTGCTTGTGGCTGGAAAGCCAAACAGGAAGTCTGTGACTGTTGCCATGGAAACAAAGGGGCAGTCCATTCTCCTTATTGAGCACAGGATGTGAGCTCAGTGTGTGTCATATGACCTGTACAGGATGTACATGGGTGGAGTTTGGAGTTTCTCTCTGTTTGTTGAAGAGAGCAGACATCTTTTACTGTATAACTGCTAGAGACAGAAATAAAGACATGTAGTTACTTTTCTGTCTGTGTCTGATTCCCCTCCCTGGGGACATGCAAGAAGCAGGGAGGAGGAGAAGCAGTTGGTGTGTTTTTCTCACAGCCTGAGGAAAATCGCCGGAACGGACCTCGTGTGTTTTTTCCTGCCGGGAGTCGCCGGAGGGAGGTCAAAGGAATTCAGCCGGTGCCTGTATAGATAGGCACATACCTCTGACCGGGCCAGAATTCCAACATATTCTTCCAAGGTGTGCTTTAGCAGCTGGGCTTCCCAAATGGGTGGATTCGTGGCAATTCTTCACAATCACGTTGGCCAGATGCTGGGGCACCAAAAACACGGCTGTCTGGTCCTTCCTGGAGCGTTGCTCCTTCTTGACATGCCCACTGATGTTCATCGAGGGTGTAACGTGGTTCCACATCCTCTGGAGTGAGTTCTGGGATTATTCTTTTGGCATAGCAGGCATTTCCTGGAAATCTGGGCTGCCAGTTGATAAAGGTTGGCTATATAGACATACTTCTCCAGCTGCTTGGTTGTGGCATCTGGCCCCATGTGGGTGGACTTATGGTATCTCTGAATTATCTGCTGGGAAAGGGACTCTGGGATCTATATCCTATCATCAGGGGTAAGGTACCATCCTTGTTTGGACAATGTCAACTCCTGAGCATCTGCAGTGTCCCTTTCCTGCTTCGTATGGGCTGGTTTGTCAGCAGTGCTTAAGATCCCTTCTGGGACCACTGCTCCAATAACTGAGGCGGGGGCCGGTTCCTGGGCTGCTTCCTTGGCCACTCTGTCTGCCAATCGATTTCCTCTGGCCACTTCTCCTGGTCCAGTCTTTTGTCCATAACCTCAATGCAATCGTGCGTCTGCTCCTCACCTTCTCCTACCGGCAACAGGGTAGCTGGGTTGAGGGCGGTGGTGACCACTGGTGGAGGTTTCAGAGCTGCCTCACAAGCTGCATTATCTGCTTTCCGGTTGCCTCTAGTGACCATGTCCCGACCTCTACCATGGCCTTTGCAGTGCATCACAGCAATCTCTTCGGGGGCCCATACAGCTTCTAGTAACGTCTCAACTTCTGGACCGTATTTCAGAGCTTTCCCGTGGGCTCCAATCAAGCCCTGCTCTTTCCATAGGGCGCCATGCGCATGCAGGGTTAAGAAGGCATATTTAGAATCAGTATAGATGTTAGCCTTGCATCCAGCTGCCAATTGCAGGGCAATGCCTTTCGCTGTTGGACTTCACCTCAGAGGACAAATAACTCTTGGAGACTTTGGCCTTCTCAGAACTCTTGGAACGGCTTGCCTGGCCTCAGCCTTTCTCCAACACACAGTCCATCATACAGATGCGGTGAACCGTAGAAACAACTTCCCAAAGCAGCCTCAGCCCCCTCTGGGCTTGGTACTCAGCCCCCTCTGGGCTTGGTACTCTTTCTGGGCATCCTCTAGGTCCCTCTGGGCTTTCTGGGCGTCCCATAGTCCCTTCTGGGCTTCCAGGTCCCTCTGGTCTGGCTTCTACTGCAGCCTGACATGCCGTCTTCAGTCCCTGCCACGCAACCCAGGGCTTCTCTAGAGCATCAGCCACGTCTGCTTCACAAGCCTCCACTGCGCCTGCAGACTTCTCAAGGGGCTGGGCAAAGCCTGTTTCAGCCTGTGTACTTTCCCATAGCTGCTTTTCTGCCAGCCAGTCGTACATGCGTTTTGACCAGGCTTCCCAATTGGCTCCATGCAGCCTTTCACAGGGGTAACTCTCATGGCCTTGCTGTTGCTGAGCAGGCATCTTCCTCCCCCTTGGCCGTGGGTCTCTGAATGGCTACGGCGGATCCCTCGGATCCCTGGGCTGTGAGCCATTGCCGTGCCTAACACTGCTGCCTTTTCTTTCCTCCACTGCTTCTTCTCCCTCTTCTCAACATCTCCCCTTTGTTCAAACACCTTTTGGGCGGGTTGTCCCGAACTACACGAAGGGGGGGGGGGTCAGGACTGCTGCTCCTGCCTCTGCGGTGGACCTGGACTGGTTGGACCTGGACTGTTTTATGTATTTCCCCAATACTTTGGCTTGACCATTACGATAAGCTTTTTCAGCTTCTCAATACATAGTGGTCGAACTTCTGTATTTGTTCATCCTTTCCCTCAATTCTTTAACTTTTGGTTATATTTCCTCCAGGGTCTGGTCGCTGGGCTCTGCCTTATCTACTTCTGGGGTGTCTGGCAGCCCCCCTTTCCTGCTTTGGCTCCTGGGGCCGCATATCGGGGCAGCGGTGGAGCTTTGGGGATATGGGGCTGTCCTTGTCCTCCCAAGGGGGCCATAATTTTGCATTGATCAGTCTTACATTTCTTCAGCCAAGGGGGGGGGGGGTTCTCTATTATCACGTGAACCTCTAGAACTTCATCCATGTTCACAAACTCATCCAAGTTAAATGGAGAAAGTTCTTCTTCGTCTTTTAGTTTTATGCAGTTTAAAAAAAAAAAAAAACTTCTAGTATTTCTCCCAACAGACACCTGCCACTGGCTGCTCACACCCTGTGTCAGCTTCAGGTGTCCGGCTTGTTTCTTCATCTCTTCCTTCATCCTTTTCTGTGGCAACTAACTTGTCAACTGTGGTGGCCACCAAGATGCAGGTCTTCTCTTGAGGCTCCTCTGCCTGA
The DNA here is from genome assembly GCF_964106915.1 of Podarcis gaigeae. Taxonomy (NCBI): domain Eukaryota; kingdom Metazoa; phylum Chordata; class Lepidosauria; order Squamata; family Lacertidae; genus Podarcis; species Podarcis gaigeae. The sequence goes on along the minus strand of NC_139695.1, from coordinate 8,524,753 downwards.
GCCTCAAACTAGGGGTCTGCTGCAGTGTTCTCTGAGACACACCTGAGCACTGAGCCATCCAGCTGGTGCCTGGTTAAGGACACCAATTAAATTGCCCTCCCTGTCTCAACTGTAACTGCTATAGGTCTGAAAGTATTTCGTAGTTCCTAGCCATAGACCACTTCTCACTGGTCATCAGAGAAGCTAGGGGGCTGCTGGTGGTTTCCCTGATGTGTTCCAAACTGCCGCTGGTCACAGAGATACCCAGTTCTCCCCTAACTAAGTTCTGGAATTTAGGTTGGCCTCCCTGGTCAAGCTGTAGTTACTATAGGGATCAAAACTATTGGAGGTCTGCAAGGCTCATGTGCTTCCCAGTTCAGTGCTGGGCTATGGAAAAACTAGGAGGCTTGCCTTACTACCAAAGCCACAACTCAGGAGAGAGTCCTCCAGCTTTGCCTAGCCGAACTCTTGCCTTCATTGAGGTCCAGAGATCTGAAAGGTTTGTATGCATTCTAGTGCAATATACCAACTTGAATAACATAAGGGATCTCTCGAGCGATCCCCTCCATCGCTCCCAAAGCTGAATCTGAGTCTGAAACTCTTCTCTAATTAGGTCCCCAGCCTCAAAGAGATACTCCTTGCTGCCCTGTCCCAACTAGGGCCGCTATGTTTCTGAAAGATTTGATGCCTGATGACTGAGGAACAGGCATCAGAAAAGCTTGGGGGTGGTTATTCCTTTGAGGCCTCCTCTTTCTGATTATAAATAATTTGGGCCAAATCAAAAGCATTCAAAAGGACTACATTGGCTTGCTTCAGACCCCATTTTTTCAGATACTCCGCTCCTAACCGGGTTTCAAAATTCCTTCCACTCTCCACACACTTCAGGTTGTGACTTGAACGAGCTCTCGCTGTCAAGAAATGCACAACCCTGCACTCGCTTGGCCAAAGGGACGCTAAACCCTGACCGCTCATTCACAATTCACTCACTGGAGTATCGTCACACAGCACACAAAACACACCAGTTACCTCTGCCCCGTTTCCTTCTTCCTAATACTTAAGCTTGGGTGGTTGTCAGGGGTCAATTCTTCCCTTACTGCCACCACAAACTGGACATGTGATCAGGATGTCCCTTCTCCTTAAAAAAGGAGGCTTCCTATTCCCCACAGGACTTGTTTTCATCTACTCACCCCAGCCGGCTGGACTCTGTCCTGTCCTGTCAACCTCGGTCCTTCAATCCGTTGTCTCCTCTCACAGGATCCAGCAGAAGGGTCAAATTGGCTTCGCCCTCCTCCGAAGAAAAGCCTCGGTGCGCGCCAGGATAAGCGGCCGGTTGCCCCTTCCCCTGTGCCCTGCCTAGAAAAGGACAAGGGAGCTGCCTTCTGGTCTTTTAGGACTTAAGGTCCCTTATCCGAGTCACGGCACCAGAAATGTTAGAGACTTCAGAATCCAGACCAGAATGGAAAAATCCAGGCAGCAATATTTTACAGAAAAGGTTTTTATTGACTTTGGTTTATTTGTCAGACAAGCAAAGCAAAGGGGTGCATTCAGCAAAAATGAGAGAATGCCCCCTGTCAATCAGATGCAGATACTTTTTATACCTTTAGGCAAAGCAATAGTTCAACCCTTGACCCACCCCTTACACATTCCCCTTTATACATATTCATTAAAAGCTCTACCAATAGGAAAATTGGTGGTGGCCTTTGGTTCCAAACTGCGTTATCCACTAGGTGGTGCTGCGAGCTTATAAATTATCTGACCTTCTTACAATTCCTAGGAAAACCACTTCTGACCGCATGCATGTAAAGATAGCTACTCACAATTCCTAGTAAAACCATTTCTGAACACCTGCATGCTGGTAAAGATAGCAAGGCAGTTTGTGGTTTTCACAGTTAGTCTTGTGGTGAGCTAGAGCTTCCTCTTCTCGGTGTTTTACTGGAATTGGGTCAACGGCTAGCTTTGCAGGAGTGAAGTGCTCTGACCACACTTGCTGCGTTGCAAAAATATTGTCTTTGCAAGCAGGGGCAAGCAGGGGAGAGAGAAATGTCTTTTGGCTTTTAGTTTGCTCTCTAAGATGGCTTTCAGCTTATAAAATGGCTCCAGCCTGGCTCTCCAAAGTGGACCTCTGGTCTCCACTCCTTCAATAGCATCCATCAATTCCCATAATTTTGAACTGTCACGGCTTTCTGGGGTTTTCAATGAATTAAATTGTTCTCCCCATGCTCCAGACATTTGAAATGTGCTGGTTCCTCCTTCCGCTCCCTCTGTCTGTGTCTGCCAGGCTGACATGTCCTGGTTGAATTTTTCCTCGGGAGGGGAGGGCAACGTGCTTTGATCTAAAGCTGCAGTTTGTTTTGGCTGGGAAGGTAACTCTGGAAGGCTAGGCACAACCAGCGATGCTTGAGAAGGTGGGGCAGCCTGTAAAGCACCATTTGTGGCTTGCAGAGAGGCTGAGATCGGCTGGGCATAGGGATCTGTTGGGTTTGTCCCGCCCGTATATTTTGACTTGGCATTACTTGCCCTGAAGGCGGCTGTATCGCTTGATTTCTGTTGCTATAATTATATGGCGGGGGAAGGATTCCCTCCTCCTCTGTAGGTTCTGCCTGGGTCAGAGGAATGTGCCACAACGTAGGCACCGGCAGATATTCCTTGTCGACCTCCCCGCTGCTACTCCCGGCAGATAAGCAGGCGAGGCCTCGGCGATTCTTCCCAGATGTGAGAAGAACACACCGTTTCTTCTCTCCCCCCTTTGGTATCCCCAGGGAGGGGAAAGAAGCAGACAGAAATCTATTTACATCCTTTATTTCTGTCTCTTACAGCAGTACAGAGAAACATGTCTGCACTCAACAGCAGTAAGAATAAACTCCACCCATGTACTTCCAGTACGGGTCATATGACACACACACTGAGCTAACATCCGGTGCTCAGTACAGAATGGACTGCCCCTTTGTTCCCATGGCAACAGTCACAAACATCCTGTCTGGCTTTCCAGCCACAAGCAGCTGACCTAGCTGCTAGAGCCTTTGCTTGCTGCTGCATTGGTGCTTTATGGTAACAGGTTCAGCGTAAATTTTCCTGTCAGTTGCAGAAGAATTTGTGGGTTTCCTGGCTTCCTGCCTTACAGCGAAAATCTCACAGCTGCTACTACTTCCTTTTTTTATCCTGAGCCAGTCCGGATTTTTTAAACATATAGCAGTCCATTTATTGATATAATAATACTGCTCCTTATATAGATCCGGTCTTTTCATTATTGAGTCCATAACTGCTCGACATAATTCGATTTTGAAGGTTCCCTCTCGTGGCCAAATTTTAACCTGCGAGGGCCAAATCTGTTGACAATATTTCTTTAAAATCTCCTTACTCGGTCTGACCTCTCCTGGTTCTTCTGGAAAAACTCTTTTAAAATTCTCTATCATACATTCTAGGGGTGTACAGGCTTGTACGTTTTTTGAACATTTCCCCCCCATTGTTCTTTGGAACAAGCTTTCCCTTTTCACCAGGCAAAACACTTTCAGCTAGGCAGCTTTCAAAAATAGGACAAGAAAAACCACAGCACACTTCCCCTTCACTTTCCTTTTTTAAAAAAACAATTCTTTTTATTGAGTTCTTGAAAACTACATCGAAAAACAAAAAGCATACAAACATTTAAGAGATAGAAATAGAAAAGCAAGAAAGAAAAGAAACAAAATGGGAAAAAAAAGATCGAAATAACACATATCAACATAAAGCAGACAAACTTACAGACATTTGACTTCCTTCCATCTCAGTTTAGGTTAAGTAATCTTATAACCTTTCTGCAGTTGTATTGTATTAACTCTATACATCGCAGGTTTTAGATTCCGTCCACGTTGATTTTGGTAATTCCCAAATTAACTTCAATATAACTTAAAAATTTATTCCAATCGTTCTTTAACTTTACATTTTTTTGATGCCTGATTCTTTGTGTCATTCTAGCTAACTCTATATACTCAAATAGTCTCATTTGCCATTCTCTAACGGTGGGGGTGTTAGAGGTTTTCCAGTTTTGCGCTAATAAAATCCTGGCCGCCACCGTTGCGTATTGAAAGAAAGTTTGGTCTTCATTTTTGATCTCCTCTCCGATCATACCTAAGAGGAACGCTTCAGGTTTTTGGGGGGAAGGTGTATTTCAGTATTTTCTTTAACTCATCATAAATTTGTCCCCAAAATCTTTTCACCTCGTCACATGTCCACCACATGTGGAAAAAATTTCCTTCTTTAGTTTTACATCTCCAGCATGTGCTGTCTCCGGTTTTGTACATCTTCCCCAGTCTTGCCGGGGTGATGTACCAACGATACATCATTTTCTCCATATTTTCTCGGAGGGCAGCACATGCTGTGAACTTCATACCTCTCTTCCAAAGTTTTACCCATCTGTCATATTCCAGGTTATATCCAAGGTCTCTGGCCCATTTGACCATGACTCCTTTCACCTCTTCATCTTTAGTTTCCTAGTCTAACAGTTGGTTATACATTTTGGATAGAAGTTTAGTATTACTTTCTAAGATTTCCACCTGGTATCTGGACTTTTTTTCACTCATCCCTGTTTTTTTATGGTCATACCACAGCGCATTAATTTGATGAAATTGTATCCATCCAGCTACTTTATCTTTCAACTCTTCATATGGTCTAATTTTCCATCCCCTTTCTGATTTAACTAGGAGATCTTCGTACGTCCATCTTTCACATTCCAAATTTAATTTTTTAGTTGTTAAGATATCGATTGGTGAGAGCCACCGGGGGTATCTTTTTCAATAAGCTTTTTATTCCTGTTCCAGACTTCAAGTAGCGAACCTCTAATGATATGGTTAGAGAAGCCTTTGTGGACTTTTTCTTTGTCATGCCACAGATAGGCATGCCAGCCAAATCTGATGTTGAAGCCCTCTAGGTCTAGTAAATCTGTGTTTTTTAAAATGGCCCATTCCTTTATCCAACAGAGGCAGGCAGCTTCATAATAAAGCTTTAAGTTCGGAACTGCAAAATCCCCTCTTTCTCTTAGATCCGTGAGGAGTTTAAATTTAATTCTTGCCCTTTTCCCTTGCCATATAAATTTAGCTAAGATTTTTTGCCAATTCTTAAAGCATGCCGTACCTCTAATTACCGGGATGTTCTGGAATAAAAACAATAATCTTGGAAGAATACTCATCTTAATCGCGGCCATCCTTCCAGTCCAGGATAGTTTCAACCTGTTCCAAATATCTAGGTCTTTCTTAATTTCTTTCCAGACCCTAGTGTAGTTATCTTCTACTAAATTTATGTTTTTCGGGGAGATCCATATTCCCAGGTATTTTACCCTTTTCGCCACTTTAATACCTGTTTTTTGCTCCAGCTGGTTTTTTACATCTTCAGCCAGATTCTTTGTTAAGATTTTAGTGTTTTTTTTATTTAACTTAAACCCAGACAGTTTACCGAATTCCTCTAACAGCTCTAAAGCATTACTGGCGCTTTCTATTGGGTCCTCTAATGACAGTACCAAATCGTCGGCGTAAGCCTTTAATTTGTATTCTTTTTCTCCAATTCTTATACCTCTTATTTTGGATGTTTTCCTTATTTTATTTGCGATTATTTCCAAAACCATAATAAATAAAAGGGGAGACAACGGACATCCCTGTCTTGTGCCTTTCGCAATAGTAAAAGAACTGGAAATATTGTTGTTAATAATCAGCTTAGCCCTTTGGCCTGAATATATTGCTTTTATGCCTTCCAAAAAAGGTCCTTCTATTCCTACTGTTTTCATACATTGTAATAAAAACTTCCAAGAAACATTATCAAAAGCCTTTTCGGCATCGATAAAAATTAGCGCCGCAGGAGTGTCTATCTTAAGATCTAAATACTCAATAATGTTTAATATATGCCGTACATTATCTTTTAATTGACTGTTAGGGAGGAATCCCACTTGATCTTTATGAATTGATTTCGTTAAGTACTTCTTGAGTCTGTTCGCTAAAATATCTGCGAAGATTTTATAATCACTGTTGAGCAGCGATATCGGCCTATAATTTCTTATATCCGTTTTTTCGGTATCCGTTTTTGGTATTAGTGTAATGTGTGCCTCTTTCCATGAATCAGGGATCTTCCCTCCTTGTAAAATATCATTAATAACTTCACTAAGCACCGGAGCAAGATATTCCCCCAATATCTTATAGTACTTTGACGACAATCCATCCGGTCCAGGTGCTTTCCCAGGTTTCATCTTCTTAATAGCCTCCTTAATCTCATCCGTTGTAATCCTCTTATTTAATTGAGCTCTTTCTTCGTCAGTTAAGTATTCCCCTCTGCACTCTTCCAAGTATTTTTCTATTTCTGAATTATCTTCGTCTCCTTTTTCATACAACTTTTCATAAAATTGGAGAAACTTTTTTCCTATTTCATCTGGGTCTTCTATTATCGTATCTTCCAATATTATTTTATTAATCACATTTTGCTTTTTGCTTTTTCTTAATTGCCACGCCAATAGCCTCCCCGTTTTGTTTGCTGATTCAAAATATTTTTGCTTCATGGATTTAATTCTCCATTCTACTTCTTGGTTTAGTAATGCTGAATATTGTGATTGCAACATTTTACATGTTTGTTTAATCCTTTCATCTCCCGGGTTTATTATTATTTTTTTCTCACAATCGCTTAACTGAGTAATAATTTCTTCTTTCTTATGTTCTTTTAATTTCCTTCTGTAGTTATTTTGTTGTATTAAAAAACCCCTTAGTACTGCCTTGCTAGCATCCCAAACTATATTAATTGGTGTATCTTTGTTCAAATTTAAGTCAAAATAGCTTTTCAGGGTACTTTTAGCCTTTTCAGTCACCTCCTCAATTTCAAATAGATATTCATTCATCCTCCACCTATATGGACCCTATGTTTCACGTTTTATTTCCAAAACTATTGGGCAGTGGTCAGATAGGGTTCTAGGCTGTATTTCGCATTTCGTTATTCTTGTCGATAGTACTCTTGATACCCAAATCTGATCAATTCTGCCCCAACTCTGGTAGGGTTCTGAAAAGTGTGTAAACTGCTTTGTTAAAGGGTTTTTATGCCTCCATATATCAATTAAATCTAAATTCTCCTCAAGATTGTTAAATGATCTCGGGAGCTTCCCTTGATTCAATTTCCCCTTCTTTCCACTTCTGTCGATTTCTGGCAATGGTACACCATTCATGTCTCCAAGCAGGATTAATTTGTGATTGTCTAATTCTAACAAAATTTGTTCCAATTTTTCAAAAAACTCTGCTTTATTTGTATTTGGGGCATAAACCGTTACCACATTGATTCCCCCCCCCCCCTTGATGGTTGAGTTGTATTCCCAATATTCTTCCCTCATCATCTTTACAAATTAATACGGGGTCCCATTTTTCCTTGGCGTAAACAACTACTCCTTTTTTTTTTATTTACTTCTGAATTAATAAACTCCACCCCTAATCTTTTGTTTATCAAAATATGTTTGTGTTTTTTGGCTATATGCGTCTCTTCAAAACAGATCACGTCATAGTTCTTATTTTTCAAAGCCTTCTCAATTTTATTCCTTTTAAGTTTTTCATTTAGCCCATTCACATTCCAGGACAGAAATTTCAACGATGGTGCTATTTTTAGCTTTTAGCTTTTATATATCTCTAGTCGGGTTACCAAACTTATAATCTAGAACCTCTGCTCCCTGAGAGCTCCTCCTCTTCTACCGCATCTTCTCCCACCACGGCTTCTTCCTCTTCAACTTCTTCATACTCTTCCTTCCCATCTTTCTCCCATCCCCTCGCCTTCCCTCTCTCTCTCTCCTCCTTACCTCCCTCCCTGTCCCTCAGCCTAATCTCTGCCTTACCAAGCTCCTTCTCATACCTTCTCATAAATTTCTCCACCTCTTGAGTATCCATCAACTTAAATTTTTTGTCTTTATAGAAAAAGGCGATCCCTTCAGGGAACTCCCATCTGTATTGTATATCATTTCTTTTTAAAACGCCTACCACTTGTCTGAACCCTTCTCTTTTGCGTAACAATCTTACTGGTATTTCTTTATAGATAATAATGGGCCTACCATCGATTATTAATTTTTTTTGGTAGCTTGTTTTCAGAATTTTTTCATCTCTATTGAGTTGAAAATCACTAGACAGTCTCCAAGGAGTTTCTTTGACTTTATTTGTTGCGGTCTCATCTTTATTCTAAACACATTCTCTATAGAGAAGTCCACCTCTTCTTCCTTTATTCCCAACCACTTGGATAATTCCTTGGTCATTTTTCCTTTTATGTCTTCATTCATTTCCTCACCAACTCCCCTGAATTTTAAATGGAGCTGTTTCTGTCGCATTTCTGTCATAGCTAAGTTGTCCCAAATCCTGTCTTGCGTTTTGCTTACCTCTCTCATTTCCTCTTTGATTTTTATTGTCTCTTTTTTCTGTTCTCTCATCTCTCTCTGCATTTTTTTGTTAGATTCCTCAATTATTTTAGATTTGGCTGACAGTTCTTGGATCTTAATTGAAAGTTCTCCAACTGCCCTCTCTATCTTTTTATCAATCATCTCCTGCACTTCTCCCAATTTGCTTTCCATGTGTATTTCGTTTTGTTTAAATTCCTCTTTTATTTTTAACCATAGAATGTCTAAATCTTTAATTTCTTTAGTTTCTTCTTGGCGGGATGACTTTCTTTCCCCTGGGGTCCCTCCCCCTTTTTTCCCATCTCTCCCCGACATTTCCAGACAGGTCTCTCCCTTAAAGGGCTCACAATCTTTTTTCTTGAATCCCGAAAACAGGAAATGAAGATTCTTTTTTGTAAACTTCAGATGGTTCCTTTTACCCAACTTTGAGATCAATTTCCAAACACACTTAGAGAAAAAAACCAGGGTCTTGGCCTAGAGTCTTCTGCTATACCAATACTATCACCTAACGTAATTCAATTGCTCTACATATATACCTATGAGAGGGAGAGAGCAGACAAAAATTCCCATTAATCCTTCCAATCTCAGAGCCCGACAGCAGATTTTAAACTATTGCCACCAATTACCACCAATTGGCGGCTTTGGATATCCCACTGTAGAAACAGCTAAACAAATAGTTAAATAGTCAAGTAACCCTGCTATATCTAATTAATTCTAAAAATTGTCCCAGAGACTGTGAGAATATTTTGGTAACAATATTAATTTCCCCCCAAAGTTATACTCAATTATGACCAAATAAACCAAATAGTTATACCTAAATAATTGTAGTTATAGCCAACAATATATCCAAAAAGGAAAAGGAAAAAGAAAAAGGGGGAAAAAGAGAAAAAAGAGAGAAAGAAAAAGAGGAGGATTCAGAAATTGGGCTCCACCAGGGTCTTTCCATCTGAGCCTCAACAATTCTGTTCTCTTCAGCCGCTTGTCGGCTCAATCCAACATCCAAAAGAAAGGAAAAGATATAGACCCGCAGAAGAACTCTGGCGACGTACCGTTTGTTTTAATACTGCTCTATTGAGAAAAACCCCAAAAAGGGAAACTGAAGAAAAAAAAAGATGTCCAAATATCCAAAAGACAAAGAGGAGAAGCTTGGAATAAGCTTAGCAATCCGTATTGGGGGGGAGTTCATGAGCTTAATAGTCCAGGTCTTGGCGTAGTGAAGGAGGAGAAAAGGAAAAAAAAGGAGCAAATAAGTAATATATGCAAGGAATAAGTCTCTTTAAGAAGTCTTTCGGGGGTCTGTACACACCATTCACTCTGCCTCCATTTCTAAAACGTCTGTCCTAAAGTTTTTTGCCGTCAGTTCTTCACAAACTGTAAGCTTTTCTTAAATGGAGGGCAAGAAACACAAGAAGAGGGCAGGAGAAACAGCATAAGCGAGGTTAACTAGAAAAATAAACTTCCAATTGGCATCTTCTTTATTACTTGCGCTTTACAATATCGCCATAAAATTGCCCTCAGCTCTGTTGCCGTGGGTTCTCGGTCTGTACTCACTCAGTCAGACTGACAGAAACTCCCTTCTTCATTCCTGCGACTTTGTATACTGCGCCATTTTAAATCCTCCGCCGGATGGACTCCAAATAAGAATCCAAAGACATCCAGGGTTCTCCCAGATCAATTCCAAATCCTTCGCTTTAAAAAGAAGCTAGACACACTGGAGAATCCATTCTTATCTTTATGGAAATTCGTCGCTTTTTTCAGCTGAAGCTAGAGGCATCACAACGCGGAGTCGGTGCTCTCCCGTTTGTGCTCGCGGTCTCGTCGTCCTCGAGTCCTCTCCCATAGAAACAACCCGAAGAGACGGCGAAACCGCTCCCACGCTGCTGGGTGGCCTATCCCCCAAGGGTCTCCCCCTTGGGATTTTTGGGGTGCGCAGTGCCCTTGCGACTCCCCCAAGCCTCCGTGTTGTTCAGAAAGCCCAAGCGGGACTTTCTGTGCTTCCTCACTGTCCGCGACCCAAACCGGAAGTCCGCCCCTTCACTTTCCTAAAGCCCTTCTCCGCTTACTCACAATCCTTCTTTTTTTTTTTTTTGAACACTCTTCCTATTTAACACAGTCCTTACTCATTCAACCACAAGTCCTGGGACACTCTTTCATTCGATCATACACACACAGCCCTTTTCGCCCCCCTTTGCCTGCGGCGAAACAACTTTGGCAGAGAAACACACACACAGCTGTTTTTTTTTTTTTTTTCTTAACCTTTTCCTGCAGAACCTTTTTCCTCCATTTGGCTCACCCAGCTTCTCCTCCCTTTCCCTTTTGGGAATCCTTTTCCCTTTAACGGGAGGTTACTAGTGGGTCGCTCAGAGTGGTGATCAAGCACTCATTATTATCTCAACTCACCGTGAGTTCCTTTCGTGGCGCGCCTTTCCTGTTGGCTCACGTTCAGATTCTCCCTCGGTCCTTGCCTCCATCTTGCCGGGAGTCCGCGCCGAAGGCGATTGCCCCCCTCCTTCGGAAATGACGTCCGATTGGCGCCTGGAGCGAAACAAGGTCCCCCAACGCGTTCCCCCACCCAAGAACTGGGCAGGCTCTTTTTGGGTAAAAAAATACCCTACTGGCCTGTATGATCCGAGCACGACACCAAATGATGCAAGTGAACGCAAGTGGGTACTCGCTTGGTGTCAAAATAAGGATCAGGCAGACTCAGCAATGGAGAATAAGAAGGTGAAGTTTATTGCCAGGCAATAAGGACCCAGTTTGGAATCTCTTCCAAAAGGAACTGGGACACCGATTGACAGAAATCCAGAGGTCTTATACCTGAGCAGATCACAGCAAATCATAGATCATGAGACAATCAGGAGGGACTCACAATATTGTCAGCGAGAATCAGCCAATCAGCAAGCTCTTGTCACGCTACCCAACCCTGGTCAAGCACTGGTCAAGCACAGGGTTCTAGTTCTGCTTTCCGATGCTTGCAGTGACGCTCTGTCTAACCTTTTCCCTAGTTATGACAGGACAGGGAGCTTGGACATTTTGCGGTTTTGCTCTTCCTGTACTGTGGAATAATTTAGCCTGTATCTGAGGGGATTTTGTACCAGAATCTCTGATTCACGTCTTCCCCTTGTCCAGGGTACACGGATGTTTGTAGGGGAAAGGTCGGCTCCTAACTTTGCTGTTTCAAGCAGTTTGCAATTAGCTAAGGCACAGCTTCCCTTTGATTCAAAATGGATTATAAAATACTGTAAGCCTTGATTATGTGCGAACATATATGGATATATATTGAATATATTGGCGCCCAACGTGGGGCCCGATCACCACTCTGAGCGACCCAATGAGGCAAGGAAGAAGGGCTACCCCTATGCTATCCATATAATCAGTTATCAGTAATCAATATATTACTGATCAATAATCAATATATTACGTGGCGTGGACCCTCCCCTGCCAGTGCAGGGGGGCACAGCAAAAACCACGCTTTATATTATTTAGTTTATTTTCAGTCCATTTCTTATCAATATTTTAGAACCCTATGAACCCAGGTAGGCGGCTTGAACCACTGGAGCCCATTTCCTGGAACCGCCGCCTCAGCCCCAATCTAGGGACCCGACACCAAGCCCTGGGGGTCCCACGGGAGAATTCAAACTGCCCCTTTTACTTGTTCCATTCTCTCTCTCTCTCTCTCTCTCTCTCTCTCTCCTCCTCCTCCTCCTCCTCCTCCTCCTTTATTTATACATACAACCCTCCCTTTTTTATTAATACATTATTACTCATTATTCATCCATTTCTATTCACTTCTTACTCATTTTCATTATTATTACTCATTTTTCTCTTTTTTTAAAAAAAGTTTTTTTTAAATTTCTCATTAAAGAATTCTATATATATATCTACTTTTCCATCCCCACTCCCCCCTTTTTCTATTTACTTATTACAATGTTTTTTTTTTCTTTTCCTTCTCTTTTCTGAACAAACAGACAAACCATTTTCAATAGGATTTTTTGTGTTTCTTTCTTCTTTTTCTCTCTATCTCTTTTCTCTCTTCCTTATCTTTTCTTTTCCATCTTGTCTTTTGTCTCACACTATAAGTTGAATCACCACAGCGACTTTTGATTTTTAAATAGAATTCCATTAGCCTTTACATTTTTAACTTTGGACTCTTATCTGCAAACTCCCAACCCCACCTCCCCACCTTAACACTGGGATGGCCATTTCCCCGGAATTTGTGAAGACAGGATTCTCAAAAATACCTCTTCCTTGCGGCTCCTGGAGTATTGCAGGCAATGGCTGGAGTTTTTCTTCAAGCTCCTGGACCTTCATAGGCAATGCTTGATCATCCTTAAGTACTGTTTCCGCCCCCATCTTAGGGCTATTGGGTGCCTTCTTCAGTATTTCAACGTCCTGGAGAAGACAGACACTTCCTGCTAGACATTTACTCCAGACATTTACAGAAGGCACAGAGGCACTGGTTGAAGAAGTTGGGAATGAGCAGACAGTGCTATTGCTGAGAAGGAGCTCCACCCCAGGGTGCTAAAGAGCTCTTTCCCTAGCCTGCAGGTGCCAGAAGGCCAAGCGCTGGTGTTGCAGTGATGGTACTTCAGAGGAGCATGAGAAAAGGCTGCTCTGGATTCTGGGTATATAAATGGCCTTGCCTGAAGCTATGGATTGTGGATTGTGCTCTGCATTAGCAGAGAGGCTCTACTTAGTTGCAAATGAAGCACATTTCAGTTATTCTAGAAACCGGTGTTTCCATGCATGCTTGTTTAGGAACTCTGTGAACTAGACAGCCGCTGTTTTAAACTGGCCCTTTTTCTGGCAGGTTAAACAATTAAAGTTGACTTGATTAACTTCATCCGCCAACTACCCTTCTAAGCAACCAGAGCAATTACAAATAAAAGGATCTCCAACCGTGCGCTATCCCTATCTGCAAGCAAGCTCTCCCACAAAGTGTTCAATGAGACACATGAGCCAAATAGCCGAGGAGACAGTTTTTTAGCTGCCTGTCATTCATACACTTTATACTGAAAGAATTTCAGGGGCAGATGCTCTTTTTTCTGCATGGAGGGTGGGGGTTTCCAAAGGGGCACTATTCAGACCTGCATTCATGGCTTATGAGTCGTAGCCGTGTGACAACTGCACATCATGCTGATGTGTTTAAGGGCTGATGTTGCACTTCCAGGTAGAAGAGCTCGTTGGCATTATTTTAGGCTCTGTGTCAATTGACTTTGTGACATGATGGGGGGGGGAGTTCTTATTTTTAGAGTATTTACCTGCAACCTATTATGTGGGAATCTCAAGGTACTTTACAACTAGGTCCGAAAATAGCCAAACATTGAAATGCAGCAGAATATTTTATTTTTTTAAGAATATTTATTGAAGTTTTCAGAAAATTATATAACATAAAAACAACCAAAAAAGAGAAACAAAAAGAAAACAGAAATAACAATATGATAAACATACATACAAAAAAAGAGGTATAATTTCATTCCCTTATGGTCGTATAACTTACTTTCCCGACCTCCTCATACCTCCCCTCTCTGTATTCCAATCTCTAATCAAGCCAATTCAGCAAATCCTTCCCCTAATTTATGATTTAATTTTTAATCTTTCTTTTCTTAATTACATAATCATTACAGCTAGAAACCCCTTAATTTCTAAGTCAACATCGTTCTAACATTCAATAATCTTGCAATGTTTCTTAAGATAGTCCTTAAATTTCTTCCAGTCTTCTTCCGCCGTCTCTTTTCCCTGGTCACGGATTCTGCCGGTCATTTCTGCCAGTTCCATATAGTCTATAACCTTCATCTGCCATTCTTCCACGGTGGGTAATTCTTGTGTCTTCCAATACTTTGCGATAAGTATTCTTGCTGCTGTTGTGGCATACATAAAAAATGTTCTGTCCTTCTTTAACACCGATTGGTCTAACATGCCCAGGAGAAAGACCTCTGGTTTCTTCAGAAAGGTATATTTAAGTACCGTTTTTATTTCATTATAAATCATTTCCCAGAAGACCTTAATCCTTGGGCATGTCCACCAAAGGTGAAAGAATGTACCTTCATTCTCTTTACATTTCCAACATTTATTATCAGGCAAGTGGTAATTTTTTGCAAGCTTGACTGGGGTCATGTACCACCTGTAAATCATTTTCATAATATTTTCTTTTAGGGCATTACATGCCGTAAATTTAATACCGGTGGTCCACAACCGTTCCCAGTCCTCAAACATAATGTTATGACCCACGTCTTGCGCCCACTTGATCATAGCTGATTTAACTGTTTCATCCTGTGTATTCCATTCCAACAGCAGATTATACATTTTCGGCAAATTCTTCGTTTTGGGTTCTAACAATTCTGTTTCCAATTTTGATTTTTCCACCTGGAAGCCTATTTTCCTATCTAGCTTGTAAGTCTCCACTATTGGGTAGTAATGGAGCCAGTCTCGCACTTTATCTTTCAATTTCTCATAACTCTGCAATTTCAATGAAATGCAGCAGAATAAACAGGCCTACAGTAAAAAAAATATCCTTCAAAGCCCATATTGGCTGGCAGCAGCTGTTGGGATACTGCCAGGGAGATAAAGTCCATCTGAGCCCCCAAGCCGGCTGCCGGACGATCCATCGACCTCCCGTAGATACAGCATCAGCAATTAGCAACACGAAGCCTAAGAAATAGCTTGCCACATTCTTGGGCTGGTGCACACTCTGTCAGCAGAATTCACACAGCAAAAGTTGCACTCAGGAGGGTATCATTTAGAATGTTTATTCAGCGTTGGTCAGAACAAAGAACAAACGTGACTGCCTGCTAGCGTGTTCTGGCGCAGAGAGAGAAAACGAAAGCAATAGCAAACATAAACATCCTGAGAACAGGAAATACGCAGACTCAGTGACTCACAAGCCTGCTCTCTCTTAAGGTGGAATGGAAATATCCTAAAATAGCCAAACATTTAAATGCAGCAGAATAAACAGGCCTACAGTAAAAAAATATCCTTCAAAGCCCATATTGGCTGGCAGCAGCATCCCCCCAAATCCATGATGGATAAACACTTTCCCCACGTGGAGCAGAATTGCACCCATGTTGGCAAAGGCCTCCTTTCTAGAAACGGGAGCAGAGGCTGCCCCCACCCACTGCTCTCTTCTCCCAGGCATCTGAAGAGACAAACGGCTCCCCTTCTCTACCTGTGTGCCACAAGCCTGAATTGCAAGACAGTTCACACTTTGGGGCAACAGGGAACAAACATGCAGAGGACGAGTTCTGAGGCTCCCCCAACAAAGCCATTTCCCTGGGCCCACCTGCCAGCCTGCTGCTGGCTGGCTGCCCACCCACAGGAAAACGGCATGATCCTCCCCACCAACAGGACATAACAAGAAGATGGGGACTATAACATAGGACTTCCTAACTTGTGAGTTCTGATGAGCCGCTGCTGCTTCCCCAGTTTAAAGGATGGCGGCTCAGGTGAGCCATTAAGCTAGAAGCTGCCTTTCGGAAATGTGGCACGCAGGAGGAAAAGGACCGACCCCGGGGTGGGCTGTCTGCCTTCCTTTTGCCTTCCACCTCATGATATCCTTCCCCAGCCTGGTGCACTCCAGGTGTTCTGGGGCTCCATCTCTCACCAGGCCCAGGCGGTATGGCCAGGGGTCAGGGATGGGGGCAGTTGTCCAAAGCAGCTGGAGAGACTCAAGGAGGGCATTACAGCCTCAAAGCCCTTTCCCTACCTCTCAATCTGGACTTACCTGGCCTTGCCCCTGGCCGCCTTTAGCCAGATCAGCTGTGCTTGGAGCTGGGACAGACCCTTCTGGAGACTTAGAGGCAGAGGAAACAGCCTGGGTCCCCTGGAGAGCACTCTCAAAGGAGATGCCCTCGAAGCTGATCATACTTTTCCTACTCCCAGACTGCAGGCTAGAGAACGTCGCTGCACGCTGGTGATCCGTTCCCTGGGTGGTGCACTGGGAAGAAGAAACCTCATCCAGAGATGGGAGGGAAGCACTTTGACCAGTGCCATGGTGCCTTTCTTCGGAAAGCTGCTCGGGGACCTGCAATGGAGCACTGCCCAAGGAGGAGGAAATGTGGGAGGCCTGCTGGGAAGGCTGCTGGGACCCCGACTCTTCCTGGCTAAGGGAAGCAGCTTTTCCAGTGGTATCTCTGGGAACAGAGGGCATCGAAGTGAGCTGGCAGTGAAAAGGCTCAGCCAGGTGGGAGCCGGAGGTCTCTTTGGTCGCACCCAGGGATTCGTTGGGCGAACTTTTCTTCTCCATTCTGTGGACACGAAGGCAAGTCTTCTGACCACTGTACCAGCTACTTTCAAAGGCTATTTTTTATGAAAGCTTGAAAAACAAAGAAAACATAATATACAGAAATCAGTGTCAGATATCAAGCATTTTGAAAACATAAAAATGAAAAGAAACAGAAGACGAAAAGCTTTCTTCTTTGTTGCAAAGTAATTCCCAAGAATAAGCTCAGAGTAGGTAGGCCTTTTTACTCCTGGGGATATCACCGGCAATTTCATGCCAAATGTAGCGGAGGGAAGGGGCACAGGAGCTGCTATGAAACAGACGATCCTCAAATCACAGCTGTTTGATGCAGGGATGGAATCAATCCTTTTGCTTCAGTAAAAACCTCAAGGGTCGTAGGTTGTGGTTAAACGAACTGGATGGTGTTACAAAGTGTCTCTAAATGAAACACCATTTTTCAATTTGAAAACTGTTGAATGATCTTTACCTATCCTGGGAACAGTACATGAAGAACTACATGAAGATGATGTACAGATGGTATACAACACCAGTTCAGTTAGGGAAAATGTACAAAACTAGTTCAAATATATGTTGGAAGTGTAAGGAAAAGGAGGGAATATTTTATCATATGTGGTGGGAGTGTAAGGTAATTAAAACATTTGGGGAAATGATATACAATGAATTGAAGAAAATGTCCCATTTAACATTTGTTTAAAAACCCGAGGCATTTTTGTTGGGGATTGTAGGGAAAGATCTGCCCAAAAAAGTTGAAAAACATCTTCATGTATGCGACAACAGCCGAGAGAGTTCTGGTTGCGCAAGGATGGAAGACTGAAGAAACCCCAACTAAAGAATCATGGCAAGAAAAGTTGATGGACTATGCAGAACTGGCAAAATTGACATATAAGCTACAGGACAAGGATAAGTATGACTTTAAGGACGAATGGGAACCTTTCACAAAGTCTCTGAAGAGGCAACAAAGTGAATTGGACTCCTTGGCAGGTTTTGAATAAACATCCACAATTTTTTTTTACTGATAATAATCAGCTAAACAGTTTATACAACTTTGTAACATGCAGAAAATAGCAATATTAGAGAAACCAAAGACTGGAATTGAGGGAAGTCGGGAGGTGGGGTGGGGTGGGGTGGGGGGTTCTGGGGGGGAGGGGGGAGGGAGGAAAAATGGGGGGGATAAGGATATGTATTTGGATAATATGTCTTGTTATAACTTTGAATATATATATATATATATATAAATATCCTGGGAACAGTACACCACAGTGGTGGGCAGTTCCACAGACCCTCCTCCTCTGCTCAAAATGCATACTGACCCATCTTTGCGCGGGGAAGATCCAGACAAAAGGAGTCTGTTTTCAAAGTACCCGCGGAGGGGTTTAGACGGCTCCATCCTCTTGCCTCCCCCGCCCCCCAATCACTGTTTCACTCCGGAAGGCGTCTCAGACCTGGGTGGAGCAGCCACAAATGACAGGCAAAGAGACAAGGTCCTGCCCAGATTCAGGCTTCCTCATGATCGTGTGGAATCTGTACACGTTTCTGTTGGCGCTTCCACTAGTAATTTATCTGTACAGGATCGGACTTCATTTCAGCCAACCACATCCTTCCTCTTCCCCCAACAGCATACTAGAGTTCATATGGATTTCAAAGCATGCTTTGAGAACTTGTATGCTTAGCTTTAAACTCCACAAAATTAGCCTATGGCTAGGATGCTATTTATCAAAGTCTGTGTCCATTAAAATATGGTCAGATACAAGTATGCTTTCCCCCTTGTTATACAATTATTATTTTTAAAATTGCATTCAACTATTTACTATTTAAACAGCTTATACACCACTTGACTATAATCATCTCTGAAGTGACATACGAGAAATACATTGTAGAAAAAGTTAACATGGATGACATCAGACTTCCGTTAAAAAGACCTGCTGGAATAAAAAAAGGATTCGGTAGGTGCTGGGTGTTTGTGTGAATATAAATCCTGCGTCCAGCCAGGCTTCCCTGCGCAGCCTCTGTGTCTCCGAAGCTGGCCTAGCAGGATAGCAGAGTAGCAGCGGTCCTGCGTCCGTGTGAGAAAAAGGGATAAATCAAGTCCAGAGACAGTTCGGTTCTTATCTCTAGTAGCGTTTATTTACAAGCCATAAATCAGTCTCTTTCCATCAGAGCTTTCCGGCATTTCTCTGTGCCAAAAGCACACACAGCCTGCAGCCTCGGAGCTGAGCTGTGTCTCTCAGGCAGAAGCGAAAGCAAGTTGCTGAGATGCACGTTCGACAGCCACAGAGTCCAGAGCAGGGATCTCCAAAGGGGAGGCTCCGTATCTCTCCAAAAGGGAGTCCCAGGACCCCTCCACAGGTTTCTGTCAAGTCTGAGCTAAGGAGTGAACCATCCTCGCCAGCAGAACCAGCTGTACGCCCGAAACGGCGCAGCAGGCCAGAGGGGGCTGGAGGAAGCCCAGGAGGGGCTAGAGGATGCCCAGAAAGCCCAGTGGGGGCTGGCACAGTGTTGGGAAGCTGCTGCAGTGCTTCAACACGTCTGTGTGATGGAATGTGTGCTGGAGAAAGGCTGAGAGCTGAAAAGAGGAAAGCAGTGGCAAGCTGTTCCTCAGGCGACAGTGCACCCAGCAGTGGGGGTACAGGCCGATCCAAGAGCTCTGAGAAAGTGAAAGTCTCCGAAAGTTGTTTGTGCTTTGCTGCGACGTCCAACAGCGCTGGGAAGCATCTGCTTGAAGCCCAGGCTGCCAAGGACACCAGCTGGAGTGGAATGTCAACAAAGCAGTTTCCCAACACTGGGTGCTCTGCCTGATGCTCTCAACTGACAAGATGTAGGTGTGGTTGAATCAAATGGGAACAGTGACCACAGTGCTATCAAATACAACATACACAGTATGGAAGTGGAAATTGCTAAGGAAATCCAGAACAGTCACATTTGACTTCAAAAGAGACTTCCTCAAAATGAGAGATTGGGTAAAAAGACAATTGAAGGGGGAAAGTCAAGGATGGTGAGCCCTTCTGTGCTCCAGAGGGCCTGGGTGGCCACATTCCCCTCTTGTTTTGAGCACTGCAGAGGGAGGCAAACATGTCCTTCCTGGGGCTGGTCCCTCCCCGCCCTGTTCCTGGAGGGCAGCAGGAGGAGGGGGCTGCTGCAGCTGCCTCCTTAGGGGGCATGGCTCACCTTGCCTGCTCCTGCCCTCCTCCAACACACACAACCTTACCTGCCTCAGCCATCCATGGGGGCTTGAGAGTGTGTGAGCAGACTTTGTCATGGGAGGAGGCAGGCCTTGCAGAGGAGGAATGGGTGACCCTGGGCCAGGCACTCACGCTCAGCCTAACCTACCTCAAAGGGTTGTTGTGAGGATAAAATGGGGGGGGGAGAACTCTGCACACCAACTGGACCTCCTTGCAGGAAATGGGGGCTATAAATGTAATTGTGTTATTTGTACCCCACCCACCTCACTGGGTTTCCCCAGCCTCTCTGGGCGGCTTCCAACCCATATTAAAACAACAAACATTCAAAGCCTCCCTATAAAGGGCTGCCTTCCAGAGGTTTGATAGTTGCTCATCTCCTTGTCACCTGTAGGGAGGGCGTTCCACAGAGAGGCTGCCACCACCGAGAAGGCCCTCCCTCTGCCTGGTTCCCTGCAACCTTGCTTCTCGCGGGGGGGGGGGGGGGACCACCAGAAGACCCTCGGAGGAGGACCTCCGGGCTGAAGGATGGGGGTGGAGATGCTCCTTCAGGTATACTGCGCTGAGCTTCCTGACCTAACATTTGCCTCGCTTAACATAATTAATTAGGAAGTGAAGTTTTCCTCTTCCATTCAAGCAGTACAGGAAGTAAGAACGTGCAAAAAGGAGTGCTACTTCTAGAATTCCCAACTCCTGACATAAAACAGCACAAAGGTTGCCTTTTCTTGACCATCAATCACCTGCGCAAAGTCCCTACACCACCCCTTATTGTGCTTCAATACAGCCCCATCTGTCCGGTCGGACACTGAGGTCCAGCGCTGAGGGCGTTCTGGTGGTTCCCTCATTGCGAGAAGTGAAGTTACAGGGAACCAGGCAGAGGGCTTCTCGGTAGTGGCACCCACCCTGTGGAACGCCCTCCCACCCGATGCCAAAGAAATAAACAACTATATGACATTTAGAAGACATCTGAAGGCAGCCCTGTTTAGGGAAGCTTTTAATGACTGATGTTTTAATGTATTTTTAATCTTTTGCTGGAAGCCGCCCAGAGTGGCTAGGGAAACCCAGCCAGATGGGCCGGGTAGAAATAATTTAAAAATATAATTATTAAATTATTATACGCGTTAGAAACAGAATTTGAAGGGGCAGTCTTTTCTGGCATTGCCAAATGAAGCTGCTGACCCATTTCTAAGTCCTAAAATCCACAATTTCTCTGAATGCCTGAAAAACCCAGTGGTGCAGGACCTCCTAGCATGGCATCTGCTGGGGAACATTTCCTAGCACTTGGCTGGGAGCTGCTGCAGCGCTATAGTCAGGAAAGGCTTTCTGTATATCGGTAAGTCCCAACAGTTGAATAGGAACCTTCAAAAACAATTTATGTATTTGTATCTCATATGTTTTAAGCTATTTCACATGTCCACCAAGCATGAGAAAATGTCCCTTCATCTTCTTGACATTTCCAACAAATATTTGGTATGTTTTCATGTATTCTAAATAACTTCTCGGGAGTTAGATACTGTCGCCGGAAATCACCCCCCCCCCCTTCATTGACACGTGTACCGCACAAGCACCACACATATACACGCATCTCCCCTCCCTGACCCTGGAGATGTCCCTTTAGAGGGTCATCTCTTAAAAGCCTTCCGTAGATAAGGAAGCGCTAGAACTGACAGCTTTTCGCCATAGCGCTCCGCTTCGCCCTATTTTTATTGTGAGTAGACCGGCCGCCTGAACTCTAGGTCAAACGGCGGCCGCCTCAGCCAATCACCATTATCAAACAGCGCCCCTTGTGACGGCCACGCTGGTACTGCAGGCTGCAAGCGTCTGTTCCTTCACCTTTTGACAGCTCTCAATACAATGTTTCTGAGTTCAATTGACCGTGACTGATTTAATCAAAATGTAGCAAGTTGCTTCCGAAAGGAGAAAGTACTTTGAACTTCAAGGACCATATTCTTTATAAATTCACCAAAAATCAGCCGTACATCGGATTTTCATCGGACAACTTTTATTTGACTACATATTACAAGGACTATCAAAGGGGGGTGACCTGATACAGGGCAACCATAATCCTTTGACCGAGCGCTCACGTACTCCGCAGCGGACGTGACAACCTTGATGACCATCGTGATGGGCTCAGACAGAAGGCTATCAGGGACACAATAACTTGCATATTTTAGTGTATTCCGCGCGGACTCTCACAAAGGGCTCTGACCGGATTCCCCTCAGGGGGCAGGAAACTTCGCCCTTCTCCTTTGTCCTTAAAATGATTCATGTGGGGAGGGGAGAGGAGGCTCCGGCCAGGTGTCAGGACACTCAGATTACCTGTGTAGCCCCTCCTCGACTCCTCCTAATTTTAATGTAATCATGATGTAAATATGATGTAATTCTGGGGGTGTAGCTTCGGGGATTAGCAACTAATAAAAGTTAGGGTCTCCCTTTGTTCGGGGCTTCCATCTTGCTTCACTTCGTGGGCGGTGGGAGTCCTGTCGCGACAGTCTTTTCTTAAATAAAGACCGAGCCTACTGGCTGCTGTTTTGCTCTGAATTGCTCTGGTCGGTGTCTTCATTTGTCCAAGAGAGCCCTCGGACATTCCTGTAACAGTTTTGGCGACCGTGCTCAGGGACACTTGGTTCTCCTGCAAAGGTGAGAGGGGAGATAGAGGGGATCGGGCGCCACTGGGCAACCTTTGCCCGGGGATCCTTTTTTCCTCTCCCTGCCTCCTCTTTGCGGGCGGTAATCAACCGTCACCAGAAGCCCAACCAGAGAGAGCAAAGGCGAGGTAAAGCCGGCCAAGGAAAAGGATCCCGGGATCTGCGAGGGACATCAACGGACGTGAGTATGGTTCTGAAGAAAATACATTGGGAGGAGGGTGGAAAGTAACATCTCCACAACAGCCAAATCTTTCTCTTTATTTCCAACGTTACACCTAAATCTCGAATCTCCCTTTCTCTTTCTCTCCCCGTTTTCCATTTCGGAGCGTGGCCAGGGAAAACGTGAGGCTTATTTTTTTTTTCTGACGCCCTGTCCCATTAAACTTTAATTAGTTTAATGTAAATGCCCAGTGCGCTTCCATTGTCACAAGTCCCACTACAGCAGAGTATTTCGCACAGCAGTTGAAGAAGGGCAGGAGAGGCAGTATCTTTTCAAAGAGGAGTCTTGGAGCATGCGGTTTGTAACTCAAAGATAAGGTTTATTTACAAAACAAAAACAACCCTGGCGAAGAACCACACATCTCAGCAAACACGCCCAAAAAGGGGGAGAAAAGGGAAGAACAAACACACAGGAGACTATTTATACAAACTCATGTTCCTGGAAGCCTAATGACCTCCAGCTGCTCAGTGATTAGAGCGTTTCTGCTACCCTTTAACCCTTTGATAGCAACACCCCCTCTCGCTCGTAACACTGAGCTGTACCAACCTTAATTCAAATTTAAACCTGAACAGAAACATTTATGAGATTGCGGACTCAAAGCTTTCGTAAAACCGTCTGCAAGGTTTTCTTGGCTTGGACAATACTTTAGTTCAATTAAACCTTGTTTTACACTTTGGCATACATTTTGATAACGGATATCCAAGTGTTTTGTGTGGGCCTTGAATTGACCTGATTTAGCTAGTTTAATACAAGGTTGATTGTCTTCCCACACTCTGATAGGTAGGGAACATTCTCCAAACAATTCTTGTACCAGTTGCTTATAAAATTCCAGTTCTCTACATATATCTGATAATGCATTAAACTCGGATTCAGTTGAACTTAAAGCTATAAGTGACTGCTTTCTTGATCTCCAACCAATTAGTGCATTTCCAAATTTTATCGCCATTCCTGACACTGATTTTCTATCTGGTCCAGCATCTGCCCAACTACTGTCGGCCCAACATTCAAGTTGTGTGCTGCCCTCTGCTGATAGTTTCAAGCAAAACCTTTTGGTAGTTTGGAGATACCTTAAAACTCTTTTTACTCCTTGCCAAGCATGCATTGATGGTTTTTCAGCTTGTCTACACAGCATGTTGACAGCATATGTTATATCGGGCCGAGTCCACTGTGCAATGTGGAGTAGACTGCTTATCGCTGACTGGTAAACCCCGGGATTACTGAACTCTGTCTGTGGCTCGGCTTGAGCATCCTTTATGTAACTTAGCTCCATTGGGGTTTTAACACCAGCACAGTTGTCCATTTTAAACCTTTCCAGCAACTGCTGGATCTTAGCTTCTTGGCTGAGCCAATAGTTCCCATTTTCATCTTGCTGAATTTTAACTCCTAGATAAACAGATACATTGCCTAGTGATTTTATCTGAAACCTTTCTCCAAGCTTTGTGGCAAATTGTTGTGCAAGTTTATCATCCTTTCCACTGTATAATAAATCGTCAACAAATATCAAAACTGCTACTTGTTCACATCCCGAGCCTTTTAGATAAAGACACGCATCTGCTGCGCTCTTTCTGAACCCCGTGCTCTCTAGAGCATCGTTTAAGCAGGAATTCCAATTACGGGCGGACTGTTTCAACCCATAAATGGATTTGTGTAGGCGCCAGACCTGGTTTGGCTTGTCTCCTTCAAAACCCGGTGGTGGTGTCATATAGACTTCCTCCTGTAAGTCTGCATTTAAATAAGCCACATTGACATCAAAATGAAACAGCTTATTTCCCTTCTTAGCTGAAGAGGCTAAAAGCATTCTTAGTGACTCCGATCTTGAAGTTGGGGCATAGATTTGAGAATAGTGAACACCTTTGCGCTGCGAAAACCCTTTTGCAACTAGTCGGGCTTTATATTGCAACTCTTCAGTAGTTGTGGGCTTTAAACGATATACCCATCGACAACCTACAGCTTGTTGCCCTTTCGGAAGCTCTGTACTTGTAAACACACCGAGAGACTTCATTGAAGCCATCTCTTTTTCCATTGCTTCCTGCCACTTAACGGTTTCTGAGCTTGGAAGCTGTTGTACCTCCATATAGCTATCTGGCTCACACTGTGCCATATTTACGTATACACTTGTCACCTTAAACCGCTCTGGTGGCTTGCCCTTTGTGGCACGATTTGACCTGCGCAATTGTTCCTCTTGTGCCCCCTCTGACCGTTGGCTGTCAGAATCTGTCTCAGACTTTATACCTGGATGTGCCTCTAGGGATAAAGACCTCCGTTTAGATACCTCCCTTGGGCTTGATGTTGCAGGCGACCTGCTTCTCTTTTGCTGTCTGCTAGGCCTACTGACTGGCGATGTTGGAACACCCCTAGATTTTGGCTTTTCTACCTTAGGAGAAGAACCTTGTGCCTGGTCAGAATCTGCATCTGAACCATGTGCACCATCCTCTTCTGGCTCACTACTCTCTGGACTTTCATTCTCAGCATAAATGCCTAAATCATCTCTCAAAATGTCAGGGTTAGCATGTAAGTGAGTCCATCCAGATTGCTCACAAAATTCAGCGCTCCTACTGAGGACCACTCTTGTAGTATCCCCATTTGGGTTCACGAACCTCCAAGATTTGGCGTGTGGTTCGTACCCACAAAAGATGAGTTTCCTAGCCCTTGGACCTCCCTTTTTCCTTAACGCTTTTGGGATAAGTACATAGGCTGGACATCCAAACACCCGAAAGTAATTAATTTTGGGCTTCTTCCCATATAAAGCAAAATATGGGGTAGTGGCAATTACCGAATTATATACTCGGTTCAGAATATGAGTAGCCGCCTGCCAGGCTTCCGCCCAGTAACTTTGAGGGAGTTTAGCATCAAACAACATAGAGTTTGCCAACTCTTGCAGAACCCTGTTTTTACGTTCGGCCACGCCTCCTTCTTGGGGGGAATAAGGTGTAGACAGACGATGCTTAATTCCCTTTTTCTTAAAGAAATTCTGCAACACAGACCTGGTAAATTCTGACCCTCTGTCTGTCTGAAAAGCAAGTACTCTAGTACCGAATTCAAGTTCCACTGCATGAACCCAATTTTTAACTGTTTCTGCAGTATCTGCTTTTGTTTTGAGAGGAAAAAACCATGTAACCTTTGTTTTGTCATCCGAGAGACACAGTGCATACCTCGAACCTCCCATGCTAGCAACAGGCATTGGGCCACATAGGTCCATATGCACAAGTTGGAATACTTTGTCAGATTTCCTATCTGAACTGGGATAGCTACATCTATGAACCTTCGCCCTTTTGCATGCAGTACAATCCAAATACTTAGTACATTTGTTCATTTTGCACCCTTCTGATAATTCAGGTTGCCTTTTAACATACTGAAAATTAATATGTCCCAGACGGCGGTGCCATAAATGGACACAAGAATTATGGGTGGGTGAGTTCACACAACCAGCATGAACCTGTTCAACTTCATCTGGACTTGTCTCAAAATAATATAACCCATCTCTGCATTCCACCTGCAAAAGAGATACGTTATTCTTTGAAATAGTGCAAACCCCATTTTCAAACACAGTTTTAAACCCATTTCTATCAAGTTCTGACACAGACAAAATACACCCCTTCAATCCCTTTAGCACGTAGGCATCAATTTCTGTTTGCAAACATTTCAAGAGCACTGTGCCTACGGTCTCTAAGGAACGTTTAGTTGAATCTGCCATTGTCACAACTTTAAGGGTTTGCAAATGTCTGCAATTCTGCAAACGGACACTAGATGGCGCCACCAGGTGGTGAGATGCACCACTGTCGATCAACCAGCGTAGATTGCTGCCTTGGCCACGCCCTTGCATCAATGCCATTACTGAAGCCATGTGCTGTGTGCTGTGGGAGTAGCCACGACCTCCTCCTCTTCTTCGACGTCCCCTGGAACTCCTTGTCCGGTAACTAGGGGTAACGGCCTTGGTGCTGTCTTGACCAGGTTCACGTGTGCAATTCCTAATTAAATGGGAAGGGGAACCACAGCGAAAACAGTGTCTAGCTGCAAAAGCATTTACTGTGTTCTCAAACTCAGCATCAACACTCTTAGGCACAGCATAACTCCCCTTTAAAGACAAACCTCTTTCTCTTTGCCTTTTATCCTGTTCATCTGTAAGCCGAGATGAAATGCATTCAAGGGTTAATTCAGTTGAAGGCATAGCTTCCAAAGTTAGAGCTAGAGTCTCATAGCTTTTATCAAGAGAAGACAACAATATGTATGACTGCTGCTCCATTGAGAAAGGAATGCCCAGCTCTCTTAGTTGATTAAAGGCAGACACCATTTTGGCAATATGTTCTTTCACACACGCTCCCGGTTGGAGACGTAAATCAAACAAACATCTTGTAGCATGGATCTTGGCCCCCGCAGTGTTTCTGGAATTTAACCGCTGCAGAACCGTCCAGACCTCATGCGTGTTCTTTAACTCAGAAACATAAGGCATTTGCTCTGGTCCCACTGCCAAAACTAGTAGACCTTGGGCTTTCCTGTCACGTTTCTGTGAAGCTGCTGCTGCTGCTTTGTCTTCTGCAGACGCGTCTGCAGCTGCCTGTAAAGGCGGTGCTTCAGTACAACTCCACAACTCTTTTGCTTGCAACCAAACCCTTACTCTAGCCTTCCAATCTTGCCAATTTTTCCCATTGAGTCGCGTAAACGGGACAGAAAAACTTTCCTGGGACTCTGCCATCCTCCCTGGGGCTTAGGAACGATACTCACACACCTGTAGACCGTCTCCCAGCTGCTGAGGTGGCTCCTTGAAGAATAAGACGTCTTCCAGCGAGTACAAACTGCGCAGTGCCTGTTTAAAACTTTTCTAGGCACGTTGCAGGACTCAAGCTGCTTTGAAGGCTTTCGTTGTCGGCAACCGCTTCTGACTTCGCTCCAGTCCTTGCATAAATCACTCTGAACTGCACTCCTTAGCTCCTTCTTGACGTACAAACATCCATAACCTGTCCCATTAAACTTTAATTAGTTTAATGTAAATGCCCAGTGCGCTTCCATCGTCACAAGTCCCACTACAGCAGAGTATTTCGCACAGCAGTTGAAGAAGGGCAGGAGAGGCAGTATCTTTTCAAAGAGGAGTCTTGGAGCATGCGGTTTGTAACTCAAAGATAAGGTTTATTTACAAAACAAAAACAACCCTGGCGAAGAACCACACATCTCAGCAAACACGCCCAAAAAGGGGGAGAAAAGGGAAGAACAAACACACAGGAGACTATTTATACAAACTCATGTTCCTGGAAGCCTAATGACCTCCAGCTGCTCAGTGATTAGAGCGTTTCTGCTACCCTTTAACCCTTTGATAGCAACACGCCCTCTTTCGGAGTTGGCCAGAGGCGTCCCCTACGAATCTCTCTCTCCTTTTCTCCCCCGTTTTTCCTCTCGGAGCGTGGCCGGGAAAAACGTGGTGCTTATTGTTTCTCTGACGTCCTCTTTCGGAGTCGTCCAGAGGCGTCCGTACGAACCTTCCTTCACTGTCCCTATTTATGCAAATGAAGCCGCCCCTCCTGCATGGCGACCTTTGTTGGGGATGACCCGTGTACGTGAGAACGCAAGGTCATTTGCTTCCTTTCAAAACTTTGTTTTCTCGGGCCCTGATCTGGCACTGCACTGCGCAGGCGTTCAGTAAAGAATCCGAACTTAGTCCAAAGGCTAGGCAGGAGGCTGTTGTGGAGGGTAGAGGGGAGGTTCACAATTGGGGCCCCACACTAGGGTTAGTCTTGTAAACAGCGCTGAGGTTCAGGTTTTTCCGGGCAGAGAGACCCGTGGTTCAGGTTTTCCGGGCAGAGAGACCCGTGGTTCAGGTTTTTCCGGGCAGAGAGACCCGTGGTTCAGGTTTTCCGGGCAGAGAGACCCGTGGTTCAGGTTTTCCGGGCAGAGAGACCCGTGGTTTTGGTTTTCAAGTTCAAGTTTGAGATCTCCAGAGATTAGTTCGTGATTTATGAATGAGGGAAATTTGTGTTAGCTAAGGATACTTCGATTACTGAAGGAATCTTCTCTTCTATTTTTTTTCTCTCTCTCTCTTTCTCCCCCCCATTTGTCCGTTCTCCTTGTGTGTGTGTACGTTCACCCCCACTGTCTTTAACGTACTTTCATTAACGGAAATAGATAAATAAATAATAGTCCAATAGTAGAGAAAAAGATGGGAGCTCAAGCTACCAAGCAGTCAGACTGGACTCCTCCCAGTGACAAGGCTTCAGCGGAGCCTTTCCACTCCAGGGAGGACTCTGATACCCCTCTTCAATTCGTCCTCCTGAACTGAAAAGGATTGAGGGGAAGGAAGGGACTCTCAAAGTCCAAGCTAAAGGACCTTTGTAACATCTTGTGGGTCGCTTTTACCCACCACCTAGAACCAGCCTCCAGATGGCCACCCCACGGCTCCTTTAATCTCGTAAAGATACAAGCTCTTAAATCCTACCTGGCTGACGAAAGGCCCCAACAGCTATACTATTTAAACACTTTCGTCGAAGCCCGCGAATTATTTCAACGGCAGCAAGCCCAAGTTGCCCACCAAATGGCTGTTCTAAAACCAACCGGACCCCCCCCCATATGATGAGATTAGAGCCCAGGAGGAGCAATTGGATAGGACCCTCGTTCCTTTCTACTACCCGGAACCACGAGCCCCCCGACCGCCAGGACCCGGGACAGGGGACAGATCAGGAGCTGGTGGGGGGAGCGCGGGACTGAGAGAAGGTGTAGCAAATCCGCCTGCCGCCGCTGCCGCCCCTTCCCAAAACGTGGGATTGAGGGAAGATGAAACAAACCCACCCGCTGCTGCCCTTTCCCAAAGTATATCAAATACATCGCCGCCCAACCCTTCCTCAAGTACATCCAACCTAGAAGGAGACCAAGTAAACTGGGATCTTGGACCCTTACTCAACGGGCAACTTCTAAACGGAGGAAGAGAGGGACCCGTCTCCAGTAGAACTAGAAACAGGGATAATCTGCAAATCGGAGAAATAGAAGGCGCCTTCCCTCTGCGGGCATTACCTATACCCCCAGCCAGGGCAGGAGACCCACCCCGCATGGTGTTTACTCATCAGCCCTTCCTTACTTTGGACTTAATGAATTGGTCCGACAAGATGCCCTCCCTACGTGACGACCCCGACAAATGCCACCGCCAGGTGGCCACCATTTTCTCCACTCACAACCCTACATGGGCAGATGTGCATATGTTGCTTGGGGCCCTATTCAATGAGGCAGAAAAAAGAGAAATATTAGCGAAGGCGGGGGAAGCTTTAACCCGAGAAGACTACCAACCAAATCGTCCCGCCTCGATGGCCCCACTGACCGCTCAGACGTTAATTAATGACCCTGACTGGGACTATAACACAGACAATGGCATATGGGGTCTAAATTTTTTTAAGAAGGCCATCCTAGATGGTATTAAAGCTGCGGGACAGCGAACCGTAAACTGGACCAAAGTCCAAGCCGTCCTTCAAGGACCTGATGAGCATCCCTCCGACTATTACTCAAGGCTAGTTTCTGCTATTAAGACCTGGGGTGGAATAGATCCAGAAAGCCCACAGCATGAGGTGATAGTCAAAGGATTCTTCAAGGATCAGGCCAATGCCGATATCCGGAAAGCATTAAACTCTCATCTTGGGTACGATGGGAAAACCATAAACGAAATCCTTTCCATCGCAAAGTCCGTATTTAACTCAAGAGATGAACGGAAGAAGAAGGATCTAAAACCCGACTCTCCCCGGGTGTTAGCCTATGCAGCCGGAGTCCCTACACCCAAAGAGAAATTTAAGCTAGGAAGACCGGATTTACCTGACGACCGTGTCTGCTTCCACTGTGATGAAGTAGGGCACATAAAAAGATACTGCCCCCTTCTGACAGGAGCCAGAAGAGTTGAATATAGAAACCCAAAGCCATACAGGTCAGAGTACAGGGACACCATCTATCCCAAACCCAGGGAGCCTTCCTCTCCACATGAACCGAACCGACACCTAGCCCAAACACAACCCTACTCAGCACCCCCACAATCACGGCCTCGGAACCAACCCCACGACGCCACCAATCCCTTTAGGCACGGTAACCGTCCTGCGAACCCGACTCATGAAATGGTGATGGAGGAATGCCAAGAGCATTGACAATTAGGAGCAGATCTCGCCTCTTTCCCTTTTCTCTGCCCAGTCCTACAACTATCTTCTTCAGACCCCATATGTACTATGCAAATTGATGGTCAGTCTTACGACTGTCTCTTGGATACTGGAGCCACCTACTCAACACTCACCAATAGCCATTTGACCCCGGGGGAGGAGACCAAAACCGTGATGGGGCTTGATGGGATCCCCCGCAACTGCCCCCTCTCCAAACCCGCAAAGGTCTCTGTTGGACCTCTATCAGTTAAACATACCTTTCTTCTAACTTCAAGTCCAGTTAACCTCCTGGGGAGGGATCTGCTCTGCAAACTTAACGCTACCATTCAATGCGGTCAAGAAGGAATTTATTTGCATATGCCTAACGACTCCATTTTCAACTTCCAAGGCGTTCTTCAAGAAGCTAATAACAAACCCATTGACCTTCCTTCCGAACTTCTAAATAGTGTTCCCTCTTGGCTATGGGGAACCGAGTCAACTTCGGTTGGACTTTTAAAATCCGCAACACCAGTAAAAGTCAATTATAGGAAAGACCTACCATTCCCCTGTACCAAACAATATCCCCTACCTCCCGAAGCAATTGAGGGACTCACTCCAATGATTGACGAATTCCTGAAGATGGGAGTTCTAGTCCCTTGCGCCTCACCGTGTAATACCCCCCTCCTTCCGGTCAAAAAGCCGAATACCAACCCCGTCAAGTGGCGCTTGGTGCAAGACCTTCGATTGGTAAATTCCTTCGTTATCCCCAGACACGCCGTAGTGGCTAACCCACACCATCTTTTGAGTACCATCCCAGAGGGAACTACAGTCTACTCCGTCATAGACCTGTGTTCCGCCTTCTTTAGCATCCCCGTGGACCCAGAAAGTCAGTTTCTCTTCGCTTTCACCTGGCAAACTGGCCAATTAACTTGGACCCGATTACCCCAAGGATATGTGGAGTCACCAGCAATTTTCTCTTCCATATTACACCAAGACCTTGTAGATGTCAACCTTCCAGGAGGCTCTGCTCTCAGGCTTTACGTAGACAACATTTTACTTTGTGCGCGGGATTTGGAATCCTGCAAATCGGATACTATAGCTCTCCTGACGATATTGGCGCATAAAGGTCACAAAGTATCCCCAAAAAAGATTCAATACTGCCAGAAGGAGGTTAAATATCTTGGTCACATTCTTGGGGTGGGTACCCGTGCCCTCACCACCGATCGAGGCCATAATGAAACTACCCCTACCCAAAACAAAACGGCAGCTCAGAGGTTTCATCGGGATGAGTGGATTTTGTCGAGCATGGATTCCCCGCTACGGAGAGTTCACCCGCCCACTTACCGCAATGACACATGATAGTGCCCCAGACCAATTGCAATGGACTGCGGAGGCGCTTGAAGCCTTTGCATCAATCAAACGGGAGCTGAGGTC
Source organism: Podarcis gaigeae (assembly GCF_964106915.1). NCBI lineage: Eukaryota > Metazoa > Chordata > Lepidosauria > Squamata > Lacertidae > Podarcis > Podarcis gaigeae. The sequence goes on along the minus strand of NC_139695.1, from coordinate 8,492,593 downwards.
TTCGCCTGCTCTCGGACTTCCTGACTACAGACTACCTTTCTCCTTGTTTGTCCACGAAAACAAGGGAGTAGCCTCTGGAGTCCTTACCCAACCTTTTCAAGGAAAGAACAGACCCGTCGCTTACTATAGTCTTCAGCTAGACACTACTGTACTGGGGAATGTGGGGTGCCTTAGGGCAGTGGCAGCAGCAGCGCTACTCTTAGAAAAAGCTCAAGAAACTGTTTTGGGACATGAATTGACTGTAAACGTTCCCCATGCTGTGGCCACCCTCCTTAGCCTACAAGGCTGCCAACGCTTCACTATACAGAGACTGAATAGATACGAGGCCATCCTCCTCAGTCCATCAAACGTCACCATAAAAAGAGTAAATTCACTCAACCCCGCGACCCTTCTACCCCTTCCGGACGACGGCACCCCACACCACGACTGTTCTCAGATTGTCCGCCATGTAGAAAAACCACGGGAAGATCTCGATTACCTCCCCTTAACTGAGCCTGATCTCGTCTTGTACACTGACGGGAGCTCCAAAATTGTAGGAGGGGAACGGAAAAGCGGATATGCCATAGTCACTGATAGCGAGACCTTAGAGGCGCGACCTGTCCATGCAAAATACAGCACACAAGCGGCTGAACTTATCGCCCTGATCAGAGCTTGCGAATTAGGAGCAGGATGAAGGATCACTATCTACACAGATTCGAAGTATTGTTTCGGGTTGGTGCATGCTACCGGGCAAATCTGGTTACAGAGAGGTTTCTTGACTACAGCAGGTACGCAAATTGCACACGCCCCCCTAGTACAGCGCCTCATGAACTCAATACACCTTCCTGAAGCTATTGCAGTGGTACATTGCAAAGCACATACGAAAGGCAGGGACCCAGTCTCTAGAGGGAACCAACGGGCTGACAGCGCGGCCCAGGAGGCAGCCCTTCAGCCCCCCTCTGCAGACAATGAGTTCCAGGGACCACAAGTCTTATCAGACGTGGATTTTGCAGAAATGTACAAAACTGCGACCCCAGAGGAGATTAAAGGATGGAGAGAACAAGGGGCCCACTTAGAAAATGACGTTTGGTATTTCCCGGACAAAAGGCTCATAATCCTGCACCAACGTACCCACTGGGGCAGGGACAAGCTTATAGACACAATACAACGCTGCTGGTACGCCCCAGGGCTTGCTCTCGCCGCTAAAGCCGCCGTAAAGAATTGCCATACTTGCCAGAGCTTTAATCCAAAACATACCGCCAGATGTCCACCAGGGGCAAGACCATGGGCTTTTGTCCCATTTGAAAGTCTTCAGGTAGATTTCATAGACCTACCCCCTTGTCTGGGCTACAAACATGCTCTGGTAATTATCGACCAGTTGACCGGGTGGGTGGAATGTTTCCCTACTCGCAAAGCAACTGCCCACATTGTTGCAAAGATCCTATTACAAGAAATAATACCCCGCTTCAACAGCTTAAATCTCAATACCAACAATACTTAAATATATATATATATTTAAAAGTCTATTTTAAGTTATAACTCAATGTATATTTTAACTCTTTAGTCCACATATGTTACCACTATTCCAACTGTACAATATAACCAAAAAAAGAGAAAATCTTGCCCCTTTAATCATGCACTTTTTAATCTGTTCCTCTTCCATTTAGGATTTAAACAAAAGTTTGTACATTTTTGATATCACATGATGTGCACAATTGTATCTCAAAACCCGTCTTCCACTCTTCCATACCCCAAGTCTTCATTTCCAACTAGAATCTCTCAATCAATCAATCATTTATTTATTTGTATGTTGCCTTTCCAAATTTCAAACCATGTGCAAGGCAGCTTACAAAAAAAATAAAATATTACATAAGTGCAAACATAACAAAACTAGTCGTAAACAATGAACAAATAATCAAAAATTACACAACGAAATTGAAAAAAAAATCCACATAAATAATAAGATTCCACGTAACTCATATAATCCAAACTAAAGAGAAAAAAAATTAACATCAGCAACAGCAACCCCCCCCCCCCCGGAAAAAGAACCCATAAACAACACCCCAACCCTCTTTTATTAAGTGTAAAAGAGAAACCCCTTGTTTTAATTTTGCAATCTCCCCGTTTCCACTTTAAGAACTCTCAGTAGATTAACCATTTCTCTTTATCCGTCACCCTTTTGTCTATAAAAAGTGTCTTCTGGTGAAACCCAAAATAGAGTCTTTGAGTATAAACTAACTTTATATCTATTTTCAGATTCTTAATACGCCACGCACGTCTAATACAGTGGTTCTCAAGATGCGCATTTACTCTGACTTGATCTACCACAAATATCCAAGCCATCTAACCCTGAAATCCTAACCTTCTAATTCCAAGTCTCTTTTTTGTCAATATCCCCCATTCCGTTAACCGCACCAAGCAACAAGCTGTAAAATGCAAGTTTAAAACGCAAGCTTTCCTTTGCATCTCGCAGAACTTTAAATTAATTTGTGGGTTTTTTCACCTGTCCTCCAAACTTCGGTCTTTTTGCCATCCTTTAAATGGGAAATCAGTAGTCAAGCCATACTTTTTGGTAAAATGTTCTTCTGGATCCCGGAAGTCCTACCTGAGAAGAACAATGGGAGTGTCCGCTAGCGCCAGCCACTTCTCCTTCTGCAAGCAGCGTCACCCGAATTCCCACCTGGGATGAGCCGCTAAACTGAGCCGCCGGAGAAAGACTGGGGCGGGTGGCAAGTGGGAGGGGGAAGTCGTGCGCTTCTGTCCCGTCAGAAAAGTGCTGCTCCTCCCCGGAGGCAGCCTGCTTGCAGAGAAGGGGGCTGGGCTGCCTCAAAGCCCATCAAGGCCACAGGCTGCTAGCATGACCAAATCCCGGCTTTCTCATCTGAGGGGAAAGGGTGCGTGGTCTTAAATGCTGGCCTTGGCAACTTGGCTGAGCTACCTTGGGCCAGTCCTTGGGCCAGCTTAGCCTCCCTCACAGAGGGTTGTTCTGAAGATACACTCAGGAAAACACCCGAGGCATGAAGAAGAAGAACGAGGAGAGTCTGGAAAGGGGGGTGGGGAGCGCTCCCACCCCAGCCGCTCCAGGATGGGAAGTGCGTCCCGGGGGAAGCGGGATTCAGGCGGAGGAGGACATCGGGTTGGGTGGGGGTTGCCAGGAGCAGCACAATGTCCCTCCAACCCCCGGCTTCCACTCTCCAGGCAGGCGCCCAACATGGCCAGCTGGCAAGGGCTCTTTCTTACTCCAGCCTTGGCATGCAGATCCCGGGTTCAGCCCCAGATCTCTGGAGCGGAAAGGCTCTTGGGCGTGACTATGAAAGGCAGCACCTGTCAAAATAGGGCATACTGAGCCAGTACAGATGAACGTGACTATTGGTTCGCTTCCTCTGCTATCTGCCTTTTCGGGCACCTCAGAGGTGGCAGAGAGAGGCAGGGGAGAGACTCTGGCCTCTACAGAAGGCTGCACCCCTTTCCTCCATGCCCCCACCCCAACTCTTAGGACCAGAAGCAAGAGACAGCTTTGCTGAGCACGTGCCCCTTCCCAGGGAGATGCAACTCTGCACTACTGTTCCCTGAATTGCTCGCGAAGCAGCCATACTCCAGGCTCTTATTGTCACAGCCCTGCAGGATCAGACCAAGGCCCATCTAGTCCAGCTCTCAGCAGCCCAGCAGATGTCCAAGGGAAACCCCAAGCAGACTCCAAATGCAGCCCCACTCTCCCCACTGGGGACACCCGCAACGGGTAGGCAGAAGTAGACTACCTCTGCGGCTGGAGGTGCAACATGGTCTAACCCTCCATGAATTTGACGAATCCTTTCTTAAAGCCATCCCCGTCAGTGCCTCTGAAAGGAGGAAATTTCAGTGTCATTAGGCACTCTGTGTCTGGCCTGAATCTGCCATCATTCCGCTTTCTTAAAGAGATCCAGGTTCTGATATTATGAGGAGGAAACATCGCTCTGCACCTTTCCCACATCATGCATACTTTTATGATGTCCCCACTTTCCCCCCTCTCGCAAAGCCCCAAAGCCTCCTACATTGTAAGCCTTCCTTACAGGGGAATCATCAGAACCACCTGTGCTGCAGAGCTTCGGGCTGAAAGGCGACTCATGGAGATTTGCATTGACTGCTGCAATGCACCCCTAATGATTCAGATTGTATCATTATAGCGTCCTTGCCTGTCCATTCCCAACAGCAAGGGCCCCTCGCCAGTTGGCTTGCTTCCTCTGAGGCCGCCTCAGCTCCTGGCAGCCCACACCCCCTGGCCAGCCCCAGAGGCACCATTCTCCGGGGGAGAACAGCTGGGCAAGCCTTGGGGAGGCAGAGATGGCATCCGAGGAGGGAGGGAAGGAAAGAGGGACAGAGGCCAGTGTCTCCCGCGGCACCCCTGACCATCATTCAAGGCATCCCAGCTGCCACAGCACACTGCTTGAAAACCACTGCAGAACTGGGATGGGAAAGGTTTCTAGTCCAACTAACTGGTCTGGAGAAGAGGAAAGGCAGCCATGCTTGCTCCTTTATCTTCTCCGAGGAGACTTCCAGCCTGACCTCTCATCTTGAGGCCTCAGGGAGAAGTGGGAAGAGGAGGAGGAGGAGGAGGAGGAAGCATCCCCAGAAGAAGTGTGCTCCCCACCAGTAGGTGCTTCCACCCCCCACTCCTAAATCTGCTTCCAACAGATACTTGGGGGGGGGCATCCTGCACCATCTGGTCAATTCCTGGTGTTAGGAGAATTAGAAGGTCTAAGATATAAACACATACATAAATACCGTAAGTAGTTGTCATCACAAAAGAATATGCAGGTAAACCCATGAACAGCCAGGTAAACCCATCAACAGGTTTCCTGCCAGACAGGAGTCTGTTGTAGGCCGCCCCTTCTGTGATGTATGTATCGTTTTTTGCTGTATCGAATCATATCCTTTTTGCTGTATCTTTCTCATTGACTTTAAGAATGGATCTGAATGTATTTTTCCTCAAAATGCTGTACTTTTCTAAATGTATCCAAATGTATCCGAATGGGTTTTTGTATTTCCCCCCAATCTCATCGCCTAGAGAATGTTCCTTAAATGTAACAATCACTTGTTCCAAATGTATTTGATTCAAATGTATTTAAGGCCCCACTTTTCCCATGGTGTCCTGTTGTGTGGTCGGAAAGTACCCTTTATTGTTTGATTTGGGTTAATGTCAGAATAAAAGCGAGTTCCTTCAAAATAACACATTCCTTTTTATCTTACCAATTTCTCATATTATAAGAAGCGGAAGAAGAAACCATAGAGAGCATTCATATTTTCCTTCTGATCAATGAAGTCAAACATTACAATTATCCATTTTAGAATGAGCACCTATAGGGAGAAGACAGATCTCAGTAAGCCAAAGCAAGGCCAAGACAACAACCCCTTCTGGAATATGGTCAGCGTGTACAACATCTAGCTGAATCATCACCAGGATAACTAAGTCAGACTGGGGGAAATATCATTCTTCAGAACCAAGACATCATTACCATGCTTTCCAGGTTACCTGAAAGTCACTAGAACACTTGCGAGCACAGAGCCAAGACACAGCTGAAATAAGAGAATCCTACAAACTTCGGGCTTTGTAGATGGTTGTAAAGGTTGCTGAAATGTTTCTAGTTCACTAGTTGGAAACAGCTTCCAGGCTAGGCAGGACCAAGGTTGATTTGTAACTGTTCCTTTCTGCCTGCTTGCCATCGCGCATATTTGTAAACCATTTCTGCCAAAATATATACATCTGCAATAGTAGTTTCTGGAAGCAGACCCTGCGAGAGTGCACACTCCATTAAGTCCATATGAAGAGTGTTACGGAATGGAGGGGGGCATATGAACGAAGTCTTACTCCCGAGTAAGAGACGTAGAGCCCGAGGCGATGACCTCAAGGGAACCCTGCCACACTAGGACTCCCCTCGCCCCGTCACAACGTTGCACCAAGCACTGCACAAAAGTCCTAAACCCCGAGAAGAAAGCACCATTTCTGACCCCGTATCCCGATGCTATACACGTTCCATGTATTTTATGAATGAACAATGTATTTGCATGAGGATGCGCTCTAGCCAATCAGATGGCATCGAATGTAGCCCTTCAGCCAATCGCAGCAATGCCATGGCTCTGCAGAGGCAGTTCAGCTCCAGCTGTTTTGCACGCTCCATTGAGCGCTGAAAAGGTGATGACAGCTCCCGCTGCGAGAACAACGGACTGAGTCAATCGAAACCTCATTACTCTGTTAATCCAATCAAAACTAGATGTTGTTTAGTCGTTTAGTCGTGTCCAACTCTGTGTGACCCCCTGGACCAGAGCACGCCAGGCCCTCCTGTCTTCCACTGCCTCCCGCACTTTGCTCAAACTCATGCTAGTAGCTTCGAGAACACTGTCCAACCATCTCGTCCTCTGCCGTCCCCTTCTCCTTGCGTCCTCCATCTTTGCCAACATCAGGGTCTTTTCCAGGGAGTCTTCTCTTCTCCTGAGGTGGCCAAAGTCTTGGAGCCTCAGCTTCAGGATCTGTCCTTCCAGTGAGCACTCAGGGCTGATTTCCTTCAGAATGGATAGGTTTGATCTTTTTGCAGTCCATGGGACTCTCAAGAGTCTCCTCCAGCACCAGAATTCAAAAGCATCCATTCTTCGGTGATCGGCCTTCTTTATGGTCCACCTAGATACAATGTAGCAATGTCAGGCCAGGCCACTTCCGAAAAGAACCGTCTGTATTAAAAAAGCCTAAAAACACTACACTGACTTTCAACAGTTTCCTAAGGGGGACAAGACTAATATTAAAGGAACAAAGAAAAACAAGGGGGGGTTTAATCTCCCCCTTCCCTCTCCCCCCTCTCCGTCATCGGGAGGAAGAAGAAGCCGGAAATTACACTGCGGGAACTTGGGAGCCTTACACAACCTTATGGACTGATAGAAGAAGAAGAAGAAGAAGAAGAAGAAGAAGAAGAAGAAGAAGAGTTTGGATTTGATATCCCGCCTTTCACTCCCTTTAAGGAGTCTCAAAGCGGCTAACATTCTCCTTTCCCTTCCTCCCCCACAACAAACACTCTGTGAGGTGAGTGGGGCTGAGAGACTTCAAGGAAGTGGGACTGGCCCAAGGTCACCCAGCAGCTGCATGTGGAGGAGCGGAGACGCGAACCCGGTTACCCAAGATTACGAGACTACCGCTCTTAACCACTACACCACACTGGATAGAAGAAGAGAAGGAAACTCACGGGGGATAACAAATAAACTCTTACCCTTTGCCTTTTGGAATATCTGCCCGAAGACTCTCAGACTTCCCTGCTGCCTCCTGTGTTGGAGAACGTGGGGAGAGGTGTGGATTAGGGACTGCCACCGTGTGGGGAGCTAAAAAATTACATTCTAAAAGCAAAGAAGGCGGGAAAGTGCTCCCCCAGGTGGCTGGTTGAAACATTGTGTGGACTGACTTTGTGTGATATATATATATATAAGATCTAAATTTTTGTATAATATATATCTAAGATGTCCGGGGAAAATGGGAAAAAGGGAATAGGGACTCCAGCAGAGAGACACCCATCTAGGCAAGAAAACGGAAAAGAAAACAGGGAATATGAGAGCTTACTGGGGGAAATAAGAAAAGAGTTTAAGCAGAATGAGCAATATATAGAGATACAATTATTGGAGGTCCAGGAAGCCTTAGACAAAAAATTGGAAATGGTGGTGGGAGAGTTGTCAGGGAAGGTAAAAGACTTGGAAATAAGAACTAAGGTGGTAGAGGATTCATCCAAACGCACTCAGAAAGATCTAAAGGAAATAAAAAGACAGACAGAACAAATTAGAGGAGAAATTACAGAAATGAATAGGGCACAGGAGCAGATGTTGGATAATCTATCTACTCTGGAGATGCATCAAAAAGAGCAAAATCTGAAATTCAGGGGTCTCCCGGAGACGCCAAATGAGAATATAAGAGATAAAATAATAAGAGAACTGGCTGGGTGGATGGAACTAAGAGAAGAAGATATTGGCCTAATGATAATGAATGTCTTTAGAATAAAGGGTAGATCAGTGAAAGCAAGGGCAAAAAAGCTTCCTGGAGATGTTCTAGTCATGTTTAACTCATTGGACATAAGAAATGAAATACTGAGACTGAATTACAACAAAAATCTATGCATAGATGGAGTGAAAATCTTGATTTTTAGGGAGATCCCTGCCAGGTTTCTGAAACGAAGGGGAATTTATAAACAAATGATGAGTCTATTGAAAAGAAATGGAATTCAGCATAGATGGGAATTCCCAGAAGGAATCTCTTTTTACTTTAAAGATAAAAGATTCAAACTAACTAGCCCCCAAGAGTTAGAAAAATTCTCTAGCAGATACGACAAAGAGTTAGGGAGGACAGGGAAAATAAAACCAAGACAGGACCAGAAAGAGGAAGGAAAGGAAAAGGAGAAAGAAGAAGAACATCAGGAAGAAGAGGAGGAACAAGAAGAAGAGAGAGAGGAATCAGAAGAAGAAGACAACAACAAAGAACAGTAAACTTAGCGCAACTGAGTGGGAACTCTTAGATAAAAGAAACAATGAACCTGAAAGTATTTTCCTGGAATGTCAATGGGATGAACAATTTAAATAAGAGACGAAAAGTTAACCATGTTTTGATTAAACGAAACCTAGATATCATATGCCTGCAAGAAACACATGTAGCAAAAAAGCACAAAAGAATTTTAAGTAATAAAAACTGGGCCAAGAGTTTATCGCGTCAGATTCGAACAAAAAGAGAGGTGTGGTAATATATGTAAAAGAGAAGCATGATCCAAAATTAATTTTTAAGGAGGATGAGGGAAGAATATTGATTGTACAAATTGGGTTTCAAGGGGGAAAATGGCTGACTATAGAACTTTGAAAGACTACCTAATTCAACCACTAAAAGAGGTGTGCAATGACATTATGGAGGGGGGGAAAGTGCCTGAGTCGTGGAAAGAAGCCCATATCACACTTATACCGAAAACTGAGTCTGAAAAGACACAACTCAAGAACTACCGCCCCATATCCTTGCTTAATGTGGATTACAAAATTTTTGCTGACATTTTGGCTAAAAGACTGAAAAGAGTATTGGCAGAGGTTATACATAAAGATCAGGCAGGCTTCCTCCCTGGCAGACATTTATCAGACAATATGAGGAATATAATTAACATTCTAGAAAAACTGCAGGTGAATATCAACACTAAAGCAGTGTTGATATTTGTAGATGCGGAGAAAGCCTTTGACAATATTTCCTGGAGTTTTATGAAGAAGAATCTTCAGGGGATGGGGGTCGGACAAAACTTTGAAAATGGTATAGGTGTGATTTATTCTGAACAAAAGGCCAAACTGATAGTTAACAATGTGGTGACAGAGGAATTTAAAATAGAGAAAGGGACACGACAAGGCTGCCCAATTTCCCCATTGCTCTTTATTTCGGTTCTGGAGGTTTTGCTGAATATGATTAGAAGGGACCAGTTGATTTAGGGTATTCAGGTCGGAGTTAAACAATATAAACTTAAGACCTTTGCAGATGACCTAGTATTGACATTGCAAGAGCCAGAAACTAGCACCAAGAGGGCCCTAGAAGTAATCCAGAAATTTGGTCAAGTAGCAGGTTTTAAGCTGAATAAGTCAAAAACTAAGGTTTTGGAGAAGAATTTGACACCAATAGAGAGGGAGAGGTTTCAGAAGGAGACAGATTTAACATTGGTAAAAAAGGTAAAATACCTGGGGGTGAATATGACCGCTAAGAATGTGAACCTATTTAAAGACAATTATGAGAAATGTTGGTCAGAAGTCAAAAAAGATCTAGAAATTTGGTCGAATTTGAAGCTTTCCTTGCTGGCTCGTATTGCTGTTATCAAGATGAATGTATTGCCGAGAATGTTATTTTTATTTCAATCATTGCAAATTATTGACAAAATGGATTGTTTTAAGAAGTGGCAGAGAGATATATCTAGATTTGTCTGGCAGGGCAAAAAGCCCAGAATAAAATATAAGATACTTACAGATGTCAAAGTTAGGGGGGGTTTGCCCTGCCAGACTTGAAACTCTATTATGAATCAGCAGCTTTTTGCTGGCTGAAGGAATGACTACTTCTTGAAAACACGGATGTTTTAGATCTTGAGGGGTAAGATAATGTATTTGGGTGGCATGCCTACTTGTGGTACGGCAAGGTAAAAGCGCACAAGGCATTTAAAAACCATATTGTCAGGAAAGCACTGTTTAATGTCTGGACTAGATATAAAGACTTTTTGGAGAGTAAAACCCCAAGGTGGCTTTCACCTATGGAAGCGAAAGCTCTGAAAAAACTTAATATGGAGGACAAGTGGCCAAAATATTGGGAAATTTTAGAACAGGAAGGTGACAAATTGAAATTGCAGAGTTATGAGAAGCTTAAAGAGAAGGTGCAAGACTGGTTACACTATTTTCAAATAAGAGAGGTGTACAACCAGGACAAAAAGTGGGTTTCCAGGTGGAAAGATCAAAGTTAGAAACAGAATTGCTAAAACCCAATGCTAAGATTCTATCAAGAATGTATAATTTGCTGTTGAAATGGAACACTGAGGAAGAAACAGTAAAATCGGCAATGATAAAATGGACACAAGACATAGGCCATAATATCATGTTTGCTGACTGGGAGAAGTTGTGGACCACCGGGATTAAATTTACGGCATGTAATGCCCTAAGAGAGAATATTATGAAAATGATGTACAGGTGGTACATGACCCCAGTCAAGCTTGCAAAAATTTATCATTTGCCCGATAATAAATGCTGGAAATGTAAAGAAAATGAAGGTACATTCTTTCACCTTTGGTGGACGTGCCCAAGGATTAAGGCTTTCTGGGAGATGATCTATAATGAATTGAAGAAGGTACTTAAGTACACTTTCCCTAAGAAACCAGAGGCCTTTCTCCTGGGCATAGTCGGCCAATTGGTGTCAAAGAAGGATAGAACTTTCTTTATGTATGCTACAGCAGCAGCAAGAATACTCATCGTGAAGCACTGGAAGACACAAGACCTACCCACTCTGGAAGAATGGCAGATGCAAGTAATGGACTATATGGAAATGGCGGAAATGACTGGCAGAATCCGAGACCAGGGAGAAGAGTTGGTGGAAGAAGATTGGAGGAAATTTAAAATTTATCTACAGAAACATTGTAAAATTTTTGAATGTTGATGACATTGAAATGAATTGAAGGGGTTCTAGCAACAAGGTTAAAAATAAGATTGGATTGATGATAGATGGTGTTCCCCTTCTGTTGTTAGATGTATTGGTTTTTATGTTTCTGTGCTTTTAGGTTTGTACATATTTTATGGGCTAATAGCCGTAAATAAATAAATTTGAATTTGAATTTGATGATAGATAAGTTAATTGGATATGAATTTGCTGAATTAATTTTCAAAAGGGATACAAAAAAGGGAGATGTGAGGAAGTCAGGAAAATAAGTGAATCAAAGATGAGAATTTAAAAAGAGGGATTTTTGTTTTTTGCTTATCTGTCTTTCCCCCCCTTTTTAATAAGTTAAATGTATGTAATTCTTTTTTGTATTTCGTAATTTTATATTTTTGTGTATGTGTTTTTTCATTTTTTCTGTTTATTCATAAAACCTAATAAAATATTTTTTTTAAAAAATGGCTGATTGTGGGGATCTATGCACCAAACGATAAGAAAGCTGAATTTTATACAAAGTTGAATGAAATAATGTTAGAGTATTTAGATCAGAAATTGATACTACTGGGAGATTTTGATGGAGTGGTGGTACCGGATTTAGACAGATTAACAAAGAGGCGAAATACATATGAAGGTAAACTGCTGAAGGCCTTCTTCGATATGGCCAATACATTGGGAGTAATTGATATCTGGAGATTAAGGAATCCAACAGTAAGACAATTTTCATTTCACTCTGAACCAAACCAAAGCTTCAGCAGAATAGATCAGATCTGGGTTTCCAAGATTCTAACACCGAGAGTAACTAGAATTGAAATCCTCCCCCAAACCCTGTCAGATCATAATCCGCTATATATGGAATTAAAAGGAAAGGTCCCCTCTACACATAGATGGAGAATGAATGAGAGCTTATTTAATGTCCAGAGAGTAGTGGAAACTGCAAAAGAGACAATAACAGATTATTTGAAATGGAATCTAAACAAAGAAACACCAATTGAAACAGTCTGGGACGCGAGCAAAGCGGTGATAAGGGGTTTCCTGATTCAAAAAAACAGCTTCCGGAAAAGAGGGAGAGAGAAGAAGAAAGAAGAGATCCTATCCCAGCTCATGGAGAAACGAAAAACAGCTTATAACAAAACCTAAAGATGAAATAATAAAACGAAATATAAAAATGTTGCAGTCTCAGTTCTCCATGGTGGTGGGACAGGAGATAGAATGGAAAATAAAAGCCATGAGACAAAAAAAATTCGAGTCGGCCAACAAAGTTGGGAGATTCCTGGCGTGGCAAATAAAAGCAAGACAAAAACAGAACACAATTTGTAAAATAAAAGATGGGGATAAAATGATTGAGGACCTGAAAGAAATTAGAAAAGTATTTCAGAGATTCTATAGAGATCATTATAGGAAAGATAAAGAAGACAATAAGAGAATAGAAAAGTATATCTATGACCATAAATTGCATCAAATCTCAGAAGAAGAAAAAAGAATGCTTAACCAGGAGATAACAGAACAAGAGGTCATAAAGGCAATAAAAAGAATGAAAATAGGGAAGGCCCCAGGACCGGACGGTATCTCAGCAAAGTATTATAAAACACTATTGCAATACCTGACACCTGTTCTAAGTGAAGTAATGAATAAAGTCTTAAGAGAAGGAAGGATGCCAAACACTTGGAAAGAAGCCTATATTACACTGATTCCGAAGAAAGAGGTGGATATATTAGATGTAAAAAATTTCAGACCAATTTCGTTATTGAATAACGACTATAAGCTATTTGCGGATATACTAGCAAATAGACTAAAAATGGTGTTAAATAAGGTGATACACAAGGACCAAACAGGCTTTCTGCTGGGGAGGCATCTAAGGGACAACGTAAGAAACCTGATAAATATAATTGAATACCTTGAAGTCAGAAATGAGAAACAGGCAGTATTAATGTTCATAGACGCGGAAAAAGCGTTCGATAATGTTTCTTGGCATTTCATGAAAGAAAACTTAAAAGTATTAGGAATTGGTGAAAATTTTTTGAGAGGTTTGACACTATTTATTCGGACCAAAAAGCAAAGTTAATAATTAATAACAACATATCAGATAATTTTGAGATAACTAAAGGTACTAGGCAGGGATTGTTGAATAATTGGCGTGACTAATTGGATTGGACCCCAATTAGGCACAGCTACTTGAATGGAAGCCCGGCACACTTCCGTCTGGCGCCTCTCTCCCGGTCCTCCTCCGGCAGCCACAAATGCAGAGCGTTTCACGCAGCGTGCTGTTGCTCCCCGGTGTTAAGCAGATCAAACACACCTAGGCGTCAGTGTGTTTATAACTCAGTCTTTATTCAAGCAGTTAAACAATTACGGAGCTTTCCTGGACTCAGCTCACACATTTTGCTTCCGTCTCTTTTGGACGCAGAGACAAACAGGCAGTGAGATAAAGCCACTCCCTCCTTCTGGTCACGCCTCAGGAATGGAGAGACGTCACTCAGAACTCCTTAACCCTGTGAGTTCTGAAACTAGTAACACCCCCTCTTCTATCCAGTCCTGAGGTGACTTGGGTGTTTACCTTTACAGACCTTTGTGAGATCAATCCCTTTTCCAATGCCTTACGCACCTTCCTGGTGTTCTTGTCAGGCAACTGTGGAACCTCCTCACAACTCCCAGGTTCACACTGTGCGGAACCAACCCACACACCTGTGGCCTGATACCTCTCAGGTGGAATGCCCTTCGTGGCTCGAGAGGACCGCCTGGGTACAAACTCAGGTACTTCCTCTGACTCACTGTGGTCAGCTAGTGTGTCCTCTGCATCACGGGATTCCCCCTCTGACTTAAAGCGTCTTCGAATTCTCTGCATTATGCTAACAGGAGACGCAGGCTCACTCTTGGGCTCTCTTTTAGCAACCTGTGGAGATGTCCCACCCTGTTTTTGACCCTGGTCATCGACCTGGTCTTCATCAACAGGTTCAGCCCCTGGCTCTCCCTCATCCTCATCCTCAGACAGACATTCTGAGAGAACATCAGGACTAGCATTGCGCTTTAACATACCATCTTGTTCACAGAACTCAGCATGTCTGCTGACCAGAAGCTTGGTCTGGTCACCTTCTGGATATGCAAACCTCCATCCCTTTGTCGCAGGCTCATATCCACAGAAGATCATCTTCTGGAACTTAGGTCCACCCTTCTTTTGTTGAGCCTTTGGCACCAGCACCAAAGCCGGTGACCCAAACGCACGGAAGAAATGAATCTGAGGTTTCCTTCCGTGAAGCATGAAAAATGGGGTGTCACCTACCACTGAATTGTAGGACCTATTCATCGTGAAATTCACAGTCCTAACTCCCTCCCCCCAAAAGCTTGGAGGTAACCCAGAGTCTGACAGCAAGACCTCTGTAGCTTTAATCAGAGCTTCACTTCTGAGCTCTGCCACCCCCCTCTCTTGAGGAGAAGTCACCTTGTGATGTATCCCTTTCTGGCGAAAGAACTTCTGCAGAGCAGACCCAGTAAACCCTGCACATCGGTCACTCTTGAACCCCTGCACCTTGGTGGAGAACCTTAATTCCACCTCCGCAACCCAATCTTTAATCAGTTGCGCTGCATCTTCCTTGCATTGCAATACATAAGTCCAGGAATTCTGCGTATGGTCATCTGAAATTGTCAGCAGAAACCTGGCTCCTCCCAGACTTGGCTTTGCCATGGGACCAAACAGGTCTATGTGCACAAGCTCAAAAGGTTTTGTGGTTACCCTCTCCACCCTGGGATAACTGCACCCTTTTACCTTTGCCCTTTCACATGCCCTACAATTTAGGGATCTGCCACACTCTTATATTTTGCAACCCTTAGTGCACTCCTGCAACATTTGAATATCTTCAAGAGAACCATGTGCTATCTTCTTGTGCCACGCACACGCACATGAAACATGAGTGGGAACTGTAGCACGCATAGCTTGTGCCCTCTCAACATTCCCCTCACCCTTCAGAGGCATTTCCAGAACAAAGAGATTATTCTGCCCCTTTGCAACACTGACCAGTTGCTTTCCTGCCTTGGAAATTGTGCATACATTGTTTTCAAAGCACACCTTATACCCTTCCTGTAACAAACAAGGAATAGATAAAAGACAATGTTTCATCCCAGGCACCACGTGAACTTGTAACTCCGCCTGCAAAACAGAAAGATAAACATTTGCTATGTTAGAAACCGGCATTTGTCTCCCATCAGCTAACACAACATTTTTCCCATCTGAAATAGATCTGCAGTTCCACATCTCGACAGCAGGTGTCTCTGTTATCAGGTGCTGGCTGGCTGCTGAGTCTAAGACCCAGCACAGCACTCTCTCCTCCTTGAAGCTGTCCTTCAACATCGCCATAGCAACAAACGTCTCGCTGCCCCCGCCTTTGGGGCCTCTGCAGCTGTTCTCTCTGGTTGTCACGGCAACAAACTCCCCCTTGCAGGAAGACTCCCCTGTCTCCACATTCCCACACAGCTCTGTAGGCCTTATCTGCACTTTGTGCAGGTGGCCGGCCTTGAAGCGTCTAACTCTCTGCAGCTTCCCAGGCTCCGAGCCACGATGAAAACAACTCTTGGCTGCCTTTGGAAAACAAGCCGTTTCTTAGCTTCCACCGCTCACTCCCCCCCCCCCACTGCTCTCAGGGCTCCCAGGACGTTTTCCTGCACCCCCTCTGGTGGGTAAAGGGCTCCCAACGCTTGGCTTCTCACACAGGTACGGTGCAGCATTCATACAGCTGCCTGCAATAGTCCCTTCGTCCCCCCGTGGGGGTTCACAGCTCCCCTCAGCTGTGTGTCAGCTCTCAAGAATGTGTCCAGTGCCATCTTGCCTCTCCCCTTCGGATGCAGCCACATCTTGGCCCTTGCTTCCCACTCCCGCTTCACAAGCCTCACGGAGTGCCAGCCAAGCAGCCTCAGGCCTTTTAGCATCCAGGATAACATGCATCAGATCAGCACTCACATTCTCTGCCAGAAAAGTAAGCACACGCTTCTCAGCTTCTCTTAGCTTTGCAGCTTCAGCTTTCCCAACCGCCTTCTGTGTTGGCTGAACTGCTTCCCAAAGCTTTGTCCCCACGAGAAGATATTCCACGTGAAAGCTCCACTGCAACCAGCTTTCGCAAGTCAGCTTCTCACATGGCAGCTTAAGCTCAAAGCCATGCTTCTGGGACTGAGCCATCTCTCCCCCGGTGCCCAGCGTACTCACGTAACAGCAGCTCTCCGGCACCTGTCTCTTGGAGATGCGATTCCCCCAGCGAGTTCCTCTGCCCCAGACACAGGCAGGACTCCAGCTGGTCCCAGCGTCTTCTCAGCTGACTTCAAACACACACCGGCACACCGTCGCAACAGCTTCAAAGCAGTAATTAGCGACCCATAACCTGTTGAATAATTGGCGTGACTAATTGGATTGGACCCCAATTAGGCGCAGCTACTTGAATGGAAGCCCGGCACACTTCCGTCTGGCGCCTCTCTCCCGGTCCTCCTCCGGCAGCCACAAATGCAGAGCGTTTCACGCAGCGTGCTGTTGCTCCCCGGTGTTAAGCAGATCAAACACACCTAGGCGTCAGTGTGTTTATAACTCAGTCTTTATTCAAGCAGTTAAACAATTACGGAGCTTTCCTGGACTCAGCTCACACATTTTGCTTCCGTCTCTTTCGGACGCAGAGACAAACAGGCAGTGAGATAAAGCCACTCCCTCCTTCTGGTCACGCCTCAGGAATGGAGAGACGTCACTCAGAACTCCTTAACCCTGTGAGTTCTGAAACTAGTAACAGGGATGTCCTTTGTCTCCCTTGCTATTTATTACAGTCCTAGAGGTCTTGAACAAGAGGCTAAGAGAATCATCAGAAGTCAGAGGCATTAAGGTGGGACGAAAAGAATTTAAGTTAAGAGCCTTCGCAGATGATCTAGTCTTAACGTTGGAAGAACCAAGACAAAGTGTGAAAGAGGCAATAAAAAGAATGAAAGAGTTTGGGAAGGTATCAGGGTTTAAACTCAACAAAAACAAGACGAAAATGCTAGCAAAAAATCTGAAGAAAGAAGAGATGGAAGAATTACAAGTAGACTCAGGAATCGCGATAGCTAAAAAAATAAAATATTTAGGAATTTGGATGACAACAAAAAATATAAACCTGTACAAGGATAACTATGAGGTGGTATGGAAAGAAATTAAGAAAGATATGGACATATGGAGCAGACTAAAATTGTCATTATTAGGAAGAATCTCTGTGATAAAAATGAATATACTACCTAGACTGTTATTTTTATTTCAAGCAATACCAGTGGTAAAAGGGATAAGACAATTTCAGGATTGGCAAAAAAAAATTAGCGAAATTTGTCTGGCAGGGGAAAAGGCCAAGGATAAAAATGAAGATACTAGTAGATAAGAAAGAAAGAGGAGGTTTTGATTTACCAGACCTGACTTTATATTATGAAGCTTCATGCTTGGTATGGTTAAAAGATTGGCTGACTTTAGAAAATACTGACCTATTAGATCTAGAGGGCCACGACAATAGATACGGTTGGCATTCGTACCTATGGTACAACAGAGTAAAGGTACCTAAAGGTTTTCTAAACCATGTGATCAGGAAATCTTTATATGAAGTATGGGATCGGAATAAAAACCTCCTGGAAAGAAAGACACCGTGGTGGATATCACCAATTGAGGTGCTGACAACAAAAAAAGTAAACATGGAAGGGGAAAGAGTAACATATGAGGATATTACTAGGAAAACAGACCAAGGGATAAAGCTCAAACCATATGACCAAATTGAAAAGATGTTAACAGGGTGGCTGCAATACCACCAGATCAGTGACTTATTAAAGGAAGATAAAAAGAGAAATGGGTTCAAAGATAAAAAATTGAAATTCCAAATCGAGTTAATAGACTGTAAAGATAAAATTTTATCAAGAATGTATAGTTTATTGCTAGAATGGTATACAAAAGACGAAGAAGTAAAGGAATCAATGATAAAATGGGCAATTGATATTGGCCATAACATTGAATTGGATGCGTGGAAAAGATTATGGAAGGAGGGTTTGAGATTTACAGGATGCATGGCTTTAAAGGAAAACTTGCTGAAAATGATGTATAGATGGCATTTGACGCCAGTAAAATTAGCTAAAATGTATAGGAAAAAAGAAAGAAAATATTGGAAATATAAAAAGGCAGATGGCGACTATTTCCATATGTGGTGGACCTGCGATAAGGTAAAAAAAAATATTGGGAATCAATCTATAATAAACTCAAAAAAATATTTAGATATACTTTCCCCAAAAGACCGGAAGCGTGTCTATTAGGCTTAATAGGAACAGAAATTAAAATACAGTGGTGCCTCGCAAGACGAAATTAATTCGTTCCGCAAGTCTTTTCGTCTTGCGAGTTTTTCGTCTTGCAAAGCACGGTTTCCCATAGGAATGCATTGAAAATCAATCAATGCGTTCCTATGGAAACCGCCTTCAGACCAGGTCCGGGGACAGTCTGTCCCCCGACCTCTTCTGAAGGCCGGCGGGGGGCGAAAGTCTTTGCTTCCCGTTCCGGAGGCAGCGCGAACGACAATGGCTGCCCTCTTCTAACTGTGAAGGGGGAGCTCCGCAGAAACGGGTCGTCCGCTACGGCGAAGCGGAGACCCACGTCGGAAAACCACAGGCAGCGAAAGCCTGTGGCCGTGGGACTCGGCGGGCACCAGAAGCGCCCCCCGAAACGCAGAAGAGACCCCGTAAAGGGTCTCGGAACGGGGAAGGGTTGGCGCGGTGCTGTGAGTCGATCGCTCTTTCTGTGGAGTGAAGCCTCGTAGCTGCTGTCGGTGAGCGCTGACCTTTTTTTCTGGGAACATCCGATTTGAAAACAACAACCCGTGAGTAAGAAAAGAAGGAAAGATTTGGAGGCTAAATTACTGCTAATTCGGCTAAAAGCGGGAGACGCAACCAGGAAGTCCGTCTCTCGTCTCTGCTTAAGATTCAAAGCAAAGGACTTTGATGTTTGGAGCCTTTGAAGAGGCGCTAAAAGGCAATCAATCTTTACATCTATTGAAGCTGTGTTTAGGATTTAACCCTTTAAGTGACTCACTTCTTAATACGAACTGTGATTTACCTTTTCTGCTGGATTTACAAATCTACAGAGAAACCCAGGCAGTCGGACTGCCTATTTAACAGAACTGTCAGATTGCAAATTTTGACACTTTGTTGCTTTCCGCTGTTACAAGCTGAGTGTTATTGGAACTGTTATATTGAATCATTTTATCTGGCACTTGCTGAGACACTGTTATGTTTTTGAGACCAACTCTGCTAAATACAGGGAAACTGAAGGTTCATTGGAAACTAAAGGCTGTATGGACATTGTTTTAGAAGTATTGGAACTTGGGAGTGGGACGGGGTTTTGAAAATGGGATAGATGCAATTTATTCAGACCAAAAGGCTAAATTGATAGTTAACAATGTGATTTCAGAAGAGTTCAAAATTGAAAAAGGAACACGACAAGGCTGTCCCATTTCCCCATTGTTATTTATTTCGGTCCTGGAGGTGCTCTTGAACATGATTAGAGGGGACCGGATGGTTGAAGGAATTCAGGTCGGAGCGAAACAATATAAACTTAAAGCGTTTGCAGATGACCTAGTTTTGACCCTACAGAAGCCAGAATCTAGTACGAAAAAAGTATTACAACTAATTCAAGAGTTTGGTCGGGTGGCGGGATTTAAATTAAACAAACAGAAAACTAAGGTACTGGGGAAAAATTTGACAGTTACAGAGTCAGAACGGTTTCAGGAAGAGACAGAGTTAAATGTGGTTAAAAAAGTAAAATACCTAGGGGTAAACATAACAGCAAAAAATCTGAGTCTATTTAAGGATAATTATGAGAAATGCTGGTCAGAAATTAAGAGAGACTTAGAAAGTTGGACAAGACTGAAACTTTCCTTGTTAGGTCGAATCGCTGCTGTAAAGATGAATGTATTGCCAAAAATGCTGTTTTTGTTTCAAACATTACAGATTGTGGACAAAACAGAGTGCTTCCGGAAGTGGCAGAGAGACATTTCTAAATTTGTCTGGCAGGGCAAAAAGCCCAGAATTAAGTTTAAGATCCTAACTGATGCGAAAGAAAGAGGGGGCTTTGCCCTGCCAGACTTAAGGCTGTATTATGAATCAGCAGCTTTCTGCTGGTTAAAAGACTGGCTGCTTCTTGAGGACACTGATGTATTAGATTTGGAAGGTTTTGACAATGCGTTTGGTTGGCATGCATATTTATGGTACGACAAGGTTAAGATTCATAAGGCTTTCAAGAATCATATTGTCAGAAAAGCAGTGTTTAATGTCTGGACAAAATACAAAGACTTATTGGAAAATAAAACTCCAAGGTGGCTTTCACCTTTGGAAGCTAAGGCCCGGAAAAGGCTCAATATGGAGGCCAAATGGCCAAAGTATTGGGAAATATTAGAAAAAGATGGGGACAATTGGAAACTGCAGAGTCAGGAGAAAATGAAAGACAAAGTCCGAGATTGGTTACACTACGCTCAGATTAAAGAAGTTTTCAAACTTGATAAAAAGTTAGGATTCCAGGTGGAAAAATCAAAGTTAGAAACGGAATTGTTAGAGCCTAAGACTAAGGTACTTTCAAGAATGTATAACTTGCTGTTAAAATGGAACACACAAGATGAAACGGTTAAATCGGCTATGATAAAGTGGGCACAGGACATTGGGTATAATATTATGTTTGAGGACTGGGAAAGGTTGTGGACTACTGGGCTGAACTTCACTGCATGTAATGCTTTGAAATAAAATGTAATGAAAATGATATATAGATGGTACATGACCCCAGTCAAACTTGCAAAAATATACCACTTGTCTGATAACAAATGTTGGAAATGTAAGGGAAATGAAGGAACGTTCTTTCACCTTTGGTGGACTTGTCCTAGAGTGAAGGCTTTCTGGGAAATGATATATAATGAGCTGAAAAAGGTATTTAAGCATACCTTTCCTAAGAAACCAGAGGCCTTCCTTTTGGGTATTGTCGGCCAAGGGGTGCTAAAGAAGGATCGAACATTTTTTATGTATGCAACAACAGCAGCAAGGATACAAGCACTGGAAAACCCAAGATTTACCCACACTGGAAGAATGGCAGATGCAACTGATAGACTACATGGAACTGGCCGAGATGACTGGCAGAATCCGAGATCTGGGAGAGGAGACGGTAGAAGAAGACTGGAAAAAATTCAAGATTTATTTGCAAAAATATTGTAAATTGTATGAATGTTAAGAAGGATGCTTGATTATAAACAGTTGGGCACCATTAAAACAGACGAAGTGAATTATGAAGATAAGTTAAATTTAAGAAAAAACAAATTTTTTAGATAACTATTAGGCTAAGTTTAATTTGTTAAAGAGTGAAATAAACGTATCTAAAATTTGAGACATAACATTGGAAAAATAGACAGTCAGGATGGAGACAAGATGATAAATTGCTGGTCTAATTTTTATAATTTGGAACGCAGGAGCGGGAGATGTGAGGAAGTCCAAAGGAGATAAGAAAATATGTTATGATATGTAACATTTTTGTTTGCTTATTTATATTGTAAGTTAAAAAAAAAATTAATATTTTTTTTTTTTTAAAAAAAAGAAGTATTGGAACTTGGAAAAGTTTGGAGTTTTAAATAATTGTCTTTAATAACTTGATTTCCTCCCTCAAAACATAACTGGGCTCCCTCTAGAGGATTTGGGATTTACAACTGCATGTGACTTTGCTTTCCTTTTCCTCTCCTTCTATTTGGTTGTTTACCCTCTGGGCTGGTGGTTTCCCATGGGAACATACTCAGTCTGATCTTGACCAGTAGACAGAACTGGAATGAGTGGCACTGGGAGATCAACAAGAGCAGCTAAAGCAAAAGCAAAACAAACAACTCTGACTTTAACTTCACAGCCGCGTAGATCATCTGTCCCTGCTGTTTTGGAAGTAGAAGAAGGAATTGAGCAACCTTTGTTACAGGATATGGCAGCAGGAGGATCTGCTTCAGTATTAGATAAAATATTTGAAAAATTGGAAACTTTAGACAAAGAAGCGGATGAGCAAACGGCAAAGATTGATCAAAATACAGCCAGTGTTAATAAATTAACTGAACAAGTTACTTTGAATGCACAATCAATTGGCAAATTATTTGAAGCCACCGCAGAAAATCGGAAATTGGCAGAGGAAGCTATTCAAAAAACTGAAGAACTGAAGCAGGAGGTAAGACCATTGCACAAGCAGGTTGGAGAACAACAGGCCTATCTGTCTATGATTCAACTACGGGCTCGGGAAAATAACTTGAGACTGAGGTCTATACCAGAACTTGAACTTGAACAAGGGAACTTAATTGAGTTTCTGACAAAGGAATTTTCCAAGTTTTGGCCTTTGGAGGAAGAAAAGGACTTTAAAATTGTGACCGCTTTTAGACTTGGAAAACTAACAAGGAAAGACAGGCCCAGAGACTGTTTGATTACTTTGAGATCCAAGGAGGAAAGGGACAAAATACTAGGCCTACATTACGGAAAGTCACTTGAAATTTTGGACAAAAGAGCAGAGATCTACACAGACATCCCCAAACAACTTCTGGACCTTAGATCCACCTACACTTAGTAAGATTGTTGAGGAGCAATTCAATTGTTTTTAGGTGGGAATTTCCCCAAGGATTATCTTTTACATTCAGAGGGAAGAAAGTGAAAATAAAAACAGCTGAGGACAAAGAAAAATTTTTGAGTACCTACGGAGAGGACCTTCAGAAAGGGATCAAAAGACCTTTAGGGGCTGGACCATCGACTGCACCTACACCTACACCTTCGGGGTCTGAAGACCAGGAGAAAAAGATACCACCACTAGAGCAATAACAGATTTGTCCAGAATGTCTCTGCAACTTCTGAGTTGGAACATCAATGGCGCCAACTCTCCGGAAAAAAGGAGGAGAATATTTCACATATTGAAAAAAGAACAATTGGACATTATTTGCCTGCAAGAAACACATGTGACCAGGCTCCACAGAAAAGTGTTAATAAACAAAAGATTAGGCCAAGAATTTATCTCTTCGGACCGAGTCAAGAAAAGAGGTGTGGTGATATATGCAAAAGAGAACCTGTCACCAAACTTTTTATTTAAAGATGAACAAGGAAGAATCTTGGCAATTGAGATACAAAATCAAGGAGAAAAGTTTTTGATATTAGGAATCTATGCGCCAAATGAGGGGAAATCGGAATTTTACAAGAAGCTGCATGAGATAATGCTGGACTATCTGCACTATGACAACATCATCATGATGGGAGACATGAATGGGGTGGCATCGACCAACATGGATAAGTCACATAGCCAAAATGTGACAAAAGATGGCAGACTACCTAAAACATTTTTTGAACTGACTGACAATATGGACTTGATTGACATTTGGAGAACAAAGAACCCCCTGGGAAGAGAAGGAACATTCTTTTCTGAAGCCCAACTGACATGGACAAGAATCGACCAAATATGGATAACTAGAAGTCTGGCACCCAAGACAAAAAAAGTGGAAATCTGCCCAAAGACCTGCTCCGACCATAATGCCGTAAAGATGGATATGAGACTAATTCCAACCGGCTCCTTCAGATGGAAGATGAATGACAATTTGTTTAGAGATCAGGAGATTATCAAAAAGGCCCAAAAAGCTTTGAAGGACTACTTTGAGATAAATATTGAACACTACGGTGGAAAAAAGAACCGTCTGGGACGCAAGTAAAGCGGTTATGAGGGGGTTTCTGATACAACAGAACACCATAAAGAAAAGAGCACAGAATGAGAAAAAAGATAAGATCCTGGAGAAAATTAAAGAATGTGAGAGGAAGTTAAGATCGAGACCGAAGTCAAAGGAGATTCTAAGAGAAATTAAACTTTACCAAGCACAATATTCTAAATTGATAAATCAGGAAGTGGAATGGAAAGTTAAGTTAATGAAACCAAGATCTTTTGAATCGGCAAATAAATGTGGAAAGCTGTTAGCATGGCAGCTGAAAAAGAGACAAAAATTGAACACGGTCACAAATTTAGAGATTGAAGGAAGAAATATTCAGAACCCGGTGGAGATTAGAAAGTGTTTCCAGAGATACTTTAAACAACTATATACACAAGGGCCGCAAAACGAGGTGGAGATAGAACAATTTTTGATAAAGAATGGTCTACCAAGGCTATCTCAGGAAAATAGAACAATCCTGAACTATAAAATAACACAACAAGAGATTGAAGAAGCCATTCAGAACATGCAACTGGGCAAATCTCCAGGGCCAGATGGGCTTACCTCCAAATATTATAAGACATTGAAAGACTACTTGATATATCCATTAATGGAGGTTTGCAATGAAATTATGGAGGGGAAGAAGGCACCGGAGTCGTGGAAAGAAGCTTTCATCACATTGATACCCAAACTAGAAACTGAAAAGACACAACTTAAGAATTACCGCCCCATCTCCCTCCTAAATGTGGATTACAAAATATTTGCAGACATTTTAGCAAGCAGATTTAAAAAAGTTTTAAATGAAGTAATTCACAAGGACCAAGCAGGCTTTCTCCCAGGTAGACATTTATTTGCTAATACAAGGAATATTATTGACATATTGGAACTTTTGCAAACAAATATCTTTTTTTTTTTAATAATTTTTATTAAGATTTTCCAAATTAAAACAAATTAAATCCAATTTATACACTTCTTCCAATAACCAGGACTTCCCCCTCCCCCCTCTTGTGTTCCAGATCTTCTAAATAAACAATTAAATTCAACAAGTTCTTATCCCCAAATTACACTCATCGTCAATAACCCAATTTTTTCCAATTCCCATCCCCTAAGATCTGTCTTCCCTTCCACGAGTTCCCCCCTTTCAGATATAGTGCAGATGAAAAGAAAATACAAATACAAAAAAAAAGAAAAAATGATTTTACAGCCTTTGGATTCCAAATTTCCCTCCCCTCTTTCCCTGTTGCGTTCCTTATATCCCTCCAATTCTAATATCTTCCTGGTGTTCCCACATTTCACTAAACCCATATCTCTCTGATTCTTTACCAGTCATTTTTAATTACAAGTGTCCAATCTTAGAAGGAGTCTATCTCAAAAAGGGGCTCATTTCTTCTATCCAGATTTTTGTATCCAGGAGTAAAAACTCCAATTTTATTTCCATAAACTTGTCAAATCTGGATATCCCAAATGTCCCCACTTCCAGTTCTGTCCAGTTCTTGTTGTTTCCTTATTCTTGTCGATCACTCTCCTCCTTTTTGTTTCCCTGTTCTCCCGCAGAAAGGTTCTTTTTCCAAAAGCTTCTAATTCCTCTGCAGAGGCTTGTTATTCAGGAGCAAAACATTACGTCATGTCCCTTTCATTTTCCAACAGATAAATCCATTGTTTCTTGTAGTATGTAGACCTCTGTAGACAAAATAATGTTCCATTTCTGCAGTTTCCCAGGAGGTTGAAAGTTCTGTTCAACTGTTCAAGTTTCCTAGCAAAAACACATGCAATATCCCTCAGCTCCTCTAGATGGATTACAGTAACTGAGTTCCCTTCCAGATCACATCCACCAGTCCAAATAGCTTGTTAATCCTTATTTGAAACAATTTGTATCCAATTTATATCCAAATGTAACTGGCAAAGTCCTCAAAACACCGTCTCTATTTTGTTCTTCCGTTTTGACAGCTCTTTGACAGCTGTCAAAACCTCCATTACTCTTCTCCAGGTATTCTCGCAGATCGCTCCAGGGATTCCGGGGGGGGGGGGGTTGCTTTTTAATGCAAATTCTCCTTTTCTCCTCCAGCTCAAACTTATAATTTTCCCTCGCGAAGTTGTTAGTTCATCAAGATAGGGTTACACTCGATCTTAGTTGTCAAGTCCTTTGTTTTGTCTTTTCTACAATAAAGGGGGGGCTGACTTCCTTTTTTCCACCTCCCCCGTTCGCATCAAATTTTAAAAATTTATCCCTCTTTTTAATCCATAGTCCAATTACTCACGGGTTTTTCTTTTGGCTCCAAATTTTCAATAGAAGAAGCTAGCGCTCTCCACCGAATGGCATGCGGCTTCGCTCGGCAGGGGAAGCGGCGGACTCAAAGCACCACCCCCCCCCAGGCGCCCGTTCCTTAGCCTTTAAAAAGGCTCTTTCGCGGGCCGGGGAGGGGCGCAAAGGTGCCAGCCGAGTCACCATGTCCATGGGGCTCCGTGCCCATGGCTTTTGAGGGTCCCCGCGTCGCCGGCGCGGTAGAACCCAACCCCTGCCGAGCCGGCTCCCTCCGGAGCACGGAGGGAGCCCGCCATTCGGCGATGGCGCCAACCCGGAAGCCTGCAAACAAATATCAATACAAAAGCAGTGTTAATATTTATAGATGCGGAGAAGGCCTTTGATAACATCTCATGGAAGTTTATGAAGAAAAATTTGGAAGGGATGGGAGTGGGACGGGGGTTTGAGAATGGGATAGAGGCAATTTATTCGGAACAAAAGGCTAAATTGATAGTGAACAATGTGGTGACGGAAGAGTTCAAAATTGAAAAAGGAACACGACAAGGTTGCCCTATCTCCCCTTTGTTATTTATTTCGGTCCTAGAGGTGCTCTTGAATATGATTAGAGGAGACCAATTGGTGGAAGGAATTCAGGTCAGAGCGAAACAGTATAAACTTAAAGCATTTGCAGATGACCTAGTTTTGACCCTACAGGAGCCAGAGTCTAGTACGAAAAGGGTATTACAATTGATTCAGGAGTTTGGTCGGGTGGCGGGATTTAAACTGAACAAGCAGAAAACCAAGGTTTTGGAAAAAAACTTGACACCTTTAGAATCAGAAAGGTTTCAGAAAGAGACAGAGTTAAATGTGGTTAAAAAAGTAAGATACCTAGGGGTAAATATAACAGCGAAGAATATGAGTTAAGGATAACTATGAAAAGTGCTGGTCTGAAATTAAAAGGGATTTAGAAGTTTGGTCAAGATTGAAACTTTCCTTGTCAGGACGAATTGCTGTTATAAAGATGAATGTATTGCCAAAGATGCTGTTTTTGTTTCAGACTTTACAGATTGTGGACAAAATGGAGTGTTTTGGGAGGTGGCAAAGAGATATCTCCAAATTTGTCTGGCAGGGCAAAAAGCCCAGAATCAAGTTTAAGATACTAACTGATGCTAAAGAAAGAGGGGGCTTTGCCCTGCCAGACTTAAAGCTGTACTATGAATCAGCAGCTTTCTGCTGGTTGAAAGATTGGCTGCTTCTTGAAAACACTGATGTTTTAGATTTGGAAGGTGGCTTTTGCTCCCACTGCAATGTTGTAATCTAAATAAGCACATCTTCCTACAAGTGAATAGTAGCCACCTATCTGGGGGGAAATAAAGTGGTATGCTGAGAGACATTGTTACAGTGGAGAGCAAATCTGTGTTCCACAATCCGAGCATCCAGAGAGAAACCAGATGGCAGCTTTTTTTTTACTGTGTCCACAGAACTCAATGAAAGCCAACCAATGGTTTTGCAGTTGCTTTCCATGGACATTTTGCAACCAAGCACAGAATTTCTTGAACCTCGGAAACGCTTCTGATTTCTGCTTGAGCATGAACACATGAATGTACCAGGAAAAAGCATCAATCAATACCATGAAGTACTTTGCAAGTGGACCAACAAGGTCTGCGTGGACAGTCTGGTAGGCTTTAGATGCCCACCTGCCAGAAACCTTGCCCTATTGAACTGTGTGTCATCATGATAGCCTTGCCCGGTTGTGAGTTGTGAAGGCCGCTTCCTGCAAGGCCCTTTCCACCTGGCCTGGGGGGCAGGGCCCAGACACCAGCTCTACTAAAGAGGCTCCTGGTGAGACCAGAGGGACTTCGCTCGGCCTGACAAGAAACCCAAACTATTGGATTCTTTTGTCCCATCTTTTTGTGCCTGCTAAACAGCCGTGTCATGCTTATGATCATATTTTATTCTCTTGGGAATTCTGCTGTTTTAAATGTGCATTTTATATTTGACTTTACTAAGTAATGTTTTTTTTGGGGGGGTGGTTAAGTTTTTTGTTTTGTTTTTGTTAACTTTGTGTTAAATATGTATTCTGTAGTTGAATTCCTTTGTAATGTTTTATTCTGAAATCTTTAATATTTCAGTTTTTTGTTAACTATGTTGCTTTAACTGTATACTCTATATTTGACATTCTTCAGATTGTTTTATTTATGTTTTAATATGCTGTAAACTGCTTTGAGATTTTTCTTGAAAATATAAAGCGCTATAGAAATGAAATAAATAAATAAATAATAATACATCAAAGGGGGAAAAAGAAAAAAATAAGAAAAATACAAAAATAAAAATAATTAAAAACACATAAAGTTTCCATTACTTATTTTTCATTAACTTATTTCCCAGACCTCCCCATACCTCCTTTTTTTGTATTCCAATTCAAATTGTTAGTTCAGCAAATCCTTATCAATAAGTTTTAACCTATTTCTAAACCTTTTCCCCCATATTTTCTTAAAGCATTACAGCTGGAAAGCATTTAATTTCTGTCCGACATCATTCTAACATTCATTAATTTTGCAATATTTCTGTAAATAGTCTTTAAATTTCTTCCAATCTTCTTCCGCCGACTCTTCTCCCTGGTCTCGGATTCTGCCAGTCATTTCTGCCAATCCCATATAGTCCATCACCTTCATCTGCCATTCTTCCAGAGTGGGTAGATCCTGTGTCTTCCAGTACTTTGCAATGAGTATTCTTGCTGCTGCTGTAGCATACATAAAGAAAGTTCTATCCTTCTTTGACACCAACTGGCCGACCATGCCCAGGAGAAAGGCCTCTGGTTTCTTCAGGAAGGTATATTTAAATACCTTTTTCATTTCATTGTAAATCATTTCCCAGAAAGCCTTAATCCTTGGGCACGTCCACCAAAGGTGAAAGAATGTACCTTCATTTTCTTTGCATTTCCAACATTTATTATCGGGCAAATGATAATTTTTTGCAAGCTTGACTGGGGTCATGTACCACCTGTAAATCATTTTCATAATATTCTCTCTTAAGGCATTACATGCCGTAAACTTCATACCTGTGGTCCGTAACTGTTCCCAGTCAGCAAACATAATGTTATGTCTAACATCTTGTGCCCATTTAATCATAGCAGATTTCACCATTTCATCCTGAGTGTTCCATTTCAACAGCAAGTTATACATCTTTGACAAAATCTTAGTTTTAGGTTCTAACAACTCTGTTTCTAATTTTGATTTTTCCACCTGGAAGCCAATTTTCTTGTCCGAATTGTATGCCTCCATTATTTGATAATAATGAAGCCAATCTCGCACTTTGTTTTTTAATTTCTCAAAACTCTGCAGTTTCAATCTATCTTCTTCTTGTTCCAAAATTTCCCAATATTTTGGCCATTTGGCCTCCATATTAAGCTTTTTCTGAACCTTTGCTTCCATTGGTGACAACCACCTTGGGGTTTTATTTTCCAATAAATCCTTATATCTTATCCAAACATTAGAATCATAGAATCATAGAGTTGGAAGAGACCACAAGGGCCATCGAGTCCAACCCCCTGCCAAGCAGGAAACACCATCAGAGCACTCCTGGCATATGGTTGTCAAGCCTCTGCTTAAAGACCTCCAAAGAAGGAGACTCCACCACACTCCTTGGCAGCAAATTCCACTGTCGAACAGCTCTTACTGTCAGGAAGTTCTTCCTAATGTTTAGGTGGAATCTTCTTTCTTGTAGTTTGGATCCATTGCTCCGTGTCCGCTTCTCTGGAGCAGCAGAAAACAACCTTTCTCCTTCCTCTATGTGACATCCTTTTATATATTTGAACATGGCTATCATATCACCCCTTAACCGCCTCTTCTCCAGGCTAAACATGCCCAGCTCCCTTAGCTGTTCCTCATAAGGCATCGTTTCCAGGCCTTTGACCATTTTGGTTGCCCTCCTCTGGACACGTTCCAGTTTGTCAGTGTCCTTCTTGAACTGTGGTGCCCAGAACTGGACACAGTACTCCAGGTGAGGTCTGACCAGAGCAGAATACAGTGGCACTATTACTTCCCTTGATGTAGATGCTATACTCCTATTGATGCAGCCCAGAATTGCATTGGCTTTTTTAGCTGCCGCGTCACACTGTTGGCTCATGTCAAGTTTGTGGTCAACCAAGACTCCTAGATCCTTTTCACATGTACTGCTCTCAAGCCAGGTGTCACCCATCTTGTATTTGTGCCTCTCATTTTTTTTGCCCAAGTGCAATACTTTACATTTCTCCCTGTTAAAATTCATCTTGTTTGTTTTGGCCCAGTTCTCTAATCTGTCAAGGTCGTTTTGAAGTGTGATCCTGTCCTCTGGGGTGTTAGCCACCCCTCCCAGTTTGATGTCATCTGCAAATTTGATCAGGATGCCCCTGAGTCCATCATCCAAGTCGTTGATAAAGATGTTGAATAAGACCAGACCCAAGACAGAACCCTGTGGCACCCCACTAGTCACTCTTCTCCAGGATGAAGAGGAACCATTGATGAACACCCTTTGGGTTCGGTCAGTCAGCCAATTACAAATCCACTGAGTGGTCGCATAGTCAAGACCGCATTTTACCAGCTTCTTTACAAGAATATCATGGGGCACCTTGTCAAATGCCTTGCTGAAATCAAGGTAGGCTACATCCACTGTGTTCCCTTCATCTACCAGGCTTGTAATTCTGTCAAAAAACTAGATCAGGTTAGTCTGACATGACTTATTTTTCAGAAATCCATCCTGACTATTGGTGATCACAGCATTCCTTTCTAGGTGCTCACAGACGGTTTGCTTAATGATCTGCTCCAGAATCTTCCCTGGTATTGATGTCAGACTGACTGGGCGGTAATTATTTGGGTCCTCTGTTTTCCCCTTTTTGAAAATAGGGACAACATTTGCCCTCCTCCAGTCTGCCGGGACTTCGCCTGTTCTCCAGGAATTCTCAAAGATGACTGCCAGTGGTTCTGAGATCACATCTGCCAGTTCTTTTAATACTCTTGGATGCAGTTCATCTGGCCCTGGAGACTTGAATACATCTAGACTAGCCAAGTATTCTTGTACTATCTCCTTAGTTATTCTGGGCTGTGTTTCCTCTGCTGAATCATTTGCTCCAAATTCTTCAGGTCGGGCATTGTTTTCTTTATCGGAGAAGACTGAGGCAAAGAAGGCATTGAGGAGTTCAGCCCTTTCTGTGTCCCCTGTTTGCATTTCACCATCTTCTCCTCTGAGTGACCCCACTGTTTCTTTGTTCTTCCTTTTGCTACGAACATACCCATAAAAGCCTTTTTTGTTGCTTTTAACCTCTCTAGCAAGCCTGAGTTCATTCTGTGCTTTAGCTTTTCTGACTTTGTGTCTACACGTGCTGGCTATTTGTTTGAATTCCTCTTTGGTGGTTTCCCCCTTTTCCATTTTTTGTACACATCCTTTTTTAATCTTAACTCAGTTAAAAGTTCTTTAGATAGCCACCCTGGCTTCTTTAGGCACCTTCCATGTTTCCGTCTCATTGGTATTGCCTGAAGTTGTGCTTTTACTATCTCCCTCTTAACAAACTCCCAGCCATCATGAACTCCCTTTCCTTTTAGTATTACTGTCCATGGGATCTCACCCAGCACTTCCCTAAGTTTTATGAAGTCGGCTTTCTTAAAGTCAAGAAATTGAGTCCTAGTATGCTTGGCTGCTCCTTTCCGCTGTATAGTAAACTTCAGAAGAGCATGATCACTCACGCCTAAAGATCCTTCCACTTCTACCCCACTAACCAGGTCATCAACATTGGTTAGGACCAGATCTAAAATGGCTGTTCCTCTTGTTGCTTCTCCCACTTTCTGGACAATGAAGATGTCTGCAAGGCCAGTGAGGAATCTGTTTGACCTTATACTCTTGGCTGAGTTTGACATCCAACAAATATCCGGGTAATTGAAGTCCCCCATTACTACTATCTCCCTTCCTTTTGCATGCTTGGCCATCTGTTCCAGGAAGGCATCATCTATGTTCTCCGTTTGGCTTGGGGATCTATAGTAAACTCCCACAATGAGGTCCCTGTTATTCTTCTCTCCCTTAATTTTGACCCAAATGCTCTCACTTTGGCTTTGAGGTTCTAAATCTTGGATCTCTTCACAGGTATACACATCCCTAACATATAACGCCACTCCTCCTCCTTTCTTGTCTGGTCTGTTTCTCTGAAATAGATTGTATCCCTCCATTATTACATTCCAATCGTGGGACTTATCCCACCAGGTTTCAGTGGTGCCTATTATGTCATATTTAGTTTGCTGTACCAAGAGCTCAAGCTCATCTTGTTTATTTCCCATGCTTTGCGCATTAGTGTACAGACATTGAAGTCCATTAATCATTCCCCCGTGTCTCTTATTTAAGGATTTTTTCCTCCCACCACTAGGTCTGCGTGCTGTTTGCTCCATTCGGTCTATGACATTTAGATGATCATCTTCATCAATTGATAGACTCCTACCTTCAGGAGCACTGTCTCCCTCCCCCACATTAGTCAGTTTAAAGCCCACCTGATGAGGTTTCTGAGATTTTTTGCAAAAACATTCCTCCCAACCGTTGTGAGGTGCAGCCCATCGCTTGCCAGAAGTCCATCTTCAAGAAACTGCAGTCCGTGATCTAAGAATCCAAACCGTTCCTGTTTACACCATTTGCGAAGCCAGTTGTTCACTTCCACTATTTCCCCCTCTCTCCCTGGGCCACGTCGTTCAACTGGGAGGACAGATGAGATGACAATTTGTGCATTTAATTGCTTCAATTTCCTGCCCAGAGCCTCATAATCTCTTTTGATCTTCTGGAGGCTATTGCTTGCAGTGACATTGGTTCCCACATGAACCAAGAGGAAGGGGTATTTGTCAGTGGGTTTTATGATTCCTTGCAGTCGTTCAGTTACATCTTGGATCTTAGCCACAGGGAGACAGCACACTTCCCGAGACATCTTGTCAGGCCCACAGATCACTGCTTCTGTTCCCCTCAGTAGGGAATCCCCTATCACCACTACACGCCTCCTCTTAGGTCTGGTCGGGGTTCTTCCATGAGCTGTCCGTTCCAAGGTCGCCTGCAAATTCCCTGAGGACTGACTTTGCTGCTCGACTGTAATGAGGGAGAGATCCTCAAATGGAGTCTGCTCTTCGTCTTCCGTGCTAGAGGAGAGGACCTCAAAGCGATTGTGTATTTCTAAACAATCAGAGCGAACCCTGGGCCTCCTACTTCTTTGAGTCACGTTTCTCCATATATCTGGCTCCTGTGTTGGTGAACTAGCCTCCTTCTCAGGGGAGTCCCCTGTCCCCTCCTTGGTGGAGACGGTGTGCTCTGTTGCTTCCAAGAAGAGCTCCAGCTCTCTAATTCTTTGGAGCGTAGCTACACGTTCCTCCAGTTGCTGGACTTTGTCTTTTAAGAGGGCAATCAACATGCAATTGCTGCAGGTAAAGCTGCCTGCAACCTTTGGCAAGATGGCAAATATTTCGCAGGAACTGCAGGCGACTGCAGCTGTTCCCTCACCCTCCATCTTGAGAATGTGTCGTTGGGGGTGACTACAGCAGTCCTCCATCATAAAAAGCGTGAAGACAGGACAAATAAATCTCCCAAAAAAAACCTAGGTCTCCCCCAACAAACGTTTGAGACTAGCTCCCCT
The DNA here is from genome assembly GCF_964106915.1 of Podarcis gaigeae. Classification (NCBI taxonomy): domain Eukaryota; kingdom Metazoa; phylum Chordata; class Lepidosauria; order Squamata; family Lacertidae; genus Podarcis; species Podarcis gaigeae. The sequence continues at coordinate 8,458,883 of NC_139695.1, read as the reverse complement.
AAATCTAAAAGATGGATCAAACTGCGCACGCCACCAGGCGCGCGCTGCTGCCCTGCAAGCTCTGATAAGCTCCTCCCACAGCTAATCACCTACCTCAACAGAAACCCTGCCCCCTCTGACCTTTGCACAGGGAGAGCAGCTAATCAGCCACAAGAAACACACTCAAGAAAGCCCTTTTTGCACCTTCTTCAGCTGCTGCCCTGCAAGCTCTGCTTTCCTGACAATATGGTTTTTAAATGCTTTATGTGCTTTAACCTTGTCGTACCACAAATATGCATGCCATCCAAAAACATTGTTAAAACCTTCTAAGTCCAAAATGTCTGTGTTCTCAAGAAGCAGCCAGTCTTTCAACCAGCAGAATGCTGCTGATTCATAATAAAGTTTGAAGTCTGGCAGGGCAAATCCACCCCTTTCCTTTGCATCAGTTAATATCTTAAATTTTATTCTAGGCTTCTTGCCCTGCCAGACAAATCTAGAAATATCTTTCTGCCACTTCTTGAAACAGTCCATCTTGTCCACAATTTGCAATGTTTGAAACAAAAACAACATTCTAGGCAATACATTCATCTTTATAACTGCAATTTGACCCAACAAGGAAAGCTTCAAGTTTGACCAAATTTCTAAATCTTTTTTCACTTCCGTCCCACATTTTTCATAATTATCTTTAAATAAATTCCCACTTTTAGCTGTCATGTTAATCCCCAGGTATTTCACTTTCTTAACCACAGTCAGACCTGTCTCGTTCTGAAACCTCTCTCTTTCAATCAATGTTAAGTTTTTCTCTAAGACCTTAGTTTTTAACTTGTTCAGTTTAAATCCTGCCACTTGACCAAACTCTTGAATTAGTTCCAAAACCCTTTTAGTACTAGATTCTGGCTCCTGTAACGTCAATACTAAGTCATCTGCAAATGCTCTCAGTTTGTACTGTTTGGCTCCGACCTGTATACCTTTAACCAACCGGTCCCTTCTAATCATATTCAGCAAAACCTCCAGGACCGATATAAAAAGTAGTGGGGAAATTGGGCACCCCCGTCGTGTCCCTTTTTCTATCTTAAATTCTTCTGTTACCACATTATTTACAATTAATTTAGCCTTTTGTTCAGAGTATATTGCACCTATACCATTTTCAAAACTTTGGCCTACCCCCATCCCCTGTAGGTTCTTTTTCATAAAACTCCAAGAGATGTTGTATGTTCTTTCCTTCCACTTCTAAATTTGTAATGGTGTTTAATCTTTGTCTTTTTTTCATTTGCCAAGCCAGCAGTTTCCCACATTTATTCGCTGATTCAAATGTCTTTTGTCTCATTTGTTTAATTTTCCATTCTATTTCCTGATTCATCAATTCCATGTATTGTACTTGATATAATTTTATTTCTCTCAGGATCTCCTGCGACTTTGGTTTTGCTCTCAGTTTCTTCTCCCCTTCTTTTATTTTCTCCAAGATTTTATCTTTTTTCTCATTTTGGCTTCTCTTCTTTATTGCATTCTGTTGTATCAAAAACCCTCTCATAACAGCTTTGCTTGCGTCCCAGATTACTCTTTTTTCAACATTGGTGTTCATGTTTATTTCAAAATAGTCTCTCAAATTTTTGGGGCCTTTTTATACACTTCTTCATCTCTAAATAAGGTGTCATTCATCCTCCATCTAAAGGAACCAGTTGTTATTTGTTTCATCTCCATCCTTACAGCATTATGGTCGGAGCAAGTTTTTGGGCAGATTTCCACTTTCTTTATTTTTGGTGCCATTCCTCTAGTTATCCATATTTGGTCAATTCTAGTCCATGTCATCTTGGCTTCAGAGAAGAAGGTTCCCTCTCTCCCCAGAGGGTTCTTTGTTCTCCAAATGTCAATCAAGTCCATATTGTCAGTCAATTCAAAAAAAGTTTTTGGTAGTCTACCATCTTTGGTGACTACCTGTCTTTGTGCCTTGTCCATGTTTGTAGATACTACTCCGTTCATATCCCCCATCAAAATTAAATTATAGTCCAAATAATCCAGTAAAGTCTCATGCAACTTCTTGAAGAATTCAGATTTCCCCTCATTTGGTGCATAAATTCCTACAATCAAAAATTTCTCTCCTTGAACTTGAATTTCAATTGCCAAAAATCTTCCTTGCTCATCTTTAAAGATTAATTTCGGTAATAATCTCTCCTTTGCATATATCACAACTCCTCTTTTTTTTTACTTTATCAGATGAAATAAATTCTTGTCCCAATCTCTTATTAATAAGTATTTTCCTGTGTAGCCTCATTACATGTGTTTCTTGTAGACAAATCAAGTCCAATTGTTCCTTTTTTAGTATATGAAAAACACTTTTTCTCTTCCGAGGGGAGTTAAGACCATTACAATTCCAACTAAGAAGTTGCAGAGCCAACTTCACTTTACCTCCAACTGCTCCAAGTAACTGTTCTTGTTCTGTTGGTGGTGTCTCTTTCCCTGGACTGTGCAGTCCAAAAGATAAGTTTGCTATATCAAGTATTCCTTTTTCTGGTGCTCTTGGGTCTTCTCCGGATTCCACTTCTTTTTGTGGGTCTTCTTCGTGATCTTTCAAAAATCTGTGTTTGTCGTTAACTGCTTATTTTTATCTTTCTTCCTTTATATTTAAAAGATAGGCCTTGGGGAAATTCCCACCTAAAGAGAATTCCGTTTCTTCTCAACAGGGCAACTAAGTCTCCGTAATTGGTCCTTAAGTCCAGAAGATGTTTTGGAATGTACTTAAAAATCTCCACAGTCGGATCTTCAATTTCCAAAGTTCTTTGATAGTGCAGGTTCAAAATTTTATCTCTCTCCTCTTTTGTTCGGAAGGTGATCAAACAGTCTCTTACTTTATTCCTCCTTTGTCCTTTGCCAAGTCTAAATGCACTCACTATCTTAAATTCTTCCTTCCCTAAATCCTGTTGCCAAAAATCTGTAAATTCCTGTGTAAGAAAGTCAGCCAGATTATCTTTCTCACTTTCTGGTACCGCCCTGATTCTTAAATTTCTTTCTTTGTCTCTTAATTCAATCATAGAAAGTGTCAGGCCATGGTCCTCCAATTTTCTGTATACTGGTGGTATCTTCTCTTGAGTAGCAGTTGCAATTTCCTTTGCTTCTTCAGCTACCTTTCGGGTCGAAGCAGATTCCTGTAATAGTTTTTCGATAGACTGTGTATTGGAGTTCACCTTCTGTCCCAAGTTATTAATACTTGTAGTGTTCAAGTCAATTTTGGCTGATGCTTCAGTTACTTGTTTATTTGTCTCAGCTACTTGCTTAGCTAAATTTTCCAAAGATTCATTGATTTTTCCAAGTGCCTGTGCCAAAACGTCTTCAGACGACATAACTTTTGTTTTAGCCTGTGAAGGTGCAGCCCCTGATGTGCCAGATGCTCCAGATGTCGAAGCCCTTCGCTGGTGTGCAGTATCAGTTCGGTATTGTCTGCCAGACCTCGTAGTCCTGTGCCAACTCTAACTTTCCTCTCTCATTTGCCATAACACTCTCATGAGAATCCAAGGTCGCTCCCACGGCTGAAAAAGATAATAATAATAATAATAATAATAATAATAATAATAATAATAATAATAATAATAATTTATTATTTGTACCCCGCCCATCTCTGGGCGGCTTCTAACAAAGATGAAAGATACACTAAAATATCACATATTAAAAACTTCCCTGAACAGGGCTGCCTTCAGATGTCTTCTGAATGTCAGGTAGATGTTTATCGCTTTGACATCTGATGGGAGGGTGTTCCACAGGGCGGGCGCCACTACCGAGAAGGCCCTCTGCCTGGTTCCCTGTAACTTGGCCTCTCGCAGTGAGGGAACCGCCAGAAGGCCCTCGGAGCTGGACCTCAGCATCCGGGCAGAACGATGGGGGAGGAGACGCTCCTTCAGATATACTGGACCGAAGCCGTTTAGGGCTTTAAAGGTCAGCACCAACACTTTGAATTGTGCTCGGAAACGTACTGGGAGCCAATGTAGGTCTTTCAAGACCGGTGTTATATGGTCTCGGCGGCCGCTCCCAGTCACCAGTCTAGCTGCCGCATTCTGGATTAGTTGTAGTTTCCGGGTCACCTTCAAAGGTAGCCCCACATAGAGCGCATTGCAGTAGTCCAAGCGGGAGATAACCAGAGCATGTACCACTCTGGCGAGACAGTCTGCAGGCAGATAGGGTCTCAGCCTACGTACCAGATGGAGCTGGTAAACAGCTGCCCTGGATACAGATTTGACCTGTGCCTCCATGGACAGCTGTGAGTCCAAAATGACTCCCAGGCTGTGCCCCTGGTCCTTCAAGGGCACAGTTACCCCATTTAGGACCAGGGAATCCTCCACACCTGCCCGCCTCCTGTCCTGTTTTGAAAGGGAATTTTCCTGTAGCCCAGTTGTTGTTGCAACAATGACAGTACTCCTCTAGGGGGACACAGTTGCAGTCCAAAGTTTGCAACTTTCTTGAAACAAATATAGTCCTTTTAAGTCCCCCAACTCCCTTAAAAACAACAGTTTCAATGTAATTCAACGTTACTTTAAAGTCAGGAGAAGTCCGGAAACACTGTAACTCTCTCGCAGAAGTTCTTAAGTTGCCGACAGGCTTTCCACTGGCCGGCTTTTCCTGTCTGGGGGCAGCCCATTCCCAGGTTTTAGGCAGCGGATGTTAACTTTCTTTCCCCCCTTTTCTTGCAGGTATATATTCTCAGCTCTTTTCCCCTCCACTCCTGCAGTCTGGAGGGGCATCATCTTTCTTGATGTTAGGATTTACGTCTTTCTAAAAAGTCTTTCAAAGTTTCCGCTTTACAGTCTCTTTGCTTTGATCTATTTACAAGCAGGGAAGGCGGACTTCCTGTTTGTACCTTCCCGTTTCGGTGTTGAATTTACTCAAATTTTCTCAAATTTTCTCCAATTAGTTCAATGTAAACCTACTCACGGGTAGTTGCTTTTAAGTCCAATTGTCCCAGGAAAAAGTCAACGCTCTCCGATAACAGCTGTGCGGCTTCACTCCGCGGAAGAAGCAGTCGACTCTCAGCACTGCGCCTCACCCCCGTCCTGCTCCGGAGCACTTAAAAGGGTTCCTTGGCAACTTGGGGGGGGGGGCGCAAATGGTGCCCGCCGAGTCCCCACGTTCGCAGGCCTCCCCCGCCTACGATTTTTGAAGGGTCCCCGCTTTGCCGCAGCGGCAAGACCCGATCCTGCGGAGCTGATCCCTCCGAGACTCAGAGGGAATCCACCATTAATCGTGGGCGCTGACCCGGAAAACTTTAATAAATATTCTTGAAAAAAAATTAAAATGAAATAAATAAATAAATAAATAAATAACAATAATGTTCATTGAAATGTCATTGAAATGACGAAGGAGACATAAGGTCTCAGGGACAAAGGTTACAGACAGGATACTGCAGACTGCTGAGACCGCAAAAGGTCAGACAGAGGGAACGATGTTCCAGACAGCCATGACTTTGTCTGTGAGGGGGAGTATGCTACGCACCCCAGGGTCACGCGTGCAGGCAGACTGTGGCTGCCTGCTGGTGGGGAGTGTGCTCCCTCCAGACCCCACTGCCCACTCCGCGATTATCCCTACAGTAGTCAACTGAGTTTTACTGAGAAGAGATGCATCAAAATCAACACAGCCACGTAATTTGTGCCCATCAATTTAAATAGGTCTGCTGTGGAAAGGACTGATGTTGACTACAACCCTGATGTTTTCTGATTATTTTATAGAACGTTTCCCTCAATACCAAAAAATGGAGGCAGAGACAATTTACTGAATTTCAAAACCACCGAAGCTTTATTGAATGGGCACCTCAGCTTTAAGTTCTGGGCACCACAGTTCAAGAAGGACACTGACAAACTGGAACGTGTCCAGAGGAGGGCAACCAAAATGGTCAAAGGCCTGGAAACGATGCCTTATGAGGAATGGCTAAGGGAGCTGGGCATGTTTAGCCTGGAGAAGAGGAGGTTAAGGGGTGATATGATAGCCATGTTCAAATATATAAAAGGATGTCACATAGAGGAGGGAGAAAGGTTGTTTTCTGCTGCTCCAGAGAAGCAGACACGGAGCAATGGATCCAAACTACAAGAAAGAAGATTCCACCTAAACATTAGGAAGAACTTCCTGACAGTAAGAGCTGTTCGACAGTGGAATTTGCTGCCAAGGAGTGTGGTGGAGTCTCCTTCTTTGGAGGTCTTTAAGCAGAGGCTTGACAACCATATGTCAGGAGTGCTCTGATGGTGTTTCCTGCTTGGCAGGGGGTTGGACTCGATGGCCCTTGTGGTCTCTTCCAACTCTATGATTCTATGATTCTATGAATGAACGAATCAATTTATTACAGCCACAAACCAGAATATGGACTTATACAGAGATAGAGAACATGTAGAAGAAGAAGAAGAAGAGTTTGGATTTGATATCCCGCTTTATCACTACCCCAAGATGTCTCAAAGTGGCTAACATTCTCCTCCCCCCCCCCCAACAAACACTCTGTGAGGTGAGTGGGGCTGAGAGACTTCAGAGAAGTGTGACTGGCCCAAGGTCACCCAGCAGCTGCATGTGGAGGAGCGGAGACGCGAACCCGGTTCCCCAGATTACGAGACTACCGCTCTTAACCACTACACCACACTGGCTCTCATATATATGTAGGTTAAAATCAAAATCTATAAGCTAGAACACAGTAAAGAATACAGATGTGAAACTATTAAAATGTGTAGTTTAAGACCTTAACCGCTAATTTAAAATATGCATGTCAATGCTTTATTATAACTAAGACAGGTAAAATAATTATTACTCTTTATAGTATTCATTGCTATGAGGCTTCTTGAAGCAATTCAGAATACAATCAACATTAGCAGAACACTTTCCTTTACAAGGACAACTTAAAAAGCAACAATTTAAAAGCAATAAAAAAGGAATATTGCATAGGAAAGAATTCTAAAACAACAGCAATGATCACAATTAGCAACAACACACAATGAAACAGCAAGCAAAAATTGCCCCTCCATCATCGCTGAGCCTTGAAACTTGTGTCTTCTCCCCATAATCGAAACTGACATCAAGTCTTATGTCATCTGGAAGAGAATGAAGGAGAAGAGAGATGAATTTCTGCCACATTTATTGATTCACCAAATTGACCTGGCCCCCATTCCACCCCATTTACAAGGAGGCTTCCAGGGCTGGGGTTCTATTTATGGATCCTGTCTTTGGTGGCAACGACTCCTTCCAAGCCTGCAGTTTGGCCATCTTTGTGCTGTGGCAGGATTTCACAGCCACATGACCCAGGAGGTCTGCATCAAGCAAGGATGCTGCAGCTACTGAGTGGGCTCTCCTTAGTCTGGAAAGTGCGTCCCATGTCCCCAGGCTGTGGGTGTTACCTTCTTTGGGGCAGAAGTGAGCCAGCTCCAGAGGGACGAGAGCATGCTGTAGAGAAAAGAAAAGACTGCACTGGATCAGATGACTGATCTGATCCTAAACCCTCCCCCCCCCCCCAATAATGGATGCAAGAGAACATGGAAGCAGACCCAAGCCAGGGAAGACTTGCTTCCATCATGGGATGAGTGAGTTCTATTGCCTGGCCCCAAGGTGGAAGTGTAAGATCAAGGAAGAGGGCAGGAAATGTCTCCAGCCTTGTCCGGCATCCCAGGGACACACATTGTGCTGTGCGCCTGATACCAGACTGTGATTCCTCCTGTGGGAATCCTTTCACAAGCCACTCTGGGAGCCTCTTGGGGCTGTTAAAGTGCCAAAGGTGAGAGACTTACCTTCAGGCAACTGAGCCTTCTTGCATAGGACATTAGCCAGCTAATGCCACTGGCTGCCAGTTGCCTCTCCGCTGCAATCACACTTGTTGTGTAACCTCTCAGTTCCTGTGGGAGGAAAGGGGACCTCAGAATCAGGAGGCTGGTCTGGGGAAAACAGGCAGACCACTGTGAAGCCGTTTACACTCTCAGAGAGAGATCCGTTTCTGTTCTAAAATGGCAATGTCCTCCAGCCCCAAATTGTAGCTCTGCATCCAAGGCCCTCCTTTGGCTGTCTGGGCAAGTGGGCCTTTGCTGGCTGGTCCATGTGGCCAGCTTGCCTTACAAGAGGGGAAGGGCCCAAGAGGTGCACTGCTAGGTGGCGGCTTCTCCATGAAAGCTTTCTAGGTCCAACAGCCACTGAGGCCATCAAGATACTTACATTCATCAGCAAGTTCAGGGTCTTAGTGCTTGGGGCCTCCCAGAGGAGGCCTCCCAGCATCAGAGTATAACGTTCCTCTAACTCCTGCAGGCAATGGCAATGAGGGAGAGGATGCGCCAAGCAGGGGAAAGAGATGCTTAAAGCGTGTGAAGAAGAAACAACAACTACAGAAGTCAAATTTCAAGGCTAACAACTTACCTGCTTGTCGGGCTCAGTTTTGACCTCAATGACTGCCGCAAAGGCTGCATGCACAATCAGGCTGTGGAGCTTCAGTGGTAATTTGGGCTTCATGAGGCTGGAGAGAAGGAGGGAAACCTTTTTAGACTCTGTCTCCTTGGAGTCTTCCTCATATTGGGGGGGCGGGCGGGGGGAGCATCAAATACATGTCATTCTCTTGAACTTCTAGTGAATGCATGTGTTAGTTTAAACCACTTTTGACAATCAAGCAGCGTATAGATTTTACAGGGTAAAAATGAATAAAGGTAAAATTAAAATAAACACACGAGGGCACTGTTTATGCGGCAGTCTACCTGGCACTTGGTTGCAAGCCTCTAGGTCTTAGTTAATCCCACCCCTAAAAGCTGAGCCATTTCGCAGTCATCTCTAGACAATATAGCTTCTATTTTCTCTCTCACATCTCCACTCATCCTGTAAATAGTTGCTGCATGAATAAAGCTTTTTGAACGCAAGAAACCCAAGAAATTGTAAGCAATTCTTCCAATCGAATTCACTGCAGTGGCAAGGTCTGGTAACACCTTTCCACATTCTGCTCCCCCCCCCCCCCCCCCCGCCAGCTCCTCATCAAGCTCAAAAAACCCGGTATACCTCAGTTGGTAAAGGGCTTCCAGTGCCGTAGCAAGGACCAATTCAGGCTGCGTAAAGCACGCAATCCGTCCCATGAGATCCTGATAGAGAACAGAGGGCGGAGGGGGAAAACGTCAGTTCCCTACGGACATCAGGTGGATTCCTCCAACCCCAAACTCAGTGCAGGAATTGGCAATGTAATGCCAAATGCCTGCACAACCCTTCTCTTGGCCAGACCCTGCTAGGCCTTCCTTCTGCCCAGCACCCCCCCCATCCCATCCCCAGCTCTCCTGCCCACCTCACCCCTGGATACCTCATGCAACCTCTCACTCACCGCAATTGCCTTGATGGCCATCTTCTTGGAGTACCTCAACCTGTCCTTTTCTCTCTGGCAGGCCTCCGAGCAAGTGGCCAGCACGCAGGAGAGGAACATCTCATCCTTCTCCAGTTGCTGAAATGGCAAGAGTCAGGCTGTCCGTTCATGGCAGGAGGGCTTCTCTGCATATGAGACCGCCAAAATGGGGGTACAAACAGCACTGGTGGATGGGGGGGTGGGGGTGAGGGATTTCATATGTACTGTGCTGTTTTCTCAAATACTAACCACAGGCGATGCCCAGACCCTGCCAGTCTCTGAACCATCTGCAACAAGAGAAGCAGGAAAGGACATGGGGGCAGGTTAGTTCATTTCTACTTATTTTCCACAGTTGAGGATTAGAGCATTAAGGCCACCCCTCCTTACGCTCCAAAATGAAAAGGATGCATTTGCTCACGTGGGCCCCCAGCAACCCTGGACTTCTGGGGGACTTTGCGGGTCCTCTTCTTCTTGCGGGCTGCCATGTCCCTCAGTCGCCTGAACCTAGAAGAGAAGGAGAGGGGCAGACCTTGTTGTTGTTGTTGTTATTGTTGTTGTTGTTGTTATACCGCCCTATACCCACAGGTCTCAGTTACAACCAGTGCTTTTTTCTGGGGGGATGCAGGGGTACGCACACCCCGAAACATTTTGTGAATCTTTGCACTTTTGTCCATTTACTGTACTGCATTTTTCCCCCCCGATTTGAACTATAAAATGGTGATTTTCTTGAGTCAAAATGAGAGTACCCCAAACATTTTTAATAGAAAAAAAGCACTGGTTACAACATAAAAATCGCAATATAGAAACACAAAATGCATAATAAAGGTGAAAAACAACCCAGTAAAGCCCCCTCCCCAACACATTTCAAAACCTGCGACAGAAGCCTACAACCAAAATGGTGTGGGTGTGTGTAAGAGAAGACAGGGAGTCTTTGCAGCATAGCCATAACACAAATACGGGTGGCCTAACAGTTGCAGGCGGAGCCATGTCATTTCACACACTACTTCGGCTGCAGGACATCGTATCAACAAGGAAAGGAGCATTTGGTGTTGTTGCATCTCCTCAGGTATTTGTTGATTTGTCGCCACGAGGGGTTGTAGTTGTGGAGGTATAGTTTGATGAGGTTTCTGGTTATTTGTACCCTAGGTGCCCACTCACACACAAAAACAAATCTCCCTGCAGCCAACCAAAGACCACCAACCACACCCTAGGTCACCCCCCCAACCTCTCTCACCACCAAGGAAATGCAACAAGGGAATAGTAAGTGAACCCACACAAGTGATGCTGACACAAAACCCCACACATACAGGGGAAACTCGGGAAATTAGAATATCGTGGAAAAGTTCATTTATTTCAGTAATTGAACTTAAAAAAGGTGAAACTAATATATGAGATAGACTCATGACATGCAAAGAGAAATATGTCAAGCCTTTATTTGTTATAATTGTGACGATTATGGGGTACAGCTGATAAAAAACCCAAATTAACAATCCCATAAAATTAGAATATTGTGAATATTGTGAAACCTGCTCCAAAGAGGCAAAAGGGGGTGCTACAAGGGCGCCGTAACCCCCCAAAAACTGCTGAAAGGAGATTCAGTGGATCACGATCCCAGCGCTGTCAGAAGAGCGATTCCCCCGGCCGTCAGAAGGCGGGCAGAAGGGCGGGACGCCATTGCCAGCCTCCAGGAGCGAAGCCCCGAGCCTGCCCACTGGAGCGATTGGCTTTCCAAATTAAAGAAATCGAATTGGTAACTTTACAAAAGGATTAAAAATAACAGATTTGGATCTAATTCGATGTAGAGAAGGGATAAACAGGAGGTCAACCTTGTCTGAACTCCGGAAAACACACAAAGACTATTTACAGAGCGAACGGAATCGTGAGTAAAAAACAAACGGGGGTTGTTTTTGGCAAAAGATCTATCCCCTGTGCTGATGTATAAAAACTATTTGGAACTAAGGGGGTAGAAGATATACTTTTATTTCCCCTACTTCGATTGTACTTTTTCCCTCTCATCTGAGAGATATATTAGAACGTTGAAAAAAGGATCCCGGGAGTGGAGTGCTTTACATTACTTTCGATTTCAAAAAGAACTGCGCAATGAGTTTTGAAACTCCATTTCTTATTTATTTTTACTCTCGCCTTTGAAATGATTTAGACAAGGAAGAGAAGAGTTCTTTTTAGTGACTGATTTGGCTGGACTGAGGATTACAGTGGATTTGAGCTTAGTAAAAGTACTTTATATTTTACTTTGATGGAGGGAGAAAGAAAGACCGCCCCTCTTTATTTCCTTTGTTAAAGGGAACAAAGAACCACCATTTTAAGAGACTTTAGAGAACCGGGATTTGTTTTGTTTTTTGTTTTTTCGTTCCTCTTTTCTCCTTTGTGATTACTGTCTTTTCCTGCAACAAGTAGTGGGGGTTACAACCTTCTTTCTGGGAACGTATAACACCTGTTATCGAAAGGTGAGCTTGGGACTGACTGAAGGTTGGAGATTTGAAGCTCCTGAAGATTATAACTTTGAAAGTTGGATTCTTTGTTATTGTTTTATAGTTGGAAGTGGATTACAAATATATTGGTGGAGTGGGACACAATTACAAATAACCAAACATTGGATTTGGCCATCCAAGAGGTGGAAAAAAGAAGAAGTAATTAAATATATTTAATTATATTTTTTGTTTCTATTTTAAGTGACACAAAAACACAATTGTGTTAATTAATTCGATTGGAGAGGTTTCGAGCGCCCCCTGGTGGATTTTTATTGTTATTGAAATTAAATTATATAATCAGTGAACATTTGATCAACTCCCCCTGGTGGACAAATTTAGAGGTATAACTCATTTTTTATATATATATAGTTTTGAAATGGCGCATACACAAAAGAAAGGAGAAGGCACACCAGTAGAAAGGAAAGGTTCTAGGCAAGAATCTGATCTTAAAGGAGATTTAATTAAGATGTTTACTGAACTTAAATCTGAGCTTAAATCAGAAATACATAAAAGTGAAAAGAATATTGAGACAAAATTGGAACAAGTGGATAAAAAAATAGATGTGACGGTGGAAAAAATAGATGAAACTATTAATGAAATGAAGGGCCAGATTAAAGATATGGCAAAAAGGACACAAAATTTGGAAGAGGGGGCTAAAAAGAATAAAATGGAGATTAAAGAATTGAAGAAGGGGGAGGAAAAAATTAAAGCAGAGGTGTTAGAGGTTAACAAAACCCAGGATGAACTGTGGGATGCTATTGCAATGAATGAATTGAGACAGAGGGAGACTAATCTGAGATTCAGATTGGTCCCAGAAACACAAGGAGAAGAAATAAAGGAAAAACTGATCAAAGAAATTGCCATTTGGATGGAGATGCAAGAAGATGTGGCAAGGACGGTACAGAATGCTTTTAGAATCAAAGTAAGGACAAATAAAGTGAAGAAATTCCCAGGAGATTGTTTGATAATATTTAAGGATAGAGAAATGAGAAATATAATTTTGCAGAAAAATAGGGAGAGAAGATTGAACATTGGTGGGAACGATATAATTATCTTTAAAGACGTACCACTTCGCTTGCTGAAAAAACGCAATCAATACCAACAGTTAGTGCAAGCTCTCAGGAAGAACAATATTGAATTTAGATGGGAGTTTCCAGAAGGACTATCGTTTGCTTACAAAGGGAAAAGACACAGAATAACAAGACCGGATAAATTTATGAGAAGATACAAAGAATTGGGATGTGAGGAAACTACACCAATGGGAGCTGGAGCTGAAGGAGAGGACTCGCAGGATTCGGAAGAAGAGAAGGCGGAGGAAGAGGAAGAAGAGGGAAAATAAATTAAAGACTATTATTAAAAATTTAACCAGAAGACACCATGGCGCTGAAATTATGGACCTGGAATGTTAATGGGATAAATGAGGGGGGGAAACGGAATAAAATTCAACAATATTTGAAAAAGCAAAACTTGGACATTATTTGTTTACAAGAGACACATGTGATGAGAAGACACAGAAAAATTTTGATAAATAAAAAATTAGGGAACAAATTTATTTCATCGGATAAAACGGAAAAAAGAGGAGTGGTTCTATATATTAAAAATAAAATAGAAGCCCAACAAATCTTTAAAGATGAAGAAGGCAGAATTGTGGCAGTACAAGTCAATTGGCAAAATGAAAAAATAATAATCATTGGAGTGTATGCACCTAATGAAAACAAAATGGACTTTTTTAGAAACCTAGAAGAGAAACTATTTGAATATTTTGATCAAAAGATTATAATTATGGGTGATATAAACACAGTGGTTTCGATGGAGATGGACAGATTAAGAGCAACAGGAAAATCAAAAGAAGGGAAATTACCAAAGACTTTCTTCTCGATGGTAGAAAACTGCAATTTAATTGATATTTGGAGATTGAAACACCCATTGGAAAAGCAGTCAATGTCAAGAATCGATCAAATTTGGATAACAAATGATCTTACAACAAGAATTTTAAAGATCGAAATACAACCTAAGGTGCTTTCGGACCACAACCCAATAAAATGTACCTTAAAAGGATATGAAGAAAAATCTTTTCAGTGGAGAATAAATGAAAATCTTTTTGATGATCAAAAAATAGTAGAGAATGAGCAAAAATATCTGAGGGACTATTTTATAAACAACATGAATCAAGGAACAAAAACAAGTATGGTTTGGGACGCTGGCAAAGCAGTTATGAGAGGTTTTTTCATACAACAGAATGCAATCAAAAACAATTATAGAGAAAAAGGGGGGGGAAGGGGAAAAAGAAATCCTAAAACAAATTATGGAAAACGAGAAGAAACTTATTGACAGACCTAATGATAAAAAACTGAAACTTAATATAAAGACATTACAAGCACAATTCTCTATGATAATAAACAAGGAAGTGGAATGGAACATCAAAAGGATGAGACTAAAGAACTTTGAATATGCAAACAAATCTGGGAAATTACTAGCGTGGCAGATTAAAAAAAGGAAAGAACAAAATACGGTACATAGGATTGTGGTTGAAGATAAAGAGATTGAAGACCAGAAAGGAATAAGTAAAGGATTTGTGGACTTTTATAGACAACTATATAAGAAGAAGGAGAAAGACAATTTAAAGAAAATAGAAAAATATTTAAAAGAGAAAGGGGTGCAGAAGATTCCGACGAAAGATAAAAGTAACCTAAATGAGAGGATAGAAATAGAAGAAATAAGAAACGCAATTAAAGAATTAAAAAGCGGAAAGACTCCAGGGCCGGATGGATTTAGTGCAAGATATTATAAAGAAATGAAGGACATCCTAGTTGTACCACTGAGAGAAGTAATGAATGATATATTAACAAAAAAAGAAATGCCAGACACTTGGAAAGAAGCATATATTACCTTAATACCCAAGCAAGACTCAGATTTATCTCAAGTTAAGAATTATAGGCCAATTTCGCTTCTAAATAATGATTATAAACTGTTTGCTAATATATTAGCAAACAGGATGAAAAAGGTGTTGAAGGGTTTGATACATGAAGATCAAGCAGGTTTTCTTCCTGGCAGACAAATGAAAGATAATATTAGGAATGTAATTAATATTTTGGAGTATTTGAATGCTAGGAATGATAAGCAAGCTATGTTGATATTTGTGGATGCGGAAAAGGCCTTTGATAATATCTCTTGAGAATGTATGTTAAAAAACTTTGAGATGATGGATATTGGACAAGGATTTATGAATGGTATTAGTGCAATATATAGAGATCAAAGAGCAAAATTAATAGTGAACAATGTGGTAACAGAAAATATAAAAATAACCAAAGGTACAAGACAGGGATGTCCGCTTTCACCATTGTTATTTATTACGGTCCTGGAAGTCTTTTTAAGAGCAATAAGAGGTAATGAACAGATAAAAGGGATAACAGTAGGAAGTAAACAATATAAGGTTAAGGCCTTTGCTGATGACTTGGTACTAACTCTGGAAAATTCGACAAACACTGTAACAGAGGTTCTGAATGAAATAGAGCAGTTTGGCCAATTAGCGGGATTTATTTATTTTATTCAGAAAAAGACAAAAATGATTAGTAAAAATATGGACCGAGAAACTATTGATAAAGTGCAACAACAACTAGAAATAGAAGTGGTTAAGAAGGTTAAATATTTAGGAGTTTGGGTAACCCCCAGAAGTATTGACTTGTATCAGAACAACTATATACCAACCTGGAGTAAGATCAAAAAAGATTTAGAGGTGTGGGGAAGAATGAAATTCTCATTTTGGGGAAGAATTGCAATAATAAAAATGAATGTGCTACCTAAGATGCTATTTCTATTCCAAACTGTTCCAGTAATCAGGGGGGCAGCTATTTTCAAAAGTTGGCAAAGAGAAATTTCAAGGTTTATATGGCAGGGTAAGAAGCCGAGAATAAAGTTTATTTTTTTTATAATAATATTTTATTAAGTTTAAGGAATAGTAACAAGCAGAAAAAGAAAAAAACACATACGCAAAAATATAAAGTTACAAAATACAAAAAATACAGACATTTAACTTATAGAAAAAGAAGAAAAGCAGGAAAAAAACCACACTAAAAAGAAAAAACAAAAATCCCTCTTTTTAATTTCTCATCTTTGATTCACTTATTTTCCTGACTTCCTCACGTCTCCCTTTTTGTATCCCTTTTGAAAATTAATTCAGCAAATTCATATCTAATTAATTTATCTATTATCAATCCAATCTTATTTTTAACCTTGTTGCTAGAACCTCTTCAATTCATTTCAATGTCATCAACATTCAAAAATTTTACAATGTTTCTGTAGATAAATTTTAAATTTCCTCCAATCTTCTTCCACCAACACTTCTCCCTGGTCTCGGATTCTGCCAGTCATTTCCGCCATTTCCATATAGTCCATTACTTGCACCTGCCATTCTTCCAGAGTGGGTAGGTCTTGTGTCTTCCAGTGCTTCGCGATGAGTATTTTTGCTGCTGCTGTAGCATACATAAAGAAAGTTCTATCCTTCTTTGACACCAATTGGCCGACTATGTCCAGGAGAAAGGCCTCTGGTTTCTTAGGGAAAGTGTACTTAAGTACCTTCTTCAATTCATTATAGATCATCTCCCAGAAAGCCTTAATCCTTGGGCACGTCCACCAAAGGTGAAAGAATGTACCTTCATTTTCTTTACATTTCCAGCATTTATTATCGGGCAAATGATAAATTTTTGCAAGCTTGACTGCGGTCATGTACCACCTGTACATCATTTTCATAATATTCTCTCTTAGGGCATTACATGCCGTAAATTTAATCCTGGTGGTCCACAACTTCTCCCAGTCAGCAAACATGATATTGTATCCTATATCTTGTGCCCATTTTATCATTGCCGATTTTACTGTTTCTTCCTCAGTGTTCCATTTCAGCAGCAAATTATACATTCTTGATAGAATCTTAGCATTGGGTTCTAGCAATTCTGTCTCTAACTTTGATCTTTCCACCTGGAAACCCACTTTTTTGTCCTGGTTGTACACCTCTCTTATTTGAAAATAGTGTAACCAGTCTTGCACCTTCTCTTTAAGCTTCTCATAACTCTGCAATTTCAATTTGTCACCTTCCTGTTCTAAAATTTCCCAATATTTTGGCCATTTGGCGTCCATATTAAGTTTTTTCAGAGCTTTCGCTTCCATAGGTGAAAGCCACCTTGGGGTTTTACTCTCCAAAAAGTCTTTATATCTAATCCAAACATTGAACAATGCTTTCCTGACAATATAGTTTTTAAATGCCTTATGCGCTTTTACCTTGCCATGCCACAGATATGCATGCCACCCAAATACATTGTCATACCCTTCAAGATCTAACACATCCGTATTTTCCAGAAGTAGCCATTCCTTCAGCCAGCAGAAAGCTGCTGATTCATAATAAAGTTTAAGGTCCGGCAGGGCAAACCCCCCTCTATCTTTAGAATCGGTAAGTGTCTTAAATTTTATTCTGGGCTTTTTGCCCTGCCAGACAAATCTAGATATATCTCTTTGCCACTTCTTGAAACAGTCCATCTTGTCAGTAATTTGCAGTGATTGAAATAGAAATAACATTCTCGGCAATACATTCATCTTGATAACAGCAATTCGACCCAGCAAGGAAAGCTTCAAATTCGACCAAGTTTCTAGATCTTTTTTCACTTCTGCCCAACATTTCTCATAATTATCTTTAAATAGGTTCACATTCTTAGCTGTCATGTTCACCCCCAGGTATTTTACCTTCTTTACCAATGTTAAATCTGTCTCCTTCTGAAACCTCTCCCTCTCTATTGGTGTCAAATTTTCCTCCAAAACCTTGGTTTTTAACTTATTCAACTTAAAACCTGCTACTTGACCAAATTCCTGGATTACTTCTAGGGCCCTCTTGGTCCTGTAATGTCAGTACTAGGTCATCTGCAAAGGCTTTAAGTTTATATAGTTTAACTCCGACCTGAATACCCTGAATCAAATGGTCCCTTCTGATCATATTTAGCAAAACCTCCAGAACCGAAATAAAAAGTAGTGGGGAAATTGGGCAGCCTTGTCGTGTCCCTTTCTCTATTTTAAATTCCTCTGTCACCACGTTATTAACTATCAATTTGGCCTTTTGTTCAGAATAAATCGCACCTATACCATTTTCGAAATTTTGTCCAACCCCCATCCCCTGATGGTTTTTCTTCATGAAACTCCAAGAAATATTGTCAAAGGCTTTCTCCGCATCTACAAATATCAGCACTGCTTTTGTGTTGATATTCACCTGCAGTTTTTCTAAGATATTAATTATATTTCTCATATTGTCCGATAAATGTCTACCAGGGAGAAAGCCTGCCTGGTCTTTATGTATGGCCTCTGCCAGTACTTTTTTCAATCTTTTAGCCAAAATGTCTGCAAAAATTTTATAATCCACATTAAGCAGGGATATGGGGCGGTAGTTCTTAAGTTGTGTCTTTTCAGACTCAGTTTTCGGTATAAGTGTGATATAAGCTTCTTTCCGCGACTCAGGCGCTTTCCCCCCCTCCTTAATTTCATTGCACACCTCCTTTAGTGGTTGAATTAAATAGTCTTTCAAAGTTCTATAATATTTAGAGGTTAACCCGTCAGGCCCTGGAGATTTTCCCAATTGCATATTCTGAATCGCACCTTCCACCTCTTGTTCAGTTATTTTATGGTTCAATAACAATTTATTTTCTTGAGAATTTTTTTGTAATCCATTGGTTTTCAAAAATTGGTCAATTTTTGTCTCTATCTGTGGCCCTTGTGTATAAAGTTGTTTAAAGTATCTCTGGAAGCAATTTCTGATCTCCTGTGGGTTCTGTATGCTCTTTCCTTCCACTTCAAGGTTTGTAACCGTATTTAACTTTTGTCTAGTTACAGATAGGTAGCCGTGTTGGTCTGCCATAGTCAAAACAAAAAAAATTCCTTCCAGTAGCACCTTAAAGACCAACTAAGTCAGTTCTTGGTATGAGCTTTCGTGTGCATGCACACTTCTTCAGATACTTCTGAAGAAGTGTGCATGCACACGAAAGCTCATACCAAGAACTGACTTAGTTGGTCTTTAAGGTGCTACTGGAAGGAATTTTTTTTGTTTTAACTTTTGTCTCTTCTTCAACTGCCACGCTAGCAGCTTCCCACATTTATTGGCTGATTCAAAGGTCTTTTGTCTCATCTGTTTAATTTTCCATTCAATATCTTGATTTATCATTTTCATATATTGTACTTGGTTTAATTTAATTTCTCTCAGAATCTCTTGTGACTTTGGTTTAGCTCTAAGCCTCTTCTCTCCTTCTCTTATCTTCTCCAGAATCTTTTCTTTTTTCTCCTCTTGAGTTCTCCTTTTTATTGCATTCTGCTGTATCAGGAACCCTCTCATTACAGCTTTACTTGCGTCCCAGATTACTCTTTTTTCCACAGAAGTCTTCAAGTTTATCTCGAAATAATCTTTCATAATTTTTTGGGCCTTCTTGGTAATTTCTATATCTCTAAACAAGGTGTCATTCATCCTCCATCTGAAGGAACCAGTCGGTGTTAATTTCATTTCCATTTTTACAGGATTATGGCCGGAGCAGGTTTTGGGGCAGATTTCCACCTTTCGAATCTTGGGAGTCATTCCTCTGGTTATCCAGATTTGGTCAATTCTTGTCCAAGTCTTTTGGGCTTCAGAAAAGAAAGTCCCCTCTCTACCTAGGGGATTCTTAGTTCTCCAAATGTCAATTAAGTCCATATTGTCTGTCATTTCAAAAAATGTTTTCGGTAGTCTTCCATCTTTTGTCACCACCTGTCTTTCTGACTTATCCATGTTTGTCGATACCACTCCATTCATATCTCCGAGCATGATGATATTATAATCCATAAAGTCCAACAATGTCTCGTGCAGTTTCTTAAAAAATTCTGATTTCCCCTCATTTGGTGCGTAAACCCCTACTATCAAGAGTCTCTCTCCTTGAAATTGTATCTCAATTGCCACAAATCTTCCTTGATCATCTTTAAAAATGAATTTTGGTGATAAACTTTCTTTTGCATAGATCACGACTCCTCTCTTTTTAACTTTATCTGATGAGATAAATTCTTGGCCTAATCTTTTGTTGATTAATAGTTTCCTATGTATTCTGGTCACATGGGTTTCTTGCAAGCAAATCAAGTCCAATTTTTCCTTTTTCAATAGATGAAAGATTCTTTTCCTCTTGTCTGGGGAATTCAAACCTCGGATATTCCAGCTTAGTACCTGCAGAGACATTGTGTAAATTATTCTGTATTCCCTCCAACAGCTCCCAACAGTTGTTCTTGATCTGTGGGTGGTATCACTTTCTCTGGTTTATCCAATCCCAATGGTAGCTTCCCTGGGTCCAAAACTCCTGATCTTGGTATCTTTGGTTCTTTTTCCTCTGCCTCTTTTTGTAGATTTTCCTCGTGGTCTTTCAAAAATCTCTCTTTGTCCTCCTCTGATCTTATCTTCACCTTTTCCCCTTTATAGGTAAAAGACAGGCCCTGAGGGAACTCCCACCTAAAGATGATACTGTTTCTTCTTAACAGATACACTAGGTCTCCGTATTTGGCTCTAAGGTCCAATAGGTGTTTTGGGATATCTTTAAAAATTTCAATCCTTGAATCCTCTATTTCCAATGATTTCTGGTAGTGGAGGCTCAATATTTTATCCCTCTCTTCTTTAGATCTAAGTGTAATCAGACAGTCTCTTACCCTGTTTTTCCTTCCCCCTTTGCCGCCTTTGCCAAGTCTGAAGGCAGTCACTATCTTGAAATCTTTGTCTTGATCTAGGCCCCAGAATTCTTCAAATTCCTGTGTCAGAAATTCACTCAGATTATTTTCTTCCAATTCTGGCACCGCCCTGATCCTTAAATTGGTCTGTTTGTCTCTAAGTTCAATCAAGGACAATTGCGCCTTATGGTCCTCAAGTTGCTTATTAATTGGCTGTATCCTTTCTTCTACCGCCAGCGCCTTCTCTTTTGCTTCCTCGGCAATTTTTCTTGTCAATTTAGACTGCTGCAACAACCGATCAATGGCCTGTGTGTTGGAGCTGATAGTTGTGGTGTTTAAGTCGATTTTAGCTGACAATTTTTCCAAAGCTCCAAATATTTTATCTAATGATGCATTTAATGTCTCTTCAGAGCCCCCACCTTTTGCTCCAGGCTGTCCAATGTCTTCTTTTTCTAAAACAGGTGGGGCTACTACTGATTGTCTTCGTTGCTGCAGCCTAGTTTTTATCTTTGAGGGTTTTTCCTGGGATTTTTCCTGAGGTTGGAGCTGATCCATTACTTTATCTTTGGAACTCAAGGTCACTCTCACAGTTCAGATTCTTTTGTAATGGGAAAATTTCCTAGCCAGCTGTAATGGAAAATCCCCAGTTATATCACAGGCCTCCTCTAAGGGAGCTCCTTGGCAACAATGTTCTTTTCAAAATAACTTGTTTCTATAAGCAATAGTATCCTTCAGTCAAAAACAGCAGTTACAAAGAGGGTCCTTCAATATTTTCAGTTCAGTTACAGAGTGATCACATATAGTAACAATGTCTCTAAATGGTGCAGAACTTTCCCTGCTGTCTCTGGCAGTCCAATATCAGGGATTAAGCGGTGGTCTTTTTATTTTTTCCTCACCCTTTTCCCTTTAATCAAGAAGTTTCTTCTCCTCCCCCCCCCCCCATTCTGAGGGGGGGGTACTTATTTTAGACATTAAAATTTAGCTCCTTTTAGCTCAACTTTCCCAGTTCTTAGCTTCAAAAGTCTTTGCTTTAGTCCCATTTACAAAACTGGAAGACAGACTTCCTTTTTGCGCCTTCCCGCTTCAGTGCCAAATTCAAGTTCGTTGCATCGATCAAAGGAAGCAAATCCTTTGATCTCCCACTTTTAAGAAGATCTTACTCACGGGTTGTAGTTTAGAAGCCGAATTTTCAAAGGAAAAAGGTCAGCGCTCTCTGGCATCAGCTGTGCAGCTTCACTCCGCAGAAGTAGCGATTAACTCTCAGCACTGCACCACGCACCCCCGTCTCGTTCCGGAGCTTTTTACCAAGCCCCTTTGCCAAACGGGGGGGGGGGGCACAAAGGTGCCCGCCGAGTCCCACGGTCGCAGGCTTTACTCGCCTGCGGTTTTTGGAGGGGTCCCCGCTTCGCTGCAGCGGGTAGACCCGATTTCTGCGGAGCTTCTCCCTCCTGCTCAGAGGGATTCCGCCATTGCCGTTGGCGCCGCCTCCGGAAGTCGAAGCCAAGAATAAAGTTTAAGCTACTGACAGATGCGAAAGAGAGAGGAGGCTTCGCCCTGCCAGACCTGAAATTATATTATGAAGCAGCTTGCCTCTGCTGGTTGAAGGAATGGATGAAATTAGAAAATACTGATTTATTAGACCTAGAAGGATTTGATAACAGATTTGGGTGGCACGCTTATTTATGGTATGACAAAAAACGAGTACATAAAGTTTTTGAAAACTACATCATAAGAAAATCTCTGATAGAGGTTTGGGGAAAGTATAAAAACTTGTTGGAAGCCAAAACTCTGTATTGGTTATCACCATTGGAGGCGTTGAGTGTGAAAAAAATCAATATGAAAGGGGGATGGACAATTTATCAGAACCTAATAACAAAAACTGAAGGCAAATGGAGTTTGAAGCCGTTTGAGATAGTTAAGGAACATGTTAATGATTGGCTGCATTATTTTCAAATCAATGAAATGTTTAAAAAAGATTTAAGATTAAGAGGCTTTGAAGATAAAGAGTCAAAATTTCAGAAAGAAATAATAAATTGTGATTTTAAAGTGCTGGCTAAAACGTATAACATATTACTAGAGTGGCAAACAAAGGACGAAGAGATAAAATCGGTTATGATTGACTGGGCCAAAGATTTTGGATATAATATACAAATGGAGGATTGGGAAAAATTATGGAAAGAAGGTTTAAGATTCACTACATGTACAACAATAAAAGAAAATGTGATGAAAATGATGTATCGATGGTATGTAACACCAGTGAAGTTAGCAAGGATGTATAAAGGATGTAACAAATGTTGGAAATGTAAAGAAAAAGAGGGTACATTCTATCATATGTGGTGGGAGTGTAAGGAAGTAAAAAGCTTTTGGGAAATGATATATAATGAATTGAAGAAAATGTTTAAGTACACTTTTGTTAAGAAACCAGAAGCGTTTTTACTTGGTATTACAGGGAATGAGTTTAATAAGAAAGAAAAGAAGTTATTTTTATATGCAGTGACTGCAGCAAGAATACTGATGGCTCAGAAATGGAAGCAAGAGGAGTTACCTACACTAGATGAATGGAGAATGAAGATGACGGACTATGCAGAACTCGATAGACTGACGGGAAGGATCCGAAATCGACGAGATCAGAGATTTATAGAAGATTGGGAAAAATTTACAGAATATATGCAAAAATTAAGTGATAATCAAATAACGTTTGTAAGCTTTAATGAAGCTCTGTAAGAAGAAATGTTAGAATATGAGTAAAACTAAGAAATAATTTATAAAAAAAATTTGAAGGCAGGCTTTAGAAATGTGTAAGAAATTAAGAAGGGAAGGAGTATCAGGCAAGTTGAGGGAAAAAAGATGTATGATTTGTGTAATGGCATAAGGGGTTGCTTGTGCGTAAGCGCTAAAACGCTCCCAGTTTTGTGGTTAGTTTTAAACTCTCTCTAGCCGGACAGCCATGAGTGCGTGGCTGCCTTAATCACTGGCAGAATCCGTCAGTGGGCGTTTCCTGAATTTCTTCCAACATAAAAGTTCTTTGACAGAAAGTCTCCTCCTTGATTCTCTGCGCAACAGCTTTCTGCGCAGAGTGGGCGTCCCAAGGGGAGGCCCTGAGCTCTCACCACTGGTCTCACTTGAAGCGTCTCTGTGCCTCACCTCCAACACTGTCTCCTCCTCCCCTCCTTCTTCAGCGGAAACTCTCCCTCTCCCCCTGCTGGTTCCCTCCTCAGCATCCGAGGGTCTCCCAGCATCCGAGAGCCTCTCCACCACCCTGCGCTCCGATGGCAGTTCCCTGACAATTTGTATAAATTTTGTATTGGAAAAAATTGAATAAAAATAATTTATATAAAAAAATAAAAGAAAACTCGCCTGACCTGAACCCCATAAAGAATCTATGGGGCATTGCCAAGA
Organism: Podarcis gaigeae; assembly: GCF_964106915.1. Lineage (NCBI taxonomy): Eukaryota > Metazoa > Chordata > Lepidosauria > Squamata > Lacertidae > Podarcis > Podarcis gaigeae. The sequence continues at coordinate 8,434,994 of NC_139695.1, read as the reverse complement.
GAAAGATGGGACACATGAGACCGAGCAATGCAGAAGAGCTGAAGGCTGCTATTGAAGCATCCTGGTCTTCCATAACACCTCAGCAGTGCCACAGGCTGATAGCATCCATGCCACGCTGCATTGAGGCAGTAATTGATGCAAAAGGGGCCCAAACCAAGTACTGAGTACATATGCATGCTTCTACTTCTCATAGGTCCAATATTGCTCTATTTGCAATCCTTGTTTTGCTGATTTCATTTCATATTCTAATTTTCTGAGATTGTTAATTTGGGGCTTTCATCAGCTTTATGCCATAATATCACAATCATAACAAATAAAGGCTTGACATATCTCGCTTTGCATGTCATGAGTCTATCTCATATATTAGTTTCACCTTTTAAGTTGAATTACTGAAATAAATGAACTTTTCCACGAAATTCTAATTTTCTGAGTTTCCCCTGTACACTAAGTAGAAGGGAAGCATTGCCACCCGACCCCACCCTCCCCCTCTTTCCCCCTCTGTTCTTCCTAACCCAACACTGCATGCAACACTAATGTCTCACAACAAATGAAACTGATCTGTAGAAAACACAACTTGACAAAAGAGACAAGGCACAGTTTTTTTTTGTAAACTAAGAAATCTTCATTCATTCATTCATTCATTCATTCATTTATTCATTTATTTATTTATTTAAAATTAAAAACAACACCAACAAGGAAAGGAGCAGGTAGGAGTTATCGAAGATGATCGTGGCCTAGGAGCGAAAGCAGATGGAGCTCTGAATCAACTAATTTGAGAATGCTGGTGGGAACTTCTTCACATCATGTTTACTCCGTTGCTGAAATTTGCAGGCAGCCGATGCTACAAGGACAAGTAGCCTGCAGGGCTGGGAAGCAGATTACACCATTTTTTGGAGGAGAACAACAGCATCTCTTACTATTACTCAGCATAGCAATATAGAGCTTCCAGGAACAGAGGCACTCTACCTCTGAAGCCCACAGCTAGAGGAGAAGCAGCAGGAGTGGGCTACTGCTTGTGAGTTTGGACTAGATGGGCTTTTCCTCTGATTCAGCAAAGCCACTTCCGCCTACAAAGGAGGTGGAGTTGTGGGCGACTGAGGGAATCCCCGGCCGCGTCAGCCCCTGGACAGCCAATCGGCTGGCTCAGGGGGCGTGACCAGTCCTATTTATCGCAGGTGCGACCGGGGATCTCCCTCTTTTGCCAGACTTGATTTTTCGCCTACCCTTCCCGGACTTCAAGCGGACGGGCTGAAGCTGGATAGTCGGTTAGGACCAATGCCTAAGCCAATACCACTCATCACCTGTAACCAATAAAGTTGTGGCCATATTTAGCCCATTAACCTGAAATAATTGTGTCATGTGTCTTTATTTCCACTTTGGGGGGGGGCGGGAACTCGCCACGCAATAGGGCTCTTTTTGTTTTTTTATGCACCCACAGACCCCAAACGGCTCTCCACAGGAACACAGTGGTGCATCTCATGTATGGGGGGGGGGGATTCCAACACACACCCCACCCCCACCCCAGCAAAGCAAAGATAAGGGAAGCATTTCCAGCATTTAAAAGAGCCCTCAGCATAATGCTTTTAGGACAGCAGCCCTGCCTGGAGAGGGAAGGGGGCTGCTAGGAAGGTCGTCAAAGCATCAAGGCATAGATGAGCCGAAGAATGCAATGAAAACTCTCTTAGAGTCAGAGTGACTGACAGGAAGACTGACAGAACGCCTGTCTATTGCAGTGGATGGCTGAAGAGTTGAGAAACGGAGAAGGGGTAGAGAGAGAGGGGGTGTATAGTGGCTAGAATTCTGGACTAGGAGGATCTGGGAGATCCGAGTGCAAATCCCCACTCAGTCATGAAGTGCACTGTTTGATGTTGGGTCCAGTCACTCTCATCCTAGCCTGCCTAACAGGTTTGTTGTGAGGGGGAAAACGGGGGGAAAGGCAAGCCATAAATGCCACCTTGAACTGCTTGGATGAAAAGTGGGCTACGAATGTAATAAAAAGCATCCCCAAATAATGATCATGGAAGGTACCCTGGGGATCATCTAGTCCAACCCCCTGCAATGCAGGAATATGCAGCTGTACCTTATGGGAATCGGGCCTGCAACCTTGGTGCTATCTGCAGCTCCCTCTAACCAGCTGAGCTGCAATGAGATTGGAGGGAGAATGGGAAGGCAGGGAAAGGGAGGGTGGGTGGGAAGAGACGTTAAGCTGTTCAGGAAGGGGTTAAATTCCACGGGGATGCTGGCCGTGTGGGGGACCCCAAGCCCTCGCCCCAGAAGATTAAAAAAAAGAAGCAGAATAAATCCTACTTACAGATTCACGATGATGGCCATCTCTTCAGGTGAAATCCCCTCCTGTTTAAACTCAACTGCTTTAAAATGCTCACACAACACTGACTCTGAACCTTGCCTCTAACCCTATTGCTACTCCTCTCTGTCTAAAATATACAGGAAAATATGTGCACAAAATATACAGATGAAAATGAAATGATAAAGTGAAAGCATTTGTTGAAATACAGTAGAGAACTCACGCCTCCCGAGTTGAGGGAGGCCTTGCTTTGCATGCAGGAGATCCCAGGTTCAGTCCAGGATCTACACCAGACAGGGCTGGGACTGCCCCCTGTTTTAAAACCCTGCAGCGCTGCTGCCAGTCAGTGTAGGCAGTGCTAGGCTAGATTGACTCTGTCAAGTGCAACTTCCTACGAATGCTCCTCTTATACAAGTTCTCAAAACACAAGCAAGCTACCTTATCAACGAGTTGTGAGAGTTCGTTCATGACTTTTAACAAACAGCAGAAACCATTTTATTATTTCTATTGAAGTGAGTACAGAAATCCTGTATATGAAAGGAAGGAAAGTTCCTGCCTCTGCAATAAAGGCAGCTGCGCTGCTAGGTGAGCTGTCCTGATGCCAATTGAAACAGACCCTCCAAAGATTCAAAGGTGAAAAGGGAATTTTGAGCATCTGAGCACAACTGGGCCGTCTTCTGTGTTAACGTGAAGTGCAGGAAGTGATTGCCTTGAGCAGGGGTAGGCAACCGAAGGCCCGGGGGCTGGATGCGGCCCAATCGTCTTCTCAGTCCGGCCCACGGACAGTCCGGGAATCAATGTGTTTTTCCATGAGTAGAATGTGTCCTTTCATTTAAAATGCATCTCTGGGTTCTTGGTGGGGCATAGGAATTCGTTCATTTTCTCTCTCCAAAATATAGTCCGGCCCCCCACATGCTGTGAGGGACGGTGGACCAGCCCACGGCTGAAAAAGGTTGCTGACCCCTGGCCTTGAGCCTCCTCAGGACTGGCGCAGGGGCCGTGCATTTCCGGGTGCCAGCCAAGGCCCCTGCCCCAGTACTGATTGCTGATTCTACTGAGTCCATCAGTATATTGTTGTGAAGTGACCTGGCATTTTTAATGAAGTGCAATATAGGCTTGTCTCACATCTTTAACAACAACAACAACACAGTAAATTGCACAGAAGAATTCCATGTTGCCTGTGGGAGCGGCTGGGTAGACCTCTTTGCAGCTGCATGATCCATGCATTTTACCTATAAGCAACTGGTCAATCTTCATAATTGGCTCTGGCTTCGTGTAGGAGATTGAACACATTCTTCTATTTCTCAGCCCTGTATTCCACACCCACCCCCCTCCTCCTATACTCGGACGGTGCCGACTACTCATCTCTACAGAGTGAAAGGTTTATGAGTCCTGCAGATCTAGTCTCAGACGTCAAAGCTCTACCCCAAAGACGGGGGAGCCTGTGACCTTCTAGAGCATACATTTCTTTGGACTGCTATATGCTGAAGTGAACAAATGTTTTGTCTGAAACCCTTGAGAGCTTCTGTGGGCCGCCCTAGAGAACACTGGGCTAGAGGGATCATGGGGATGACTTGTTCCACAACAGCAGATGACATGCAGAAATTTAAACTGTAGCAAAGGGAGGTAAACTGTCTAGCTAGCTAGCTAGCTATGTCTTGCTGAAAGTGCATGCACTCCTCTTAGCCAAAGCCCCAAGAATTGCAAGCGTGGAGCCACACAAACACGCCTGATCTCGACACTGTCTTGGGGGAAACTCCCGATGCTGGAAAATTCATGTGCTCAATTTCTGCTCATTGAGACAGGAGCCAAAGAAAGCACACGCAGAGTAGGGGGGCTCATAAAAAAGGTTTCTTTGGGAGGGGGTGGGTTGAGGTTTGCTCCGATGTGAAAGCTAAAGAGCAGGCTTTCACAGAGAAAGGAGCAGAGTAAGGCACAAACTACTGGGACCCGTGCTTTCCAGGCACGCTGACGGGAGGGATGAGTCCAGCATTGCATTGTTGGGTCGTATTTTCAGTGACAACTATTTATGACAGAGGTTTACAGAAAATTGATCTAAAACCTCTGCTTGTAAGAGGCTATGGGCATTTGAAGAAGCCCATCATAATCTTTACATGAAATGTATCTTTAGAACACAGGTGGCGTCATGTCCCCATTTGTTGCCTTAGTTTCTCCATCAATGCACCACCCACAATTTGCCATCATATTGGCATCAGGTATTTTCCAGGCCAGTGAATTTCAGCAACCCCTTCTTCTAAAGCTGCTGCCCCAGTTTCATCCAAAATAGAAAGCTGTTAAGTTGTGGGCGAACATGTCAGACGACACAGCGATTCTTTAAACAGCTCTTCTTTATTCAGATGCCAGAACAGAACTAGGCTGAGGAGCTCAGTTAGCCTGCTTATATAGAGCTCCAGAACAATGCAACTGTTGCCATTTTCTAAAACTATCCAATCACTGAATGTCACTTTTCGATCCTTCATTTGCATACAAAACTATCCAATCACTGAACGTCACTTTTCGATCCTTCATTTGCATAACTATCTACAGGCCCAGGGTGAGAACTTCAGTACATAACACCCCTCCCCACTGAGATAAGGCATTAGTTACAATCCTAATGGTTTCCTTATATACAGCGCTACACGTAATGGTTCAATTAGGCACAGAAGCATATCGGTTACATTTCACACACTTAGACCAACAGTGATACATGTCCAACAACATAGTCCTTTAAATAAGTTAGGCGCTTGGAAACTCTGTCAGACCTCCGGGGACTGGTAGCCAAGTCCGGGGGGGCCACACAACCCCGGGTAGCCAAGTCCGGGGGGCACCATTCTCTCCGCTTGCCCGTTGCTGGATGGATGAAAGGGTGCCGTTAGGGCATGGCGGATGCCCAGTCCCAAAAGATACCGCTCAAAAGTGCCTGACGTGAACTGCGGTCCGTTGTCGGAGACAAGGACATTAGAACACCCATGTGTCGCAAACAGGCCTCGCAGCACCCGGATGACGGCCTCGGTAGTGGTGGAGGGCATCAGGGCCACCTCCAGCCATTTGGAATAGGCATCCACCACTACCATAAAGGTCCGGCCGTGAAAGGGGCCGGCCAGATCGATGTGCACCCTTGACCAGCGTGTCTTTGGCGTGTCCCAGGTGTGTCCCTTAGCTGCCAGTGGTGCAGGCCTCGATTCTTGGCACGCTTGACAGGCGGACACCCAGGCAGTGATGGCATCGTCCATGTTAGGCCACCAGATGTAACACCGAGCCAACGCCTTCATTTTGACGATTCCCGGGTGGCCAACGTGCAGACCCTCTAGGACGCGTTGACGGAGTCTTTGGGGAATCACGACGCGGTCTCCCCACAGCAGACAGCCGCGATGAGCCGAGAGTTCATGTTGTCTGGTTGCGAACGGTTGGAACTCCGATGCAAACGGCCCTTGTGGCCACCCCCTCCACACCCAGTTTAGCACATGGCTGATGGTGCGATCCTGGGCAGATGCAGAGGCCACAGTGGCAGCTGATACAGGCGGTGTCGGAAGATCCTCAATCAGGAGGAGCGATGAAGCTGGAGCTGGGTCTTCCACAAACGCTGGAAGAGGGCAATGGCTGAGGGCGTCGGCATGGCCCATCGATTTCCCCGGGCGATGGATGAGCCGGTAGTGGTAGGCAGCCAGGAAAACAGTCCATCGCAGCATGCGCGGCGAGAGGAACGGTGGAGTTGGACGATCACCGGCGAGGAGGCCCAGGAGTGGCTTGTGGTCAGTGATGAGGTCAAAAGTCCTGGCATAGAGGTATTCATGGAACCTCTTCACTCCAGCCACAAGTGCCAGTGCATCCTTGTCGAGCTGGCTGTAATTCCGATCAGTCAGAGATAGCGTCCTGGAAAAGTAGGCGAGCGGTGCTTCTCTTCCGTCTGGAAAACAGTGACTAAGGACAGCGCCGATGCCAAAAGGTGAGGCGTCGCAGGCAAGGACCAGCGGCCTGGCTTCACTGTACTGTACCAGCACACTGTCCGATGAAAGGAGAGCCTTGACCACGTTGAAGGCCGCCGTCTCCCGATGACCCCAGGACCAAGGCGTCTTTGTGCTGAGGAGTCGGTGAAGAGGCTCAGCCACCGTGGCTTTGTGGGGCAGGAACATGTTATAAAAGTTCAGCAGCCCCAGGAACGCCTGCAACTCTGGCTTTGTTCTTTGGGATGAGGGCCTGCTGGATAGCGCGGGTCTTGGATGTGGTTGGGTGAAGGCTGGAGGCGTCGATAAGATAGCCCAGGAACTCCACCTGTGGAACAGCGATCTGGCACTTCTCCCTCTTTACCTTGAGACCGGCCTCTTGGAACCTGGTCAGCATGGCACGGAGGCGCTCGAACAGCTGCTGGTGTGAGTCTGCGGACACCAAGATGTCATCAAAATATGGTACCACGCCCGGAAGCCCTTGCAGGAGACGCTCCATAAGGCTTTGGAAGATGCCAGGAGCCACACTCACCCCGAACTGCAACCGGCGGCAACAGAATGCCCCTCGGTGGGCGACGATCGTCTGGGCTTCAGCAGTGGCATCATCGACGGGCAGTTGTTGATAGGCTTGGGCAAGGTCCAGCTTAGCGAAGACCTTACCCTCACCCAGGGAATGTAGCACGTGTTGGACAACAGGAACCGGATAAGCGTGCTGCTGAAGTGCCTTGTTGATCGTGCACTTGTAGTCAGTGCAGATTCTCACCGACCCGTCTGGCTTGACAGGCATGACGATGGGGATTTCCCACTTGGCGTGGTCAACCGGCTCCAAAACTCCTTGGGCGATCAGTTTGTCCAGTTGTTCGTCCACCTTAGCCTTGAGAGCAAAGGGAACCCGCCGTGGCTTTAGCTTGATGGGGGCAACTTGTGGATCAAGGCTAAAGGAGATGGGCGTACCTGTATATTGCCCCAAAGTGCCGTCAAAAACCTCGGCAAAGTCTTTGACCAGAGTCTCAGTCTCTGCGTTAGAGATGCAGTTGATGCCGGTGACTTCCAGGCCGAGGGCATCAAACCAGTCTAGCCCTAGGTGGCTTGGCCGCTGACCTTCGACCACCACCAGTCGGAGCAGGCCCAAAAAATCCTTGAAGGCGATCCGGAACCGGCCAACGCCTACCACGGGAATGTCGTTTCCCTGGTAGTCTCTCAGGTGTACGTGGTGAGAGTCGAGTTGCCTTTTGGACACTCTGGGTACCAGTCTTTTGATGGTGCTCCAAGACACGATGGACAGGGCAGACCCGGTGTCGATCTCCATGTCACATGGAGCTACTTCAATGAGCACCGTCACGTTCAGCTTGCGTCGCATAGGCAAGTCGATTTGGCCAATCGTGGTTCCAGACGGGCAGCGGCAGTTGGTGAGAGCGAAACAGCTTTCCTTGGCAGACTGGAGTGAAGACTTGGACTTGCGAGTCGGTGAAGGGGGGTGTGTGAGACGGAGCCAATCGGCAGACCTTAGCGATGTGGCCCCTTCTGGAACACGTCCGACAGATGGTGTCTCTGAATCAACACTTGGCACGGGAATGGTTGCCTCCAGACTTCCGGAGGCGGCGCCAACGGCAATGGCGGTCTCCTTCTAGTCTGGAGGGGGAAGCTCTGCAGAAATTGGGTCTGTCCGCTACGGCGAAGCGGAGACCCTTGTGAAAATCACAGGCAGGAGAAGCCTGTGACCGTGGGACTCGGCGGGTGCCTTTAGCGCCCCCCGGATTAGCGAAGGGACCCCGCAAGGGTCTCCGGAGCGCAACGGGAGTTTGGCGCGGTGCTGAGAGTGGGTCGCTCTTTCTGTGGGGTGAAGCCGCACAGCTGTTGCCGGAGAGCGCTGACCTTTTTCCTGTGACAATTCGGCTGCTAAACAACTACCCGTGAGTAGGTGAAGCTTAAGAAATTGGGACTAAAAGGAGGAAAAAGGGATTAATTTGGCACTGAAGCGGGAAGGTGTAAACAGGAAGTCGGCCTTCCGTTTCTGTATACAAATCAAAGCAAAGACTTTTTTAAGCTAAGACCTGGAGAGCGGTGCTTTAAAAGCTCCAAATCCAAACATCAAAGTAAAGAACTCCCCCCCCCCCCAGGCTGCAGGAGAGGGGGGGAGAGGGAAAAGTGACTTTCTTACTTACAAAGGGGGGGGGGGAGGAAAAGAAGGAGAGAAAAGGGAATAGAGACCATCATCTAACTCCTGGGAACGGACTGCCAAGTTCATTAGAATTGTTGTATTGAGAGTTGCACTACTTATAGACAATGTAACTTTTTAAAGGTGAACTCTGCAAAGGAGATACTTGTTAAAGGTCTTCTCTGGATTTGAAACTGTTGCTTGTTTTCTTGAAGGGGACTTTGGAAAGTTGGAAAAGACTCTTTATTGTAACTTGAATGACTGTTACAGTGTCCCCCTAGAGGAACTTTGAAACTGCACACCCAGCTGGGGGATTTTTCCATTCTTAACTCTGGGGATTTTTCACGGTAAGATTTGACCGTGGGACTGACCTTGATTCATAGACAAAAGTGTGATGAAACACAGGACAACAAGATCGGGCAAGGTTAGAGTGCAGCAGCCCAGCGCAGTATCCCAGCAACGTAGATCATCTGTTCCCGGCCCTCCTGTGATGCAGGGGGAAGATTTTGCACAAGCTGGGCCAAAAGAAATGGCTTCAGAAGGGGATTTCACGTCAGTGTTAAATAAAATTTATGAAAAAATGGAAGGCTTAAGTAAACAAGTTACTGAACAATCAACTAAAATAGACCGGAATACTGCTAGCATTAATAACTTGGGACAGAAGGTGAATTCCAATACAGAATCTATTGAAAAATTACTGCAAGAATCTGCCCCTAAACGAAAAATAGCTGAGGAAGCAAAAGAAAAAGCAGTGGCTGTAGAGGAAGAAATAAAGCCGATGCGTAAACAGATTGGGGACCATCAGTCACTTCTGTCTATGATTGAACTGAGGGAGAAACAGACCAATCTGAGGATCAGGACAGTACCGGAACTTGAAAAAGACAATCTAAGTGACTACCTGACACAGGAATTTGAAAAATTTTGGAATTTGGAGGTGGAGCAAGACTTTAAGATAGTAAGTGCGTTTAGACTTGGAAGAGGAGGGAGAAAGAACAGGGTGAGAGACTGTTTGGTTACCCTCTGAATGAAAGAAGAGAGAGAAAATACTGAGTGCGCACTTCCAGAAGACTTTGGAAATAAACGATTCAAGAGTGGAGATTTTTAAGGACATTCCGAAACATCTATTGGATCTTAGAACCAACTACGGAGATCTGGTGGCCCTACTGAGAAGAAATAGAATTGTTTTTAGGTGGGAATTCCCCCAGGGATTATCTTTTACCTTTAAAGGGGAAAAGTTCAAAATAAGATCAGTGGAAGACAAGGAAATTTTTTTGAAAGACCACGAAGAAGACCTGCAAAAAGAAGTTCTAGAAGAGCTAAGAGTTTTAAAACCAGGGGTACTAGACATAGTACCACCACCCTCGGGATTGGATAAACTAGAAAAAGTGTTACCACCGTCAGAACAAGAACTTTTGGGAGCAGTTGGAGGAAAGTAGAATAATTACACCATGTCTCTGCAATTATTAAGTTGGAACATTCATGGATTTAACTCCCCGGAGAAGAGGAAGAAAGTCTTTCATTTATTGAAAAAGGAACAATTGGACTTAATTTGCTTACAGGAAACACATGTGATAAGGCTACACAGGAAAGTACTGATTAATAAAAGATTGGGCCAAGAGTTTATTTCATCGGATAAGGTTAAAAAGAGAGGAGTTGTTATTTACGCTAAAGAGAGCCTATCAGTGAAATTTGTTTTTAAAGATGAACAAGGAAGATTTGTGGCAATTGAAATTCAATCACAAGGAGAAATTTTTTTGATAGTAGGAGTTTATGCACCAAATGAGGGGAAATCTGAATTTTTAAAGAAATTGCATGAGACATTGCTAGACTATATGGATTACAACATTATTATGATGGGAGATGTGGCTGTTGGATGGGGTCCGGCAGGCTTCCCTGTGCCCCACTGGACTCCCGTGGATAGCTCTCTGTCAGCTTCCTGTAGCAGAGTCGTCACAGCGGTAGAAACTGTTGCTATGTGTGTGTAATAAATCAGACTGCACGCAAGCGTTCTTGCTTAACTCCAATAGTCTTTAATCGTGTAGAAAAACATCTTAAATCAGCCCGGCGAGAGAGCGCACATCTTGCTGCCTCGCCGCAAAAGCAAAAGGAAAAAAGACACAGAGAAACACTCCCCTCTGTGAATATAGTCACGCCTCAGAATGTGAGACGTCACTCAGAACTGTTTAACCCTGTACCCTGTAAGTTCTGATTCTCTTCACACCCCTCTCGTCTCGCATCCTGAGGGAAATTGTGAACACACATCTACAGACCTCTGAGAGTTCAACACCCTTTCTATTGCCTCTCGTCCCTTTCTGGCATTTGTCTCAGGCAACCGTTGAACCTCCTCAAAACTCCCAGGTTCGCACTGTGCGAAACCAATCCACGCACTGGTGACCTGAAACCTCTCAGGTGGAACTCCCTTCGTGGTGCGAGTGGACCGTCTGAGCACAAACCCAGGTGCTCCTTCTGACCCACTGTGGCCAGCAAGTGTGTCCTCTACATCAGAAGACTCCCCCTCTGACTTACTACGTCTTCGCGCCTTCTGTACTTTGCTAACAGGAGACGAAGGCTCACTCTTGGGCTCTCTTTTAACAACCTGTGGAGATGCCCAACCCTGTTCTTGACCCTGTTCAGAGACTTGGTCCTCAGCAACAGGTTCAGCCTCTAGCTCTCCCTCCTCCTCAGAATCAGACAGACATTCTGAGAGAACGTCAGGATTCGCATGGATCCTTGACCAACCATTCTGCTCACAGAACTCAGCATGTTTACTGATCAGAAGCTTGGTCTGATCACCTTCTGGATATGCAAACCTCCACCCCTTTGTTGCAGGTTCATATCCACAGAAGATCATTTTCTGGAACCTCAGGCCACCTTGCTTTCGTTGAGCCTTTGGCACAGGCACCCAGGCCTGTGAACCAAACACACGGAAGAAATGCAGCTTCGGCTTCATTCCGTGGAGCATGAAATATGGGGTGTCACCTACCACTGAATTGTAGGACCTGTTCATCGTGAAATTGGCCGCCCTCCAGGCCTCGCTCCAAAAACTCTGAGGCAAACCGGAGTCACACAGTAGAACCTCTGTTGCTTGAGCCAGAGCTTTACTCCTAAGCTCCGCCACGCCCCTCTCCTGAGGAGAAGTAGCACCCGTCACCTTGTGACGTATCCCCTTCTGACGGAGGAAACTCTGCAGAGCAGACCCAGTAAACTCTGCACCGCGGTCACTCTTGAACCCCTGCACTTTGGTGGAGAACCGTAGTTCCACTGCCACAACCCAATCTTTGATCAGTTGCGCTGCTTCGCCTTTCGTTCTCAGCGAGAAGCACCAGCCATTCTGGCTAAAATCATCTGTCAGTGTCAGCACAAACCTGGCCCCGCCCAGACTCGGCTTTGGCATGGGCCCAAAAAGGTCTGTGTGCACAAGCTCAAAAGGTTTTGTGGTTACCCTCTCCAACCTGGGATAACTGCACCCTTTTACCTTTGCCTTTCTGCATGCCCTACAATCTAGGGATTGGTCACATGATTTCATCCTGCACCCTACTGTGTACTGGGGTAACCTTTGGATATCTTCCCAAGAGCCATGTGACATTCTTTTGTGCCACAAGTGAGCACATGAATCATGAGTGGGAATGTTTGCACACTTCGCCTGTGCTCCCTCACCCTCCAGAGGTGTCTCCAAAATGAAAAGATTGTTCTGGCATGCAACACTGATGAGTTGTCTCCCACCCCTGGAAATAGAACAGACATCATTTTCAAAGCAAACCTTGTACCCCTCCTGTAAGAGACAAGATACAGATAAAAGACAGTGTTTCATCTCAGGCACAACGTAAACCTCCAGCTCCACCTGCAAGAAAGAAACATAAACATTTGCCACGTTAGACAAAGGCCTCTGTGACCCACCAGCAAAAACAACTGTTTTCCCAGCTGAAACAGCTCTGCGGTTCCACATTTCGACACCAGGTGCCGCTGTTATCAGGTGACGGCTGGCTCCAGAGTCGATGACCCAGCGCATCATTCTGTCCTCACTGGAGTTAGCCTTTATTGTTGCCATGGAGGCAATTAGGTGATAAGGACCGTCTTCACTCCCTGAGTCACGTCCTCCCTGCGCATTCCCACGCTGGCCTCCTTTCCTGGATTGGCTGCCATGGAAACCTGGCTGACTGCCATGGGAAGCGACCTTGGAGACATCCTGCCCAGCCTCTCTGGCTCTCCGGGGGCAGGATCTACGCAGATGGTCAGGAGAATTGCAAACAAAGCAGCGACGAGTGGAAAAAGCCTGAACTGTGCCTTCCGCTGGCCTGGCCCCCCCTCTGCAACCGGATAGGCTCCTTGTGCCAGCTCAGCCCTCTCTAACACGGCGTTCCTGTTCGTCACTCAAGCGTCCTGTCACGTACGCTAGCGTAAGATCTGCGGGATTCATCGATTCCAAAGTTAGACACAAATTGTCATAACTTTTGTCCAAAGAGCTGAGCAAAATATAAACTTTCAGTTCCTCAGAAAAGTTGACTTGCAACAGCCTCAACTGGTTGAAAACAGAGAGCATCTCAGTTACATGCTGTCTGATGCTGTCACCAGGATGCAGCCTCATCTCAAACAAGCGTCTGGTAGTGTGGATCTTTGCCTCAGCTGTGGTCCTGTGGTGCACTCTTTCCAGTGCCTGGTAGGCCTCATGAGCAGTCTCCAGCCCCTCTACCAAAGGTAGCTGCGAACCCTCCAAACTGAGCACAATAGCTCCCAGCGCTTTGTGATTTTTTCTCTGTGAAGCGTGGGCAGTTGCAATTGCTGCTGCTGAAGCATCGGCCGCCGCTGGTGGTTGTGGAGGCCCTTGGACCGCCTCCCACAGACCCTTGGCTACCAGCCATGCCTTCAGCTTCCTACTCCACTCCTCCCAATTCTTTCCGTTCAATTTTTCGAACGGGACTGCGTACGATTCATGGCTGTCTGCCATCTTCTCCCCCGGGGCTGAGCGTACTCACATAACAGCAGCAGCTCCTCCGGCACCCGGTCCTCGGAGATCCGTTCCTCCCAGCGAGCTCCACTGCCTCAAACGTTAGGCAGGACTCCAACTGGCTTCAGCCTCCTCTCAGCTGGCTTTCACACACACCTGCAAGACTTGGCAACAGTTTCAAAGCTTGGCTGACCTCCCATAACCTGTGGCTGTTGGATGGGGTCCGGCAGGCTTCCCTGTGCCCCACTGGACTCCCGTGGATAGCTCTCCGTCAGCTTCCTGTAGCAGAGTCGTCACAGCGGTAGAAACTGTTGCTATGTGTGTGTAATAAATCAGACTGCACGCAAGCGTTCTTGCTTAACTCCAATAGTCTTTAATCGTGTAGAAAAACATCTTAAATCATGTCTGGCTTATTTTTTTGATTTAAGATGTGTGTTTTTTTGCTGGATGAAGGACTGGCTACTTCTTGAAAACACTGACATTCTGGATTTGGAAGGGTTCAACAATGCGTTTGGGTGGCATGCATATTTGTGGTATGACAAGGTTAGCGCTCATAAAACATTTAAGAACCATATTGTCAGGAAAGCAGTTTTTAATGTCTGGACAAGATACAAAGATTTACTAGAAAACAAGACCCCAAGGTGGTTGTCACCTATGGAAGCTAAGGCTCTGAAAAGACTCAATATGGAGGCCAAATGGCCGAAATATTGGGAGATACTAGAACATGATGGAGATACATGGAGATTGCAGAGTTTTGAGAAATTAAAAGACAAAGTGTGAGACTGGCTACACTATTACCAAATCAGAGAGGTCTTTAATATGGATAAGAAAATAGGTTTCCAGGTGGAAAAACCGAAATTAGAAACGGAATTGTTAGAACCTAAAACTAAGGTATTGTCAAGAATGTACAACTTGCTGTTAAGGTGGAATACTCAGGATGAAACGGTCAAATCAGCTATGATTAAGTGGGCACAGGACATTGGTTATAACATTATGTTTGCTGACTGGGAACGGTTATGGACCACTGGTATGAATTTCACGGCATGTAATGCCTTGAAAGAAAATATTATGAAAATGATTTATAGGTGGTACATGACACCAGTCAAGCTTGCAAAGATATATCATGTGCCTGACAATAAGTGCTGGAAATGTAAGGAAACTGAGGGAACATTCTTTCACCTCTGGTGGACGTGCCCAAAGGTTAAGGCTTTCTGGGAAATGATCTATAATGAACTGAAAAAGGTATTTAAGTATACCTTCTTGAAGAAACCAGAGGCCTTTCTTTTGGGCATTGTTGGCCAGATGGTGTTAAAGAAGGATAGAACCTTTTTTATGTATGCAACAACAGCAGCAAGAATACTCATCGCAAAGTACTGGAAGACACAAGATTTGCCCACCTTGGAAGAATGGCAGATGCAACTGATAGACTACATGGAACTGGCAGAAATGACTGGCAGAATCCGAGACTTGGGAGAAGAACAAACAGAAGAAGATTGGATGAAATTTAAAGACTATCTGCAAAAACATTGTAAACTATTTGAATGTTAAAACGATGCAGGATATAGAGATAGTGTGGCATTAGTGACAAAATTGAAAGGAACGTGCAAAGATGTTGTATAAGTAACAAGTAAAGAAACATAGCAAAATTAATCAATGATGGGGATTAGAAGATAAGTGGTTAGCAGCGGCAATGGTTAATTTAAAAGAAATTAAGTAACATTAAAATCAGTCAAAATAATGGAAGAGTTTGCTGAAACTAATTTGGAAATTGGAATACAGAAAAGGGAGGTGTGAGGGAGTCGGGAAAGTAAGGTATATGAAATTAAGAATTGAACTTATATATTTTTGTTTGATTTTTACGTGCTATATTGTTTATTGTCTGTTATTGTGTTGTTTTGTTTTGTTTGTTATGATAAAATCTGTTGAAACCCTAATAAAAATCTTTTTTTTTTTTTAAAAAAAAGAAAAACATCTTAAATCAGCCCGGCGAGAGAGCGCACATCTTGCTGCCTCGCCGCAAAAGCGAAAGGAAAAAAGACACAGAGAAACACTCCCCTCTGTGAACGTAGCCACGCCTCAGAATGTGAGACGTCACTCAGAACTGTTTAACCCTGTAAGTTCTGATTCTCTTCACAGGAGATATGAATGGAGTGGTATCTACAAATATGGATAAGTCGCAGAGACAGGTTGTAACTAAAGATGGCAGACTACCAAAAACTTTTTTTAACTTGACTGACAATATGGACTTGATTGACATTTGGAGAACTAAGAACCCCTCAGGAAGAGAGGGAATATTCTTCTCTGAAGCCAAAATGACATGGACAAGAATTGACCAAATATGGATAACTAGAGGACTGGCACCTAAGACTCGAAAAGTGGAAATTTGCCCAAAAACTTGCTCCGACCATAATGCTGTGAAGATGGAGATGAAACTAACACCAATCGGTTCCTTCAGATGGAGGATGAATGACACCTTTTTTAGAGATCAAGAGGTTACCAAGAAGGCCCAAAAAATCTTGAGAGACTATTTTGAGATAAATTTGAATACCACGGTTGAAAAAAGAGTAATCTGGGATGCAAGCAAAGCGGTCATGAGAGGGTTTCTGATCCAACAGAATGCAATAAAGAAAAGAATCCAAAATGAGAAAAAAGATAAAATCTTGGAAAAAATAAAAGGAGAGAAGAAATTAAGAGCGAAACCAAAGTCACAAGAGATTCTGAGAGAAATAAAGCTATATCAAGTACAATATATGAAAATGATAAATCAGGAAGTAGAATGGAAAATTAAACAGATGAGACAAAAGACATTCGAATCGGCTAATAAATGCGGGAAACTGCTAGCCTGGCAGATGAAAAAAAGACAAAAATTAAACACTGTCACAAATTTGGATGTGGAAGGAAAGAACATACAGAATCCACTGGAGATTAGAAAGTGCTTCCAGAGATATTTTAAACAACTATATACACAAGGACCACAGAAAGAGACTGATATAGACCAGTTTTTAAGAACAAATGGATTACAAAAAATCTCACAAGAAAATAAGATAATGCTGAACCATAAAATTACAGAACAGGAGGTAGAAGGTGCCATCCAGAATATGCAGTTGGGTAAATCTCCAGGGCCGGATGGCTTAACCTCAAAATACTATAGATCTTTGAAAGACTGGTTAATTCAGCCACTAAAGGAGGTTTGTAATGAAATTTTGGAGGGGGAAAAGGCTCCAGAGTCGTGGAAGGAAGCTTACATTACACTTATACCGAAAACTGAGTCTGAAAAGACACAACTTAAGAACTACCGCCCCATATCCCTGCTTAATGTGGATTACAAAATTTTTGCTGATATTTTGGCTAATAGATTGAAAAAGGTACTAGTCGAAGAGATACATAAGGACCATGCTCGCTTTCTCCCAGGTAGACACTTGTCTGACAATACGAGGAACATAATTAACATTTTGGAGAAGTTGCAAGTGAACATCAATACCAAAGCAGTTTTAATTTTTATAGATGCGGAAAAAGCCTTTGACAATATTTCTTGGAATTTTATGAAGAAAAATCTTCAGGGAATGGGGGTGGGTCAAGGTTTTGAAAATGGTATAAGTGCAATTTACTCAGAACAAAAGGCTAAGTTAATAGTCAATAATGAGAAAGGGAAACGACAAGGCTGTCCAATTTCCCCATTGCTTTTTATTTCGGTCCTGGAGGTTCTCCTAAATATGATCAGAAGGGACCGTCTGATTAAAGGTATTCAGGTCGGAGCTAAACAATACAAATTGAAAGCTTTTGCAGATGACCTAGTTTTGACGTTACAGGAGCCAGAATCTAGTACGAAAAGAGTATTAGAACTGATTCAAGAATTTGGTCATGTGGCAGGATTTAAGTTGAACAAGCTAAAAACCAAAGTTTTAGAGAAAAAATTTACACCAATTGAGAGAGAGAGAGGTTTCAGAAGGAGACAGGTTTAACATTAGTTAAGAAAGTAAAATACTTGGGGGTTAATATGACTGCTAAGAATTTAAATTTATTTAAAGATAACTATGAGAAATGTTGGACAGAAGTGAAAAAAGATTTGGAAATATGGTCAAATTTGAAGCTTTCCTTGTTGGGTTGAATTGCAGCTATAAAGATGAATGTATTGCCAAAAATGTTATTTCTGTTTCAGTCATTGCAAATTTTGGACAAGGTGGACTGTTTCAAGAAGTGGCAGAAATACATTTCTAGATTTGTCTGGCAGGGCAAGAAGCCCAGAATAAAATTTAAAATACTAACTGACGCAAAGGAAAGAGGTGGATTTGCCCTGCCAGACTTTAAACTTTACTATGAATCAGCAGCATTCTGCTGGTTGAAAGACTGGCTGCTTCTTGAGAACACAGACATTTTGGACTTAGAAGGTTTCAACAATGTTTTGGGGTGGCATGCATATTTGTGGTACGACAAGGTTGTCAGGAAAGCATTGTTTAATGTCTGGGTAAGATACAAAGACTTACTGGAAAATAAAACCCCAAGGTGGTTGTCACCAATGGAAGCAAAGGCTCAGAAAAAGCTCAATATGGAGGCCAAATGGCCGAAATATTGGGAAATATTGGAAGAAGAAGGTGATAAATTTAAATTGCAGAGTTTTGAGAAATTAAAAGATAAAGTGCGAGACTGGCTTCATTATTATCAAATAAGAGAGGCCTATAAAAAAATTGGCTTCCAGGTGGAAAAATCAAAATTGGAAACAGAACTGTTAGATCCCAAAACTAAGATACTTTCAAGAATGTATAACTTGCTGTTAAAATGGAATACGCAGGATGAAACGGTTAAATCTGCTGATTAAATGGGCACAAGACATTGGTCATAACATTATGTTTGCTGACTGGGAACAGTTGTGGACCACCGGTATGAAATTTACGGCATGTAATGCCTTGAGAGAGAATATTATGAAAATGATATACAGGTGGTACATGACACCAGTCAAGCTTGCAAAAATATATCATTTGCCCGATAACAAATGTTGGAAATGTAAAGAGAATGAAGGTACATTCTTTCACCTTTGGTGGACGTGCCCAAAGATTAAGGCTTTCTGGGAGATGATCTATAATGAAATGAAAAAGGTATTTAAATATACCTTTCTGAAGGAACCAGAGGCCTTTCTCCTGGGCATAGTCGGCCAATTGGTGCCAAAGAAGGATAGAACTTTCTTTATGTATGCAACAACAGCAGCAAGAATACTTATTGCAAAGTATTGGAAGACACAAGATCTACCCACCCTGGAAGAGTGGCAGATGAAGGTGATGGACTATATGGAACTGGCGGAAATGACTGGCAGAATCCGAGACCTGGGAGAAGAGTTGGTGGAAGAAGATTGGAAGAAATTTAAAGACTATTTGCAGGAACACTGTAAAATTAATGAATGTTAAAATGATGTTGGATTGAAAATAAGTGGCATTAGCAACAAAGTTAATAAGAATATGCAAAAATGAATTGATAATTGATGAAAATACAGTGGTGCCCCGCAAGACGAACGCCTCGCAAGATGGAAAACCCGCTAGACAAAAGGCTTTTCTGTTTTGGAGGCGCTTCCCAAAACGAATTTCCCTATGGGCTTCCTTCGCAAGACGAAAGAGACAAGATTTTAAACTTGCACTACCAAAATACACTGCAAATTGAAGATTCTTTCGTCGAGATCTTCAAAGATATACCTAAGCCCATTCTAGACGCGAGAGGGGACTATAAAGACCTGGTCTTACTATTGAAAAAAAGTAGAATCTTCTTCAGGTGGGAATTCCCCCAAGGCCTATCTTTTAAATACAGAGGGGGGGGGATTAGAATAAAGACAGTGAGTGATAAAGACAACTTTTTGAGAGTCCACGAAGAAGACTTGGTGAAGGAAGCGGAAACCAGTGAGGAACCACCACCATTGGGAAAAGGAATACTGGACATAGCAAATTTGTCGTTTGGACTACTGCCACCAACAGACAAAGAGCAACAACTGGGAGCAGTAGGAGGAGTAAGTAAATAACCCCATCATGGCTTTACGACTATTAAGTTGGAACTGCAATGGCTTGAACATGCCTCGAAAGAGGAAGAACGTCTTTCATATATTAAAGAAACAACAATTGGACCTGATTTGTTTACAAGAGACACATGTGATAAGATCACATAGAAAATTACTTATTAATAAAAAATTAGGACAAGAATTTATTTCATCGGACAAAGTGAAGAAAAGAGGTGTGGTTATATATGCAAAGGAAAGATTGATGCCGAAGTTGATATTTAAAGATGAACGAGGAAGATATTTGGCAATAGAAATACAAGTTCAAGGACAGAAATTTTTGATCGTAGGAATCTACGCACCAAATGAAGGCAAATCTGAATTCTTTAAGAAGCTGCATGAGACACTGCTGGATTATCTGGACTTTAACGTAATCATGATGGGAGACATGAATGGAGTAGTTTCCACAAACATGGATAAAGCACAGAGACAAGTGATTTCCAAAGATGGAAGATTACCAAAAACCTTCTTTGAAATGATAGACAACATGGACTTGGTTGATATTTGGAGAATAAAAAATCCTCTTGAAAGAGAGGGAACCTTCTTTTCTGAAGCTAAAATGACTTGGACTAGAATTGACCAAATATGGGTTACTAGAGGACTGGCTCCAAAGATAAAGAAAGTGGAAATCTGCCCAAAAACATGTTCCGACCATAACGCCGTGAAGATGGAGATGAATCAAACAACAGCTGGCACCTTTAGATGGAGGATGAATGACACCTTATTCAAAGATAAAGAATTCTGCAAAAAGGCCCAAAAAACATTAAGAGACTATTTCGAGATTAATATGAGGACCAATGTGGAAAAAAGAGTAATCTGGGACGCAAGCAAAGCGGTTATGAGAGGTTTCTTGATACAACAAAATGCAATAAAAAAGAGAAGCCAAAATGCGAAAAAGGACAAGATTTTGGAAAAAATAAAGGAAGGAGAAAAGAAATTAAGATCAAAACCAAAGTCTCAGGAGATCTTGAGAGAAATTAAACTATATCAAATCCAATACATGGAACTGATGAATCAAGAAATAGAATGGAAAATTAAACAAATGAGACAGAAAACTTTTGAATCTGCAGATAAATGTGGTAAATTTTTGGCTTGGCAACTGAAGAAGAGACAAAAATTAAATACAGTGACAAGTTTAGAAGTGGATGGAAAGACCATTATAAATCCAGCTGAGATTAGAAGTTGCTTCCAGAGATACTTTAAACAATTATATGCACAAGGGCCACAAAAAGACACGGATATAGAACAATTCTTGGAGAAAAATGGGATGAAGGAAATTTCGAGGGAAGGGAAAGTACTTTTGAATCAGAAAATAACTGAACAAGAAATAGAAGGTGCCATTCAAAATATGCAACTGGGCAAATCTCCGGGGCCTGATGGACTGACTTCCAAATACTATAAAATTTTAAAAGAATGGTTAATACAACCTTTGAAGGAAGTCTGTAATGAAATCCTTGAGGGGAAAGAAGCACCTGAAACGTGGAAAGAGGCCTATATAATGCTTATACCGATGACAGAGACTGAAAAGACTCAACTAAAGAACTACCGCCCAATCTCGTTACTACATGTTGATTACAAAATTTTTGCTGACATTTTGGCTAAGAGACTGAAAAAAGTTTTGATGGAGGAGATTCATAGGGATCAAGCGGGCTTTCTCCCGAGAAGACACTTGTCAGACAATGTAAGGAATATAATAGACATTTTGGAAATGTTAGAAGCGAATATAAACACAAAAGCTGTTTTGATTTTTGTGGATGCGGAGAAAGCCTTTGACAATATATCCTGGACCTTTATGAAGAAGAATCTCCATGGGATGGGGGTAGGCCAAGGGTTTGAAAACGGTATAGGCGCAATATATTCTGAACAAAAAGCAAAGTTAATTGTAAATAATGTGGTTACAGACGAACTTAAGATAGAAAAAGGGACACGTCAGGGGTGCCCAATTTCCCCACTACTTTTTATCTCAGTCCTGGAGGTTTTGCTGAATATGATAAGGAAAGACCAGCTGGTTAAAGGGGTTCAGGTCGGAGTGAAACAATATAAGTTGAGAGCATTTGCAGATGACTTGGTACTTACATTACAAGAGCCAGGTGCTAGTACTAGAAGGGTCTTGGAACTAATTCAAGAGTTTGGTCAAGTGGCAGGATTTAAATTAAATAAATTAAAGACTAAGGTATTAGAGAAAAACTTAACAGTAATGGAGAAGGAGAAGTTCCAGAATGAAACTGGTTTAACTGTGGTTAAGAGTGTAAAGTATTTGGGGATTAATATGACAGCTAAAAACATGAATCTATTTAAAGATAACTATGAGAAATGTTGGAACCAAGTGAAAAAAGATCTGGAAATTTGGTCAAACTTGAAGCTTTCCTTGTCAGGTCGAATTGCAGCTATTAAGATGAATGTATTGCCTAGAATGTTATTTTTATTCCAAACACTGCAAATTGTAGATAAGATGGAGTGTTTCAAGGGATGGCAGCGTGATTTTTCTAAATTTATTTGGCAGGGCAAAAAACCCAGAATAAAATTTAAGATTTTATTTTATTTTTTAAATTTTTTTTATTAGTTTTCCAACACAAAATTTAAGATTTTAACTGATGCAAAGGAAAGAGGGGGATTTGCCCTGCCAGACTTGAAACTTTATTATGAATCAGCAGCTTTCTGCTGGTTGAAGGAATGGCTGCGTCTTGAGAACACAGACATTTTGGATTTGGAAGGTTTTATTAATGTTTTTGGGTGGCATGCATATTTGTGGTATGACAAGGTTAAAGCTCATAAAGGCTTTAAAAATCATATTGTTAGAAAAGCACTGTATAATGTTTGGATTAGATATAAAGATCTACTGGAAAATAAAACCCCAAGGTGGCTTTCGCCTATGGAGGCCAAAGCAGTGAAAAAGCTTAATATGGAATGTACATGGCCGAAATATTGGGAAATTTTAGAACAGGAGGGTAATAAACTGAAGCTGCAGAGTTTTGAGAAGTTAAAAGGTAAGGTCCGAGACTGGCTTCACTATTATCAAATGTTGGAAGTCTATAAGATGGATAGGAAAATTGGCTTCCAGGTGGAAAAATCAAAGTTAGAGACTGAACTGTTAGAATCCAATACTAAGAATTTGTCAAGAATGTATAATTTGCTGTTGAAATGGAATACACAAGATGAAACGGTTAAATCTGCAATGATTAAGTGGGCACAGGATATTGGTCACAACATTTTGTTTGCTGACTGGGAAAAGTTATGGACCACTGGGATGAAATTTACGGCATGCAATGCCTTAAGAGAAAATATTATGAAAATGATTTACAGGTGGTACATGACCCCAGCCAAACTGGCAAAAATCTATCATTTGCCCGATAATAAATGTTGGAAATGCAAAGAAACTGAAGGAACATTCTTTCACCTTTGGTGGACGTGCCCAAAGATTAAGGCTTTCTGGGAAATGATATATAATGAAATGAAAAAGGTATTTAAATATACCTTCTTGAAGAAACCAGAGGCCTTTCTCCTGGGCATGGTTAGCCATGTGGTGTTAAAGAAGGACAGAACTTTGTTTATGTATGCCACAACAGCAGCAAGGATTCTTATTGCAAAGTATTGGAAGACACCAGAGCCACCCACCTTGGAAGAATGGCAGATGAAAATGACAGACTATATGGGACTGGCAGAGATGACGGGCAGAATCCGAGACCAGGAGAAAGAGACAGTGGAAGAAGATTGGAAGAAATTTAAAGACTATCTTAACAAATACTATAAAATTAATGAAGGCTAGAATGACATGGGTTGGAAAATAATATGGTGTTCAGAGATGTAGATTAAGAAAAGGAATGGAATTGTCAAAAAACTTTGGGAAATAAGGGAATGGATTTACTGACTGGATAATGAAATTAGAATACAGAACGGGGAGGTATGAGGGAGTCGGGGAAAGTAGGTTGAGAAAATAAGGTTTGAAACTATACTTGTTGTTTTTGTTTATGTTTGTTTTTTTATTGTTGTTGTTTTGTTTGTACATGTTCTAAATGGAAATCTCAATAAATATCATTAAAAAATAAAAAGGCTTTGGAAGGCTCCTCCGAAGGCTGGTGATGGGGCGGAGAGCCCTCCTCCCCCCGCCAGGCTTCGGAAGGCTCCTCCGAAGTCTGGCGGCGGGAGGAGGTCTCTCCGCCCCACCAGCAGTCTTCGGAAGGCTGCTCCGAAGGCTGGCAGTGGGAGGAGTGTTTTCCTTCCCACCGCCAACATTCAGAATGCTGTTCTGAATGTTGGCAGATGGCGAGGAAAAACCCTCCTCCCACCGCAAGCCCCGGGAACAGAGGAGAAGCGCTGTGCGCCTTCCCCTCTGTTCCCGTACCTGTCCGAAGGCTGGTGGTGGGGCGGAGAGACCTCCTCCCGCCGTCAGCCTTCGGAAGGCTGCTCCGAAGGCTGGCGGCAGGAGGAGGTCTCTCCGCCCCACCGTCAGCCTTCGGAAGGCTGCTCCGAAGGCTGGCTGCGGGAGGAGGTCTCTCCGCCCCACCGGCAGCCTTCGGAAGGCTGTCCTGAAGACTTGCGGCAAGAGGAGGGTTTTCCTTCCCACCACCAACATTCAGAATGCTGTTCTGAATGTTGGTGGTGGGGAGGAAAAACCCTCCTCCCACCACAAGCCCAGGGAACAGAGGAGAAGCGCTGTGCGCCTTCCCCTCTGTTCCCGTACCTGTCCTGAAGGCTTGCGGTGGAGAGAAAACCCCTTCTCCGCACTGCCAGCCTGGCAAGCGGTCTCTATAGGAACGCATTAATTGATTTTTAATGCATTCCTATGGGAAACCGTGCTTCGCAAGACGAAAAACCCGCAAGAAGAAAAAACTTGCGGAACGAATTAATTTTGTCTTGCGAGGCACCACTGTATAGAGTTATAAAATGTTAAGATATAGAGTTAAGATAAATGAAAGAGGGTAAGGATTTGCTGATTTGAATATGTAAATGGGAATACAAGAAGGGGAGGTGTGAGGAGGTCAAAGAAACAAGCAAATGAGTTTTAAGGTATGAAAAACGGAATTGTTTTTAATTTTTTCTTATTTTCTTTTTGCCCTTTGTATGTTGTATTTTTATTTTTATTTCTTCTTTTTTCATGTGTTTTTGTACTTATGTTTTTGTAAAACTTCAATAAATATTTCTTTTTTTTAAAAAAAGGGAATGGTTGTCTCCACAGCCGGCGCATTCAGGTTGGCCCTTGGACTTCTTTTGGAACTTCCTGCGCTCCCGCTTTGTCTGGTGCACATCATTGTCTTCACTGGAGGATGCCTCATCACTGCTGGCCTCTTCGTGATGCACTGGAACTGGCTCCCTAGCAAGACGTGGGCTGCTGGCCTTGCGGATCTCCTGGGCGGCGTGTTCAGCAGCTTCCGAGGCCACAGCTTCCTCAATGGCTTTCTGCAGCGTGAGGTCTGGCTTGGCGAGGAGACGCCGTTGCAGATGGATGTCCCGGACCCCGCAGACGATTCGATCCATCAGGGCATCGTCTAAGTCTCGGAACTCACAGCCTGTCGCAGGGCGGTGGTGTAGTTGTTGATTGACTCCCCCTCTGTCTGCTTCCGGTGGTAGAACGCATGGCGGGCAGCAATCTTGGACGGCTTTGGCGCGTAGTGGTTGCGGAGCTTCTCTTGGATCGTGTCCCATGGTGTTGCCTGGACTGCTTCAGGTGCAACCAATGCTCGGGCTGTCTCAAACACCTCAGGCCCACAGAGGCTGAGGAATAGGCCCCGCTTCCGTTCCATTGATACTGCTGTCAGCTCGTTGGCTTGGAGGTAGCAGTCGAACCGAGCGGGGTAGAAGTCCCATGATTCAATGGCTGGCGCAAACAGTGGTAGAGGCACAAGTGAAGCCATGATTCCGATGCCGGCGTGGTGGGCGATGAATGGAACACAGTGCTCTAGCCAGAACAGTCAGCTCTGAATTTGTTCTGTCCAGTGATTTCGCTCAGTGATTCAGCTCAGTGATTCAGCTCAGTTCATAGGATGGCCGCATCTGGCTGTGCTCTGATGTCCATCGATCCCATCCTCATCGCCAGTGTTAGGTTGTGGGCGAACATGTCAGACGACACAGCGATTCTTTAAACAGCTCTTCTTTATTCAGATGCCAGAACAGAATTAGGCTGAGGAGCTCAGTCAGCCTGCTTATATAGAGCTCCAGAACAACGCAACTGTTGCCATTTTCTAAAACTATCCAATCACTGAACGTCACTTTTCGATCCTTCATTTGCATACAAAACTATCCAATCACTGAACGTCACTTTTCGATCCTTCATTTGCATAACTATCTACAGGCCCAGGGTGAGAACTTCAGTACATAACAGTAGCCCATTGAGAAGCTTTGGGAAGTAATGAAATACATTTCTGAAAGTTATTTATGGATGCACAAGGTCACCACATCTTTGCTTAAGGTGAATGGAAAGGAACATTTCCCCAGGCGGCACACCGCTGTCCCCGAATCTCGTCCGCTGCTTGGTCATTTCAACAGATTGTGTGTCTTAGTAAGATTTTGCAGCGGCGTAGCGTGGGTTATCAGCACCCGGGGCAAGGCAAGTAATTTGCGCCCCCTAACCCGGGGCAAGGCAAGTACAGTAATTTACTCTCCCAAGCAGCAGCAGCGAGGCTTCTCTCCCCCCCCCCCCCCCCCGCGCTCTCCCGGAGCTGCCTCTTTTCTTTCCTTTTTTCCCTTTCTCCAAGGCTTTTCGCTTTCTCTCCTTAATTGATTCCCCCTCCACACCGCGGCGTTTCCTGGCTGCTCCCCCCCCTTCCCCTCTCTCTCCTCCTCTCTCTGCTTGCCTTGCCCTGCCCTGCCTGAGGGTGCCCTGAGGAGACTCCGCTCTCCTTTTTAACCAGGTGAGGTGGAAAAAGGGGGGGGGAAGTCTCTTCCCGCCCCCTCGCCAGACTCCCTGCTTGACGCGGCCAGTGGAGAGAGAGCCGCAATTACCATAAAGCTCCTCTCCCTCCGCTTCGCCAAGCTGTCAAAGCCCGGCAGCAACAGCAACGGCAGCAGCAGGCGCAGCCAGACTCCCGCCAGCCAGCCTGCCCGCCCGCCCGTCCGCCCGGCTTCCTCTCCTTTTTTTGCCCGCGGCAGAAGGCTTTGCTCTCCCCCTTCTGCGACCTCCTCGCCAAGCCGAGCAAGCGCGGGCTCCCTAACCCGTGGATTTTAGTAGGGGCAGAGAGCTGCTAGTGCGAGTGCGCCCCCCGCCCAAGTTGCGCCCGGTGCGGCCGGCACCCCTGGCACCCCCCACGCTACGCCACTGAGGTTTTGTACATTTCAGAAAGCTTTCCCTTGCCTACAAATGAAGTGCATGATTTTTCAAAAACGTATTAATGCCCCGTGCTTTTACTTCTGGTGTGGTAAAAATCTGGCTATCATTTAAAGCAGTGTAAGATGCTGGTTTACGTTTCCCCTCACATTTGGTGACTAGGTAGGGATATGCAGTTTTGTGTTTTGTTTTTTTGAAGAGTTCCTAAGGAGTCCTGCTGCTTCCAAGTTTTATTTTGGGGGTTGTTGTTGTTTACAAAAAGGTAATCCAGTTGTAACCTTTTTCTAGGTACAATTCTGTACATTCTGGTACTACCTGTTCACTCATGGTCCCTCCAAATCCCTTTGTTTCTTTTAGCAATGTGTCCTTGTGTATCTACTACCTTTGCTTACAGAATTTCTCCTGAGGGGCGCTTTGAACATGTCCCGTAATACATGTGGATAAAAGGAATCGCCTTTGTTAATTTCAAAAGCCATTTTATTTCTTCCATGATTTTCCTCTGTTGTTAATTTATTTTGTAAAAGCAAGTGGGGTTTAGTCACCAGAGAGGTGGATTCTGTGGTTTTGCTCAATAGGTCATGGTCATTTCAAGAGCCATAGGGCCTGAGACTCCTCTCTAATTTACGTGTAAGATTAGGAGTCCAAGAATGTGGAATCAGTACTGCAGAAGGTCAGTTCTGACATACTTCCCCCCTAAATAGTGGGTGAAGTCCTTTTGGAAAGGACTCAAAGGTTTCAAAGTGTCAAGTTTTGCTGTACTGAAGGACTGTCCATATCTAATCTATTAGAACATTGAACCCTCCTTCCCACTCCAGGAATTTTGCTATCCAAAGTGGGTTAGAATTTGGATAATAAAAGTTTCCAGTCAAGTAGATTTATATATTTTAGTGAAGGTAAGCAACTTAAAATGACCACAGACCCAGTAAAACTCATTACAAAGAGAAGAGAAACAACATTTAAAAGCAGATACAAATAATGAGGCATTATTCTTTTCTCAAGAAGCCAGCAAAATTTCATCTTTCCTGTTTTATTTTAAGCATGCTTTTTATTCAAGTTTTTAACAAACAACAAGGTGGTAAGCTGCTGACTATAGGCAGACCATCCTTTCTCAAGGGCCATTCCAGATGTGTACAATGGATGGCTCCAAAGTAAGCTGCACCCTGTGAGTCCAAAGGGCAACTGGTGCCATTGTCCCTGTTAGCATTTTGTAAGAAAGGGCACCAAGATTTCATCAAGCTGTCTGCCTTGATGAGACTTGCAGTGAGGATCCCTTTGATAAGCCATCGGCAATGCATAAAGGAGGGCAGGTGGCTTGGTGAGCAGGGAAAGTCTTTCAAAGATTTGGACCAGCGTTGTGCCTTTGCTTCGGGCAAAGGGTGATGGTGGATGGATCATAGCTACCTAACTCAGCACTGTCTGTACTGATTGGCAGTGGCTCTACAAGGTTCCAGGCAGGTGATGTTTTCAGTTTCACCTGGAGAGGCTGGAGACTGTTCTGGGACCTGCATCACCAGCGAGCTCTGGTCCTCCCTTAAGGAGTTAGGCGACTCAATGGTCTGACTCTGTGGAAGGCACCATGCTATTCCCCTTTAAATTAGCCATGTATACAGAAAACACGAGAACTGGAATTTTGCTCTTGAATTGATTTTTGGATCGCCTGCATGCCAAGCACATACTTCTCCCACTGGGCCAGCACCCTTCCTCAGTGACTGAGCTCTCATTGCACACAGCCATCCAGCAAGCAAAAAAATGGTATTGTTAGAAGGGCAGAGTGGGGAGCAAGAGATTCAGGGGCCGGTTTTAGACCCACAGTGCTCGGGTTTATTCTGTTGCCTGCTTGACATTGTGCCTCCTTTCCCCCTACCTTTTATTCCTATGAAAGTTTCACAATGTCGCTGCTTGGGATTCTGGATAATCTATGGTGTGTTTTTTCCAATTTTTTTTTAATTTCCATTTTTTTTATTAATTTCCCCCCCAAAAATTAAGACAAACAAACAAACATACATCCTAATTGTAATTAAACCAATCTTGATAACATTGTTAAGTGACTTCCTCAAATCCCCCTG
The DNA here is from genome assembly GCF_964106915.1 of Podarcis gaigeae. NCBI lineage: Eukaryota > Metazoa > Chordata > Lepidosauria > Squamata > Lacertidae > Podarcis > Podarcis gaigeae. The sequence continues at coordinate 8,406,281 of NC_139695.1, read as the reverse complement.
GTTGAATTTCATTGTATTTCATTTTAACAGTTTTCCAGAATCAATCTTCTCAAAAAAAAAAAAAAATTTAACTTGATCACTTCACATCTTTCATTCTTTCTAATCTAGCTTGAAACATCTTAATTCCTATCCTTACATATTTAAATCCTAAGCCTATCTCGTATTTGCAAGCTTTTCTAATTAGATTATCTTGACATATTCAGCTAAATAATCTTTGAATTTTGTCCATTCTTCCTGGTACTCCTCCTCCTTATGGTCGCGGACTCTTCCCATCAGGTGGGCTAGCCCCGGGATTCTGGAGAATCTATGTGACTAGATGCTTGTAATGTATGCCAGGCAATCTGGCACAAGTGGGTAGGGTTGCCATCCGCCGGGATTTGGCCGTTGGAAACAAATGTCCATGCGGGAAACGCTTGAATGTCCAGGAAAATCCAAAGGTATAGCAATTCTACACGTGGGGAGAAGGGACGCAAGCGCAAATCAGAATAAAGCAAAGGCTGGGAAAGTTCAAACAGAAACACACACACACACACACTATTCCTCAAGATTTGTGTTTAAGACACAGGATCATAGAATTGTGGAGTTGGAAGGGACACCGAGGACCATCTAGTTCCCTTATTCCCAATCAGGGATCCGTGGCCCCATCCCTTGCCTCCCTCCAACTAATTTTCTCTCATTTTGGCATGGTAATAGCATACATTTTATGGGCGGTCTTGTTGTTTTTAGTATACCTAAAATCCTTTGCTTATTACCCCAGCCCTAAGATTAAGAGTGTCACGCTCTACCAACTGAACCACCCCACTGTAATTATCCCACACCTCCCCTCTTGACGAAGCTGTCTGCAAAGCTGATCTGCGGAGGAAATGTCCTTCTGCAGGCATGGTTTCAATCCAAACAACAAATATTAGTGGTCAACTCCAAAAGTGCGGTCAACAAACCCTGCTTGCCAAAGAACAATTGAATGCACCTGTGATGGCCTGGGATTCTGATTCAGAGGCTGAACCAGAGGAATCCCAGCCTGCACAGGAGTCCCCGCCTCCAGGGCCGGCTGAACTGGGGCAAGGCCTAGATTCTGAGGAACCTGCACCTGTGTCAGATCCTCAGGAGCAGGCACCAGGTGAAACCATTCTGGCCCCAGAGGTGCTTGAGGACTCAGTGTCTACAGGTGAGCCTCCCCCGGGGCCCAGTAAGCCTTCGGCCTCTCCTGAACTGCAGAGGCTTAGGGCAGAGAGGCGAAGGGAACTGGTTTCTCCCAGGAGGAGTGCTCGCCTTAAGGCCAGGAGAGGCGGGGCTCCTGGGGGCCGGGACCGCCCCTGGCCTTAGAGAAGATAAAGGTCAGTCAGCCCGGTCCCAGGTTGCGGGAGCAACGTCGTTGTGGAGTACCTGCTCTTACCCGGACCTAGACCTGAACTTCCAGTGTTCCTGTTCCTCGCCCTGCTTCCTGCTTCTGACCTTCCAGCGTTCCTGTTCCTGCCTGGCTCCCTGTTTCAGACCTTCCAGTGTTCCTGTTCCTCGCCCGGCTTCCTGCTTCTGACCTTCCAGCGTTCCTGTTCCCCGCCCGGCTTTCTGCTTCTGATCTTCGAGTGTTCCTGACCCCGCCTGGCTCCCTGTTTCGGACCTCGCCTCTCATCTTGTGAACGTCTACCAGGCTAGTGCCTCAGGACTGAACTTTGGCTACGGTAACAGTACCTTCCCCCCCGGGACCAGCACAGTTTGCTCCCGCCACACCCGCACTCCCTCTTTGTTGGGGTGCATTCGGGAAGAGCCAGAAGCCATGGCCGACCAAGCGGCTACGCTGTTGGCAATTGCCCAGGAGAACCAGGCCTTGACTCACACCGTGCAGCAGCTCAGCAATGCGGTGACGGCACTTCAGCAGCGGTTGGACGCCCTACCGGCTCCTGGGGCCGACGCCCTTGCTCCTGGCAAGTACCCAGTGGCTTTGCCAGAGAAATTTGATGGGGACCCGGCCAGCTTCCCCATGTTCCTTGCCCAGGCCAAGTTGTATATTCAGGGGCGAGCCCGGAACTTCCCTGACGACCGCACCAAGGTGCACTTCTTGATTAGTTTGTTAAAGGACCAGGCGGCCACGTGGGCGTTGCCGCTGCTCAGGCAAGACTCCCCCTTGATGACAGACTATATGGGGTTTTGCAATCATTTGGAGGCCGCGTTCGGCAATCCCCAGAAGGGGAGTCAAGCCAACCGGACAATCAGGCGGTTGAAACAGGGCAAGTCCACGGTGGCCGCATACACCACGGAATTTCGGCTGTTGGCACAGGACTTGACCTGGAATGACTCTGCTCTTCGGGACCAGTATCTCGAGGGGCTTTCGGACGAGATACTGGACCAGCTGGCCACAATGGAACGTCCCACCTCGCTAGACACTCTCCTTCAACGGAGTCTACAGATAGACGATCGGCTGGAGGACCGTCGTCAGGCCCAGGGCCGCCGGCACTTCCAGTTCTCGGCGCCAGTTTCTACCGGCAGCCCCACGGCCACAGCCGAGTCATTGGAAGAGCCTATGCAGCTCAGGGCAGTGCGGCCACGCCTCTCCCCCGCGGAGAAGACGCGGCGTCGGGAGGGGAATCTATGTCTCTACTGTGGCGGAAGTGGACACTGCGCCCGGTCCTGTCCTGAGAAACGCCAGCCACAGGGAAACCGCCAACCCCAGTAGCTGATGGCCCTGGCTACCGGGGGTCCCAAACAGCACAGAATGGGCCCGCACCAATGGATTTGCAACACCTTATGGTTCCGGTACGTCTATACCCTCCAGGTGGGCCCTGGATTCTTACCCATGCTTTGGTAGATTCAGGGGCAACCCGTTCCTATATGGACGCTGCTTTTGCTGCCCATCATCAGGTGCCACTTCGGAACAAGCCAGAACCGGTACAGGTGGAAGCAATTGACGGACGGCTTCTGCGTTCAGGTGCCGTTACTCAGGAGACCCAGCCCCTAGTCCTGTGTCTCCAGCAGCACCGGGAGATGCGAACTTTGGACATTGCCTCTATGCCCCGGTTCCCCCTGGTGCTCGGGATGGACTGGCTGGAGGCTCACAACGTTCAGATTGACTGGGTCAAATGGACTGTGCACTTCCCAGACCCATGTTCCCATGCTCAGTCCGAGATGCTAGCGGCCGCACCCACGGAGGAGGCAGCACCCACGCTCCCAGCCGAGTACCGGGACTACCAAGACGTGTTCGAGGAACGGGGGGCAGACCAGCTGCCGCCGCATCGGTCTTTTGACTGCGGCATAGACCTCCAGCCCGGAGCGCCCCTGCCGGTGAGTCGCTTATACTCTCTAACAGAGCCAGAGCACGAAGCTTTGCAGGACTTCCTGCACAAGAACCTGGAGCGTGGGTTCATTAGGCCTTCTACCTCACCCACCGCTGCGCCAGTACTCTTCGTTAAGAAGAAATGTGGGGAGCTTCGCCTTTGCCATGATTACCGGGCCCTGAACAAAATTACCATCCCGGACCGGTACCCCTTGCCCCTTATTTCGGAGTTGCTGGAGCGGGTGCAAGGGGCGCAGATGTTCACCAAGCTTGACCTCCGGGGGGCCTACAATTTAATTAGGATCCGAGCCGGGGATGAGTGGAAGACAGCATTTGGGACCCGGTACGGGCAGTTCGAATACCTGGTTATGCCCTTCGGATTGTGCAACGCGCCCGCTGTGTTCCAACGGTACATTAACCACGTGTTCCAGGACTTGCTAGACAAGTACGTGGTGGTGTACTTGGATGACATTTTGGTTTTCTCCCGTGACCCGGCTCGCCACGAGGGCCATGTCCGGACCGTGTTGCAGCGCTTGCGGGAGCACCGCCTGTATGCGAAGCTCAGCAAGTGCGAGTTCCATCAGCGGTCAGTGGACTTTCTTGGTCACCGACTCTCTCCAGATGGGGTGCAGATGGATCCTGGGAAGGTGGCAGCGGTTCGGGAATGGGCGGCACCTCGGAACCGCAAAGACGTACAGCGTTTCCTTGGGTTCGCCAACTATTACCGGACCTTCATTGCAGGTTATGCTCATCGCACAACTCCATTGACCCGGCTACTACGCCCCAAGACGCCGTTTTCCTGGGACAGCGAGGCAGAGGAGGCGTTTCAGGGGTTAAAGGCCTGTTTCCAGAGAGCGCCGATCTTACAACATCCGGATCCCTCTCGACCCTTTGTGGTAGAGACTGACGCCTCCAGTACGGCTCTTGGTGCCGTCTTGTCTCAGCAGTACGGACCTGAAGCGCCACTCTTACCCTGTGCCTTCTATTCCCGCCAGCTCCTTCCAGCAGAGCGTAACTATACCGTGTGGGAGCGGGAACTACTGGCCATCAAGGTGGCCTTTGAGGTTTGGCGCCACCATCTTGAGGGGGCACGACACCCGGTGGAGGTGAGAACCGACCACCGGAACCTGGAGTACCTCCAGACCACCCGCAAGCTGAACCAAAGGCAGATCCGGTGGGCGTTGTTCTTTTCCCGGTTCCAGTTCCAGATCCGCTACATCCCTAGCTCCCAAAACCAGAAGGCGGATGCCCTGTCCCGGAAACTCCAAGACAACGCAGACACGGTACAGCAGGCAGTACCCACCACGATCCTACCACCAGCTGCATTCCTGGCCACCCAGGAGGCTGAGCCACTGCAGACTCGGGTGCAGGAACAGCAGCGGGTCGACGCTTGGGCCCAGGAACGACTCCGGGAACTGGCAGAAGGCTCTTGCCCTCAGTATCCAGGGCTGGTCTTGCATCAGGGTCTTCTGCTGCACCACGGTCGCCTATACATCCCACCAGGGCCACTGCGGGCTGAGGTTCTCTGGATGACCCATGATGCCCCAGCCGCGAGACACTTTGGGCGGTATCGGACCACCCATCTGGTAAGCCGTGAGTTTTGGTGGCCCCTCCTGAAGGCTGACGTGGCTCGCTACGTCGCTGGTTGTGATGTCTGCCAGCGGGCCAAGGGCCGTACCGGGCGCCCCCCCCGGCCTTCTTCAGCCGTTGCCGGTTCCACCACGTCCTTGGCACACGGTTTCTCTGGACTTTGTAGTGGACTTACCCCCGTCTCGTGGCTGCACCTGCCTTCTAGTTTTCTCCGACCATTTCACCAAGATGGTGCACTGTGCCCCCTGCCCATCCGTACCCTCAGCTAAGGAAACCACTCAGCTGTACCTTCAGCATGTCTTCCACCTGCATGGCCTACCCGAGCGTGTGGTGTCCGACCGGGGCGTTCAGTTCACGTCCCGGTTTTGGTGAGCTTTGCACCAGGCCCTCGGAACAGAGGTCTGTCTCTCATCAGCCTACCATCCACAGACCAATGGCCAGACGGAACGGGCGAACGCGGTGCTGGAGCGGTAACTCCGGTGTTACTGCAGCTACCAGCAGGATGACTGGGTCAACCACCTAGCATTGGCGGAGTTCGTTTACTACAACGCGGTGAATGCGTCCACCCAGCAGACCCCGTTCCAGGCCAGTTACGGTTTTCATCCACGGCTGTTTCCGGATGTGCTGCCGGCATCCGCGGTCCCTGCGGTGACAGAGTGGCTTCAGGAGCTCCAGTCCCAGCAACAGCTATTGATGGAGCAACTGCGCCAGGCCAAGGAGGCGTACAAGGTCCAGGCCGACCGCCACCGCCAGGTGGGGCCGGAACTCCATGTCGGTGACCTGGTATGGCTCTCCACTCGCCACCTCCACCCTTCTCGACCTTCGCGGAAGCTAGACGCCCGTTTCACCGGCCCGTTTCCTATCGTGAATCAGGTGTCGCCTGTGGCATTCCGTCTCTGGTTGCCCGCAACCCTGAAGGTTCACCCGGTATTCCACAGGTCCCTTCTGAGTCCGGTGGCCCCACCCGATGAGTTCCACCCGAACCGTCCCCGACCGCAGCCAGTTTTAGTTCAGGGAGAGCCTGAGTACGAGGTGGAACGCATTCTGGACTCCCGATACCGCAGGGGAAAGCTGCAGTATCTCATAGACTGGAAGGGGTATGGACCGGAGGACCGTTCCTGGGAACCAGCGGCCAACGTCCACGCGCCTGCCTGCCTCCGAGAGTTCCATGCGGCGTACCCCAGCAAGCCGGGTCCGGACCCTCGATTGAGGGGGGGCCTGGGAGGGGGGGTGGTGTGATGGCCTGGGATTCTGATTCAGAGGCTGAACCAGAGGAATCCCAGCCTGCACAGGAGTCCCCGCCTCCAGGGCCGGCTGAACTGGGGCAAGGCCTAGATTCTGAGGAACCTGCACCTGTGTCAGATCCTCAGGAGCAGGCACCAGGTGAAACCATTCTGGCCCCAGAGGTGCTTGAGGACTCAGTGTCTACAGGTGAGCCTCCCCCGGGGCCCAGTAAGCCTTCGGCCTCTCCTGAACTGCAGAGGCTTAGGGCAGAGAGGCGAAGGGAACTGGTTTCTCCCAGGAGGAGTGCTCGCCTTAAGGCCAGGAGAGGCAGGGCTCCTGGGGGCCGGGACCGCCCCTGGCCTTAGAGAAGATAAAGGTCAGTCAGCCCGGTCCCAGGTTGCGGGAGCAACGTCGTTGTGGAGTACCTGCTCTTACCCGGACCTAGACCTGAACTTCCAGTGTTCCTGTTCCTCGCCCTGCTTCCTGCTTCTGACCTTCCAGCGTTCCTGTTCCTGCCTGGCTCCCTGTTTCAGACCTTCCAGTGTTCCTGTTCCTCGCCCGGCTTCCTGCTTCTGACCTTCCAGCGTTCCTGTTCCCCGCCCGGCTTTCTGCTTCTGATCTTCGAGTGTTCCTGACCCCGCCTGGCTCCCTGTTTCGGACCTCGCCTCTCATCTTGTGAACTTATACCAGGCTAGTGCCTCAGGACTGAACTTTGGCTACGGTAACAGTACCTCCCCCCCCCCCCCGGGACCAGCACAGTACCCTTGAAGCTCCTTTGCAGCCATGTCTTTACCTTGACACCACATATGATGCTAGATGTGGGGCCTGCGGGCCTCTCAAGGTTCCCCACCTCTGCTCTATCTAGCCAGGCTGATGTTTTCAAATGGGGGTTAAAGCTGTGAAGCTGTTTGGATGCATGACTGGACTTGACTGTGGGCATTTCATTGTGCTGTGTCCCAGAGCCTTAAGGATGGGGTGGCCTAGGAACCTAAGCCACCAGGTATATAAAAGTGAGGTCCACTCCAGCCAAGAGCGAAAGAAAACCACCAAGCAGCCCTGCTCCCCAACAATGTCCCCCACAGAGGATACGGATCGTCTTGGGAATGCTGGTGTCCAGGCACTCAATTCTCTCCTGCAGCTCGTCCTGCGTCCCCGGGGTCTGGAAGAGGTCCTCCTGAAGCAGAGTATCACCCATGCGTTCGGAAGGGATGAGGTACATCCTGGATAGCATGCAGAACAATCCAGCCCTGGGGTGCATAATGTGAGGTCGAGGAATGCCACAATGGAGAGAAGCCCCTCACCAAGAGAGCTGGCACAAGGGCTGAGAATTGTATCCCGCCTGCTTTCCACAGTAGCATTCCTACTACCCTTCTCATGATTTGGGGCAATGGGAGAGTGAAATCATTCCCCGCTTCTTCTAGTGGCGAGTCTCAGAGAGCCACTTTGCTAGGAAGAGACAGACAATGGTTGTGAACACTTGGGTTTTTCTGAGCTGCTCTAAGGAATACCGTATGCTGGATGTCCCACCCGCTGCGCTCCACCAAGGTGCCACTATACTCACAGCAGGAGTTTGTAAGAGCGAGTCAGTAGCTAAGATATAAATCAATTGGGACGTTTGGAACCTGCACACCCCCAAACTGGTACTGGATTCCAGCCCACACCCATCCTTTCAATGGTACCGTCCCCCTCAGCTCACCTGGTGGCAGGCATTCTTGAAGAGGTGGTCCACCAAAAGCCAGATCTCCTTGGCCGCTCAGTGGAGTCACCACCATCCTGGGGTACAATATCCAGAAACTGCTTCTCCTGGAGGTCCAATGACAAGGGGGACTGGCATGAGAGCCTGACAGAATGTGTGCCTGTATGCATTCTTTCCTTGCTCCAGCTGGGTGGACAAGTCTTGCCTTCTGAGGCCACAACTAGGGCTGGGCGATATCTGGCTTTCAACACTGTGATATATCACTAGCTAAACATTGCAATACACCAATATATCACAATGTCTAAAATAAGATGGAGCTATGTAGAGGCATTGGCTGGCTTCACGGTTCCCCCGCATTGATTTTTGCTGCCCCCTGCAGGAAGGCAGGGGAAAGCTGAACCGGCAGAGTCCACAGGGGCTGCAGGAATCTCGAGAAGCATTGTCTGGCTTCACAGTTTCCCCCCACATGGTGTTTTTTGCATAGTGTACACACACATCATGATTCGCAATATATTGCCAGGTCAGAAATTATGAAACCAGTCTCACTATCTAGACTTCAAGCCTCCCACTCCGGATGTGCAGTTCACCCAAAAGCTTACTAAATATGCAGCTGTGGACATGAGGTTTGGCTAACATTTTATTTAAATTGCTGGAACCTGCCCTGGGACCTTAGGGTGAAGGGCAGGAAATAAGAAAAAGAGCAACAGAACATGGATGGGCCTTCATAGGTTGATGGGCTGCAGCCCCAGCCAGCATGATGAGATGATGGGGTCACATGTTCACCACCCCTTGTCTAGAACACGTTGCAGAGGCAGTGGTAGAAACTGAACAACAGCTGGAGCCCCAGCCCACGACTTTGTCTGGGCAATGCAGCACACAGCAGCTGGTGAACCATGCCTCCGGCCTCCTTCCCATCTTCCTCTCCAGAAATGTTCAGGGTGGTTAGTTCTATCTCAAGCTACCACATTCAAGAGAAAGAGAAAGAGAGGAGGGGGGAGCAAGAGAGCTTTAGGAGCACAGCAATGGCAAGCAGCCCATCACTAAAAGGAGTTGGCAAGGATGGAGAATTTGATCCCCTCATCCCCAGGGCAGCTGTTGATTAGGACCCAGTTCATCCCCCCTCCCCTCCCCCCCCCCCGCCGCCAATACTCCCCGCCCCTGGAGTGAGAGAGAGAGAGAGTATTGGTGTGGGGAATGACACATGCTGTATCAGAGTCTTAGTGCAAGAGTAGCTGGTGCATGCTAAAGAACACAGGAGCCTTGCTGGGTTAGATCAGCATTTTGTTCCCACAATGGCCAACCACATGCCCTTGGGAGTCCATAGGGACATGGGGACAAGAGCACTCTGTCCATCATGTTCCCCAGAAACTGGTAATCAAAAGCATGTGGTTTGTGATAATAGTGGCAAGAAATAGCCCTGACCGGTAGCCACTGACCAACATATCCTCCATGATTCTAAATGTCTACAGCTGTCCAAATTGACAGTGATCACTGTCTCCTTGTGGCTAGGATAATACACCCAAGTCGATCTGATTTCGAGAGGAGTGACATTTTCCTGAGCCACCACAAAGCAGCCACTACCGCTTCCCAAATGCCAGTGCTCAGGTGGTAAGAGTAAGCCAGAGTGGCATAGCCTGTGCAGCAGTTGCTGAGCACAGAGACAAGGAGAAAACTGGCTCTTGGGGCCAGAGGGGGCTGGTTCCTGCATCATGAGACTGGGCTTTCTGCCTCCCGTGCTGCCAATCGCAAGCGGACCCAGAGTCAAGCAGCGCAAAATCAGTGACAAGCAGTGATGGCAAATTCTGGTTTCGTCTCCGTTCTCCTCTGCCGAGTTCTACAAGGGCCACGTTGAGACTAGGGAAGAGAAAAACGCAGAGAGCTAGAGCCACCACCTGGACTGGATTTGAGTCAGAAGGCAGGCAGGTGCGGGTTGCCTGAGAGGAAAGTCCGGTTGGTGGGGTAGTGCCTGGTTTGCCCTAAGGGACCAGCTGCCACTGCATGGAGCAGCTGCTGATCGTTGACAAGGGCAACTCCATTTACGTGCCTTCGAGGCACATGCACACTGCCACAAAGCTGGAAGGGGCACTTGAAGGGGCAAAAATGTCCCCCCCCCAAGAGCACAAAAGCGGCAAAGTGGCATGGAAACAGCATCTCGACTCCCTCCCAGGAGCTTTGGCACCGACCTTTCAGGCCTGTGGAGAGTTGGAGCAAGGAGTTTTGCAGGGAGGCTGCTGGTTTTCAAAAGGCCTTTCAAAAGGGCTTCCGGAAGTTTAGAGGGTGTTTGCAGGCTTTTCCAATGCTGTCCCCAATATACGCAATTTCATTTAAACGCACGGTACCTCGGAACGCAATCCTCGTGTAAACCTGATTTGAGCCCGCTACAAGAACATCTAGAGGATAGCAAACCAACTGTTACCTTTTCTAGGAAGCTGTCTTCTCCCTGAGATCAGAGGAGGAAGGCAAGAGCAAAAGACAACCAAGGGTGTTAATGGCATAGGCCCTGAGAAGAGAAAGAAACAGCCCGTTGGCTGAACAGTATCTGGGCAGATGGCAGGGAAATGCACACGGTTCAGTGGCCCTGCGAAAGGGCAGGTGGGAGGACCAGAACCTGGGATGACTCAGTCAAGGCAAACAAAGGGCATGAACAGCACACAGGAAGCGGATGCACAGCTACAGAAGCTGAATGCAGCGGAGGACCCCCAGTCCCCACATTGCTGAGTGGAAGAGCAGCTGTTTTTCAAGCAGGCAAGCAGAGTGGGAAGGGTAGACATCCAGCCAGGTAAATCAACCCCTTTCCCTACCAGGTCAATAAGTCTGGTGGCGGGAACTTCGCCAAGCGGCTGCCTCATCCAGCACAAGGCTTCCAAGGAGGTCCCGAAGCAGCTTGGTAGGTAGCTCCCACTGATGGTGAGGAAATAGTCCTTGCCAGGGTCAAGGTGAAGGACAAAGATAGCCTCAGTCTGATCTTCCTTGCTGACGTACACATCCAGGGAAATGTCCACCGTCTCACCTAAAACGGGAGGAGGTCAGGTAGATACACTCTTTGGCACAGCCAAGTTGGCTTATCTGTAAATTAAAAGTGAAGACGGTGAAGAATTGAACAGAAGGACACAATGCAAGCCTGCTGGATCAGGCCAATGGCCCATCTAGTACAGCATCCTGTTCTCACAGGTGTATGGGGGAAACCTTAACTTCAAGAATTAGGAGAAGAAGTGAGGGACTTCCGGTCAGCGCCAGCGATTAATGGAGGACTTTTCCCGGAGCTCTGGGAGAAGTCTGCTCCGCGGGTTCGGGTCCTGCTGCTACGGCGAAGCGGGGACCCTTAAAAATTACAGGTGGAGAAGCCTGTAAACAAGGAGGCTCGGCGGGCACCACTACGACCCCTCCGAACTGCGAAAGAGCCTTTTTAAAGGCTCTGGAATGGTGTTGGGGGGAGCGCGGTGCTGAGAGCCGCTACCCAGCCTGTGGAGCGAAGCCGCGTCGCCATTATCGGAGAGCGCTGATTTCTTCCGGCAAATTGATCCTGAAAGCATCTACTCGTGAGTAGGATTAAAAGCTTAAATTGGACTTTAAAGAGTAAAGATTTAAAGACTTAAATTGCTTGAAAGTTTAAAAGATTGGCCACCACGGGAAAGGTACAAAAAGGAAGTCTGCCTTACCGCATTGTAGTGAGAAGAAAGCAAAGAGACTATTAAACTGAAACCTTTGAGGATTGCATTTGAATAACAAAGCCATTGCCTAAAAGCAAGATACCCCCTCACTTAGCGGGCAGGAGCGGTGAGGGAGAATTGTCATTAAACTATTTAACCTGCATGAAAGCAAAGAATTGAATTTTATCCATTGTCTTTTGTATCCTGGGAAAGGACTGCCCTGTAAGAAGGGAGAAAGAACTTTGAACTGTCAAAAGTGAGAGCCTTGAAATAACTGGGAAAGATACAGTGTTGAGGACTTTTACCTGGACTGTTACATATTTGGAACTATTTAAGAAAAAAGTGCTGGAACAGGGGACTTTTTCCCCTTTAGAGAGACGGGGGGGGGGGGACTTTGAGACAATATATCTGTTGTAAGAACTGTGAATTGTGAATGCAAGTCGGGAATTCCCCCCTCTAGAGGAGATTTTGTTACATTGTGAGAAACAACTAAGCAACTAGAAGCTGAGCCACTGGAAATTTACTAGTAAAAACAAAACTAGGACTGTGGGACTGACCTTGGCCTGGCTGATAGTGGCATGGCAGATGGCAAAGGAAAGATAGATCAGGCTCAGGAGAAAAACCTCAGATCCGGCAAAACTTACAGCACTACACAACCAAGAAGGGCCTCAGTGGTAGGAGCAGCTGCGGCCTCACAAACAAAACCTAAAGTCATGTCTGCAGAAGATGCTTTGACGAAAGCTCTTGGAAAAATAAATGAATCTCTGGAATTTTTAACGAAACAAGGGACTGATACAAGTAAACAAGTAGCTGAGATCTCAAAAAAACTTGATCTGAATACTTCCAGCCTAAAAGAATTGGGAACTCAAGTTACTGCTAATGCCCAGAATATTGGGAGACTCCTAGAGGAATCAGCTACTACCCGAAAGATTGCTGAGGAGGCAAAGGAGGTTGCAACTGAAATTCAAGGAAAAATACCACCGGTTGTAAAGAAACTGGCGGACCATGATTTATCCTTTGCTATGATAGATCTTCAAAGGAGGGATCGTAATTTAAGATTAAGATTTGTCCCGGAAAGTGAACAGGACAACTTGGTGGACTTTATTACAAAAGAATTTTATGACTTTTGGCAAGAAGGCCTGAAGGGGGAGGAGGTCAAAATTGTGAGTGCATTCAGACTTGGAATAAGACAAAGAAAGAACAAGCCAAGAGATTGCTTGATTACTTTGGGATCAAAGGAGGAAAGAGATAAAATTTTAAATTTGCACTATCAAAATACACTGCAAATTGAGGATTCTTTTGTGGAGATCTTCAAAGATATCCCAAAGCCCATTCTAGATGCAAGAGAGGACTACAAAGATCTGGTTGTGCTACTGAAAAAAAGCAGAATCTTCTTTAGGTGGGAATTCCCCCAAGGCCTATTGTGATGGGATGATGAGCTGCTTGTGCGTAAAAGCTTAGTCCCTCAGAGTTTGGCCTGATTATCAAAGCTCTGTCTATAGCGGAGCCCCTTAAGAATGACTCCCTCAATCGCTGGCAGAATCCGACAGTGGGCGTTTGCGGAATCTCTTCCAACATAAAAGCTCCTTAACGGAAACGCGTCTTCTGGATTCTCGGCGCGACAGTTTCCGGCGAGGGGTGGGTGTCCCTATAGGAGGTCCTGAACCTTCCCCACTGTTTTCGCTGGAAGTGTCCCTGAGCCATCCCTCCGACTCACTTTCCCTCGGAGCTCCTTCTCTCCCCCTGCTGGTTCCCTCCTCTGCTGCTGAGTCTCTCCTAGCCTCCGTGAGCCCTTCCACCACCTGCCCTTCCGATGGCAGTTCCCTGACATCCACCTCCCCTCCAGGGCCCCCTTCACCCCCTCCCGTCCCTTCCTCCATGGGCGGTGAGGATGCAAAACCCCTGAAAGAACCTCCCTCATCTTCCGAAGTCTCGAACACTTCCCTCCACCGGTTGCTGTCCCTTGTCCCCGAGTACTCCTCCTCATCGGAGTCTACTCCTTCTTCCAGCTCCGATTCTGGGAACCCTTCGAACTCCTCTTCCTCGTCGGTGGTGGCAAAATGTTCCCTCCGGAACCTCGTTACAGACTGAGGTTTCCTTGGGAACCGTTGATGAAACGTTTCTATTAAAACCTTGTCGTTGACTTCCTCTGCAGTTACCCAGGTGTTTTCTGACTCTGGTTCCCCTTCCCAAGCTACCAAATACTCCACCTGATTACCCTTCCACCTGGAGTCAATGATTTCCGCCACATGGCTGTTGCGTTCCCTTTCTTCTATGACTGGTCCCTGTGTGAACACCCCTTCATGTCCCCCCCTGTACGGTGACAGCAATGACCTGTGGAATACTGGGTGTAGTTGCATGTGGTTCGGTAACCTGAGTTTGAACGCCACTGGATTGACCTGTTGTATGACCTCAAATGGTCCCAATCTTTTGGGTCTCAATTTCTTACAACCCCCTTTGAACGGCAACCCTTGGGTCGACAGCCACACCTGGTCCCCCACCCTTATGGTTTCACCTTCCCTTCTGTTCCTGTCTGCCTGCTTCTTGTATTCTTCTTTGGCCCTTTCTAGGTTGAGTTGGAGCTGACGATGGATCGCTTCCATCTCTTCTACAAAATGTTCTGCTGCCGGGACGCTCCATCTTTCCCCTCCTTCCCCTGGAAATGCCCTGGGATGACACCCATAGTTGGCCAAAAAGGGACTCATCCCTGTGGACACATTCTCCACATTATTGTAGGCAAATTCTGCCAGAGCCAACTTTTCTACCCAATCATTTTCTCTGTCATTGACATAACACCTCAAGTATTGTTGGAGGATACCGTTTGCTCTTTCCGTCTGCCCGTTGGTTTCAGGGTGTCGGGCAGTCAAAAAATTAACCTCTACGTGCAGTAAGCTCATGAGCTTCCTCCAGAACCTGGACGTAAATTGTTTCCCTCTGTCGGAGACCACCCTCAAGGGGGCGCCATGCAACCTAAAAATGTGTTCTACAAACAATTTGGCTGTTTCTTCTGCCGTGACCGCATGTGAGCATGCCACAAAGTGGCACATCTTGGTTAACAGGTCCACTACAACCATGATAGCTGTTTTTCCCTTGGATTTCGGCAGGTCCGTCATAAAATCTATGGATACTGCCTCCCATGGTCGTTCTGGTATGGGTAGTGGTTCTAATAACCCCGCCGGTGCCCGGCTCTCCCCTTTTGCTCGCTGGCATCGGTCACACCCTCTTACATACTCCCGTACATCTTCCCGCACCTTGGGCCACCAAAACTCCCTGGTCACCAACCACATGGTTTTGTGTTGCCTGAAGTGCCTCGCTGTGGGGCTGTCGTGCAACTGTTTGAGTACCCTCCCCCTCAATTCTCCTTCGGGTATATACAGTGCCCCTTTGTAATACAATGCCCCGTTCCTTTCCTCAAAACCTCCTGGGTTCTCTCCCTCCCTCCAGAGTCCTCTGAGCTTATCCTGGGCGTATTCATCATTCTCAGTCCCCTCTACCAGTTCTCTTTGCCCCACCAATGCCGCCCCACACACCCAGTAGTCCTCTGGGATGATGTGTCTCTCTTCTGGCGCTCCCTCCCCCTCCAAATATTCTGGTTTACGGGAGAGAGCGTCCGCCCTGACGTTTTCCGGGCCTGGCACGTAACAAATTTCAAAGTGGAATTTGGAGAACTCCTGGGCCCATCTCACTTGTCGTTGGTTGAGTACTCGTGCCGTTCTCCAATACTCTAGATTCTTGTGGTCAGTGCACACTTGGACTTTGTGTTGTGCACCAATTAGTAAGTGCCGCCATCTCCGGAACGCTTCATGAATGGCGAGTAGTTCTCGGTCATACACGGTGTAGTTCCTCTCGGATTTATTCAGCTTTCGCGATAAGAAGGCACACGGTCTCCACTCCGACTCACTCTTCCCCAGCTGCAGAAGCACCGCCCCTACCGCCCGGTCTGATGCATCAGTTTCTACTCTCATCGGTTTTTGTAGATCCACATGCAGGAGCTGTTCTTCAGACGCGAACGCTTTCTTTAGCTCTTCAAACGCTCGCTGCGCCTCTGCCATCCAAACAAATTTCTTCTTGCTGCTGAGACAATCAGTGATGGGAGCCGTCAAGTGGGCAAAGTTCTTGATGAACTTCCGATAGAAGTTTCCAAACCCTAGGAACCTTTGCACGTCCTTCTTCGTTTTCGGGGTCTTCCATTCCAGTACCGCCTGAACCTTGCCGGGATCCATGGCCAATCCCTTGTCTGACAAGCGGTACCCCAGGAATTCCACCTCCTTGGTATGAAACTGACACTTCTCCAGTTTCACCCACAGCTGGTTTGCTTGCAGCTTGCCCAGTACTTCCCGGACGTCCCTTACATGCTGCTCCTCATTCTCTGAGTATACCAACACGTCATCTAAGAAGGCCACGCAATTTTTGTAAAGCAAAGGCCCCAGGACGTGGTTCATGAATGATTGAAAACAGGCTGAGCCTGCTTGTAGACCGAAGGGCATAACGAGATACTCAAAAGCCCCTAAAGGGGTGAACATGGTGGTTTTCCATTCATCCCCCTTCCTCATCCGTATCAGGTTATACGCCCCCCCTCAGGTCCAGTTTGGTAAAAATCTTTCCCTTCCTCACTCGGGTCAAAATGTCATCAATTCTGGGCATGGGGAAAGCCACTGGTTCCGACACGGCATTCAGGGCCCTGTAATCCACTACAAGCCTGGGTTTATCCGTGTTTTTTTTGTCCACAAAAAACACTGGGCTGCCCCCCACCGCTCTTGACTCTCTGATGAAACCCCGTTTCAGGTTTTTGTCAATGAACTCCCTTAACTCCTGCATTTCCCTATCGGACATGGCGTACAGCTTGCCCACTGGCAGCTGGGCCCCAGGGAGTAGGTTGATTTGACAGTCAAAGGGTCTATGCGGGGGCAGTTTATCTGCTTCTCTTTCGCTGAAGACGTTACCCAGGTCGGCGTATTGTCGGCACCTTCCCTTTATCCGTTACTTTCGTCCCTGCTAGAGTGGCCTTGGCTCCTTCCTGAGCCTTCCCCTCCTTGCAGTGTTCTAGGCAATTTGCTGACCCAAAGGAAACTACCCGCTGGTGCCATCCCACTAGCGGATCATGCAGCGCTAGCCAGCTCATCCCCAAAATAATGGGCGCTCCTCCCAAGGTGGCCACATTAAACGCTATCAGTTCTGTGTGTCTTGCCACCTTCATTATCATTGGGACAGTCTGTTGGTTAACTTCTCCCCCCAACAGCTCCCTCCCATCAATCGTGGTGACCTCGCGATTTGATCGTGCCACAACCGGCTCGCACTAGAGCAAAAGACTCACCACAACCGGCGCGCACCAGAGCAAAAGACTCACCACACCAGGACGACAACTTTCAGCAAAGGAACATCACGGACTTCTTTAAGGGAGCGTCCTTGCCGCATAAGATCCCCCCACAAGAATTTAAATGACGGTTAGCCGGACAACCCAGAAAACCACCAATATCGATCCTCTGTTGGAACATCGCTGGCTGGTGTAGGAAAAAATGTGACCCAGAATTCCAGTCGTATATCAACTCGTTTCATATCATTCTATTGCAAGAAACTTGGGAGGAGGGTGAAATTGTCATAAACGGATTCGACCTACTATCCCTTCCAGCTTGCCCCTCCCAGAAAGGAGGACGGCCGAAAGATGGTCTAGTAATTGGTATCTCACTGAAGCTGCATTTCAAATTTTCATTAGTTTTGACTGCTCCCCCTTATGCTTTATCCGGGTTGATGTCGGGGGGGGGGGGAAGTATCACTGCTAATCTCCAATGTCTACCTCCTGCCAGGGGGTTCGTCCCTTGAACTGCATGATAGATGGGAAATATTAGAAGATCATTTAGTATCATGCAGAGTCAAATATTCCAATAGCCAATCCTTAATTGGTGGTGACTTTAACGCACGTATAGCAGCAAATTGGGTTGATTTAACTAAAGCTAAATGGTGGACTGCTCCATGCCTTGACAATTATGATTTGAGACATGCCTTAGGGAGAGCCTCAAAAGACTCTAAAGTAAACGAGGCTGGAGTACTTCTTTACCAAATGGCTATTCGCTTAAACCTAGTACCCCTGAATGGTTGCTGCCCTCCTGATATACCAGGGGAGTATACCCACCTAGGCATAAAATCAAACAGCGTACTAGATTACCTTTTAGCCTCGAGTGACCTGATTTCGAAAGCTCTCTCTTTTAAGATTGGCAATATTCAGTTCAGTGACCACCTTCCACTTGCTGCTTCGTTTGACCTAGACTGGCATGGGGACGAGCACAGTCATCCAACTCAATTAGATACTAACGCAGAAAACCCGGTAGAGGATATTAATACGGCATTACGAGTGAAGGGTATAAAGTGGTCTGTAACGCAGGCTCAAAAATATTCTGAATTTTTTCAGCAGGAGATTATACAAACCTATTCAGCCCTTGGCATAACCTCATATGAACACGATCAAACTATTAATCTATTTGCCAATCTGTTGAATGACCTCACGTCATTCTTTACTGTTCCAACCCACCAGGCAAATAGGGCCCACTCCAACACAGGTGCACCGTGGTTTAACCGTAACTGCAAACAAGCCAAACAACATCTCTGTGCTATTTATAATGATTACAAATCCTCAGGGGCGACTACGCTTCCCAAGGAGTACTATCAGGCAAAATCAGCTTACAAATATGTGCAAAAAAAGGCCAAACAGGAATGGCAACTGAACCGCTGGCAAGCACTTATAGCTGCCTCAAGTACCCATAATTCCCAAAAATTCTGGCTGTTGGTTAACAGGAAATCTAAAAGATACCCCCTAACAGTTATTCCTGCCCCAGTTTGGGAATCCTTTCTAAGGAACTATTTTGCCTTACCAGACCTTAATACTAATACAATCGATGGATTCTATGAGCAGCTCCCTCTTTGGCCACCCACTGACCCGGAAGAAATCCACGGGCTCATTTCTAATCTTAAAATCGGAAAAGCCCCCGGTCCTGACCTAGTCCCGGCGGAAGCTATAAAACTTCATGCAGACTCGTGGGCGAAAATCCTGGCCGCTACTTTTGATGCTGTAAACAACAGTGGGAAGGTACCAAGAATATGGAAGGATGTGATTATTGTTGCAATTCATAAAAAGGGCTTGACAGATGATCCGGGAAATTACAGGAATATCAGTTTGTTAGGGTGTGAAACCTAAGACGCTGGCAAGTTAGCAATGTCATGTGACTTTAAGTAGTCAAGCTCATTAAGTTGTTAAGTTGCTCAGTATATAAAGAGTGTTTGTTTTCTCTGCCTGTGGGGCATGAAGCAAAAATGTCTGAAAGCTCTGGAGGTGTTTCTGTTATCTTTCTGCAATAAACCTGTCTTTGGAAAGACAGGCTTCCCTGTGTCGTTATTTCTTTGCTGCTGAGACTCTGAAGCTTGTACTGCAACAAGAATCTCTGCACTGGACTTAATTAATGCTCTGCAAAGAGAACTGTTGCTGGCTGCGCAGTGGAAGCGTTTACTGGACCAGTACACAGACTCTCTTAGGTTATGGATCCTTCTACGTTTCTACAGCTGTATTGTGTGCAGAGAAAGTGAAAGCAGCTTTCGGATGAGAGAAGACCGGCTTGGTCGTAAATCCAGCTCTTAAAGGAACTGAGAGGCTGCAGAAAGTTGAGAGAGCTGCGTAAGTGAAGCTTCATTAGCTGCAAAAGGCTAGCTTGACCTCCCGTTGTGTTTTTGTTTTGTTAATAAAAACAGAGGACGGTGGTAGGTTGCTAGTGAAGAGACGTAGGGAAAAAGTTTAAAAGGCTTCAGAGGAGGCTGGAGGCGTCTGAAAAGTGAGTAAAGCAAATCCCAAGGGGAAAGAGAAGCAAGGGCACACAGAGGGAGTAGCAGCAGACCCCAGGAATGGCAGTGGAAAATTTCCAGGTTCCCTTTACAAAGTTGAACTCTGCTAATTACGTGCAGTGGTCTAAGAGGGCTCAAGTCTGGTTGGAAGCCAAAGAAGTGTGGGCTGACTATGTCCAGAGGCGAAAGCCGTTTGTGGCTGTTGCAGCAGATGCCACAGCAGAGCAACAGGCTGCTGCACATGCTCAGAACAGGGAACATGATAAAATGGACACTAAAGCTAGATGCATGTTGATGGTATCGATAGACGATTCCTAATTACCTCATGTGGAAAATTTAAGGTCTGCATTTGAAATTTGGGAAGCTCTTAGGCGAATTCACCATAGAGCCACGCCCGGAGAGAAGGTGAACATTATACGTGCTTTGTATGAGTTGAAACTGAAGCCAGGGGATAGTGTGGTTGAACACACGTCACAGATGACTGAGTATTTCAACCGACTGTCATCTCTAGGTGTGAATTTTCCTGAAAATATTAAAGTTTATACTCTGCTTAGCAGCCTGCATGCAGGGTTTGAAAACTTAGTACTAACTTTACAAGTTTTGCCAGAGGACCAGCTGAATATGAATTATGTGACTGGTAGATTGTGTGAGCAAGAATATCAACATCATCGAAAACGTATTGATAATTCAAATACCCCAAGGGTTGGATGTTCAGATAATTCCCAGCGTGGGGGAACTAGCAGGCAGAGCTGTAAGGAAGCCTCACAAGTGTCTGCTATGGCCAGCAAGTCATGTTTTTGATGTGGCAGCAGGTTTCATTTGATAGCAAAGTGTCCAGAAAAGCAACAGGAATTTCAACAGAGGGAGCAGGTGCTGATAAGGGACTATCTGCAATGGCAGCACAACAGAGTCCTAAAAGGAGCCAACACACCTTGAAGTGGATAATTGACAGTGGAGCAAGTCACAGTTTAGTTCCAGCGACATCTAGTGGCAGCTTGATGAACTGCAAGACATTGCCAGTTGCAAAAACTGTGACTATAGCAGACAATAGTAAACTAGAAATGAACCTTAAAGGCACAATTTATGTTAACTGTTTGCAAACTAACCTTCCTGTTTTTGTTCTTCCAGGAATGAAGAATGGACTTTTGAGTGTGTCATGCCTGGTAAAAGGTGGTTTTAAGGTTGAGTTTGAAAATGATGTGTGCACCATTTCGAAACAGGGGAAGGAGCTAGTTAAAATTCCCTGTGAGGATGGGCTTTTTGTTTTGGATGAAGAGCAGTTAGCAGCAGGTAGATGTTCAACAGGTGAAGCGCAAGCTAAGTGTGTAAATAAGGCTCCTCATACAGGTTGTGCACATCTACTACACAGAAGGTTAGCTCATATATGCTTTAAGTATGTAAGCAAGATGCCAGATTTAGCTGAGGAGTATAACATTAAACCCTGTCCAAATTTTCTGGATTGTTGTGCTTGTAAACATGCTAAGGTTAAGACATGTAGCTATCCTAGATCTGATAGAGTAAGCAAGAAACCCTTTGAACTTGTGCACACAGACGTGTGTGGCCCTATGCCAGTCAAATCGCTTGGAGGTGCAAGATTTATGCAAATTTTGGTGGATGATTTTTCAAGGGTTAGTTGGGTTTTCTTTCTGAAAGAAAAATCACAGGCAGCTTCCATCCTGATGGATTGGATTGAAGAAGTCTAATGTAAATTAGACACCAGGGTACGGAAAATACAATCAGATCGTGGTGGGGAATATGTGAACCACACGCTGGAGACGTGGTCAAAAAGGAAAGGTATAGTTCATAGACTTACCAATCCCTATTCACCACAGGAGAATGCAGTTGCCGAAAGAAAATTTCGAACATTACAGGAAGCCATTGCTGCTTTGCTGTTTGATTCTGGACTTCCACAGCGTTTTTGGGCTGAGGCTGCACTGTATGCAATACAGAGTGTACAATAGCACAGTAGGCAACACTCCTTACTTCATGCTATTTGGGAAAAAACCAAAAATTGATCATCTAAGAGTTTTTGGATGTCGTGCTTATGTGCTGGTGCCTAGGGCACAACGTAGGAAAGGCGATCCTAGATCTAAAGAAATGTTTTTCTGTGGTTATCAAGCAAACACAAAAGGTTGGAGATTTGTGAATGTAGAAGGCAATCAAACGAAAATCACAATCAGCAGAAGTGCGGAATTTTGTGAACAGGGTGGTTGGAATAAAATTCATGGAAATCCTGACATACTATTTGATGTGGTGAACAGTAACAATGAAACTCAGGCCCCAGGGCAGGTATTAGTTCCAGAACAGGCTGAGGAATTTGAGTCTGAGGACGAGGGTGAGAAATCGTCTAGTTCACCCAAGTCTGTAAAGTCAGAATCTTCTAGCTCTAAAAGTTCACCTGTACAGCAAGAGAAACGTGTAAAGTCAGAATCAGAAAGTTCTTCAACTACTAGTGACAAACAGGTGACGACTAGTGATTCTGGGTCAGAGGGGAAAACTGAAGGAACACCACAGGAACTGTTAAGGCGTTCCAAGCGTACCAACAAAGGTAAACCTCCTGAAAGGTACCAAGCTATTAGTGTTTGGGCTGGTTTGGCAAATTGCGAACCTGAAAGTTTTGAGGAGGTTGAGCAATTACCCCAGGGGGAGGCCAGTAGGTGGCGTGAGGCCATCCATGCAAAAAGAGTTGAATTCTATGAAAGAACTGGGTGTGTTTTCCATCACCAAACTGCCAGAAGGTACCAAGGCAGTAAGTTGTAGGTGGGTGTACAGGATAAAGACAACAGCGATGGGGAAACCAGAGTACAAAGCAAGGCTTGTAGTGAGCTGTTTAACCCTGTAGGCTCAGGTTCTCTTCACACCCCCTCTCGCCCTGCGCTACTGTGGGAAAAGTAAGTACAGAACTTACCCCCAACTCCAAACCACCACAAAACTCCCCATGACGCTGGAAGCTTAAAGGTTTGGTAAATCCATCGGCTAAGTTAATGTGACTGGCACAGTACTTCAGCCGAATCAAACCTGACTGAACACTCTGACACACATTTTGGAAATGTATGTCCAGATGCTTGGTTCTGGCCTTAAATTGCGCAGATTCAGCCAATTTCAAACAAGGTTGATTGTCCTCCCAAACCGTGATGGGCAAGCTACAATCCCCATAGATCTCTTGCACCAAGCATCTATAGAACTCTAGTTCCCGGCACAAATCAGACAGTGCACTGAATTCAGCCTCAGTAGAAGACAGCGCAATGAGACTTTGCTTCCGGGACCTCCACCCAACTAGTGACTTCCCAAACTTTACCACCAACCCAGACACAGACTTGCGGTCCTGCGAATTCGCCCAGTCACTGTCCACATAGCATGTGAGCTTCGCCTCACCTTCAGCTGGCAGCTTAAGACAGAAGTCTTTGGTATGCTGCAGGTAGCGCAGTACCCGCTTGATGCCATGCCAAGCACTCACACTGGGCTTTGACGCTTCCCTACTTAGCAGGTTGGTAGCAAAGGCAATGTCTGGTCTGCTCCATTGGGACAGATACAACAGACTACCTAGAGCTGACTGAAAGAGCTCAGCATTCTCGAACTCTGCACTTTCTGCTTGCTGGCTCTCTTTCACGAAGTTCGTCTCCATGGGTGTCCGGACTCCTGCACAATCGGACATTCTGAACTTCTCAAGCAACTGCTCAATCTTGCCTTTCTGACTGAGCAAGAAGCTACCATCCTCAGTTCTCGCTATCTGGACGCCTAGGTAGATCTTTACTGCACCTAGGTTCTTGAGCTGAAAACGTTTCCCAAGCTCTTTGGCAAACTTCTGCACCTGTTTGTCTGCCTTTCCAACATGGAATGATGTCAGCAACAAAAAACAAAACCAGTTCCTGTGAGTCTCCTGATCCTCTAAGGAACAGGCAACTGTCAGCAAGACTCTTCCTGAAACCTAGCTTCTCCAAAGCTTCATTCAGGCACAAGTTCCAATTCCTGGCCGACTGCTTCAGGCCATAAATTGACTTGTGAAGTTTCCACACAGTACCTTGCTCATTGCCCTCAAACCCTGGAGGAGGAAGCATGTACAGATCCTCCTGGAGGTCTGAGTTCAAGTAAGCAACATCCACATCAAAGTGATGCACCAGCAACCCTCTTTGTGCAGCAATGGCCAAGAGCAAACGTAGAGATTCACTCCTACAAGTGGGAGCATAAACTTCCGTATAATGCAACCCCCTGTGCTGCGTGAATCCTCTTGCCACTAATCTGGCCTTATACTACGGTTCTCCTGTCGCTGTGGGCTTAAGACGGTAAACCCAGCGGCTACCCACGGCCTTTTTGCCCACCGGCAACTTTGTGAGGGAGAACACACCTAGAGACTCCATTGAGTTCATTTCCTTCTGCAGCGCCTCACGCCATTTTCTGGCTTCTTCCTGAGGCAGTTTCTGAACATCCTCAAAACTCTTGGGTTCACACTGTGCCATTCCGACCCACACGCTAGTGACGGCAAACCTTTCAGGAGGTTTCCCCTTGGTCGTCCGAGCTGATCGACGCAGCACTACTTCAGGAACCCCCTCTGACCCACTAGGGTGAGCCAGAACGTCCTTGGCATCAGAGAGCTCCCCCTCTGACTTACTGCGCCTTCTGGACTTCTCAGCCGAACCTGTGGGGGAAGACGGAGCACTGCCTTGGGAGAAGTTCTCCCCTCTGCCTGCACAGGTTCTCTTCACACCCCCTTCCCCCCAGCGCAAAAACGCTGTGGGAGCCCGGCATCAAACAAAAGAGCTGCGGACAGCAAGGCTTGTAGCTCGAGGTTTTACGCAAAGAAAGGGGTTACATTATTCCGAAGTCTATGCACCCACTTCAAGGAGTGAAACCCTATGGGCACTATTAGCAGTTGCTGCTCAGAAAGGGTTCAAAGTGAATCAATTTGATGTCTCTACAGCTTATCTTCATTCAGACTTGGCTGCAGAGCTCTATATGGAGCTACCACCAGGATTGAAATTTGGTAAATCAAATCAGGTATGGAAACTACATAAATCTATTTATGGACTCAAGCAATCTGCTCATAATTGGAATGAGTGTTTGAATGACGTTTTGGTAGGCATTGGTTTTAGCAGGAGCAAGGCTGACAATTGCTTATATTTCAGAGGTTCAGGAGATGCTCAAGAATCTTTGCTTGTTTATGTAGATGACCTGATTTATACTTCAAAGACACAAGAACAAGTAAAAAAACTAGCCAAGGGTTAAATAAACACTTCAAAGTTAAGAATCTTGGTGATGTGAAGGTCTATCTTGGTGTTCAGATAGATAGGACCAAAAATGGCAGTTTTCTACTGAATCAAAAAGGCAAGATATTGCAAATGTTGAAAAAGTTTGGCATGACGGAGTGTGCAGGTGTTAGAACACCAATGGAAATGGGTTTTGTAAAAGACAATGAGTTCAAGGATAGTGCTGAATTCAAGCGTGCTGAAATCTTTCAGTCAGCTTACTTCATCTTTCGCAATGGAGTAGACCAGACATTGCTTACGCTGTTAACTTACTCAGCAGAGAAGCTTCAAAACCTAGTGTAAATGCATGGAAAGGAATTCAAAGAGTGTTAAGATATTTACAATACACCAAAGATTTTTGCCTTGAATTATCTTCTGAAGGACAAGCACAGATTAAAGGATAGAAAATCAGTGTCTGGCTGTGTAATAAAATTTGGTAACTCTCTGATTGGGTGGAGATCCAAGAAACAGAACCTGATTGCTTTGTCGTCAACAGAAGCTGAGTTCTGTGCCTTATCTGAGTTATGTAGAGATCTAGAATTTTACAAATGCTTGGCACAAGATATGTATGAAAAGGCCATCACTCCAATCACTGTATGGGGTGATAATCAACCGTGTCTTAAGTTAGCACAAAATGGGCAGTTTAAAGGTCATACAAAACATTTGGATATCCGCTTTCAAAATGTTTGTCAAACGGTAAAAGCAGGAATTGTTAAATTAAATTACTGTCCCAGTCATGAAAATCAAGCTGATGGTTTTACAAAACCGCTTGGGTTTCAGCGGCATGAAAACTTTTGTGAAGAAATGGGTCTGAAGTAATTTTGCTTTTGTATTGCCAGCGAGAGGGGGTGTTAGGGTGTGAAACCTAAGACGCTGGCAAGTTAGCAATGTCATGTGACTTTAAGTAGTCAAGCTCGTTAAGTTGTTAAGTTGCTCAGTATATAAAGAGTGTTTGTTTTCTCTGCCTGTGGGGCGTGAAGCAAAAATGTCTGAAAGCTCTGGAGGTGTTTCTGTTATCTTTCTGCAATAAACCTGTCTTTGGAAAGACAGGCTTCCCTGTGTCGTTATTTCTTTGCTGCTGAGACTCTGAAGCTTGTACTGCAACAAGAATCTCTGCACTGGACTTAATTAATGCTCTGCAAAGAGAACTGTTGCTGGTTGCGCAGTGGAAGCGTTTACTGGACCAGTACACAGACTCTCTTACAGTTTATTGTCATTAATTGGGAAAATATATGCACGGTTCTTGTTAACTAAGCTTACTAAGTGGGCTGAAGAGAACAACCTGATTTGGCCTGAACAGGCTGGTTTTAGACCGAATCAGTCAGCGGTTGATCATGTCTTAGTTTTATACCACCTTGCCCGGAAATATTCCTCCCCAAATAGAGGCCAACTTTGTACGGCCTTTATTGATTTAAAGGCTGCTTTTGACAGCATCCCCAGAGGATTACTTTGGGGAAAATTAGCCCGATGGGGAATAGACAAAAGACTTTTGTGGCTAATAACTAAATTGCATGACAGATCGGCCACAAGGGTGAGAATCACTCCGGCTGGCGACCTCTCAAATTCAGTAACTATCAATAGAGGTGTTCGTCAAGGATGTATCCTTGCTCCGACCCTTTTTAATCTATTTATAAGTGATATGAGGGCGCCTCTGATAGATTCTCAAGAAACGATCCATGCCCCCCGTCTTGCCCAATACCGTTGCCCCCTTCTACTCTACGCAGACAACGCAGTGATCCTATCCTTCTCAAGAGTTGGCCTTAGGAGGGCATTAAAAAATTTCGATGTTTACTGCAAATCAAATTTTCTTACAATTGACCATGTTAAGTCCAAAGTCCTAATTTTCACCAAGAGTCGAAAAACCTATAATTGGAGAATAGACGGAAAAGCTATTGACCAAGTCTTTAAATTTCAGTACTTGGGAGTCCTTCTCCAACACAACATGGGCTGGAAGGTCCATCTTGCATATGTATTAAACAGAGCTAAAGCCCTTTCCTTTGTGCTACTGCGTTTTTTCTTTTCAGATGGGGCTTTCCATATTCCATCAGTGTTAAAAGTTTTCAAGGCAAAGGTGATTGCAACAATAGCATATGCATTCCCAATATGGGGGTCCTTTGTTAATCTAACCCATTTGGAGGTAACCCAAAACCAGCTTCTAAGAAGGTTGCTAAAATTACCCAGGTGTGTAAGCAATACTGCTATACGACTGGAACTAAATGTTACATCTCTAGAAACCACATTATGGAAATGCATCCTCTGTTACTGGTTGGCAATATGGCATAAACTTCCAAATCTCCACTTGATACAGTGTCTCTGGAGAGATGACTTCCCTAGCCCCTGGGCAAAAATAATACATGGGAAACTTGTGTCCCTAGGACTATTTCCATCTGAACTATTAAAATTGGATTTAATTTCTGCCAAGAGAATTATAACTCACAAATTAGAGGAGATGGATTTACAATTTAATATTGCGACAGGTGGTGGCACCTGTTCGCCGATAAACCTTGGCTTAACACCACCAACGAAACTTCCATCTTATTTAACTACCTTATCTGTGGTGACGCACAGGTGTGCCTTTATAAAGGCTAGATTCAATGTTTTCCCATCAAACGTGTTGGGTAACAGACTCTCCAACGGACAGATCTCACTCCTCTGACTGTAAAAGTGGATCTATAGAATCGTTATATCATATAATCTTCTGTTGTCCATTACATTCGGCTTCACGGTCCAAGTTTCTGGCCCCATATTTATCGAGAATTGCTGACGGACCTCAGGAAGCCCAAATAATATACTTATTAAACAACGAAGATACAAGTAGATCCCTTGCAGTCGCTAGATACCTGATTAATGTTTTATTTCAAAAGAGGAGAAATGGATCACTGTATGACTCTGACAGCTTAGCTAAACTTAAGAACCATCAATAAGTGCCAGAACTAAGACGCATACCCCCCAAAATCTGATGGATTTGAATTGCGGTTTACATAGAGGGAGCTTATTGTGTATAGTGTTTACTTAACTGAAGTAAAATTGGTTTTATATGGGTGTTTTAACTTGGAACTGTTTAAATTGTATTGTTTATGGATAAATTTTGATGTATTGTTTTCGATATGGGCCAATGGCCGCAATAAATCTAAATCTAAAAATGGCACTTGAAAGATGAGGAGGTAAAATCAGTTATGATTCATTGGGCAAAAGACTTAGGATATAATATTCAGTTAAGTGATTGGGTCAAACTATGGAAAGAGGGTTTGAGATTTACTGCATGTAATGCATTAAAAGAAAATGTGATGAAGATGATGTATAGATGGTACATCACACCAGTTAAGTTAGCAAAAATGTATAAAGTTAGTAATAAATGTTGGAAATGCAAAGAAAAAGAAGGAACATTTTATCATATATAGTGGGAATGTAAAAAGGTGAAATGTTTCTGGGAGATGATATATAATGAGCTGAAAAAAATGTTGAAATACACTTTTATTAAAAAACCAGAAGCAATTTTTTAAGGCATTGTTGGAAATGATATAAACAGGAAAGATTGTAAGTTGTTTTTATATGCAGTAACAGCAGCAAGAATATTATTGGCCCAAAAATGGAAGCAAGAAGAACTACCAACATTAGAAGAATGGAGGATGAAATTGATGGACTACGCAGAATTAGACAAGCTAACAGGAAGGATCCGAGACCGTCGGGACCAGAGGTTTACCGAAGACTGGACTAAATTTACTGAGTATCTGAAAAGTATTTGTGATTATCAGATTACATTTGTACGACTACAAGAAGTTCTGTGAGGAGTAACTTAAGAAATATTGTAAAAATGGAAAGGGAAAAACGATTTGTTAGAAAATGTAAAGGCAATATTAAGTTAAGAATTGCAGGAGAAATAATCAAGACGGAAGACTATCAGAGATGCTGAAGGAAGTCCAAATAAGGATATATGTATAATAATTTGTGTGGTATGTCTTTAAAATTTTTGTATGCTAAAAATTAATTTAAAAAATTAATATATAAAAAATTCCACCGGTCTTTAAAAAATTGGAGGATCATGATTTGACACTGTCCATGATTGATTTGCAAAGAAAAGAGAGAAACTTAAGAATCAGAGCAGTACCGGAAA
Source organism: Podarcis gaigeae (assembly GCF_964106915.1). Lineage (NCBI taxonomy): Eukaryota > Metazoa > Chordata > Lepidosauria > Squamata > Lacertidae > Podarcis > Podarcis gaigeae. The sequence continues at coordinate 8,377,669 of NC_139695.1, read as the reverse complement.
GTGAAAAGGATAATTTGGCGGACTTTCTTACAAAAGAATTCTCAGACTTTTGGCAACAGGGCCTGGAGAAGGAAGAATTCAAGATAGTGAGTGCATTTAGACTTGGTACAAGACAAAGAAGGAATAAGGCAAGAGACTGGTTGATAACTTTAAGATCAAAAGAAGAAAGAGATAAAATTCTGAATTTGCACTACCAAAAAACACTGCAAATTGAAGATTCTTACGTGGAGATCTTTAAAGATATACCGAAGCACATCTTGGATGTAAGAACCCACTACGGAGATCTGGTTGTTTTACTGAAAAGAAACAGCATATTTTTCAGGTGGGAATTCCCTCAAGGCCTATCCTTTAAATACAAAGGAAGGAAAATAAGAATAAGGACAGTGAGTGACAAAGACAAGTTTTTGAGAGACCACGAAGAGGATCTTCAGAAAGAGGCGGAATCTGGACAAGAACCAACCTCATCAGGAAAAGGAATACTGGACATAGCAAACTTATCATTTGGACTGCAACCACCGACAGAAGAAGAACAATTACTTGGAGCAGTAGGAGGGAAAAGTAAATAATCCCATCATGGCTCTGCAACTTCTAAGCTGGAATTGTAATGGTCTGAATATACCCCGGAAGAGAAAAAGCGTGTTTCACATATTAAAGAAAGAACAATTGGACTTGATTTGCTTACAAGAGACACATGTGACGAGGTCACATAGGAAAATACTTATTAATAAAAGATTGGGACAAGAATTTATTTCATCTGACAGAGTAAAAAAAAGAGGAGTGGTGATATATGCAAAGGAAAGATTGCTGCCGAAATTAATTTTTAAAGACGATCAAGGAAGATTCTTGGGAATTGAAATTCAAGTTCAAGGAGAGAAATTTTTGATCGTAGGAATTTATGCACCGAATGAGGGGAAATCGGAATTTTTTAAGAAGTTGCATGAGACTTTGTTGGACTATTTGGACTATAATTTAATTTTGATGGGAGATATGAATGGAGTAGTATCTACAAATATGGACAAAGCACAAAGACAGGTAGTTACTAAAGATGGAAGACTACCAAAAAGTTTCTTTGAAATGACTGACAATATGGACTTGGTTGACATTTGGAGAACCAAAAACCCTCTTGAGAGAGGGGGAACCTTCTTTTCTGAAGCCAAAATGACATGGACTAGAATTGACCAAATATGGGTTACTAGAGGAATGGCACCAAAGATAAAAAAAGTGGAAATCTGCCCAAAAACCTGCTCCGACCATAATGCCGTAAAGATGGAGATGAAGCAAATAACAGCTGGCTCCTTCAGATGGAGGATGAACGACACCTTATTTAGAGATGAAAAAGTGTACAAAAAGGCCCAAAAAACCTTGAAAGACTATTTTGAAATAAATATGAAGACCAATGTCGAAAAAAGAATAATCTGGGACGCAAGTAAAGCCGTTATGCGAGGATTCTTGATACAACAAAATGCAATAAAGAAGAGAAGCCAAAATGAGAAGAAAGACAAGATCTTGGAGAAGATAAAAGAAGGGGAAAGGAAATTAAGATTAAAACCAAAGTCTCATGAGATTCTGAGAGAAATCAAGTTATATCAAACACAATATATGGATCCAGTTACAGATAGGTAGCCGTGTTGGTCTGCCATAGTCAAAACAAAAAAAATTCCTTCCAGTAGCACCTTAAAGACCAACTGTCTTCTTCTGAAGAAGTGTGCATGCACACGAAAGCTCATACCAAGAACTGACTTAGTTGGTCTTTAAGGTGCTACTGGAAGGAATTTTTTTTTGTTTTGACAATATATGGAATTGATGAATCAAGAAATAGAATGGAAAATTAAACAAATGAGACAAAAGACTTTTGAATCAGCAGACAAATGTGGTAAATTGTTGGCTTGGCAAATGAGGAAAAGACAAAAACTGAATACGGTTACAAATTTAGAGGTGGAAGGAAAGAACATTTACAACCCAATTGAAATTAGGAACTGCTTCCAGAGATATTTTAAACAACTATATTCACAAGGGCCGCAGAAAGAACTGGACATGGAACAATTTCTTGAGAAAAATGGATTTAAAAAAATCTCACATGAAAGTAAAATACTTTTGACTCAGAAAATAACTGAACAGGAAATAGAAGGTGCCATTCAGAACATGCAACTGGGTAAATCTCCAGGACCAGATGGGCTGACTTCCAGATACTATAAAGTTTTGAAGGAGTGGTTATTACTGTGAGGAGAATCAGAACTTACAGGGTTAAACAGTTCTGAGTGACGTCTCACATTCTGAGGCGTGGTTATGTTCACATACGGGAATTTTCCTTTGTGTGAGCTCTCTTTCGGTTTTGACTGAGGCGAAAGATGCCTGCTTGTTCGCCGGGCTGATTTATGATGTTTTTCTACGCAATAAAAGACTGTTGGAGATAAGCGAGAAGCTTGCAGTCTGATTAATTACCCACACACGGCAACAGTGTTTCCCCGCTGCGTGAACTCTGCTGGGACTAAGCTGAGAGAGCTGAAGATGTTTTCTATCGGCACAGAAGCACAGTACGAAGTGGGAAACGTGCTGGACGCCATCTTAATCTCACAGGTTATGGAAGTCAGCCAAGCTTTGGAAGCTGTTGCCACGTCGTGCCTGTGTGGGGGGGAGAAGCTAGAGCCAGCTGGAGCTTTTGCCTAATGTTTTGAGGCAGAGGAGCTCGCTGGGGAGGATCTCAGGACCGGGTGCCAGGAGGAGCTGCTGTTACGTGAGTAGGCTCAGCCCCGGGGGAGAAATGGCTCAGCCCCAAGAATATGGCTCTGGGCTTAAGCTGCCATGTCAGAAACTGAGTAGCCAAAGTTGGCTGGAGTGGAGTTTTCAAGCAGAGCTTTTCCTAGTCGGGGAGCAGCTGTGGGACGTAGTCCAGCCACCACAGAAGGCAACTGGGAAAGCAGAGGCTGAAAGGGCTGCAGAGCAAAGTGAAGTTGAGAAGCGTGTGCTTGCTTTTTTGGCAGAGAATGTGGATGCTCATCTAGTGCCGATTGTCCTGGATGCTAAAAGGCCAGAGGCTACTTGGCTAGCACTCCGTGAGGCTTGTAAAGCTGGGGTGGGAAGCAAAGGCCAAGATGTGGCTGCATCTGAAGGGGAGAGGCAAGATGGCGCTGGCCACATTCTTGAGAGCCGACACACAGCTGGGAGGAGCTGGGAGCCCCCACGGGGGGACGAAGGGACTGTTGCTGTTGCTGGCAATGCTGCTGGTGCTTTTGCTGAGCCTGGGAGCTGTATGGATGCTGCAACGTGCCAGTGTGAGGAACCAGGAGAGAGGCCAAGTGTTGGGAGCCCTTTACCCACCAGAGGGGGTGCAGGAAAACGTCCTGGGAGCCCTGGGAGCAGTGGGGGGGGGCAGTGAGCGGTGAAAGCTCAGAGTCGCCTCTTTTTCCAAAGGCTGCCAAGAGTTGTTTACGCCATGAGCTGAAGCCTAGCTGTGCCGGAGGCTTCAAGGCCGGCCACCTGCGACAAGTAGAGATAAGAGCTGTGGAGTTGTGTGGGAACGCTGAGACAAGTCCGGTCTCCAAGGCAACTGAAAGAGTTGCATCTACGGAAGCTGTGAAGGTCGTGGACAAGTCTTCCTGCCGGGGGGAGTCTGTTGCCGTGACAACCAGAGAGGACATCTGCAGAGGCCCCAAGGACAGGGGCAGCGAGAAGACTGTTGCCATGGCAATGCTTAAGGACAACTCCAGTGAGGGCAGAGTGCTGCGTTGGGTCATTGACTTCAGGAGCCAGCCATCATCTGATGCCAGTGCCACCTGGTGGTGAAATGTGGAACTGCAGGGCTGTTTCAACTGGGAAAACAGTTGTTTTTGCTGATGGGTCATAGAGACATTTAACTACTGTGGGAAATGTGTTTGTTTCTTTTTTACAGGCGGAGCTGGAGGTCTACATTGTGCCTGGAATGAAATATTGTCTTTTATCTGTATCTTGTCTTTTACAGGACGGTTATAAGGTTTGCTTTGAAAATGATGTCTGTTCTATTTCCAGGGGTGGGAGACAACTGGTCAGTGTTGCATGTCAGAACAACATCTTTGTTCTGGAGACACCTCTGGAGGGTAAGGGGGACGCTGAGGAAGCACAGGCAAAGTGTGCAAACGTTCCACTTCATGATTCATGTGCTCATTTGTGGCACAGGAGAATGTCACATGGCTGTTGTCCCTAGATTGTAGGGCATGCAGAAGGGCAAAGGTAAAAAGGTGCAGTTATGCCAGAATGGAGAGGGTAACCACAAAACCTTTTGAGCTTGTGCACACAGACCTTAGTGGTCCCATGCCAAGGCCGAGTCTGGGCGGGGCCAGGTTTGTGCTGACGCTGACAGATGATTTTAGCCAAAATGGCTGGTTCTTCTCGCTGAAAGAGCAAAGCGAGTCAGCGCAACTGATCAAAGACTGGGTTGCGGCAGTGGAACTACAGTTTTCCACCAAGGTGCAGGGCTTTCAGAGTGACCGAGGCGCAGAGTTCACTGGGGCTGCTCTGCAGAGTTTCTTCCGCCAGAAGGGAATACGTCACAGGTTGACGGGTGCTACTTCTCCTCAGGAGAGTGGTGTGGCAGAGCGCAGGAGCAAGGCACTAGCTGAAGCAGCTGACGCTTTACTGTTTGACTCTGGTTTGCCTCAGAGTTTTTGGGGGGAGGCCTGGAGGACGGCCAACTTCACGATGAACAGGTCCTATAACTCTGTTGTAGGTGACACACCGTATTTCTTGTTGCATCGGAAGAAACCGCAGGTGCATTTCTTCCGTGTGTTTGGTTCCAAAGCGTGGGTGCTTGTGCCAAAGGCTCAACGAAAGGAAGGTGACCCGAGGTCCCAGAAAATGATCTTCTCTGGATATGAGCCTGTGACAAAGGGGTGGAGGTTTCCATATCCAGAAGGTGATCAGTCCAAGCTTCTAATCAACAAACATGCTGAGTTCTGTGAGCAGAATGGTTGGTCAAGGATCCATGCGAGTCCTGACGTTCTCTCAGAATGTCTGTTTGATTATGAGGAGGAGGGAGAGGCAGAAGCTGAACCAGTTGATGAGGACCAGGTCGCTGACCAGGGTCAAGAACAGGATTGGGCATCTCCACAGGTTGTTAAGAGAGAGCCCAAGAGTGAGCCTTCGTCTCCCGTTAGCAAAGTGCAGAAGGCCCGAAGACGCAGTAAGTCAGAGGGGGAGTCTTCTGGTGTCAGAAACACACTTGCTGGCCCCAGTGGGTCAGAAGGAGCATCTGAGACTGTGCTCAGACGTTCCGCACGCACCACAAAGGGGGTATCACCTGAGAGGTTTCAGGTCACCAGCGCGTGGGTTGGTTTCGCGCAGTGTGAACCTGGGAGTTTTGAGGAGGTTCAACAGTTGCCTGAAGCAGAAGCCAGGAAGGGGCAAGAGGCAATGGGAAAAGAGTTGAACTCAAAGAGGTCTGTAGATGTGTGCTCACATTTTCCCTCAGAATGCGAGACGAGAGGGGTGTGAGGAGAATCAGAACAGGGTTAAACAGTTCTGAGTGACGTCTCACATTCTGAGGCGTGGTTATGTTCACATACGGGAATTTTCCTTTTTGTGAGCTCTCTTTCGGTTTTGACTGAGGCGAAAGATGCCTGCTTGTTCGCCGGGCTGATTTATGATGCTTTTCTACGCAATAAAAGACTGTTGGAGATAAGCGAGAAGCTTGCAGTCTGATTAATTACCCACACACGGCAACAGTGTTTCCCCGCTGCGTGAACTCTGCTGGGACTAAGCTGAGAGAGCTGAAGATGTTTTCTATCGGCACAGAAGCACAGTACGAAGGGGGAAACGTGCCGGACGCCATCTTAATCTCACAATTACAACCTTTGAAGGAAGTCTGCAATGAAATTTTGGAGGTGAAAAGGGCACCAGAAACGTGGAAAGAGACTTTTATTACACTTATACCGAAGACAGAGACTGAAAAGACTCAACTTAAGAACTACCACCCTATTTCCTTATTAAATGTGGATTATAAAATCTTTGCTGACATTTTGGCTAAGAGACTGAAAAAAGTTTTGATGGAGGAGATTCACAGAGACCAAGCGGGCTTCCTCCCAAGAAGACATTTGTCAGATAACGTAAGGAATATTATTGACATTTTGGAAAAGCTAGAAGTGAATATAAACACTAAAGCAGTTTTGATATTTGTGGACACGGAGAAAGCCTTTGACAATATTTCTTGGAGTTTTATGAGGAAGAATCTCTGGGGGATGGGGATAGGCCAAGGGTTTGAAAACGGTATAGGTGCAATATACTCTGAACAAAAAGCAAAGCTAATTGTAAACAATGTGGTCACGGAAGAATTTAAGATAGAAAAAGGGACACGTCAGGGGTGCCCAATCTCTCCATTACTTTTTATATCAGTCCTGGAGGTTTTGCTGAACATGATTAGAAGGGATCAGCTGGTTAAAGGGGTACAGGTCGGAGCTAAACAGTACAAATTGAGAGCATTTGCAGATGATCTGGTACTTACATTACAAGAGCCTGAATCTAGTACTAAAAGGGTCTTAGAACTAATTCAAGAGTTTGGTCAAGTGGCAGGATTTAAATTGAACAAGTTAAAAACTAAGGTTTTAGAGAAAAATTTAACATTGATTGAAAGAGAGAGGTTTCAGAATGAAACAGGTTTGACTGTGGTTAAGAAAGTGAAATATCTGGGGATTAACATGACAGCTAAAAATGGGAACTTATTTAAAGATAATTACGAAAAATGTTGGACAGAAGTGAAAAAAGATTTAGAAATTTGGTCAAATTTGAAGCTTTCCTTGTTGGGTCGAATTGCAGTCATAAAGATGAATGTATTGCCTAGAATGTTGTTTTTGTTTCAAACATTGCAAATTGTGGACAAGATGGACTGTTTCAAGAAGTGGCAGAAAGATATTTCTAGATTTGTCTGGCAGGGCAAGAAGCCCAGAATAAAATTTAAGATACTAACTGATGCAAAGGAAAGGGGTGGATTTGCCCTGCCAGACTTCAAACTTTACTATGAATCAGCAACATTCTGCTGGTTGAAAGACTGGCTGCGTCTTGAGAACACAGACATTTTGGACTTAGAAGGTTATAATAATATTTTTGGGTGGCATAAATATTTGTGGTATGACAAGGTTAAAGCTCACAAAGCCTTTAAAAATCATATTGTCAGGAAAGCACTATATAATGTCTGGATTAGATATAAAGACTTGCTGGAAAATAAAACCCCAAGGTGGTTGTCGCCAATGGAGGCAAAGGCTGTGAAAAGGCTCAATATGGAGTCCAAATGGCCGAAATATTGGGAAATTTTGGAACAAGAAGGGGACAAACTGAAATTGCAGAGTTTTGAGAAATTAAAAGATAAAGTGCGAGACTGGCTTCATTATTATCAAATGATGGAGGTTTATAAGATGGACAGGAAAATTGGCTTCCAGGTGGAAAAATCAAAATTGGAAACAGAATTGTTAGAATCTGTCAGGGAACTGCCATCAGAGCAAGAAACGGAGGCAGGGCTCCCGAGCTATGCCGGAGAGGGGACTAGCAGGGGGGAAGGATTTCAGCGTAACACCCATAGAGAAGAGAGGGAGATGGAGGAATTGGTGACAGGGCTCCAAGACCCTTCACCCGAAACCAGTGGAGAGAGCGCTGGGACGCCCCTGCCTTCCCCTTACTTGCGCAGACGCGTTCCGCGCAGGGAACATAGGAGGAGACTCGGGGTCAAACAGCTTTTATGCTGGAAGAGGTTCAAGAGACGCCCACTCTTGGATTCTGCAAGTGACTAACAGGTCACGGAGGGCAAGCTCTGACCCTAAGCATGGTTGGGCAAGCGAACTAACTAAACTGAAGACAATTTACGCACAAGTAACCCCTCACCACCATTACAGCAATCCGAGAGTCTTTTACGTTACTTTTGCGCAAGCAGTGGAAACATGAGCCAGACTGGAGGCGCCGGGGCAGCGGAGCCAGCTGCGGGGGCGCAGGACCTAATGAAGAGGAACCAGGAGCTGGAACGGCATGTAGCACTGCTGATGGCGCGGCTGGACGAGAGGCGCACCCAGGACTCGCAGGTTAGACCCACCCCAGTGGCAAAGAAGGTGCCCGGACTAGTACACAAATTTGGGGGGGAGCCCCAGGAATATAATGGATTCCGAACGGAAATAGAGTATGCCTTGCAGCTGCAGCATGATGACTTTGCTGACGAGGCAGCGCAGGTGGCGTATATCGTGGGGCACCTTGAGGGCAAAGCGAGGGAATGGGTTAGACCCCTGATGGCCGCGCAGAACCCCGCCATGAAGGACGTTCGGAAGTTTTTACAGGCAATGGACGCTATGTATTCTAGCCAATTGGGGGAGAGTGTGAACCAAAGGGAGCTGATGAGATGCAAGCAGGGGGACCTTTCTGTTAGAGACTACTGGTCCCGCTTTGCGATGCTAATACACCGGCTCGAATGGGATCTGGATAGCCCTCCCATACGGATGCTGTTTGAGGAGGGGTTGTCCCCAACCGTTAAAGATGAGCTCTCCCGCGCGCCCCGCCCGGAGACTATGGATCAGCTGACGAAAGCTGCGCTGGCGATAGGCGCTCGCCAGGAAGCGCGCGCTTTGGAAAGGCGGGAAGGGAGAGGAGAGCGTTGCCCTGACTACCGCATTCCTGAGATGCCAAAGCAGTCTCCCGGTGACGTGGTGCCCATGGAAATTGATGGAGCGCGGGCGTGCGAGGCTCCGAGCGCCCACCAAGGAGTCAAAAGGGAGGGAAAGGCTGGGAGAAACACCAAGAACTGTTTCCTCTGCCAACGGCCAGGACACTTTGCCAGGGTCTGTCCACAAAGGAAGGCTTGGCAAGGGATGGTGGGAGCCGCTGGAAGCGAGGAGGAGGGGGCAGAGGAAAAGGTGCAGGGAAACGCCAGCGCTTGACTGCCCACAGGGGGGCGCAACAGCCAAGCGAACAAATAGCAGAAGTGCCCCAACCAGACCCACCCAAGGCTTCTATAGCGATAGAGGTGGTGCTAGAACTCCCAAATGGACACCCAGTCAAGGTGAAGGCAATGCTGGACTCAGGCAGCTCCTGCAATTTTTTTAGTAAGGAGTTTGCACTAGAGCACCAACTCCACCTGCTGCCACTTGATTTCCCACTCCAAGTGACCACGATAGATGGCAGGGAGCTGCTAGGAGGGGAGGTAACACATCAAACCCCACCCATGAGAATGAGTGTGTCCAGGCACACCAAAACCATTGCCTTTCACGTGGCCACACTGGCGGGACCCCCGATAATACTGGGCATGAGCTGGCTAGTGCTACATGATCCAGTGGTGGCTTGGCATCAACGGACAGTCACCTTCGGGTCAGCACACTGTTTGGAACACTGTCTAGGGGGGGAGAAGCCCAGGGTGAGGTTGGCCAGAGTGGCAGCAACTACACTGAAGCAGAGAGCGGAGGTGCCGCCACAGTACGCGGACTTACAGGAAGTCTTCAGCGAGAGGGAAGCGGACAGGCTGCCGCCACATAGGCCCTTCGACTGCCAAATCAACCTACTCCCTGGGGCGCAGCTGCCAGTGGGTAAGCTGTATACCATGTCGGACCGAGAGATGCAGGAGTTGCGGGACTTTATTGACAAAAACCTAAAAAGGGGGTGTATAAAGGAATCTAAGGCAGTAGGGGGGAGCCCTGTGTTTTTTGTAGACAAGAAAAACACGGATCAGCTTAGGCTGGTCGTGGACTATCGAAAAATTAACCTCATATCGGAACCCGTGACCTTCCCAATGCCCAGAATTGTTGATATTCTGACTAGGGTGAGGAAGGGTAAGATCTTCACCAAGCTGGACCTCCGGGGAGCATACAATCTGATTAGAATGAGGAAGGGGGACGAATGGAAAACCACCATGTTCACCCCCCTAGGGGCCTTTGAGTACCTAGTCATGCCATTTGGATTACAATCGGGCTCAGCCTGTTTTCAAAGCTTCATGCACCATGTGCTGGGCCCCCTGCTGTACAAAAACTGCGTAGCATTTCTGGACGACGTCCTGATCTATTCGAACAATGAAAAGCAGCATATCCAGGACGTCAGGGAAGTGCTGAAGAGGCTACAGCAGCACCAGTTGTGGGTCAAGCTGGAAAAGTGCCAATTTCACGCCAGAGAAGTGGAATTTCTGGGATACAAGTTGTCGGACAGAGGAGTAGCCATGGACCCTGGCAAGGTGCAGGCGGTGCTGGAATGGAAGGCCCCCAAAACCCGGAAGGATGTGCAGAGGTTCCTTGGGTTCAGCAACTTCTACCGGAAGTTCATCAAGAACTTCGCCCACTTGACCGCACCCATCACGGATTGTCTCAGTAGCAAGAAGAAGTTCGTCTGGACGGAAAGTGCCCAACGATCCTTCAAAAGGCTAAAGAAGGCGTTTGCCTCGGAGGAACAGCTCCTGCACGTGGATCTGCAGAAGCCGATGAGGCTGGAGACCGACGCATCAGACAGAGCCATTGGAGCAGTGTTGCTGCAGCCGGGACGGAGCCAACACACCTGGAGGCCGTGCGCCTTCTTCTCACGGAAACTGAACAAATCGGAACAGAACTACACGGTGTATGATCGCGAACTGTTAGCTATTTATGCAGCGTTTCGGCAGTGGAGACATCTCCTAATAGGGGCTCAGCACAAGATTCAGGTTTGCACTGATCACAAGAACTTGGAATATTGGAGAACAGCTCGAGTCCTCAACCAGAGACAGATTCGATGGGCACAGGAGTTCTCCAAGTTCTTCTTTGAGATCAAGTACGTGCCGGGGGAAGAGAACGTGAGGGCAGACGCGCTTTCCCGGAAGCCGGAGTATATGGAAGGAGAAGGACCGCCGGAAGCTCGACACGTGTTCCCTGAGGAACGATGGGGTTGTGGGGGAGCGTTGGTTGGGAAACAAGAACTAACTGAGCTGATTCGCCAGGACGAATTCGCCCGAACCAGAATCAGGGAACTCAGGGGAACTGGGGGAGACCAGGGAGGCTTTGAGGAAAGGGAAGAACTGCTGTATTACAAGGGAGCAATGTATGTGCCCGGGGAAGCCCTGCGGGAAAGGGTGCTCAAACAGCTTCACGACAACCCTACTGCGGGGCACTTTGGGCAACACAAAACTATGTTACTGGTTACTAGGCAGGTCTGGTGGCCAAGGGTGAGGGAAGATGTACGAGAGTATTTAAGGGGGTGTGACTGCTGCCAACGGGCCAAGGGGGAGAGGGCAGCCCCGGCAGGGTTACTGGAACCCTTACTCACACCGGGGAGACCATGGGAGGTTGTGTCGATTGATTTCATGACAGATTTACCCAAATCCAGAGGGAAGACAGCAGTCATGGTAGTAGTAGATCTGCTAACCAAAATGTGCCATTTTATAGCGTGTTCACATGCAGTAACGGCTGAGGAAACCGCCCGGTTGTTTGTGGATCACATCTTCAGGTTGCATGGGGCTCCGACGAGGGTTATCTCCGACCGAGGGAAACAATTTACCTCGAGGTTCTGGAGGAGACTCATGAACTTATTGCAGGTGGAAGTGGGATTCTCGACGGCGCGACACCCGGAGACCAACGGGCAAGCAGAGAGGGCGAACAGCATTTTACAGCAATACCTGCGCTGCTACGTCAACGAGAGACAGAAGGATTGGGTAGAGAAGCTAGCACTAGCGGAGTTTGCGTATAACAACGCTGAGCATGTGTCCACGGGGATGAGCCCGTTCATGGCTAATTATGGGTGTCACCCCAGGGCTTTTCCCGGGAGAGGGGAGGAAGGGTGGAGCGTGCCCGCCGCAGAGCAGTTTGTGGAAGAAATGGAAGCCCTGCACCAGCAGCTTAATATGAACCTGGATAGGGCCAAGGAGGTGTACAAGAGACAAGCAGACAAACGTCGCCGGGAAGGGGAGACCATTAGGGTGGGGGACCGGGTGTGGTTATCCACACAAGGCTTACCCTTCAAGGGCGGGTGTAAGAAACTGAGGCCAAGACGGCTGAGACCATTTGAGGTGATACATCAAGTGAACCCCGTGGCGTTCCGGCTCAAGTTGCCAGACAGGATGAAAATCCACCCGGTATTTCATAGGTCGCTGCTCTCACCGTACAGAGGGCAGCGGAGAGTCCGGGAGGCAGGAGGGGAAGGGCTCACACACCCGCTAATGGAAGCGAGGGAACGCCACCACGAGGTAATGGAGATCCTGGATTCGCGCTGGCGAGGGCGGCAGGTGGAGTACCTAGTGGCTTGGGAGGGGGAACCCGAGTCAGAAAACACGTGGGTTCCTGCAGGAGGAATCAGATTGGGAAGCCCCGCCCGTGAGAAATTGGAGCAGGTGGGAAGCGGGGTTTGAGTCCACGGACAACGACAGCAGCTCCTTTCGGGGGTTCCCGGCATCGTCGGCTGAAGAAGGGGACAAGGTCCCGTCACAGGGTCAGGCCGGGGGTGGAGAGGGTCCTGGGGAGGAGGTGGATGTCAGGGAACTGCCATCAGAGCAAGAAACGGAGGCAGGGCTCTTGAGCTATGCCGGAGAGGGGACTAGCAGGGGGGAAGGATTTCAGCGTAACACCCATAGAGAAGAGAGGGAGATGGAGGAATTGGTGACAGGGCTCCAAGACCCTTCACCCGAAACCAGTGGAGAGAGCGCTGGGACGCCCCTGCCTTCCCCTTACTTGTGCAGACTCGTTCCGCGCAGGGAACATAGGAGACTCGGGGTCAAACAGCTTTTATGCTGGAAGAGGTTCAAGAGACGCCCACTCTCGGGTTCTGCAAGTGACTAACAGGTCACGGAGGGCAAGCTCTGACCCTAAGCATGGTTGGGCAAGCAAACTAACTAAACTGAAGGCAATTTATGCACAAGTAACCCCTCACCACCATTACAGCATCCAATACTAAAATTTTGTCAAAAATGTATAACTGTTGAAATGGAATACACAGGATGAAACGGTGAAATCAGCCATGATTAAGTGGGCACAAGATATTGGTCATAACATTATGTTCGCTGACTGGGAAAAGTTGTGGACCACCGGGATGAAATTTACGGCATGTAATGCCTTAAGAGAGAATATTATGAAAATGATTTATAGGTGGTACATGCCCCAGTCAAGCTTGCAAAAATTTATCACTTGCCTGACAACAAATGTTGGAAATGTAAAGAAAATGAAGGTACATTCTTTCACCTTTGGTGGACGTGCCCAAAGATTAAGGCGTTCTGGGAAATGATATATAATGAACTGAAAAAGGTATTTAAATATACCTTTCTGAAGAAACCAGAGGCCTTTCTCTTGGGCATGGTCGGCCAATTGGTGCCAAAGAAGGACAGAACTTTTTTTATGTATGCTACAACAGCAGCAAGAATACTCATCGCGAAGTATTGGAAGACACAAGATCTACCCACCTTGGAAGAATGGCAGATGAAGCTGATAGATTATATGGGACTGGCAGAGATGACTGGCAGAATCCGAGAGCAGGGGAGAGAGACAGCGGAAGAAGATTGGAAGAAATTCAAGGACTATCTTAAGAAATATTGTAAAATTAATGAATGTTAGAATGACGCTGGTTTAGAAATTATGTGGTTTCCAGCTGTAATGGATAAGTAAAAAAGAAAAGAGAGACTAAAAATTAAATGAAAAATAAGGAAAGGATTTGCTGAATTAATAAATTAGAAATTGGAATACAGAAAGGGGAGGTATGAGGTATGAGGAAGTCGGGGAAATAAGTTATAAGAAAATAAGGGACTGAAATTATACGTGTTTTTATTTTTGTTTGTTTGTTTGTATTATTGTATTGTTTAGTTTTATTTTTATAAAATGCTTGAAACTTTAATAAAAATCTTTTTTAAAAAATATATTTTTTTAGCAAATTCATCTTATTATTCAAACCACTTCATTTTTTGCATTAATATCATTAATTTTAACTTGTCCTCAAATCTCTAAAATTTCTAAATTCAAACCATATTTAACCTTTCTGCTTAAGCCAATTACTTCCTTTCCAACATCACTTAATATTTCATTAGTATTACACTAATTCCATAAATATAGGTTTATTACAAAAAACATTTCTCATTCTAGATTTATCCAACGTCCCTTTTCCTGGTTCCGGGTAATGTCAGTCCTTATGTCATTATATCCTCATCAGTCCGGTTGTCAGGGAACTGCCATCGGAGCCGAGAGTGGAGGTAAGGCTCCCCAACGATGCAGGAGAAGGGACCAGCAGGGGGGAGAGAACGCTTCCTTTGAGGAAGGAAATAGGAGTGACACCAGGAAGCAAGGGGAAACTGCGGAGAGAGGGCTCCAAGGCTCTTCCACAGAGACCAGTGGGGAGAGCACAGGACCTCCGTTGGGCACGCCCACTCTGCGCAGGAGACTTCCACGCAGGGAGGCGAGGAGGAGACTTGGTGTCAAAGAGTTTCTATGTTGGAAGAAGTTCAGGAAACGCCCACTGACGGATTCTGCCAGCGACTGATACAGCCATGGAGAAAGGGCTGTCCAGCCAGGGAAAGGTTTTGCCAGGCTACGTTGCCTAGAACAGTAGCCCCCTTTACGCACAAGCAACCCCAATATCCTTTACAGCAATCCGTCTTGTCCTTGACGTTGTTTGTGCGCAGTGACAGGACAGGGCAGCACCATGAGTCAAACCAGAGGAGCAGGCGCCGGAGAGGGAGCAGCGGCAGCGCCAAGTCTGGAGGAGACAAACCAAGATTTGGAACAGCAGGTGGCTCTATTAGCGGTGTGGCTAGATGAAAGGAGGACTCAGGATGCCCAGGGGAAGCCCACCCCCATCGCAAGGAAGGTACCGGGACTGGTGCACAGGTTTGGGGGAAACCCCAGAGATTATAATGCATTCAGGACAGAGGTACAGTACGCGCTGGAATTGCAGTATGATGACTTTGTTGATGATGGGGAGAGAGTCGCTTTTGTTATTGGGCATCTTCAGGACACGGCCAGGGAATGGATTCGGCCATTAATGGCAACGCAGAACGCTGCCCTAAAGGACCTTCGAAAAATTTTCGGCGCCATGGACGCCATGTTCTCAAGTGGGGTGGAGCAGAGTGTGGCTCGCAGGGAACTGATGGCATGCAAGCAAGGGGGCCAGACAGTTAGAGAGTACTGGTCACGTTTTGCGATGCTCATACACCGGCTCGGGTGGGAACTGGGCTCGGAACCAGTGCAGATGCTGTTTGAGGAAGGCTTATCCCCCTCAGTGAAGGACGAACTTTCCCGCGTGCCCCGCACTCAATCGATGGATCAGCTGACTAAGGCTGTGCTTTTGATTGGAGTACGGCAAGAAGCGCGTGCTTTAGAGAAGCGGGAGGGGAGAGGAGAGCGTTGGCATGATAACCGCATGCCTGAAATACCGGAGCAACCTTCCCAGCCAGTGGAACCAATGGAGATTGGGGGAGCGCGCGCGCGCGGGGTTTCAAACTCCAGCGAAGTTCGAAAGAAGGAGGGAAAGGAGGGGAAAACAGCCAAGAAGTGCTTCCTCTGCCAACAGCCAGGACATTTTGCCAGGGTCTGCCCTCAAAGGAAGGCATGCCAAGGAATGGTGGGGGCTGCTGGCTGTGAGGAGGGGGGAGAGGAGGAGCAGGGAAAAGCCAACGCTTGTCTGCCGATCAAAAGGCACAGCAGACAAGCCAGCAACCAGTAAGAGTGCCCAAGCCAGACCCCCCCCCCCCCAAGCAGCCATAGCCATAGAGGTGGTGCTAGAACTTCCCAATGGGCACCCAATCAAGGTTAAGGCACTGCTGGATTCAGGCAGTTCCTGTAATTTTTTCAGCAAGGATTTTGCTCAGGAGCACCAGCTATACCTCCTGCCTCTAGACTGTCCCTTACAAGTAACAACCATTGATGGCAGGGAACTCCTGGGAGGGGAGGTGACGCACCAGACTCCCCCCATGAGAATGAGGGTCTCCAGACACACTGAGACCATTGCCTTTCACGTAGCCACACTGGCAGGACCACCCATCATACTGGGAATGAGCTGGTTGGCACTACATGATCCAGTAGTGGCATGGCATCAGCGGACAGTTTCTTTTGGGTCAGCTCACTGCTTGGAACACTGTCACGGGGGGGGGGGGACCCCAAGGATGGCTGTAGCCAGGGTGGCAGGGATGGAGGTGGGGGGAAAGAGGAAGGTACCGCCACAATATGCTAACCTGCAGGATGTATTCAGTGAGAAGGAAGCGGATAAACTATACCCCCCCATAGACCCTTCGACTGTCAAATCAACCTACTCCCAGGGGCTCAGCTGCCAGTGGGTAAACTGTATGCCATGTCGAACAGGGAGATGCAGGAGTTGTGAGAATTTATCGACAAGAACCTGAAAAGAGGTTTCATAAGAGAGTCAAGGGCGGTGGGAGGCAGTCCGGTGTTCTTTGTGGACAAAAGAGACAGCCAACAGCCCAGATTGGTCGTAGATTTCAGGGCCTTGAACCTTGTATCGGAACCAGTGACCTTCCCAATGCCCAGAATTGATGATATTTTAACCAGGGTGAGGAAGGGAAATTTTTTTACCAAGCTGGACCTTCGGGGTGCGTACAATTTGATTAGGATGAGGGAGGGGGATGAATGGAAAACCACCATGTTCACCCCTCTGGGGGCCTTTGAATACCTCGTTATGCCTTTTGGATTACAATTAGGCTCCGCCTGTTTTCAATCTTTCATGCACCACGTGTTGGGGTCCCTGCTGTACAAGAATTGCGTGGCCTTTTTAGATGACGTGTTAATCTATTCGGACAACGAGGAGCAGCATGTCAAAGACGTCCGGGAAGTGCTAAAGCGACTACAGGAACACCAGTTGTGGGTCAAACTGGAGAAGTGCCAATTCCACGCCTGAGAGGTAGAGTTCCTGGGATACAGGTTGTCGGACCAGGGCCTAGCTATGGATCCAGGCAAGGTGCAGGCGGTGCTGGAATGGAAGACCCCCAAGACCCGGAAGGACGTGCAGAGGTTCCTGGGGTTTGGGAACTTCTATAGGAAGTTCATCAAGAACTTCGCCCACTTAACCGCACCCATCACCGATTGTCTCAGTAGCAAAAAGAAGTTCGTCTGGACGGAAGATGCACAGCAGGCCTTTGAAAGGCTGAAGAAGGCCTTCGCTTCGGAAGAGCAGCTCTTGCACGTGGATCTGCAGAAGCCAATAAGGCTGGAGACAGACACGTCAGACCGAGCTGTAGGGGCGGTGCTGCTCCAGCCGGGAAACCAGTCCAGCTGGAGGCCGTGCACATTTTTCTCGAGGAAGCTGAGCAAGTCGGAGCAAAACTACACGGTGTACGACCGGGAACTGCTTGCAATTTATGAAGCCTTTCGACGCTGGAGACATTTGTTAATAGGGGCGCAGCACAAGATCCAGGTGTGCACGGACCATAAGAACCTGGAATACTGGAGGACTGCACGAGTACTCAACCAGCGGCAGGTGCAATGGGCGCAGGAGTTCTCCATGTTTTTCTTTGAGATTCGGTACGTGCCGGGAGAGGAAAACATCAGAGCAGACGCCCTCTCCCGGAAGCCGGAGTATATGGAAGGAGTCGTGCAAGGTTCAATGTTTTTCCATCGAACCTGCTGAGCCACAGATTTTCCAAGGGTTTGGTGTCTCCGCTATGCGAGTGTGACGGGAAAACAGTTGAATCTCTTCCACATATAATGTTCAACTGTCCCTTACATAGCATAGCTAGGACTAAATTCCTGGGTCCTGCTTTACTGCGCTTGGTTGGCAGGCCTGTTGAGTCACATGCTGCACTGCTTTTGCAGGATACAGATCCTTCTGTAACACTGCAGGTGGTGAGACTCCTGAATGCGGTTATCTCACACACAAAAACCACCAAAAAAACAACAACAAAAACTAATCGGACAGTTATGATGAGAGTGCATGATGGATCTCGTCTCCAGTTCTCCTTTTTCTGTGAACCGTCCCTTGGATCTTTCCGGGCCCCAAGCTGTTATTTGTTACTGCTCAATGACCCACCCTTGCATCGTGGTGTTCCCCTTCTGTTGTTAGATGTATTGGTTTTTTATGCTTCTGTGCTTTTATGTTTGTACATATTTTATGGGCTAATAGCCGTAAATAAATTTGAATTTGAATTTGAATATGGAAGGAGAAGGACCACCAGAAGCCCGACATGTGATCCCCGAGAACCGATGGGTGTGTGTGGGAGTATTAATAGAGAGGCGAGAACTAGCCGGACTGACGAGGGACGACGAGTTCGCACAAACCAAAATCAGGGAACTCAGGGGCACGCGGGAAAACCATGGGGATTTTGAGGAGAAAGAAGGGGTACTGTATTACAGGGGAGCACTGTACGTACCAGAGGATGACTTGAGGAGAAGGGTACTCAAACAGCTCCATGATAACCCGACGGCGGGGCATTTCGGTCAACACAAAACCATGTTGCTGGTCACCAGGCAGTTCTGGTGGCCAAGGGTGAGGGAAGATGTACGAGGGTGCGACTGCTGCCAGCGAGCAAAGGGGGAGAGGGCGGCGCCCGCGGGGTTACTAGAACCCTTACCCACACCGGGAAGACCATGGGAGGTGGTGTCCATAGATTTTATGACCGATTTGCCCAAGTCAAGGGGTAAAACCGCCGTCATTGTGGTTGTCGACCTGTTAACAAAAATGTGCCACTTTATCGCTTGCTCACATGCGGTTACGGCAGAGGAAACGGCCAGGCTGTTTGTGGATCACATCTTCAGGCTGCATGGCACCCCCTTAAGGGTTTTGTCTGACCGAGGGAAGCAATTTACTTCCAGGTTTTGGAGGAAGCTCATGAGCTTGCTGGAAGTCGAGGTAAGCTTCTCAACGGCCAGACACCCGGAGACCAACGGGCAAGCGGAAAGAGCGAACAGTATACTCCAACAATACCTACGCTGCTATGTCAGCGAGAGGCAGAACGATTGGGTGGAGAAACTAGCGTTGGCCGAATTTGCGTACAATAACGCAGAACATGCGTCCACGGGTATGAGCCCGTTCATGGCCAATCATGGATGTCACCCCAGGGCCTTCCCAGGGGGAGGGGAGGAGAGGTGGAGTGTACCGGCAGCGGAGCAGTTTGTGGAAGAAATGGAGGCCTTACACCAACAACTTAAGATGAACTTGGAACGGGCCAAGGAAGTGTATAAGAGGCAGGCCGACAAGCACCGTAGGGAAGGAGAAACCATACGGGTGGGGGACCGGGTGTGGTTGTCTACCCAAGGGTTACCGTTCAAGGGAGGGTGCAAGAAGTTGCGGCCAAGGCGGCTGGGACCTTTCGAGGTATCACAGCAGGTTAATCCAGTGGCCTTTAGACTCAAGTTGCCGACCAGCATGAAACTACACCCAGTGTTCCATAGATCCCTACTCTCCCCGTACAGGGAGGGACTGGAAACTCCGGGACGAGAGAGAGAGGCCCCCATTCACCCACACGTAGAGGAGAGGGAACTCAGTAGTCAAGCCACGGAAATACTCGATTCAAGATGGCAAGGGGGACAAGTGGAGTATTTGGTGGCTTGGGAGGGGGAACCAGAATCGGAAAACACGTGGGTTCTGGCGGAAAACATTAGGGATGAGTATCTCCGGGGGGAGTTTCACAGCAGGTTCCCAAGGAAGCCCAAACCAATAGCAAGGTTCTGGGAGGAGCAGTTTGGCACCACAGATGAGGAAGAAGATTTTATGGGGTTTCCGGCCTCCGAAGAGGAGGGAGGAGAGGTATCCGAGGGAGAGGAATCAGACTGGGAAGAGTACCCAGTGCGAAGAGACAGCAACAGGTGGAGAGCAATGTTTGAATCTTCGGAGGAGGGGGATAGCTCTTTCCAGGGATTCCCCGCATCACCGTCAGGGGAAAGGGAGGAATTTAGACCCAAGGAACAGGACGGAGGTGAGGGGGGTCCTGGGGGGGAGGTGGATGTCAGGGAACTGCCATCGGAGCCGAGAGTGGAGGTAAGGCCCCCAACGATGCAGGAGAAGGGACCAGCAGGGGGAGAGAGAACGCTTCCTTTGAGGAAGGAAACAGGAGTGACACCAGGAAGCAAGGGGAAACTGCGGAGAGAGGGCTCCAAGACTCTTCCACAGAGACCAGCGGGGAGAGCACAGGACCTCCGTTGGGCACGCCCACTCTGCGCAGGAGACTTCCACGCAGGGAGGCGAGGAGGAGACTTGGTGTCAAAGAGTTTCTATGTTGGAAGAAGTTCAGGAAACGCCCACTGACGGATTCTGCCAGCGACTGATACAACCATGGAGAAAGGGCTGTCCAGCCAGGGAAAGGTTTTGCCAGGCTACGTTGCCTAGAACAGTAGCCCCCTTTATGCACAAGCAACCCCAATATCCTTTACACCGGTGTTCTAATATCTGAGGCTCTCAGGTCACTTCCAGGCCCCCTCTGCGAGTTTCCTTGTTTCTGTTTGTAGTTGCATACATCCTTGTTCCCTGTTGGGTTCTTTCGCATTCTCTTCTCTTTCTCTTTGGAGAGCCAATCACCGGGGAGTTCCGTACAGTAGTATTTTTCATTTCCTTTTATCCAATTGTCCCATTCCCCGGGGTTGCACTCCCCAGTGTTTAGTTTGTAATCCAAAAAGTGATTGTTCCAAGGATGATCTTCCACTTGTTTCACAGTCCCACCAGAGATAAGAATTTTCTTAAGTCCAAAATTTAGCCAGTATCCTCCAAGTTCCATCTCCCAGTGTTGCATCTTTTGGTCATGTAGGACTTGAAGTCTCTGTGTCTTTTGAGGTGCATTCACAACCTCTTCTATCTTTCTCTGCCCTTGCACTTGCCCAGTTTCATAAGTAGATTGTTGTGCAGTTTCTGTAACTGCATTTCCCATTGGCATCTCTTTGTTAACTGCAGCTGTTATATAGTCCATCTTTTGATTCATCAGAGACACTTTCTCATCCAGCTGTCGCAGCACAACATATATTTTGTCCAGGGCAGATAAAACTTCCTCTCTAATCATTTCTGTCAAGGTCAGGGAACTGGTCCCACGGTCTGATTTTCACAGTTACTATATTCTCTTTTTAAATTGAAGCAGACACACTGGCAGGCTTCCTCTAGGGGGTGTAGTTACTTTTTAGCATCCATTTTCAAAATGTATCCAAAAAGGAAAGAAAAAGTTACTTTCGATTTTCAGATATTTTGTTTCCTTCAATATAAAGCAAACAGGCAGAAAGCGGCATTGGAATTATTTTTTTCCTTTTCCAATTCTGTCTGTCAATTTTTCTATATTCAAATTGTAAACATCACCGACAGTTTCTTTCCTGTCATTCCATCCCCAGGTTAGGGACAATGGAGACTTATTTTCTTAACTCACTCTCTGCAGGATTAGAAAGTCAAGTTTTCCCCCCTTTCCTCCTGCTGTCTAGGGGGATTTGGTAGTTAAAGGTGCAGGAAATTTCAAGCTGTCAATTTTTTCCGGCTTTCAGCTTGTGAAATCTTTGCTTTGATCTTTATACAAAGAACGGGAGGCGGACTTCCTGTTTGCGCCTTCCCGTCTCGGGTCAAATTCAAAGGTATATTTTTAATCCAAAAGTTTCAATTGTCCTACTCACGGGTTGTTGTTTAGAATCCGAATTGTCACAGGAAAAAGGACAGCGCTCTCCGACATCAGCTGTGCAGCTTCGCTCCGCAGAAGTAGCGATTGACTCTCAGCACCGCGCCAACCCCCGTCTCACTCCGGACCCTTTTGTGGGGTTCCTTTGCCAAACGGGGGGGGGGGCGCAAACGGTGCCTGCCGAGTCCCACGGTCGCAGGCTAGCCCCAAATGTTTTAGCTTCTCATCTGGGAGTTGCTCCAGCCCCTTTATAATTTTGGTTGCCCTCTGCTGAACATTCCTGCCCCCCCCAAGCTCTGCCTTCAACTGCAAACGTGGCAGACAATGCCTTCCCTGCTGTTGCACTGCCAAAAAAGTTCAGTTTTACTTTTAAGGACAGGAAATTCTCCTGCAGGCCATCTGTGCTAAAAAGAGGGTGCAGATATAACTCTCCTTGTTTTGGACCACCTAATTTGCATAAAATAAGACAAGATTAAAAGTGTTGAGTTTTCCCCACCCCATGGAAAAGGAGCAAATGAAAAATCTTCTCCTGAGCTGTGGCTGCTACTTGCTGAGCATGAGAGATGAAAAGGGCCTGTATGGATTTGGCAAAGTCAGCATTCAGAGTTCGAGAATCACACTTGGCTCATGACCAAGGGTGTCCAAAAATAGCAAAAGCCAAACTTTTGGCTCAGAGTTGAAATGCTGACGTTCCTCTTCTCTATGGCCTGCTGGTCAGCGGGTGCCTTGACCAAGACCTGGTTGTCTAACTTTAGACCTTTTGCCTACACCTGCTGTTCTGGGCTATGAAACAAGAGCAGCAATTCAGCCCTTGGCTCACTGCAAATCATCTGTGCAAACACAGAACCTGGCTTTGAGCTGCTTTGCCTCTGACTTACTTTGCAACATCCTCTCCCTCCAGAGGAATCTTGCTTTGAACAAAAGTAACCCACAGTGGAAGATCAACTTCACTTTATAAGCCCTGTGTCAGGACACCCTGCCTCCCCCCACTCCACCCCACATATGGGGGAAATAATACTGTTATAACTGACCTCTCCTGAGGAGCCCTTGCTGTTATTCTGTGAGGTCCAAAGCTTTTCGTGACTCCACCAAGCCCCAAACAATGTGGTCCTTAAAAATATATATGCCTGCACCCACTTTTACACTTCAGTGGCACTTACTTTGAGATGTTGACCATAAATCAGTGTGGCCCTCAGCCTGAAATGGGATTAGCTATCGCTGGTCTGCCCCTTAACTCAGAAGTTGCTGGATCCACATTTCAAAGCCTGCCTTAAGATAGTAAAGCTTATTTTTCTACAGCTGAGGTGGGGGATCTGTGTCCCTCCAGATTTTGCTGGTCTCCAATGCCCATCACCATCATGACCAATGGTCTGGGATTATAGGATCTGGAGTCCAGAAACACCTGGACTTGAAATTAGGAGTGTCAGTTTTTCACTGTGGGCCTGTGACATTCTGAACAAAGGGACAGTCTCTGCAAGAGCGCTCCAATTCTGAAATGAAAAATATGGCATGTCAAACAACAGCTTGGGATCACACATCGTCTCTGGAAGTCCTAAACCCAGATGTGTGGGAGCTGCTTGGGCTTACTCACTGATCAGAGAAAGGAGTTCTGGGCACATTCTTATTTTTAAAAAGCATTCCCTTCTTTTCCTTTTTTAATTTATGCAAGTGGGGTCTGAAACAAAACGTTGCAACTTGGCAAGTACTTATGCCCAAGGCCAGCCTAAGACATTTTGCTGCCTGAAGGGGCAAGGCACATGACAGCTCTCTTCTCCCACAGAAGCAGCCTAGTCAGGAGGAAGAGCTGAGGGGAATACTTTGCTGATAAATCTCATGGTAGTAATGTGCCTAGATAATTAACATTTTCTGTACAAGTATGAAATTGGTATTGTTTAAACAGTTGAACAAAAATATGTATTTCCTAATAACATCAACTCCGATTTGGACCTTGTAGTAATGTCGTCCCCAACCGCTTGCCCCTCCCTTCTCCTGTCTCTGCTCTCCGGCCAGACTAGGACGCCCAGGGCAGGGTTGGCAGACATATTACTTTTTGCAAAACAGAACAAACACGACCCGGTAGGGCTGCCACCACTCCCTCTTGTCCAGGGGACCCAGAATCACAACCCAGGGAGGAGGCTGTGACCCGTTATCCTGGCCGTCCCCCACTCCACAAGCTGCATCCACAGACTTGCAGGCAGAAGTTCTACGGTAGAGCGTAACCAAGCGTAAGGCTAGGACTTAGCTATTCCCTCTGGAAAGGCACACAAACTAAAACAGTTTCATTCTTGAAAGGTTTATTTTAAAATAACATAAAAAACATGCTAGAATAGCAGGCACTTCTTTTGAACGTTACAGATAAGAAAATAACAAAGGTACATAGTATAGCTAACTCTACATACTCACAAGCTCTAACACAAAATAGGATAGTGAAGTCCTTTAGGAATCTGCAAGTTGAAGGCTTTTGAAGATCTCCATTTCAAAAGACGAATGACGGCTATTAAGTTGGAACAATAGAGCCGGGCATCTTTGCGGATTGCAGAGCAAAGAGCAAATTCTAAAACGATCCCCTGATCTTTTATTCACAATTCGCACTTGGCGTAGTAACTTTCAAGCCAATCATAAGACTCAAATTATTTTTGAATACACCAATGACCGGCTTGCTGGTCAATCAATTTACTGCTTGACAGCTGGGCCAATTTGGAATCCAAACTTTAAATCAAAGCGCTTCCTCCCTTTTCGTGGAAATTAGCCAGATACACATTCCCAAGCAATTCAAGGACAGATAGCATCACTGGGGGGGGGGGGAGGTTCACACTCTCAACCCCAGGTGTTAGTTCTTAAATCAAGACTTCCTTGGTTCTAATAAACCTTTCACGCCAAGGAGCCAGCTAGTCTGGGTTTTAAAGATACACAACTTCTTTCCCAGGGTCCTTGTGGCTGGTGAAACTCCCACAAGGCTTCACTCCCTTTGCTTGACCAAAAAATAATTTCTAAATAATACTAACTTTACTACATACCTATTTATAGTATATCCTGAGATTTTGCCAAGAAATCTATATTTTGTATTATCCTCCAGACATGCCTGGAGTTGTTCAGTGACCACCCGCCCAGGAATGGAAAGTTTGAGACTGGACAATAATTGGACATAATGGCCAATTCCAAATATTTCTTTTTAATAAGCAGTTTAGCATTCACTTCTTAAAGGGGGTCCGAGAAGACTCCCTCACAGAGGGAAGCATTCACTAGCCCGCTGAGCCTATTTCTCAGCCATGTCTGGTTCCCTTTTATAGCTAGGAGGGGCGAGGATCAAGGAGACAGGTGGTAGGTTTCACTCGTTCAAGTCTGTCCACATCCTCAGAGGCAACAGGTTGTAATGAATCCCATCCAACTTAGAATCATAGAATCATAGAGTTGGAAGAGACCACAAGGGCCATCGAGTCCAACCCCCTGCCAAGCAGGAAACACCATCAGAGCACTCCTGACATATGGTTGTCAAGCCTCTGCTTAAAGACCTCCAAAGAAGGAGACTCCACCACACTCCTTGGCAGAGTTGACTAGACCCAGTGGCGTAGTGGGCTGCGGGGGCACAGGGGCAGTTGCCCCAGGCACAAAATTGTTAGGAGGTGCACAATTTCAGCACCTGGAGCTGCCTCAATACAGCTGCACGCTTCCATCACTTGGGTCCGATGACAACGGCTTGTCCATGCGAACAGGTAAGTGACCTCTCCAGACAATGGGATGGCTCTTCTTTTCTTATCTCTGTGGCTGTGATCCCCTGGGTGATGTGGATGCCATTAGGCAGTCGAATACACATGCATACTCCGTCTGTTTTCCTCCCTCCTACCCCCGCCCCTCCACATGGCCACGAGAACTGGCAAGCCATACTATGTCTCTGACTAGGCAGAGCTCTGGCACCCTCCTACCTTGGTGGAGTCTACCTCTTTCCAAACCTGAGCAATTTTATTTGCAAAAAAACTCATGACAGGAGTCATTACAGGAGATCTTGGACTCTGTATCAGACCCTGATGGCAAAGGTGGTTCTGTTAGACTATGAACCACCTGAAAGAGTCTCCTGGTACTGTTTTCACCAACAGATCCAGCAACAATGGTCCTCCTCACCGTCGCTATCGCCACTTGGTAGGCTCGGCGTTGAGCTCTAACCCGTGTTTGGTCTCATTGAAATGGGTTTTTCACCACCAGCACTTTAGCTGTCTCAGTAATTGTTTCATCACCCTCAGCCCCAGGGGTAGAACCACATGGTCATCCAAGTGCCATGCAATTGGAGAGGGTGCTTTTTAAGGTTTGTGGAGCAGCACACTCTTATTGCCCACCAGTAAATGTGTTTTCCATGTGTTTGGCCACCATCTATCAGGTCTCTCCAGATGAATTTGCTATTAGAAGGAGGCATGTGAAGCCATATTCCTGGAAAGAGATTCTGGAGAGAAGCACTCGACCCAATTTTAGTGTTTGATTCTGTGAGAGGCGCCCAGTGCTTGGTCTTACTAGCTGCAGCTCAACTTTAACTATGTTTACAGCAGAGGAGCAAGTCCTGGAGGGCTGGCTTCCTATTCTGCCTCTATGATTGAGTTGGCATTGATGAGGAAAATTCCGGGGTGTGAGGCTACTCAACAGCCCAGCTCGTCGGGCAGAGCCCACAGGTACTTGTGGTCAGAAATGAAGGAGATTCCAGCCACAAATTGGAGCAAAACAGCGGTCAGTAGACCAAGATCTTTTATTGTTGCGCAACAGGTTCCCACAGGAGTAAGAACTCCAAACATGGGGTGACATTGACTTTTAAAACTTCCCACGGTCACCCAGAATACATTGCGTACAGAGTCAGTGACACATCACTACTACCTCAATAAAGCGTTGCAAAAGGGGAGGGTTACACAGGGATTAACAAGATTAACATAGGCCAGCGGTAGGCAACCTAAGGCCCGGGGGCCGGATGTGGCCCAATCGCCTTCTCAGTCCAGTCAGCGGACAGTCCAGGAATCAGTGTGTTTTAACATGAGTAGAATGTGTCCTCTTACTCAAAACGCATCTCTGGGTTATTTGTGGGGCATAGGAATCCATTCATTATTTTTTTCAAAATATAGTCCGGCCCACCACATGCTCTTGTGGGATGTGAAACACAAGAGCAGTCAAGTACAACATTCCTAGAGTGAACATGTTTACACATGGGGAGGAATGTTTGTCTAGCCAGCAGGTAAACTTCCTGTTTCCTTCTGGGCTGGGAAAACTTCCTCTACATGTGACTAAAGGTGGGTGTGGCCTCACCTCTGCAGGTAACAGCCCCCTCTCTCTCTTTCACCACATGCATGGAAGAAGCAATATCTGCTTAGCCAAAGATGCCCTCTTGGCTTCCAGCCAAGAGAGGACAAAGGGACTGTCTTCATATGGAATACTTTCCAAGTGTATGTTACTTTTCTAAGCTAAGTCTGCCTTCTGGCATCCGATTGTGAGCAGAATGTGAGTAAACTCTTTTTAGACTTTTGTAGAAGACTGTGTTGTGTCTTATCTTTTATGAAGGAATAAGGGGAAAATACCAGAACAGTTATTATAGAGGCTTTAGCGAGCCTGAGCAAATGCATCCACTGCAAATTTTAGAAGAGGGGAATGTTACTTTGCTAAATTGTGGAACTTGTTAACACAAGTTGGATAAGGATATAATCAGACAATATATCCTCTCCTGCATCCCTGAGCATTCCCACAGGTCTGAGGGACGGTGGACCAGCCCACAGCTGGAAAAGGTTGCTGACCCCTGACATAGGCAAACATGTCCAGACTTTTCACTCAGTACAAGCTTAACACAGGCAAACATGTCCAAGCACCTCTTAAGTAAAGTTAAAGGGACCCCTGACCATTAGGTCCAGTCGTGACCGACTCTGGGGTTGCGACGCTCATCTCACTTTATTGGCCGAGGGAGTCGGCATGCAGCTTCCGGGTCATGTGGCCAGCATGACTAAACCGCTTCTGGCGAACCAGAGCTGCGCACGGAAACGCCGTTTACCTTCCTGCCGGAGCAGTACCTATTTAACTACTTGCACTTTGACGTGCTTTCGAACTGCTAGGTTGGCAAGAGCAGGGACCGAGCAACAGGAGCTCAGCCCGTCGCGGGGATTCCAACCGCCGACTTTCTGATCTGCAAGCCCTAGGTTCTGTGGTTTAGACCACAGCACCACCCGTGTCCCTCCTGCACATCCATACCCTGGCACAAGTCTGGTGATGGGCTCTTGGTTTCTTTGGCCAGCTAACTGCTCAGTAATTGTCACCTTTGAGCACTTCCCTGGGTGTACACGTGTCCTCACGCTTGAGGGATTATGGCGGGAGATAGAGGGGGAAAGAGTCCTTTCCTTAAGGGCAAGAATGGTGTTGGAATGGAGGGAATTGATGCAGGGGGTTGATTTTCTAAGATTTTCTGAAGTTAGGGGCTTTTCCTAAGCTGGCAGTCCATAAGGGAAGTGGTTTGACATATTTCTTGCAACAAAGGATCAATTTTTGCAATAGAAACCAGTTAATGGGGTTTTAATGGACTGAGTCCATTGTTCTCTCAGCAGGCAGCCATTCAGGAGCTCAGTCAAGCTTGCAAAGCTCTGCTGCTCGGCAGAACGGAAACAGGCAGTTGTACAAGGAAGATTCTGTCCACTAGAGGCTGCTATCCGCTAACCGCTATTGGCTAGCTGTCAAAATCCGATGCTTTTGATTGGTCTATACGCAGTAGTATGTAAATACAGAGTTCATTCCCAAGTCCCCGTTCATATTGATATGGCTTTATACCAGAAAGAGGGAAGCAGGGTCTTTTATTAATTAAAAAAAATGTGGTGCTTGGTGCGACAGGGGAAGGAAAGGGCTTTCCCGAGCTCATTGTCTCGCGCCCTAGGTATGTGGAGGGGTTTCTGGGGAAGGCGAGATCCCTAGCAAATTTCCCCCTCGGAAATTCCGTATAGCATATTCTTTAAAAAGAAAAAAAAGGAAAAAGGAGGTGGGGGAGAGAAAAGACTGAAAGGGAAGAAAGGTTTCCTCTGTTCCCCTCCACTCTTCCAAAATAATTCCGAGCTGAGGTGCAGAGCTCTTTCCTCCCTTGTGACCTCCCCACCCTCCTCCTCCTGCCTTCCACATAACTGGCTGTGTCACCTTGCCTGCCAATCATACCTCCCTTTGAACTGAAGCAGATTTCCATCCCCGTTTGTGCCAGTTCTGGAGTCTAAAAGCCGAGGACCTAAATCAGCCCAAGGAAAATGACACCCTTCCTACCCACGCAAAAATGCAACTTTCATTGGTCTGTTTGTTACTGGACGTGGTCGCCAAGTTTGGCAAAAGGGGTTTGTTTTTTTCTTTTGTTTTAAGAAGTGAAGCAATAGCTCATTTGCTTGCTAGTGTGGGAGTCTGCAATTCTTGGTGTTCCAGGGCTTTTTGCAAGTTGGAGTTGCCTCCAGTCCACCCTGGATGTAAGAACAGTCCTTCTGGATTAGACCAATGGATGATTTAGTCCAGCACCTTGTTCCCCATAGTTGCCCAGCAGAGGCTCACAACAAGCCCATAAGCAGGACCTGAGTGCAATGGCCCTCTCCCACTCATATTCCCAAGCAGGGCCGGACCTCTGATGAGCCAGATGCCTCAGGCGGCCGATGCTGAGGTGAGGGGATTGAGCTGGGAGTGCCCTGTGGCCTGTCCTGTACCCCTACGTTAGCTGACTGCTCTCAAGTGCAGTGAAAGCTCCTGTCTTTTCCAAAGGACAGTCAATCCAATTGGCTTCGGTACAGGAAAGTTTTTTGGGTTCCAGTTCACATAGTTAATTCAGCAAATCCTTTCCCTCTTTGTTTTTATCTTAATTATAAATCTTAACATATTGAACTTCATATTTTCATCTAATTATCAATCCTTTTTTGCATATTCTTTTAACTTTGTTACTAAAACCATCTCATTTCAATCCTGCATCATTTTAACATTCATTAATTTTACAGTGTTTCTGTAGATAGTCTTTAAATTTCCTCCAATTTTCTTCCACCAACTCTTCTCCCTGGTCGCAGATTCTGCCAGTCATTTCCGCCAATTCCATATAGTCTATCACTTGCATCTGCCATTCTTCCAAGGTGGGTAGATCTTGTGTCTTCCAATACTTTGCGATGAGTATTCTTTCTGCTGTTGTAGCATACATAAAAAAAGTTCTGTCCTTCTTTGGCACCAATTGGCCGACCATGCCCAGGAGAAAGGCCTCTGGTTTCTTAGGGAAGGTATATTTAAATAGCTTTTTCATTTCATTATAGATCATTTCCCAGAAAGCCTTAATCTTTGGGCACGTCCACCAAAGGTGAAAGAATGTACCTTCATTTTCCTTACATTTCCAACACTTATTATCGGGCAAGTGATATATTTTTTGCAAGCTTGACTGGTGTCATGTACCACCTGTATATCATTTTTATAATATTCTCTCTTTTTTATTTATTTATTTTTTTAAATTGAAATTTTTTTTATTTTCAATGCAGAATCATAACAAAAATTACAAACATTGAATCCAAAATAGTACTATACAGACAAAAATCCCCGGAACATATAAAAAAAAAAACAGAAAAGGAAAAAAAAAGGCAAAGGAAACAAAACTAAACTAAACAAAAACGAAAAAGCACACATCTACAGAACAAAACCATATCATTACATACATAAACACAAATTGACTTCCTTCCTTTGTTCTAAGACCTCAAAAAAATTACTCTTACTGTATTGTTGTGTCTAATTAGATTACTTCCATCTTTGTGCTTTTTTACACCATTTTTCTTATTCTTTAACCCTGTAAAGCATCATTCATTACATACCAATATACTAACTCCAGAACAATGTTTTTTCATATACTCTTTAGCACAACCCCATTCTTTTAATAATTTCTGGTCCGATTGTCCCCTTATGTAAGCTGTGAGTCTTGCCAGATTTATGTATTCACAAAATTTAATTTGCCAATCTTTCACTGATGGAATTTTTCTGCCTTTCCAGTTTTTGGCTATAAGCATCCTGGCAGCTGTTGTTGCATAAAGGAATACTTTCCTTTGATTTTCGGGGATATCATTTGTAATTAAACCTAAAAGGAGTGCCTCCGGTTTTTTACAAAAAGATATTTTAAACATCTTTTTGAGTTCTTCATAGATTTCATTCCAGAATTGTTTAATAGGTCGGCATTCCCACCACATGTGAAACATTGTTCCTATTTCTTTTTTACATCTCCAACAGGTATTCGATTTTGATTTGTAAATTTTAGCCAATTTTACTGGAGTTAAGTACCATTGGTACACCATTTTCATAAAATTTTCTCTTATTGTATAACATGCCGTGAATTTGATGTCATATTTCCATAATTTCTCCCATTGGTCCAGCCGAATTACATATCCTATATCACATGCCCATTTGATCATAACTTCTTTTACTTCATCCTTTAATTCCCATTCTAATAATAAATTATACATTTTGGATATATATTTTTTTGAGTTTTGTAATAATACTTATTTGATTCTTCTTTTTCAAATCCTATTACTTTATCCTGGTTGAATATTTGTGCAATTTGGTGATATTGTAACCATGTGGTACAGTATTGGGTCACCTCATCGTATGGTCTTAGTTTTAATTGGCCCTGTTCTTCCTTTAGGAGCTGCTGGTAAGTTGCCATTCTTCCTATAGTATTTTTCTTTTTAACCGATATTACTTCTAGCGGTGAGACCCACCATGGGGTTTTTGGTTCTAACAACCTTCTATGTCTCACCCAGACCTTGTATAATGCATTTCTAATTACGTGGCTTAGAAATTCTTTATGGACTGCCACTTTGTTATAAATTAGATAGGCATGCCAACCATATCTGTTGTTCCATCCCTCCAAATCCAAAATGTCACTGTTCTCCAATTTGATCCAATCCTTGATCCAAGTAAAGCATGCTGCATCGTAATATAGTCTCAGGTCTGGGAGTCCAAAACCTCCCCGCTCTTTTATGTCAGTTAATAATTTATGTTTGATCCGTGGCTTTTTGCCTTGCCATATAAACTTTGTTAGGTCCATTTTCCATTTTTTAAAACAATCATCTTTACCTATTATGGGAATCATTTGAAAAAGGAACAGAAGTTTTGGTAAGATATTCATTTTAATAGCCGAAATTCTACCCCAGAGTGTTAATTTCAATCTTGTCCAAGTTTCCATTTCTCTTTTTGTTTCTTCCCAAAAAAAATTATAATTATCTTCAAACAAATTTATATTTTTCATTGTTATTTGTATACCTAAATATTTCACTTTTTTTACAATTTGTAATCCAAATTTTTCTACCAGTTCCTTTTTCTCTTGATCTCCCATGTTTTTTACCATTAGTTTCGTTTTTTCTTTATTCAAAGCAAAACCTGATACCCATCCAAAGTTTTCCATTTTTTCTAGAGCCTTTGCTATGCTTTCCTTTGGATTTTCCACCATTAAAACTAAATCATCTGCAAATGCCCTTATTTTATATATTTTCTCTCCTAGGGATATTCCATTTATTTCTTGATCCAATCTGATTTCTTGATTTAATATTTCCAAAACCAAAATGAATAACAAAGGTGAAAGTGGGCACCCTTGCCTGGTGCCCTTCTGTATTTCAAAATAATCAGTCATGTCATTATTTATTATTATATTTGCTTCTTGTTGTTCATAAATTGCTTTTAACCCTCTTGTGATTTGGTCTCCCATGTCCATCTGGTCTAATAATATTTTTAGAAATTTCCATGATACTTTGTCAAACGCCTTTTCCGCGTCCACAAAAACAAAGGCTACCTTCTTACTTGGTTTCATGTCTAAATACTCGATCATATCAATCACTGTTCTTATATTGTCACTCATTTTCCTGCCCGGCAAGAACCCTGCCTGCTCTTTATTTATACAATCCTGCAAAACTGTCTTTAATCTTGTTGCCAATATTTGTGCATAGATCTTGTAATCATTGTTTAGTAATGATATTGGTCTATAATTGGTTATAAACTCTTTATTTCGTCCTTGTTTTGGGATTACTACTATGTGCGCCTGTTTCCAGGTGTTGGGAATCTTCCCGTCTTCTAATATTTTATTTAAGAGTGTCTTCATAGGTGATAATAATGGTTCCTCTAATTTTTTGTAATGTATTGCGGTAAGACCATCTGGGCCTGGGGATTTTCCCAGTTTCATCTTAATTATCGCTTGATGAAGCTCTGTTGTGGTTATTGGGGAGTTTAGCTCTTGAATCTTTTCTTTCTTAATTTTAGGTATATCTTTTCCACATAAATACTCTTTTATTTCAACCTCTGTCTCATTTCCTGCTTTATATAGCTTATTATAATATTTTGTAAAACACTTTTTAATTTCCTCAGGGTTATCTAAAGTTCTCCCCTCTTCCACTATTTTATCAATCAGTTTTTCCTTTTGTCTCTTTTTCAGTTGCCAGGCTAGCATCTTTCCGGGTTTATTTGCAAATTCGAACGACCTTTGTTTCATCCATTTAATATTGTCCTCAATTTCACTATTTAATATTGCTGAAGCCTGAGTTTGTAATATTTTTAGTTTTTGGTTTATTAATTCATTTTTTGGTTGTTTTGCTAATAATTTTTCATTTATTCCTATTTCCTTCCTTATTTGTTCCAGTTTTTGCTCTCTGTTTCTTTTCCTTATTGCACTTTGTTGTATGTAAAAGCCTCTTATGAAAGCTTTACTTGCATCCCATATTGTCCTGAGGTCTGTATCCTGTTCTTTATTTAATTCAAAAAATTCTTTCAATAGTTCTTGCGCTTTTTTCACAATCTTTTCGTCATTTAATAATCTTTCATTAAGTCTCCATCTTTTATTAGTTTTCTTGTGTTCCTTTAATTCTAATGTGACTGGGTTGTGATCTGTAATAATTTTGGTCTGTATTTCTGCTTTTTAAATTTTAGTTGTTAAGTTATTTGATACCCATATGCTGTCAATTCTGCCGGCTGATTTTTTAACTTCCGAGAAATGTGTATACTGTCTTTCTCCTGGGTTTTTATATCTCCATGTATCAATGAAATTTAAGTTTTCTACCATCTGAAAGAAGGTGTCTGGGAGTCTGCCTTTTTTGGATTTTCTTTCTCTCTCTGTCCTATCTAATTCTATTGATGTGACACCATTTAGGTCTCCCATCAAAATAATTTCCTCTTCTATAAATTCCAGTAAATTAGCTTCTACTTTTCTAAAAAATTCTGTTTTGTTACCATTCGGTGCATAAACTCCTACTATAATTAAATGCTCTTTACCTTTTGTTATTTTTACCCCAGTATTCTACCCTCATCATCCTTGAAGATTTTTTTTGCGTCTAGTTTAGGGTTCACATAGATCACAATTCCCCTTTTCTTTTTTACATCTGAGGATATAAATTCTTGACCCAATCTCTTATTTTCTAAAACCCTTCTATGGTTTCTAGTCACATGGGTCTCCTGCAAGCATATAATATCCCATTGTTCTTTCCTCAATACATGTTCTATTTTATTTCTCTTCCTCTTATCATTTAGACCGTTAACATTCCAAGATATAATTTTTAGATTCATTAATTTTTATTTATTATCTACAGTAGTTTTGTTGAGTAGGTAAAAAAAAGAAAAGAAAAAAAAAGAAAAAACTCATAATATTCTCTCTTAAGGGATTACATGCCGTAAATTTCATAGCTGTGGTCCACAACTGCTCCCAGTCAGCAAACATTATGCTATGTCCAACATCTTGTGCCCATTTAGTCATAGCAGATTTAACCGTTTCATCCTGTGTATTCCATTTCAACAGCAAGTTATACATTCTTGACAGTATCTTAGTTTTGGGATCTAACAGTTCTGTTTCCAATTTTGATTTTTCCACCTGGAAGCCAATTTTTTTATCCATATTGTCAGGGAACTGCCATCGGAGCCAAGAGTGGAGGTGAGGCTCCCTAGCGATGCAGGAGAAGGGCCCAGCCGGGACAGAGGGAACACTTCATCGGAGGAAGGAGATCAGCGTGACACCAGGAAGAAAAGAGAACCGGAAGGGACGTCGGAGAGACCAGCGGGGAGAGCCCAGGACCTCCGCTGGCCACACCCACTCTGCGCAGAAAACGTCCACGCAGGGAGGCTAGGAGGAGACTTGGTGTCAAACAGCTTTTATGTTGGAAGAAGAAGTAGTTCAGGAAACGTCCACTGACGGATTCTGCCGGTGACTGACACAGCCACGGAGAAAGTGCTGTTCAGCCAAGGAAAAGTTTAGCCAGGGAACGTTGCCAAAAGCAGCGGCCACTTACGCACAAGCAACCCCAATTCCCTTTACACATATTATAAGCCTCCCTTATTTGATAATAATGAAGCCAGTCTCGCACTTTATCTTTTAGTTTCTCGAAACTCTGCAATTTCAATTTGTCACCTTTTTGTTCCAAAATCTCCCAATATTTTGGCCATTTGGCCTCCATATTGAGCTTTTTCTGAGCCTTCGCTTCCATCGGTGATAACCACCTTGGGGTTTTATTTTCAAGTAAATCTTTATATCTTGTTCAGACATTAAACAATGCTCTCCTGACAATATGGTTTTTAAATGCTTTGTGAGCTTTAACCTTGTCGTACCACAGATATGCATGCCACCCAAAAACATTGTTGAAACCTTCTAGATCCAAAATGTATGTGTTCTCAAGAAGCAGCCATTCTTTCAACCAGCAAAATGCTGCTGATTCATAGTAAAGTTTAAGGTCTGGCAGGGCAAATCCACCTCTATCCTTTGCATCAGTTAATATTTTAAATTTTATTCTGGGCTTCTTGCCCTGCCAGACAAATCTAGAAATCTCTTTCTGCCACTTCTTGAAACAATCCATTTTGTCCAGAATTTGCAATGATTGAAATAAAAATAACATTCTTGGCAATGCATTCATCTTTATAACAGCAATTCGACCAAACAAGGAAAACAAATATCAAAACTGCTTTAGTATTAATGTTCACTTGCAACTTCTCTAAAATGTTAATTATATTTCTCGTGTTGTCAGACAAGTGTCTACCCGGGAGAAAGCCAGCTTGGTCTTTGTGTATCTCCTCAACTAGTACCTTTTTCAGTCTTTTGGCCAAAAAATCTGCAAAAATTTTGTAATCCACGTGAAGTAGGGATATGGGGCGGTAGTTCTTAAGTTGTGTTTTTTCGGACTCAATTTTTGGTATAAGTGTAATATAAGCTTCCTTCCACGACTCAGGCGCTTTTCCCCCCTCCAAAATTTCATTACAAACCTCCTTTAGTGGTTGAATTAGCCAATCTTTCAGAGATCTATAATATTTTGAGGTTAAACCATCCGGCCCTGGAGATTTGCCCAACTGCATATTTTGGATGGCACCTTCCACCTCCTGTTCTGTTATTTTATAATTCAGCATTAACTTATTTTCTTGAGAGATTTTTTGTAATCCATTTGTTCTTAAAAACTGATCTATGTCAGTCTCTTTCTGTGGCCCTTGTGTATATAGTTGTTTGAAATATCTCTGGAAACACTTTCTAATCTCCACTGGATTCTGTATATTCTTTCCTTCCACTTCCAAGTTTGTAATGGTATTAAGTTTTTGTCTTTTTTTCATCTGCCAAACCAGCAGTTTCCCACATTTATTAGCAGATTCAAATGTCTTTTGTCTCATCTGCTTGATTTTCCATTCTATTTCCTGATTTATCATTTTCTTATATTGTACTTGATACATCTTTATTTCTCTCAGAATCTCTTGCAACTTTGGTTTCACTCTTAATTTCTTCTCTCCTTTTATTTTCTCCAAAATTTTATCTTTTTTCTCATTTTGAGTTCTCTTCTTTATTGCGTTCTGTTGAATCAGAAACCCTCTCATAACCGCTTTGCTTGCGTCCCAGATTACTCTTTTTTCAAGCGTAGTATTCAAATTTATCTCAAAATAGTCTCTCAAAGTTTTGGGGGCCTTCTTGGTAACTTCTGCATCTCTAAACAAGGTGTCATTCATCCTCCACCTAAAGGAACCAATTGGTGTTAATTTCATTTCCATTCTCACAGCATTATGGTCGGAGCAAGTTTTAGGGCAAATTTCCGCTTTTCGAATTTTAGGAGCCAGTCCTCTAGTTATCCAAATTTGGTCAATTCTTGTCCATGTCATTTTGGCTTCAGAGAAGAAAGTTCCCTCTCGACCCAAGGGGTTCTTAGTTCTCCAGATGTCAATTAAGTCCATGTTGTCAGTCATGTCAAAAATGGTTTTTGGTAGTCTGCCGTCTTTAGTAATTACCTGTCTTTGCGACTTGTCCATATTTGTAGACACCACTCCGTTCATATCTCCCATCATAATAATGTTATATTCCATGTAGTCCAACAATGTCTCATGCAACTTCTTAAAAAATTCAGATTTCCCCTCATTTGGTGCATAAACTCCTACTATGAAGAATTTCTCTCCTTGAATTTGTATTTCAATTGCCACAAATCTTCCTTGATCATCTTTAAAAATAAATTTCGGTGAAAGGCTCTCTTTTGCATAAATTACAACTTCTCTCTTTTTAACTTTATCTGACGAAATAAACTCTTGGCCCAATCTTTTATTAATCAGTACTTTCCTATGGAGCATTATCACATGAGTTTCCTGTAGGCAAATCAAGTCCAGTTGTTCCTTTTTCAATAAGTGGAAAACCTTTCTCCTTTTCTCCGGGGAATTAAAGCCGTGAATATTCCAACTTAATAGGTGCAGAGACATGGTGTGGTTATTTTGCTTCTCCTCCAACTGCTCCAAGTAGTTGTTCTTCTTCTGTCGGTGGTGGCTCTTTCTCTGGTTTATCCAATCCCAAAGGTAGTGATACTAATTCTAGTAATCCTGGTTTTAATGCTCTTGGCTCTTCTCCTTCTTCAGCTTCTTTTTGTAGATCTTCTTCGTGGTCTCTCAAGAATTTTTCTTTATCTTCCACTGATCTTATTTTGGTTTTTCTCCCTTTAAAGGTAAAAGAAAGGCCTTGGGGAAACTCCCGTCTGAAAACAATTCTGTTTCTTCTCAACAGGGCCACCAGATCTCCGTAGTTAGCCCTAAGGTCCAATAAATGTTTCGGAATATCCTTGAAAATCTCTACTCTTGATTCTTGTATCTCCAGAGTCTGCTGGAAATGCAGATTCAGTATTTTCTCTCTCTCTTCTTTCGTTCGGAGGGTAATCAGACAGTCTCTCACCCTGTTTTTTCTCCCTCCTCTTCCAAGTCTAAAGGCACTTACAATCTTAAAGTCTTGCTTAGCATCCAGGTTCCAAAAGTCTGCAAATTCTCGCGTAAGAAAGTCACTTAAACTGTCTTTTTCAAGTTCAGGTACTGCCCTGATCCTCAAATTAATCTGTTTTTCCTTAAGTTCAACCATAGACAGGAGCGTCCGGTGGTCCTCAAGTTGTTTACATATCGGTGTGATCTTTTCCTCCACAGCCAAAGCTTTTTCCTGTGCTTCCTCAGCTGCCTTTTGGTTCGAGGTAGATTTTTGCAGCAGTCTTTCGATGGATTCTGTGTTTGAGTTCACCTTTTGCCCCAAGCTGTTAATGCTGGTAGTGTTTTGGTCGATTTTAGTTGTTTGTTCAGTAACTTGGTTACTTAGTTTTTCCAAGGTTTCATAAATTTTGCATAATACTGAAGTAAAACTCTCTTCAGATGCCATTCCTTTAGGCCCAGCTTGTACAGGATCCTTTCCTTGTGTTGCAGTTTGTACTGCGGTTTGTGCAGGGTCTTTTCCTTGTGGTACAGGGGGGCCAGATATGGATGCTCTGCGCTGCTGCAATACACTGGTCTGTGTCAATCTAACCTTACCCGATCTTGTTGTCTTTTCCTGAGGCAATTCTGCCATAACACTTTATCTGAGGATCAAGGTCAGTCCCACGGCTCGAAGCTTGTTTTGCAGTGGAAATTTCCCTGGCCAGTTAACAGTGGAAAATCCCCAGCTAGTTGTAACAATTTCAGTATTCCTCTAGGGGGACACAGTAACAGTCAATGGAAACAATATAATGTCTTTTCCAGTTTTCCAAAAGTCCCCCATCAACAAAATAGGCAACAGTTTCAAGTCCAGAGAAGCCCTTCAGAATAAAAGTATCTCACTTGCAGAGTTAGCTGTCAAAAAGTAACATTGTCTATAAACAGTGCGTCTCTTATTGATCCTGGCAGTCTGTTCCCAGGGATTAAGTGGTGGTCTTTACTCTCTTTACTTTCCTTTTTTTTTTTGCAGGCAAAAAATACTTTCTCCTCTTCCCTCCCTTCTCCTGCAATTCAGGGGGGGGGGGGAATTTTTTTGTCTGATGTTAGGATTTAAGTCCTTTTAGACACAACTCTCCAGGTTTTAGCTTAAAGAGTCTTTGCTTTGATCTATATACAGAAAATGGAAGGCGGACTTCCTGTTTACGCCTTCCCGCTTCAGTGCCAAATTAATCCTTTTTTCTTATGTCCCCGATCTTAAACTTGACCTACTCACGGGTAGTTGATTGTCAGCCGAATTGTCACAGGAAAAAGGTCAGCGCTCTCCGGCAACAGCTGTGCAGCTTCACTCCACGGAAAGAGCAGTTGGCTCTCAGCACCGCGCCAAACCCCTGTTACGCTCCAGAGCCCCTTGCGGGGTTCCCTCGCAAATGGGGGGGGGCGCTGATGGTGCCCGCTGAGTCCCACGATCACAGGCTTCTCCCGCCTGTGAATTTCAAAGGGGTTCCCGCTTTGCTGTAGCGGCAAGACCCAATTTCTGCGGAGCTAGTCCCTCGAGGTTAGAGGGAATCCGCCATTGCCGATGGCGCCGCCTCCGGAAGTCATTCCCGTCCATTTTAGTTCACTGATGCCCAGGATGTCAATATTTATTCTTGCCATCTCATTTTTTACGACATCCAACTTACCAAGGTTCATGGTTCTTACATTCCAGGTTCCTATGCAATATTTTTCTTTACAGCATTGGACTTTCCTTTCGCTTCCAGGCATATCCACAACTGAGCGTCCTTTCGGCTTTGGCCCAGCCGCTTCATCAGCTCTGAATCTTCTTGTACTTGTCCTCCGCTCTTCCTCAGTAGTATGTTGCACGCCTTCCGACCTGAGGGGCTCATCTTCCGGCGTCATAACTTTTATATGCCTGTTGCCTTTGTCCATGGAGTTTTCTTGGCAGGGATACTGGAGCGGCTTGCCGGTTCCTGCTCCAGGTGGATCACGTTTGGTCAAAACTCTCCACTATGACCTGTCCATCTTGGGTTGCCCTGCTCGGCATAGCTCATAGCTTCTCTGAGTTATTCAAGTCCCTTCCCCACGGCAAGGCAGTGATCCATGAAGGGTCAGCACTCTGCAGCGCTACTAAGCTGTAAATAGCCAACAGCTGGAGGAGGCAGGCAGGGGAGAGGACGGGAAGGAGGCAGGTGAGCAAAGAACGGAGGGGGACAGGAAGGGGAGAGGAAGGAAGCGGGATCGGTGGGTGCGCCTTTTATTCTGCCTGGAAGACCAGCGCCTACAGCTAGACTATCAAGTGGGTTGAAAGGGTCACTTTGGGGGCAGCGCTGCAAATGCAGAAGGGATCTTGGCCGGTTTCTAAAAAGGGAAAGCGAGTTTCCCTCTGACAAATGCTTTCTGCCTCACCTCTGCAAAGCTCCACATGTTTCCGCCCAACCCTGTCCTCAGCCAACCCCTCACTTAGAAGCCACTCTTGGGTTATTGACTTCTGTGTGCTTGTGTATCTGTGTCTCCCTTGTATCTATTAGGGGAAACCCGTGTGGAGTTCCTCTCTGTGTAAAGTCTTCAAGCTGTGCCTGTGTGCGCCTGACAAATCTGCCCCATTGCCTTTCCCTCTTCAAAATTTATCTTTTCCCCCACCTCCGGTCTCCGTTCTTGTGTGTCCTGGCTGAGAGGAAAAACAGAAGACGGGTGGCCATCAGTCAGGGATAGTCTACGAGAGATTCCTGCATTGCCCCAGCGGGTTGGCTTGATGACCCTCAGGGGTCCCTTCCAACTCCACAATTCCGTGGTGCAGGCTTGTGCATATTTTTAGGTACAAGTTGGATGCAAGGGGTGCAGCCCATCTTATGCACCACTGGCTCGGGAAGAAGTCCCACTGATCATGATGAGACTCGCAGGCGAGTAGATTGCTGCTGTGCAGGCCTGCTGTTTAAATAAATGTTTTCCTTTTCAGATAATACAGAGCATGGTGAAATCCCAATAACTAAAACCTCCCCTTCCGTAGTTTCTTTCAGGAGTTCAGCCTACACTCGAGTAGGACCCTGGCAGAGACACGTGCCCGACTGGCATGTTCCCTCCCTCCTGGTCGATCGTTTGGGAGATTCATAAGCTTTCTTCAGCCCGAACATCACAGCGACCGATGCCAACCGACACTGGCACACTTAGGGATCCGCAGAGTTTGTGCATCATGTGTGACAGACCTCAGCAACTCAGCATTTTGGCTAATCTACTTTATTTACGTATAAACACACACATGGAGCACTGCAACATGGCTCCCTCTCTCTCTAGCATCAGACAGCAAAGAGAAAAAGAACAAAGGACAATAGTCCCACTTCACGGAACACAGTAACACAAACATCCTGTCTCCGTCACTTCCCACTCTGTGGAGTCAAAACATATACCATCATGTGATAGACAACAATCCCATGACTGCAATCATGGAGCTGGAATTCTAACAGTTTCAAGCACTACTACAGGTTCCGCATAATATCTGTACTGCATTGTTTAGTGAGGCAGCACCTGCCCTTTGGAACTCCCCGTCTCTTGCAACAAAGCACATTCCTTTGCTAGACTCTTTTCAGGCACCTGCCAAAAGCATTCTTGTTTAGGCAAGCATACCTAGAAGCTTAGAAAGTTGAAGTAATTTTCATCTCTTTTAATATTTTAGCTTTTGTATGTTTTAAATTAGGATTCTTATTTTTTAAAAAAGTTTTTATTGTTAAAATAATTCAGCATTAATACACATGTATTACAAATATACAAGCATACAAACATACATTTCATACAATCCTTAAAAGTGTTCAAACATACTTACACTCAGTCCCACAAATAATTCCTTTTCCCATCACCATCCACCACCCCTCACCCCACCTTTGTGTTTGACTTCCAATCTACTCAATTGCCATTTCTTTCCACTTCTATTACTTTCTTTCACACACCTTTAACCTAATTTCATACTTCTTTTTCTATTACACATTGTTATCCATCTTATTTAGTATTTCAGTGTTTGAAATGGAACTTGTTTATTCTAATAGGAGTTCTGATTTTTCGATATGGTTTTGCAAGTATCTTTTAAACACCTTCCAGTCCCTGTCTATCTTCTCTTTTGAGATCCTTCCAATTTATCCCATTGTTTTGGATAAGACTCTCCTCCTGCAAGAGGGGAGGGGTTGTGGGCGGGATCCGATCCCCGCCTCAAGCAGGGGGGCGTTAGCCCCCTGCCACCCACTCACCTGGCTGGCGCACCACGCCCACAGGTAAGCGCCCAATCGGGCGGCTTGGAGGGGCATGGTTTGCAGTTTAACTTACTGCTGCGCCAGCCATTCTGCCTCATTTTCCGCCTTCCCGTCGCGAGTCAACACATTCCAGGTCGTTGTCCTGCTCCTGCACAGTAGCGATCATCGGGGACCCCTTTAATCATCTGCAGTTCACTGCGAGGTTTGGAGAAGGGTGTCTGGGTTTTATCCATATCTTTTCCTTCAGGGCTTTCTGTGCCTGCTTCTTTCCTCTTTGCTATACCCAGCTTCTTTGTCCCATTCTCCTGTTTGTCTCTAGAAATTTTTTTGTGCGCAGATTCCCTTATCACTCACGCGCGGCTTCAGTTACCTTCCTCCTTTAAACTGGGCTATCGTTCCCCCCCCCCCCCATTTTGCCTTTTAAATTTAGAGGCTTGTGGGTGCTCATTGTGTTACCTTTTTAAATCCAGGCATCCAGTTCACTAAGTGCTTTAGTTTTCGCAATCTGCCTTACTGTGTCTTCTCCCCCCCCCCCCCTCCTGCTGCCTGACTGCTTGTTCATCTAAGTGCGATTGAGAGCTTAGCGACTTTCGGTCTGCTAGTGTGTGTGTCTTCTGAGTGTGTGTTTTCCCGCTGTGTTTAAATTGTGCACGTGTGTGTTCTCCCTGAGCTAAAATCCTTTTGAAGGAGCCTTTATTCTTAGCCTTCTTTAACAAAAATTTTAAGTTGGGGTCTTTGCAAGCCCTTCCGCTCCTTATGTTTGTGTGAATTAAAAACGCTAGCTTTCCCTGCTTTCTCCCCTATAGATCTTTTAACGGAGCCGTGCAATGCTGGCTGCTGCCTATATCTTTCCGTTTACGTCGTCTAACCCACATTCCCCCTACCATTTCTGCTCGGACTGCTTCCCTGCGGTTTTTCTTTTTTAAAAAACTCTCCCTGCCCAAGGAAACTGCCTGCCCCGGGAGAAGCCTAATACAGAAGGCAGATAATCTAGGGAGGATGGTGGCAATTTAATAAGTCCCTGGGCAGTGATTTTTTCTGCTGATACCGCTGGG
Organism: Podarcis gaigeae; assembly: GCF_964106915.1. Classification (NCBI taxonomy): domain Eukaryota; kingdom Metazoa; phylum Chordata; class Lepidosauria; order Squamata; family Lacertidae; genus Podarcis; species Podarcis gaigeae. The sequence continues at coordinate 8,334,770 of NC_139695.1, read as the reverse complement.
TTCATAATCCGCGAGCAGAGTTTTGTGGGCGTGTGCACGGCAGTGTGGGGCTGCATGTGGGGCCGCTAGTCTTCATTCACTACACCTATGAGATCGTTGGCATTTTGTGTTTTAAGAGCTGCAGTTGCAAGCTGCCTGGCTGGGGTTTTAAATATATAATCGCGTATAGCTGTTGTTAGTTCAACCCTGCTGCTATTAACCTTTACCTTTACATTTTGGGGTCTTGACAAGCACGCCCCTTTTGCCTCCACTTGAAAGCCACCCCCTTCCTCCTTCATTTTAAACGCCGGCTGCCCCCCCCCCCCCGCAGCTCCTTCACTCCTTCATTTCATTATAAATCAGTCTTTGAAATAATTGCCAAGTAAATCCGAGAGGAAAATTGCGCTTGTCTGGCTTATTACTAGGGTGAATTCAAATTTGCTGCTTGTTATACCCTTTCAGGTTTACGGTCCCTCTTTGTGTTACTCTGCTTATGATTTAGATTTGCTGGCAGCTCAATCTTGTCAGGAGAACAGTATCTGTGCCTGCCCGGCAGGATACATTGTTCAGCTTAACGATTGCCAGATCTTCCTTTTGTTAAGGGCTTGCCAGGTTTCATTGTTGCCTTAACGACCGGCAGTTCCTGTTACCTTGTGAGTCTTTGTGTTTGCCGAGGTCAGCAGGGAAGGTTTATACTCATCTAATTACCCTGCCACATCTCAATAGCAGCTTCATTTCAAAACCCCAACAGGCAACAATCTAGTAACATTGTTAAATCGCTGTTTGAATGCTTGGCAGTCAGGATTTATTGTGAATTCAAGTACCCAGCAGTTCACATATTGGTGGCCTTTTGTGCTTAAGTGCCAGCCTTAAGAGGTCTGTTCCGGTCGGATCACGAGGTGGAAACAGGCGAGTTTGCCCTCGGGAGAGGGTGACCTGCTCCAAAGAGGCAAAGGGGGGTGCTACAAGGGCACCGTAGCCCCCCAAAACCCACTGAAAGGAGATTCAGTGGGTCAGGATCCCGGCGTTGTCAGAAGAGCGATTCCCCTGGCCGTCAGGTATCCCCTTTTAAGAGGAGACGAGAACGGTGGGGTAGAAGGGCCGACAGCGGGGCGCCATTGCCAGCCTCCAGGAGCAAAGCCCCGAGCCTGCCCACCGGAGCGATCGGCTTTCCAAACCAAAGAAATCGAATTGGCAACTTTTAAAAAATGATTAAAAAATAGCAGATTTGGACCTAATTTGACGCAGACAAGGGATAAACAGGAGGTCAACCTTGTCTGAACTCCGAATAATACACAGAGACTATTTACAGAGCGAACGGAACCGTGAGTACAAACAAACGGGGGTTGTTTTTGGCAAAAAGATCTATCCCCTGTGTTGGTGTACAAAACTATTTGGAAACTGAGGGGGTAGAAGATTTTTCTTTGCTTCCCTTACTTCGATTGTATTTTTTTTCTCATTTGAGAGATATGTTATGTCGCCGGAAATCACCCCCCCCTCATTTACACGTGTACTGCACAAGCACCACACACATACACGCATCTCCCCTCCCTGACCCTAGAGATGCCCCTTTAGAGGGTCATCTCTTAAAAGCCTTCCGTAGATAAGGAAGCGCTCGACTGACAGTCTTTCGCCATAGCGCTCCGCTTCGCTCTATTTTTACTGTGAGTAGACCGGGCGCCTGAACTCTAGGTCAAACAGCGGCAGCCTCAGCCAATCACCATTATCAAACAGCGCCCCTTGCGGCGGCCACGCTGGTACTGCAAGCCGCAAGCGTCTGTTCCCTCTCCTTTTGACAGCTCTCAATACAATGTTTCCGAGTTCAATTGACCGTGACTGATCTAATCAAAATGTAGCAAGTTGCTTCCGAAAAGTGAAAGTACTTTGAACTTCAAGGACCATACTCTTTATAAATTCACCAAAAATCAGCCGTACATCGGATTTTCATCGGACCACTTTTATTTGACTACATATTACAAGGACTATCAAAGGGGGGTAACCTGACACATGGCAACCATAATCCTTCGACCGAGCGGTCACGTACTCTGCGGCGGACGTGACAACCTTGATTACCATCGTGATGGGCTCAGACAGAAGGCTATCAGTGACACAATAACTTGCATATTTTAGTGTATTCCGCACGGACTTTCACAAAGGAATCTGACCGGATTCCCCTCAGGGGGCAGGAAACTTCGCCCTTCTCTTTTGTCTTTAAAATGACTCATGTGGGGAGGGGAGAGGAGACTCCAGCCAGGTGTCAGGGCACTCAGATTACCTGTATAGCCCCTCCTCGACTCCTCCTAATTTTAATGTAATCATGATGTAAATATGATGTAATTCTGGGGGTGTAGCTTCGGGGATTAGCAACTAATAAAAGTTAGGGTCTTCCTTTGTTCGGGGCTTCCATCTTGCTTCACTTCGTGGGCGGTGGGAGTCCTGTCGCGACAGTCTTTTCTTAAATAAAGACCGAGCCTACTGGCTGCTGTTTTGCTCTGAATTGCTCTGGTCGGTGTCTTCATTTGTCCAAGAGAGCCCTCGGACTTTCCTGCAACAGTTTTGGCGACCGTGCTCAGGGACACTTGGTTCTCCTGCAAAGGTGAGAGGGGAGATAGAGGGGATCGGGCGCCACTGGGCAACATTTGCCCGGGGATCCTTTTTCCTCTCCCTGCATCCTCTTTGTGGGCGGTAATCAACCGTCACCAGAAGCCCAACCAGAGAGAGCAAAGGCGAGGTAAAGCCGGCCAAGGAAAAGGATCCCGGGATCTGCGAGGGACATCAACGGACGTGAGTATGGTTCTGAATAAGATACATTGGGAGGAGGGTGGAAGGTAACATCTCCACAACAGCCAAATCTTTCTCTTTATTTCCAACGTCACACCTAAATCTTGAATCTCTCTTTCTCTTTCTCTCCCCGTTTTCCCTTTCGGAGCGTGGCCAGGGAAAACGTGGTGCTTATTGTTTTCTGATGCCCTCTTTCGGAGTCGGCCAGAGGCGTCCCCTACGAATCTCTCTATCCTTTTCTCCCCCGTTTTTCCTCTCGGAGCGTGGCCGGGAAAGAACGTGGTGCTTATTGTTTCCCTGACGTCCTCTCTCGGAGTCGTCTAGAGGCGTCCGTACGAACCCTTTCTTACTGTCCCTATTTATGCAAATGAAGCCGCCCCTCCTGCACGGCGACCTTTGTTAGGGATGACCCGTGTACGTGAGAACGCAAGGTCATTTGCTTCCTTTCAAAACTTTGTTTTTCTCGGGTCCTGATCTGGCACTGCACTGCGCAGGCGTTCAGTAAGGAATCCGAACTTAATCCAAAGGCTAGGCAGGAGGCTGTTGTGGAGGGTAGAGGGGAGGTTCACAATTGGGGCCCCACACTAGGGTTAGTCTTGTAAACAGTGCTGTGGTTTAGGTTTTCCGGGCAGAGAGACCCGTGGTTTAGGTTTTCCGGGCAGAGAGACCCGTGGTTTAGGTTTTCCGGGCAGAGAGACCCGTGGTTTAGGTTTTCCGGGCAGAGAGACCCGTGGTTTAGGTTTTCCGGGCAGAGAGACCCGTGGTTTAGGTTTTCCGTTCAAGTTTGAGATCTTCAGGGATTAGTTCGTGATTTATGAATGAGAGAAATTTGTGTTGGTTCAGGATACTTTGGTTACTGAAGGAATCTTCTCTTCCATTTTCTCTTTCTTTTCCCCCATTGTCCGTCCTCCTTGTGTGTGTGTGTGTTCAACCCCACTGTCTTTAACGAACTCTGTTAACGGAAATAGATAAATAATAGTTAAAAAAAAAAAAGAAGAAGAAGGAGAGATGGGAGCTCAAGCTACCAAGCATTCAGACCGGACTCCTCCCAGTGACAAGGCTTCCGCGGAGCCTTTCCACTCCAGGGAGGACTCTGATACCCCTCTTCAATTCGTCCTCCAAAACTGGAAAGGATTGAGGGGAAGGAAGGGACTCTCAAAGTCCAAGCTAAAGGACCTTTGCAACATCTTCTGGGTCGCTTTTACCCACCACCTAGAACCAACCTCCAGGTGGCCACCCCACGGCTCTTTTAATCTCGTAAAGATACAAGCTCTTAAATCCTATCTAGCTGACGAGAGGCCCCAACAACTATACTATTTAAACATTTTCATCGAAGCCCGCGTAGTGTTTCAATGGCTGCAAGCTCAAGTTGCCCATCAAATGCCTGTTCTAAAACCAACCGGACCTCCCCCATATGATGAGATTAGAGCCCAGGAGGAGCAATTGGATAGGACCCTTGTTCCTTTCTACTACCCGGAACCACGAGCCCCCCGACCGCCAGGACCCGGGGCAGGGGACAGAACAGGAGCTAGTGGGGGAGGCGCAGGACTGAGAGAAGGTGTAGCAAATCAGCCCGCCACCGCTGCTGCCCTCTCCCAAAGTATATCCAATACATCGCCGCCCCACCCTTCTTCAAGCACATCAAACCTAGAAGGAGACCAAGTAAGCTTGGATCTTGGACCCTTACTCAATGGGCAACTTCTAAACGAAGGAAGAGAGGGACCCGTCTCCAGTAGAACTAGAAACAGGGATAATTTGCAAATCGGAGAAATAGAAGGTGCCTTCCCTCTGCGAGCATTACCTATACCCCCGGCCAGAGTAGGAGACCCACCCCGCATGGTATTTACTCATCAACCCTTCCTTACTTCGGACTTAATGAATTGGTCCGACAAGATGCCCTCCCTACGTGACGACCCCGACAAATGCCACCGCCAGGTGGCCACCATTTTCTCCACTCACAACCCTACCTGGGCAGATGTGCATATGTTGCTTGGGGCCCTATTCAATGAGGCAGAAAAGAGAGAAATACTAGCAAAGGCGGGGGAAGCTTTAACCCGAGAAGACTACCAACCAAATCGTCCCGCCTCGATGTCCCCACTGACCGCTCAGACGTTAATTAATGATCCTGACTGGGACTATAACACAGACAATGGCATATGGGGTCTAAAAATTTTTAAGAAGGCCATCCTAGATGGTATTAAAGCTGCGGGACAGCGAACCGTAAATTGGACCAAAGTCCAAGCCGTCCTTCAAGGACCTGATGAACATCCCTCCGACTATTACTCAAGACTAGTTTCTGCTATTAAGACCTGGGGTGGAATAGATCCAGAAAGCCCACAGCATGAGGTAATAGTCAAGGGATTCTTCAAGGATCAGGCCAATGCCGACATCCGAAAGGCATTAAACTCTCATCTTGGGTATGATGGAAAAACCATAAACGAAATCCTTTCCATCGCGAAGTCTGTATTCAACTCAAGAGATGAACGGAAGAAGAAGGATCTAAAACCCGACTCTCCCCGGGTGTTAGCCTATGCAGCCGGGATCCCTACACCCAAAGAGAAATTTAAGCTAGGAAAATCAGATTTACCTGACGACCGTGTCTGCTTCCACTGTGATGAAGTAGGGCACATAAAAAGATACTGTCCTCTTCTGATAGGAGCCAGGAGGGCAGAGTTTAGAAATCCGAAGCCATACAGGTCAGAGTACAGGGAAACCACCTATCCCAGACCTAGGGAGCCTTCCTCTCCACACGAACCAAACCGACCCCAAGCGCAAACACAACCCTACTCAGCACCCTCACAGCCACGGCCTCGGAACCCACCTCACGACGTCACAAATCCCTTCAAACACGGTAACCGTCCCACGAACCCAACTCATGAAATGGTGATGGAGGAATACCAAGAACATTGACAATTAGATGCAGATCCCGCCTCTTTCTCTTTTCTTTGTCCCGTTCTACAACTATCCTCTTCCGACCCAATCTGCACAATGCAAATCGACGGACAGTCCTACGATTGCCTTTTGGACACGGGTGCCACTTACTCCACCCTCACCAATAGCCATTTAACCCCCGGGGAAGAAACCAGAACCGTAATGGGACTGGATGGAATCCCTCGGAACTGCCCTCTCTCCAGACCTGCAAAAGTTTCTGTCGGGCCGCTATCTGTTAAACATACTTTCTTATTGACATCTAGCCCCATCAATCTCTTGGGGAGGGATCTGCTCTGTAAATTAAACGCCACCATACAATGTGGCCAAGAAGGCATTTTCTTACATATGCCAAATGAATCCATCTTCAGTTTCCAAGGAGTCCTACAGGAAGCCCATACCACCACAATTGATCTTCCGCCCGAATTGCTAGAAGGTGTCTCCCCCTCCTTATGGGGAACCGAATCAACCTCTGTCGGACTCTTAAAGTCCGCGGTGCCAGTCAAGATTAACTACAGAAAGGATCTACCCTTCCCATGTACTAAGCAATACCCCCTTCCTCCAGACGCAATAGACGGACTGGCCCCGATGATCGATGAATTCCTGAGGATGGGAGTTTTAGTCCCATGCGCCTCTCCCTGCAACACCCCTCTACTTCCCGTCAAAAAGCCCAATACAAATCCCGTCAAATGGCGCCTCGTCCAGGATCTCAGGCTCGTCAATTCTTTTGTCATACCCCGACACGCGGTAGTCGCCAACCCACACCACCTCCTAAGCACCATCCCAGAAGGAACTGTGGTCTACTCTGTCATAGATCTATGCTCTGCCTTCTTCAGCATCCCCGTAGACCCAGAAAGCCAATTCCTCTTTGCTTTCACCTGGCAAACAGGGCAGTTAACCTGGACTCGACTGCCCCAAGGATATGTAGAGTCTCCAGCAATCTTCTCATCTATATTACACCAAGATCTATCAGACGTGACTCTGCCAGGAGGCTCAACCCTGAGACTCTACGTTGATGACATTTTACTCTGTGGTAAGGATCTAGAATCCTGCAAAAAGGACACTATAACTCTCCTAAACCTACTAGCACAGAAGGGACACAAGGTATCCCCGAAAAAGATACAATATTGTAAAAAAGAGGTGAAATATCTTGGCCACATGCTAGGAGAGGGCACCCGTGCGCTGACTACAGACAGAATTGAGGCAATAACCAAATTACCCCTACCAAAAACTAAAAGGCAACTCCGGGGTTTCATCGGAATGAGTGGATTCTGCCGAGCATGGATTCCGCGCTACGGGGAATTCACCCGCCCCCTTACAGCAATGACACACGACAATGCCCCAGACCAGCTGCAGTGGTCAGCAGAGGCACTTGAAGCCTTCGAATCTATTAAGAAAGAACTGCGGTCCTCTCCTGCTCTCGGACTCCCAGATTATAGACTACCTTTTTCTCTATTTGTGCATGAGAATAAGGGAGTAGCTTCAGGCGTCCTAACACAACCCTTCCAAGGGAAGAATAGGCCTGTCGCTTATTACAGCCTTCAACTAGACACCACTGTACTAGGAAATGTAGGATGCCTTAGAGCCGTGGCAGCCGCAGCCCTGCTCCTAGAGAAGGCACAAGAAACTGTCCTGGGACACGACCTAACTGTCAACGTCCCCCATGCTGTTGCTACTCTCCTTAGCCTACAAGGATGCCAACGTTTTACGATACAACGATTAAACAGATACGAGGCCATCCTTCTCAGTCCTTCAAACGTCACCATAAAAAGAGTAAATTCGCTCAACCCCGCAACCCTTCTGCCCCTCCCTGACGATGGCACCCCACATCACGACTGCTCTCAAATAGTCCGCCATGTAGAGAAACCACGAGAGGATCTTGATTACCTCCCTTTACCTGAACCAGATCTCATCATGTATACTGACGGGAGCTCCAAGGTTATAGGAGGGGTACGGAAAAGTGGATATGCCATAGTCACCGATAGTGAGACCCTGGAGGCACGACCGATCAATGCAAAATATAGTGCACAAGCGGCAGAACTTATCGCCCTGATCAGAGCTTGTGAATTAGGAGCAGGACGAAGGATCACTATCTACACCGATTCGAAATATTGTTTCGGGTTGGTGCATGCTACCGGGCAAATCTGGTTACAGAGAGGTTTTTTGACTACAGCAGGAACGCAAATTGCACACGCCTCCCTAGTACAGCGCCTCATGAACTCAATACACCTTCCGGCAGTGGTACATTGCAAAGCACATACGAAAGGCAGGGACCCAGTCTCTAGAGGGAACCAACGGGCTGACAGCGCAGCCCAGGAGGCAGCCCTTCAGCCCCCCCCCCCCGCAGACAATGAGTTCCAAGGACCACAAGTCTTATCAGACGTGGATTTCGCAGAAATGTACAATACTGCGACCCCAGAGGAGATTAAAGGATGGATAGAACAAGGGGCCCACTTAGAAAATGACGTTTGGTATTTCCCGGATAAAAGACTCATAATGCCCAGACTATGGGTACCCAAACACTTGAGAATCCTGCACCAACGTACCCACTGGGGCAGAGACAAACTTATAGACACCATACAACGCTGTTGGTACGCCCCAGGGCTTGCTCTCGCCGCTAAAGCTGCCGTAAAGAATTGCCATACTTGCCAGAGCTTTAATCCGAAACATACTGCCAGATGCCCACCAGGGGCAAGACCATGGGCTTTTGTCCCATTTGAAAGTCTTCAGGTAGATTTCATAGACCTACCCCCTTGTCTCGGCAACAAACATGCTCTTGTAATTATCGACCAGTTGACTGGGTGGGTAGAGTGCTTCCCTACTCGCAGAGCTACTGCCCACATTGTTGCAAAGATCCTATTACAAGAAATCATACCCCGCTTCGGAGTTCCCCGACACATAGACAGCGACAGGGGTTCCCACTTCACATCAGAAATAATCCAACAGGTTGCAAACGCCCTCGGAATTAAATGGAAGCTACATACTCCATACCATCCGCCCTCCTCCGGGCAAGTCGAAAGAATGAACCAACAGCTTAAATCTCAGCTAGGAAAACTTTGTAAAGACTCTGGTATCAAATGGGTTAATGCCATTCCACTAGTCCTCCACAACTTAAGAGCATGCCCTCGTGGAAACCTCAAATTATCTCCCTATGAATTACTATTCGGAAGACCATCCCCAGTATATAATACCCAATTTCCAACATCAGAACTAGAGGTTGGAGAGACAGAGTTAACTAGCTATGTAATACAACTCCAGAAACAACTCACTCTTTTACACCGATACGCTGCCTCCAGCCAAAATATTCCCCTTGATGAAAACATTCACTCGTATCAACCAGGGGATTGGATACTAGTGAAGACTTACCATAAGGTACCCTTGCAGCCCAATTGGGAGGGCCCCTACCAGGTACTTTTAACCACTCCAACTTCTGTTAAGGTAGCAGAAAAAACAGCCTGGTTGCACCACACCCGCTGCAAACCCGCATCACCACCCGAACCCACAGCAGACGACTCGCCCTACGACACACCAGCCCGCCCAGCAGACGACGACACCAGCACCGAGGAGGACCAACAGACCGGACCAGATCGGGGCACGAATCGAGCCCAAGAGACCGGACCAGATCGGGGCACGAATCGAGCCCAAGAGACCGGACCAGATCGGGGCACGAATCGAGCCCAACAGACCGGACCAGATCGGGGCACGAACCGGGCCCCACAGACCGGACCTGACACTTCAGCCCATTGGACCTCCGAACTAATCACATCAGCCGACCGGAACAACCAACCCCCTATTCGCCTCAAACTCCGTAGAACAGACGTCCGCATTTGACAGCCCTGCAGTTTGACAGCTCCATTTGACAGCTCCGCATTTGACAGCTCTACAGTTTGACAGCTCCATTTGACAGCTCCGCATTTGACAGCTCTGCAGTCTGACAGCTCCGTTTGACAGCTCCACAGCCTAACGACACCCTCTATTCGCAATGGCAAATACCATACCCACTCTGCTCGTCCTTTCTGTTACTTCTACTCTCTCCCAACACCCCATAACCACACACGGCTCCTGCCCAGGATTACAAATGGAATACAAATATCTAGACTTCGGAATTGTTGATATGGTGAAAAGAGGGACACCGGACCGCCTGGGAGATTTTGAATTCTGCCTACCCGAAACCCGCGTTCTCCTTCGACATGCCATATTACCGACCCTCGCTGTTCACCAAACCTGGGAACTTTTTATTCGCTCCCCCTCTTACATGCCACTGGGCAAACTCATGCTCACCAGAGATGGCCCTTGGAACCGAGCCCGCTGCCTCAATGGTTCTTACGTACTCTTTTCTGATGGTACACCCAAACAAACTCTGAACTGGACACTTCTAGACAACGGTGGCACTGAATCAGTTTATACTGACCGGAATCACCCCACAGACCGCCTAATTCATGGGTTTTACTGTCAAAGAGTGGATACCACCCCACGCCAAACCATCCTGCAAGGAGTTTGCCTCCGAAGGTACTGCTGCGTCTGGGACATCGGACTCGCTTCCGGTTGGGACGGGAAAGCGTACCTTGAAGGCTGGCATCACTCCGTTACACCTCCAGCAGAATGGGACACTACCGGACCCCAAAGATGTGGGGGTCTCGCCACAAACCTCACATACCTGCGCCAAGACCCCCTTCACCCCGCCGGTACCGCACCTCGACAAAGGGGGGAACTGTCAATATCCGAAAACCCCAACAATAATGACTTTTTGTCCACTTGGCATTCCAACACCTATGTGAAACTGATCTCTCAAATTGCTAAACAGACGACAACCAATGAGTGTTGGATTTGTGCCAATGCTCCTGCACACCTCCACAGCGGCATACCATTTCTTGGAGTACCCCTCACCCTGCAACAACATCTCTCCGCTGACGTACAATCCTGGAACCTGACTGCCGTGAACTTGACCTACCAATACATCTATCTAACTGGACCCACAACAGGTGACCTTTGCCGGAAGTTCAGCGGGAATGACAAAGTTATCGGCGATAGTACTTGTAAGTACACCATTGACATTACTTTAAACGGAAGGATTACCCTATGGCACCAGAACAACCCCTCTATCCACCCCAGTTTAATGTCTGCATGGAAACGCGTAATGAGCTTACCTGACCCCTGGAGCCCTTCCCCGGTCTCCCAATGTTTCTTCCGTGCTTTCCTCACTGGCCGCATAGACTCGTGTTTACAAGGGCTGTTCTGGGTTTGTGGCCACCGCGGCTATGTATGGGCCAGTCCCCACTCCCGCGGCACTTGTTACCTTGGCCTCATCCTACCTGGGGTCCGGGTCACACAAAACCTACCCCCCGGGAGAAGACGCAATAAGAGGGCAAAGGACTTATCGCAACTCTCCGACGTAGCAGCCAATAGTGAAACTTATGGCCGGGCTCTCTTTCCTGCGTATGGAGCCGGCTCCAATCACGTCGATATCCTTAAATTAACGGACATCCTACTAACTTTCATGGAAGAGTCCAATGCGGCTACTCAATCTATCCTGACAGAATTGACGGAAGTCAGGCAGACCGCGATACAGAACCGCCTTGCTTTGGACTACGTTCTTGCCTCGACCGGAGGCGTTTGTGCCCTTGTCGGAACCGAGTGCTGCACACACGTGTCCGATCAAACCCTTAATATCACTGGACACCTTAACAACATCCATAAACTAACGGATGAGCTTAAAGACATCCAACATGAAGGACTGTCAGATACTCAGCTGTGGAGCTGGCTGCCTGGGTCAGGTTGGATAAAACAACTCCTAGGGAACGGACTCCTGATCCTCATCACTGTGACCATCTGCATTGCTGTCTTCTGCTGCGCAATCCACTGCTTCCCGATGTGCTGTCAGACCTGCGGCTCTTGCCTTCCGACTCTTCGCCCACGATCAGCTACTGCCCACAGACTGCCAGCACCAGGAACCCAGGCGACTCCCATCGAAATGGGACCCCTGAAGAACTTCCAAAATCCGGATTCTAGGTATGACATGTCAGACTTTTATTGATTGTACGGAGAGAAGGATTGCGCGGTTTTCCTACCTTCGCAATCTTATCTCCGAAGGGGGGAACTGTCGCCGGAAATCACCCCCCCCCTCATTTACACGTGTACTGCACAAGCACCACACACATACACGCATCTCCCCTCCCTGACCCTAGAGATGCCCCTTTAGAGGGTCATCTCTTAAAAGCCTTCCGTAGATAAGGAAGCGCTCGACTGACAGTCTTTCGCCATAGCGCTCCGCTTCGCTCTATTTTTACTGTGAGTAGACCGGGCGCCTGAACTCTAGGTCAAACAGCGGCAGCCTCAGCCAATCACCATTATCAAACAGCGCCCCTTGCGGCGGCCACGCTGGTACTGCAAGCCGCAAGCGTCTGTTCCCTCTCCTTTTGACAGCTCTCAATACAATGTTTCCGAGTTCAATTGACCGTGACTGATCTAATCAAAATGTAGCAAGTTGCTTCCGAAAAGTGAAAGTACTTTGAACTTCAAGGACCATACTCTTTATAAATTCACCAAAAATCAGCCGTACATCGGATTTTCATCGGACCACTTTTATTTGACTACATATTACAAGGACTATCAAAGGGGGGTAACCTGACACATGGCAACCATAATCCTTCGACCGAGCGGTCACGTACTCTGCGGCGGACGTGACAACCTTGATTACCATCGTGATGGGCTCAGACAGAAGGCTATCAGTGACACAATAACTTGCATATTTTAGTGTATTCCGCACGGACTTTCACAAAGGAATCTGACCGGATTCCCCTCAGGGGGCAGGAAACTTCGCCCTTCTCTTTTGTCTTTAAAATGACTCATGTGGGGAGGGGAGAGGAGACTCCAGCCAGGTGTCAGGGCACTCAGATTACCTGTATAGCCCCTCCTCGACTCCTCCTAATTTTAATGTAATCATGATGTAAATATGATGTAATTCTGGGGGTGTAGCTTTGGGGATTAGCAACTAATAAAAGTTAGGGTCTTCCTTTGTTCGGGGCTTCCATCTTGCTTCACTTCGTGGGCGGTGGGAGTCCTGTCGCGACAGTCTTTTCTTAAATAAAGACCGAGCCTACTGGCTGCTGTTTTGCTCTGAATTGCTCTGGTCGGTGTCTTCATTTGTCCAAGAGAGCCCTCGGACTTTCCTGCAACAGTTTGAACGTTGAAAAAAGGATCCCGGGAATGGAGTGCTCTATATTGCTTTCGATTTTAAAAAGAACTGCGCAACGGCTTCGAAGCTCCGTTTTTAACTTATAATTTTCATCTTCACCTTTGAAAGGACACAGACAAAGAAGAGAAGAGCTATTTTTGTGTTTGATTTGGTCGGACTGTGGATTATAGTTGATTTGAGCACAGTAAAAGAGCTTTCTATTTTAACTTTAATGGAGGGAGAAAGAAAGACCACCCCTCTTCATCCCCTTTGCTAAAGGGAACAAAGAACTGCCATTTTAAGATACTTTCTAATATCGGGATTTGTTTTACTTTCTTTTTTTCTCTCTTCTTCCTTGGGATTAACATCTTTTCCTGCAACAAGTTGTGGGGACTATTCTTTTCTTTTTGGGAACTTATATCTTTTGTTGTTGAGAGGAGAGCCTGGGACTAACTGAGGGTAGGAGATTCGAGGGTCTTGAGGATTACAACTTTGAAATTTGGGTTTTTGTTTTCATAGTTGGAAGTGGATTACAATTATATTGGTGGAGTGGAACATAACTACAAATATTTCAAATATTGGATTTGGCCATCCAAGAGGCGGGAAGAAAAGAAGAATTTAAATATACAAATTTTATGTTTTGTTTCTCCTTTACGTGTTACAAAAACACCACTGCATCAATTAATTTGGTTGGATAAGCTTCGAGCGCCCCCTGGTGGATTTTCATTGTTATAGGCATCAAGTCATATATTCAGTGACCATTTGTTTAACTCCCCCTGGTGGACAGATTTAGTGGTATAATTTATTTTTTTTTTTTTTAAATAAATATTTATTAAAGTTTTTTGATACAAATGCACAAATAATAAACAACATTACTTATATCAAAACGTGGTTTCATCACTTCTTTGGACTCCCTCACGTCTCCCGCTCCCACTTACATCGTTAAAAAGTTTTTCCAAGCAAATTATCAACTTGTTTACAATCTTATATCCACTCATTTAAATACAATCTAGCAATTCTCCAAAAGGTTTATGTTTTCTTTAATCTCACTTATCATCAAATTCAAATCTAATTTAGTGGTGGCCAATTATTTATAATCTAGCATCCTTCTTAACATTCAACCAAATTACAATGTTTTTGTAAATACGTCTTAAATTTCTTCCAGTCTTCCTCGATCCTCTCTTCTCCCAGGTCTCGGATTCTGCCAGTCATCTCGGCCAGTTGCATATAGTCCATCAGCTGCATCTGCCACTCTTCCAGTGTGGGTAGATCTTGCGTTTTCCAGTTCTTAGCGATGAGTATCCTTGCTGCCGTTGTTGCATACAAAAAAAATGTTCGGTCCTTCTTTAACACCTTCTGGCCGACAATACCCAGAAGGAAGGCCTCTGGTTTCTTAGTGAAGGTATACTTAAATACCTTTTTCAACTCATTATATATCATTTCCCAGAAGGCCTTCACTTTAGGGCAAGTCCACCAGAGATGAAAGAATGTTCCTTCATTTTCTTTACATTTCCAACATTTATTATCAGACGAATGGTATATTTTGGCAAGTTTAACTGGGGTCATGTACCACCTATATATCATTTTCATTACATTTTCCTTCAGAGCATTACATGCGGTGAAGTTCAGCCCAGTGGTCCACAACCTTTCCCAGTCCTCAAACATAATGTTATGCCCAATGTCCTGTGCCCACTTTATCATAGCCGATTTAACCGTTTCGTCTTGTGTATTCCATTTTAACAGCAAGTTATACATTCTAGATAGTACCTTAGTCTTTGGTTCTAACAATTCTGTTTCCAACTTCGATTTCTCCACCTGGAACCCTAACTTTCTGTCATTTTTAAAAACTTCTTTAATCTGAGCGTAATGTAACCAGTCTCGCACTTTATCCTTCATTTTCTCCAAACTCTGCAATTTCCAATTGTCTCCATCTTTTTCTAATATTTCCCAATATTTTGGCCATTTGGCCTCCATATTGGGTCTTTTTCGGGCCTTAGCTTCCAGAGGCGAAAGCCACCTCGGAGTCTTGTTTTCCAATAAGTCTTTGTATTTTGTCCAGACATTAAATACTGCTTTCCTGACAATATGGTTCTTAAAGGCCTTATTGATCTTAACCTTGTCATACCATAAGTATGCATGCCAACCAAAAGCATTGTTAAAACCTTCCAGATCCAGTACATCAGTGTCTTCGAGAAGTAGCCAGTCTTTTAGCCAGCAGAAAGCTGCGGCTTCATAGTACAACTTTAAGTCTGGCAGGGCAAAGCCCCCTCTTTCTTTCGCATCAGTTAATATCTTAAACTTAATTCTGGGCTTTTTGCCCTGCCAGACAAATTTAGAGATATCTCTCTGCCACTTCCGGAAGCACTCCGTCTTGTCCACAATCTGTAGTGTTTGAAACAAAAACAACATCTTTGGCAATACATTCATCTTAATAGCAGCAATTCGGCCTAACAAAGAAAGCTTCAATTTTGTCCAACTGTCCAAGTCTCTCTTAATTTCAGACCAACATTTTTCATAATTGTCCTTAAATAGACTCAGATTTTTTGCTGTTATATTTACCCCTAGGTACTTTACTTTTTTTACCACCGTTAGTTCTGTTTCTCTCTGAAACCGTTCTGACTCTGTATCTGTCAAGTTTTTTCCCAACACCTTAGTTTTCTGTTTATTTAGTTTAAATCCCGCCACCCGACCAAAATCTTGAATCAATTGTAATACTCTTTTCGTACTAGATTCTGGCTCCTGCAGGGTCAAAACTAGGTCATCTGCAAAAGCTTTAAGTTTATATTGTTTCGCTCCGACCTGAATCCCTTGCACCAACCGGTCCCCTCTGATCATATTCAAGAGCACCTCCAGAACCGAAATGAATAACAAAGGGGAAATCGGGCAGCCTTGTCGTGTTCCTTTTTCAATTTTAAACTCTTCTGTAACCACATTGTTAACTATCAATTTAGCCTTTTGTTCTGAATATACTGCTTCAATCCCATTTTCAAAACCCCGTCCCACTCCCATTTCTTTTAAATTTCCCTTCATAAATTTCCAAGAAATATTATCAAAGGCCTTCTCCGCGTCTATGAAAATTAGCACTGCTTTTATGTTTATGTCTGTTTGCAAAAGTTCCAAGATGTCAATAATGTTTCTTGTATTAGCAAACATGTGTCTACCTGGGAGAAAGCCTGCCTGGTCTTTATGGATTACTTCATTTAGAACTTTTTTAAATCTTCTTGCCAAAACGTCTGCAAATATTTTGTAATCCACATTTAAAAGGGAGATGGGACGATAGTTCTTGAGTTGTGTCTTTTCAGATTCCGATTTGGGTATCAATGTGATGAAAGCTTCCTTCCACGATTCCGGCGCCCTCTTCCCCTCTATAATTTCATTGCTGACCTCCATCAGTGGTTGTATCAAATAGTCTTTTAATGTCTTGTAATACTTGGAGGTCAACCCGTCTGGTCCTGGAGATTTGCCCAATTGCATGTTCTGAATGGCTTGTTCAATCTCTTGTCGTGTTATTTTACTATTCAGGAGTGATCTATTTTCTTGTGAGAGTTTTTTAAGTCCATTTTTTCCCAAAAATTGTTTAATCTCAACCTCATCCTGCGGCCCTTGAGTGTATAATTTTTTGAAATATTTCTGAAAACATTTTCTAATCTCCACGGGGTTCTGAATGTTTCTTCCTTCAATTTCCAAATTTGTAACTGTATTTAATTTTTGTCTCTTCTTCAACTGCCACGCTAGCAGTTTCCCACATTTGTTTGCCGATTCAAAGGTTTTTGTTTCATTAGTTTAATCTTCCACTCTATTTCCTGATTTATCAGTTTAGAATATTGTGCTTGATGAAGTTTGATTTCTCTCAGAATCGGCTGTGACTTCGGATTTAATCTTAACTTCTTCTCTAATTCTTTGATTTTCTCCAAAATCTTGTCTTTCTTCTCGTTTTGTGTCCTTTTCTTTACAGCATTCTGTTGTATCAAGAACCCCCTCATCACGGCTTTGCTTGCGTCCCAAATAGTTCTTTTTTCCACCGTAGTGTTCATATTTATCTCAAAGTAGTCCTTCAAAGTTTTTTGGGCCTTCTTAATGATCTCCTGATCTCTAAACAAATTGTCATTCATCTTCCATCTAAAGGAACCGGTTGGTAATAGTGTCATATCCATTTTCAGTGCATTATGGTCGGAGCAGGTCTTTGGGCAGATTTCCACCTTTCTGACCTTGGGTGCCAGACCTCTAGTTATCCATATTTGGTCGATTCTTGTCCAAGTCAGCTGGGCTTCAGAGAAAAATGTTCCTTCTCTTCCCAAGGGGTTTCTCACTCTCCAGATGTCAATCCAATCCATATTGTCTGTCATTTCAAAAAAGGTCTTTGGTAGTCTTCCGTCTTTTGTAACGTTTTGGCTTTGTGGCTTATCCATGTTAGTTGATACGACCCCATTCATATCTCCCATCATAATGATGTTGTTGTAGTCCAGATAGTCCAGCATAATCTCATGCAACTTCTTATAAAATTCCGATTTACCTTCATTTGGGGCATAAATTCCTAATATCAGGATTTTCTCTCCTTGATGTTGTATTTCGATTGCCAAAATTCTTCCATGTTCATCTTTGAATAGAAATTTGGGTGAAAGGCTCTCTTTTGCATATATCACCACACCTCTCTTCTTTACTATGTCCGAAGATATGAATTCCTGGCCGAGCCTTTTATTTATTAATACCTTTCTGTGGAGCCTAGTCACATGTGTTTCTTGTAAACAAATAATGTCCAATTGTTCCTTTTTTAATATGTGAAAAATTTTCCTCCTTTTTTCCGGAATGTTACAGCCATTTATATTCCAGCTTAAAAGTTGCAGAGACATCCTGAATAAATCTGGTTATTTTCCTTGGGGTGGTACTTTGTTCTCCGGGTCTTCAGGGTCCGAGGGTGCAGGTACCCCTGGTGGTTCAGGCCCCGCGGGTAGTTCAAGTCCTTTATGAAGGTCCTCTCCGTATGCAGTCAGAAACTTATCTCTATCTTCCAATGTTCTAATTTTGATCTTCTTCCCTCTAAAAGTGAAAGATAATCCTTGGGGAAAATCCCACCTGAAGATGATTGAGTTGCTCCTCAACAATCTTACTAGTTCCAAATAGTCAGATCTAAGGTCCAACAGTTGTTTAGGGATGTCCCTGTAAATTTCAATTCTTTTGTCCGAAATGTCCAGTGACTTTCCGTAATGCAGGCCCAAAATCTTGTCCCTTTCCTCCTTTGATCTCAATGTTATCAAACAGTCTCTGGGCTTCTCTTTTTTTATAAGTCTTCCAAGCCTGAAAGCTGATACAATTTTAAAGTCTTTTTCCTCTAGGTTCCAAAACTTGGAAAATTCTTTAGTCAGAAACACAGCTAGGTTGCCTTCTTCCACTTCTGGTATCGACCTTATCCTTAAATTGGTCTCCCTGTTCCGAAGTTCTATCATAGAAAGATAGGTCTGATGTTCACCTACTTGTTTACTGAGTGGTCTTACCTCTTTTTCTAACTCTCCCAGTCTTTGGCTGGTATCCTCAGCCAATTTCTGATTTTCACCTGCAGCCTCCTTCAGTTCTCCAATTGCTTGTGCATTCTGTGCAACTTGTCCAGTTAGTCTATTTAAACATTCTGTATTTTGATCAATTTTGGCTGTTTGCTGATCAACTTTTCTATCCAAAGACTCCAATTTTTCAAGAATTATCTCTAAAATAGAGCCAGTTGCTCCTGAGGCCATATCTTCCAATTGTAATTCCTCAGTTTCTCCCTCCCCTGCCCGTGGCAGAGAAGCAGCTTCTTCCTCAGAAGGCAAAGTAGGCACAGATGATCTGCGTGCCTGTGAGGCTGCGGTTAAAGTTGTTAGAGTTGTTTGTCTGGTTTTTGGTCCCTTTCTTTTTGCGCCACTCATTCCAAAGTTATCTAAAAGTCAAGGTCAAGCTGAGTTGTTCCCATGAGAAAGCAACGGCCCAGATGGTAACAGTCAAACAGGAGGCCGGGAAAAGGAAAGTAAAACAGTGTCACTGCTGAGTCCCAAATCCTCTAGGGGGAGCTTAAAATGTCTTTAGGGAAGAGATCAATTCCAATAAAATAAAATCTAATTCAATATCCAGGAACCCTCACTAAGATAGATTTTAGCAGAGTTGGTATTTAAAAAGCCACAATGTTTCAGACAGTGCTTACTGGAATTCCGAAAGGTGCTTCAAAATAGCAAGTCCAGACTCCCTCAGATTATTTCAAAGTTTCAGTTCAAAGTATCCAAATCTGCAGGCTGAGTGCTCAGCTACTCAGGCAGTTCCAGCACCTGGGTTTCTTACTTAAATTGTAATCCAAATAGAAGAAAGGTATCACAATCCCATAGAAGTCATGAAATCAATTACTTAGAGTCCTTAATCTGCTTAAAATTAATTTCAGTGGGTGCCCAGATCAGTTAAATTGAAAGTTCACTCTTTGCCTCCACTTCTCCAGCTCTTTACTTTGAAGTTCAGTGTCAGCGGAAGACGGACTTCCTGTTTTTCGTCACTCCGCTTTCAGCCAAATTCAATATTCTTAAATCTTAAGGTTTTGTATAGTCCTTGTTACTCACGGGTTGTTGTTTTCCGAATCAGAAGTTTCAAGGAAGAAAGGTCAGCGCTCACCGGCAGCAGCAACTCGGCTTCGCTCCGCTGATGCGTGATGACCCACAGCGCCGCTACCCCCTCCGCGATCCGGAGCCCCTTACGGGGTCCCTTCAACGTTTCGGGGGCCGCTCCTGGCGCCCGCCGGGTCCCGAGGCCACAGGCTTCTGCCGCCTGTGGTTTTTCAAAGTGGGTCTCCGCTTCGCCGCAGCGGACGACCCGTTCTCAGCGGAGCTTCCCTCTCCCAGTTAGAAGAGGGCAGTCATTGCCGTTCGCGCCGCCTCCGGAAGTATTTAGTGGTATAATTTAAACTGTTTTAGTTTTAAAATGGCGCATTCACAAAAGAAAGGAGAAGGTACACCAGTAGAAAGGAAAGGTTCTAGACAAGAATCTGATCTTAAGGGAGATTTAATAAAGATGTTTACTGAACTTAAATCTGAGCTTAAATCAGAAATACATAAAAGTGAGAAAAATATTGAGAGAAAATTGGAACAAGTGGATAAAAAAATAGATGTGAAGGTGGAAAAAATAGATGAAACTATTAATGAAATTAAGGGTCAGATGAAAGATGTGGGGGAAAGGACACAAAATCTGGAAGAGGGGGCTAAAAAGACTAAAATGGAGATTAAAGAATTGAAGAAGGGGGAGGAAAAAAATAAAGCAGAGGTCTTAGAAGTCAACAAAGCTCAAGAAGAACTGTGGGATGCTATTGCAGACTTTTACAGACAATTATATAAGAAGAAGGAGAAAGATAACTTAAAGGAAATAGAAAAATATCTAAAAGAGAATGGGGTGCAGAAGATTCCGACGAAAGAGAGAAGTAAATTAAATGAGAGGATAGAAATAGAAGAAATAAGAAATGCAATTAAAGAATTAAAAAGTGGAAAGACTCCAGGACCGGATGGATTCAGTGCAAGATTTTATAAAGAAATGCAGGACATCCTAGTTGTACCACTGAGAGAAGTAATGAATTAACGAAAAGAGAAACACCAGAAACTTGGAAAGAAGCATATATTACTTTAATAACCAAACAAGACTCAGACTTATCTCAAGTTAAGAATTATAGGCCGATCTTGCTTCTAAATAATGATTATAAACTGTTTGCCAATATATTAGCAAATAGGATGAAAAAAGTGTTGAAGGGTTTGATACATGAAGATCAAGCAGGTTTTCTTCCTGGCAGACAAATGAAAGATAATATTAGGAATGTAATTAACGTTTTGGAATATTTGAATGCCAGGAATGGTAAGCAAGCTATGTTGATATTTGTGAATGCGGAAAAGGCCTTTGATAACATTTCTTGGGAATTTATGTTAAAAAACTTTGAAATGATGGATATAGGACAAGAATTTATGAATGGTATTAGGGCAATATATAAAGACCAAAGAGCAAAATTAATAGTTAACAATGTGGTAACAGAAAATATAAAAATAACCAAAGGTACGAGACAGGGGTGTCCGCTCTCACCATTGTTATTTATCACGGTCCTGGAAGTCTTTTTAAGAGCAATAAGAGGTAATGAACAGATAAGAGGGATAACAGTAGGAAGTACACAATATAAAGTTAAGGCCTTTGCTGATGACTTGGTATTAACTTTGGAAAATTCGACAAACACTGTAACAGAAGTTTTGAATGAAATAGAGCAGTTTGGCCAACGGGCAGGATTTATTTTGAATAAGAAAAAGACAAAAATGATTAGTAAAAATATGGATCGAGAAACTATTGACAAAGTGCAGCAACAACTAGAAATAGAAGTGGTAAAGAAAGTTAAATATTTAGGAGTTTGGCTAACCCCCAGAAGTATTGATCTGTATCAGAATAACTATATACCAACTTGGAGTAAGATTAAAAAAGACTTAGAGGTGTGGGGAAGAATGAAATTCTCATTTTGGGGTAGAATTGCAATAATAAAAATGAACGTGCTACCAAAGATGCTATTCCTATTTCAAACTGTTCCAGTAATCGGGGGGGGGGGGGGCAGCTATCTTTAAAAATTGGCAAAGAGAAATTTCAAGGTTTATATGGCAGGGTAAGAAGCCGAGAATAAAGTTTAAGCTATTGACTGATGCGAAAGAAAGAGGAGGCTTCACTCTGCCAGACCTGAAATTATATTATGAAGCATCTTGCCTCTGCTGGTTGAAGGAATGGGTGAAATTAGAAAATACTGATTTGCTAGATTTAGAAGGTTTTGACAATAGATTTGGGTGGCATGCTTATTTATGGTATGATAAAAAGCGAGTACATAAAGGTTTCGAAAACCACACCATAAGAAGGTCTTTGATAGAGGTTTGGGAAAGGTATAAAAACCTGCTGGAAGCAAAAACTCCGTATTGGTTGTCACCATTAGAGGCGTTGAGTGTGAAAAACATCAATATGAAAGGGGGATGGGCAACATATCAGAATTTAATAACAAAAACAGAAGGTAAATGGAAGTTGAAGTCGTTTGAGGTACTTAAGGAATATATTACTGATTGGCTGCATTACTTTCAAATCAATGAAACGTTTAAAAAAGATCTGAGATTAAGAGGCTTTGAGGACAAAGAGTCGAAATTCCAGACAGAAATATTAAATAGTGATTTTAAAGTTTTGGCTAAAATGTATAAGATATTATTAGAATGGCATACAAAGGATGAAGAGGTAAAATCGGTTATGATTGACTGGGCCAAAGATTTTGGATATAACATACAGATGGAGGATTGGGAGAAATTATGGAAAGAAGGTTTAAGATTCACTGCATGTACAACAATAAAAGAAAATGTGATGAAAATGATGTATCGATGGTATGTAACACCAGTAAAGTTAGCAAGGATGTATAAAGGATGTAACAAATGTTGGAAATGTAAAGAAAAAGAGGGTACATTTTATCATATGTGGTGGGAATGTAAGAAAGTAAGAGGCTTTTGGGAAACGATATATAATGAATTGAAGAAAATGTTTAAATACACTTTTGTTAAGAAACCAGAAGCGTTCCTACTTGGTATTACAGGGAATGAGATAAATAAGAAAGAAAGGAAGTTATTTTTATATGCAGTGACTGAGCAAGAATACTGATGGCACAGAAATGGAAGCAAGAGGAGTTACCTACACTAGACGAATGGAGAATGAAGATGACAGATTATGCAGAACTTGATAGACTGACGGGAAGGATCCGAAATCGACGAGATCAGAGATTTATAGAAGATTGGGAAAAGTTTACAGAGTATATGCATAAATTAAGTGATAATCAAATAACGATTGTAAGTTTTAATGAAGCTCTGTAAGAAGAAAAGTTAGAAAGTGAGCAAAATAAGACTTAATTTATAAAAATAATGGAAGTAAGGTTTTAGAAATGTGTAAGAAATTAAGAAGGGAAGGAGTATAAGTCAAGTTGAGGGAAGTCAAAAAGAGAATGGATATAAAAAAGATGTATGAATTGTATCAATTTTGCATTGGAAAAATTGAATAAAAATAATTCACCAAAAAAAAGAGGTCTGTTCCTCTTAATGCAGCTTCAGTGCATGCATTATTTATCGGCTTTTGTCTCACCTTTGCTGAGGGTCTTAGTGTGCTTTACAGAGCCCTCTGGAGGAGGCAGGTGTAATAACTATTCATTGGTATGAATTTGATTGATTGATTGATTGATTGAATTGATACTAATTAATATCATTTTCGTCAGGCGTTGACCCAAACTTGAATTTATAACCATTAATAGCACATTGGCATTTGATAACAATTATTGAATTGATTTGAGATATTATTATTCGGAAGGGGCTTTAATGTAATATATAGACAGTTGATATATAGACAGTTGATGATAAATTGATTTAATAAATAATTGAATATATAATTAAATAAATAATAATAATTAACAACAAGAATAAAACTGGGAATAAATAAATAGAAATTAATTAATTAATAAATTTAATAAAGTAGAATAATAAAATAAAAACAGTATTAATAAGCAATAATATGAATAAAATAATTAATAATAAAAATTAATAAATTAAATTTTAAAAATAAATTAATAATAATAATAATAATAATAATAATAAAAATAAAAATAATAAATAACAACTCCACCCAATAAATAGCAACCACACTTTTATTAGTGCACAGCACAGCTCATGGCTCCCAAGAGGAAGCGCGTGGCAGAAGCAGCACGCAATGCGACTGGTAACCCATCTCAGGCGCAATGTGGAATGAATAACCAAAAGCCCATTTCACATTTTCTCAATGACTTTAGATCATTCATAGATGATTATGAGCAACGTTTTCCTGATCAGAACCCCAGCCCACCCCCATCTCCTGATGCAATCGCGGATAGCCTACCCTATTCACAGGTTGTTCCAGAGAGCCCGCCTCCTTCACAGCGGGATGACCTTCCCGGCACCTCTGCCACCCTCTTTAGTGACTTTCAACTGACAAGGGCGGGTGCAAGCACCCGAGGCAGTGCAGAGCCAGTCCAGACTAGGTCCCAGTCACATTCCACAGCATCCGCTCCACGGGGGCGGAGTGGGAAGGCTGCATCTAAGTCGTCTCGTGCTAATAACCCTGTCGCTTCTAGTTCATCTAGTCATTCGCAGAATATGCAGCCCAGAGTCCAGCTCCCGGAATTGGGCACATCATCCGGGGCTGAGGAGGAGCAGCAGCAGTTGGAGGAGGAGCCCCGTACAGTGGCAGAGGATAAGCCTTCCGGCAAGAGACGTGAGAAGAAGAAGCACATTTGCAAGAAAAGCAAGTCGAGGAACGATGACACGGACAAAGAGACAGGTAGCTCTTCCGAGTATGATAGCGATGCCTCCCTGGGTTCCTACTGGCGTAGAGGAGAGGAGATCTCTGGTCTCCCTGACTGGGCTCTCTCCAGGAGGGCCAATTCCAATCATAAAAAGTTTGGGGGAACCCAGGAGTGAAAGGATGGGGCTCTAGTCAAAGAATCAACTACTTCGACCTATTCAACTTCAGATGGCATCCCGGGGGATCATCTCTCCCCTAAATTGCGGGCAAAAATTTTAAATGGGGAATTTGTAGACATGTTTAAATTGGTTCATCCTGCAGAGGAGTTGGGGAGGGGTGAAAAGAGGCCTTCCTATGGGAAACGAAAAAGCAAGTACCCCTCAGTCCCAAGGACATTCGACAACTGGCTAGATGGTTTTCAGGCTTATATGGGGACAATTGTGGCTGCCTATCCAAAACGAGCGGTCCACTTGGTGGCTTACCTGTCACACATCCATACGGCATACGCCCTTTCCGGGGAGGCCACCGCAGGAAGGCCTCTAGGATTCCGTTAGCGTGCTGGGATCAAATTGAAAACGGCATCTGGTCGGTAGCTGTGGGTCCATATGTCGAGAAGAAGCAGGTGGATTCTAATCATTCGGCCAGGGCTGACCTACGGAGGGACATTAAGCGGAAGGTATGTTGGGAGTTTAACAAAGGGTCATGCCAAAGGCACTCTTGCAAATACCCTCATGAATGCCAGAGATGCGCCGGGGCTCACCCAGCTGCAGCTTGTTTTAAGGGAGGAAAGCAGCCCTTTCGTGGAGCCCGGGGGTTCCACCACTCCAGTTCCAGGGGAGCCCCAGCGGCTGGAAACAGAAGATAAGGTAGTTCTGGAGCTAGCCTTTCCCCCGATCAAGCTTGCTCCTCTCCGCGACCTTCTATCCTTTTACTCGGACAAAAACGCAGCTTCCTATCTTTGGGAGGGATTTTCCAGTGGGTTTCGAATTCCAGTAGCAGGTTCTTTAATAGCAAAGGATTCCCCTAATCAAAAGTCTGTTAGGGAGAGGCCAGAGGTAGCGGAGAGGAAGATAGCTAAGGAAGTAGGCGCAGGGAGGGTAGCAGGCCCATTTAATAGCCCACCTATCCGGAACTTGCACATCTCACCTTTAGGCATCATCCCCCAAAAGACCCCCGGAGAATTCAGGCTTATCCACAATCTCTCTTATCCAAAAGGCGGCTCTGTAAATAATGCCATTCCACCAGAGTTATGCTTGGTTAAATATGCCACCTTCGGCCAGGTGGTAAAACTTATTAGGGGTTTCGGTCACGGAGCACTGCTAGTGAAGTGAGATATAGAATTGGCCTTTCACCTTTTGCCGGTTCACCCTAATGACTTTTGGTTGCTGGGTTTCAAATTCCAAGGGAAGTATTATGTTGATAAGGCTATGCCAATGGGCTGTTCAGTAGCCTGTTCAGCTT
This sequence comes from Podarcis gaigeae, assembly GCF_964106915.1. Taxonomy (NCBI): domain Eukaryota; kingdom Metazoa; phylum Chordata; class Lepidosauria; order Squamata; family Lacertidae; genus Podarcis; species Podarcis gaigeae. The sequence continues at coordinate 8,309,128 of NC_139695.1, read as the reverse complement.
TCGAAACATTCAGCACGTTTTTGGATTGGGCCTTGCGTTTTAGAACAAATTCTTCCGGGGTGACGCACTCTCTTGATGACTTTCTTCTCGTGGGGAATTCCGATACCGGGGAATGTGCATTTCTTGGTGCATTTTCAGCCGTAGCTCAGGACCTGGGTGTTCCCTTAGCAGCTGATAAAACTGAGGGCCCGACCACACGACTCACCTACTTGGGTGTGGAACTGGATACAATTGCCCAATCATCCCGCTTACCTAAGGAAAAAATAGACGCCCTTCTGGAAATAATCTGTAAAACCCTCATGTTAAAAAAGGTCACTCCTAGATAGATACAATCCCTGTTAGGTCATTTTAACTTCACCTGCAGAGTAGTTTCCCCGGGACGCCCCTTCTGCTCCTGCCTGGCCACGCTTTCAGCCGGTCTCAAGCATCCACACCACAGGGTCAGACTTCCTAAGTCAGTTAAGGCTGATCTAGAGATCTGGATAACATTTTTGAATCACTACAATGGAGTATCTTTATGGCAGGAAGTCCTTAACTTGTCCTCAGATTTCCAGGTTCAGTCAGACGCGGCAGGGTCCCTGGGCTTTGGCTTGTTCTTTAGAGGTCGGTGGTGCGCTCAGCAGTGGCCAGCGGGATGGCAGGGCAAGGCTATCACGCAGGATCTCACTTTCCTTGAGTTTTTTCCCATAGTAGTGACCGTGCATATTTGGATGGAGGGGTTCCGGAATCGCCGGGTGTGCTTCAGAACTGATAACCAGGCGGTGGTGAACATACTGGCTAGGCAGTCATCTCGTTCCGAGAGGGTGTCGTCCCTCCTATGGTCGTTCGTCCTCCGGTGCCTTGAGTATAACATAATTTTTTCGGCCAAATTTATACTGGGGGTTAATAACGATATAGGAGATGCCTTGTCTCGTTTCCAGATGCCTCACTTCCGACTGCTAGCACCTGGAGCTCAACTGTTGCCCAAACCCTTTCCGGAGCACCTGTGGAACCTTGGAGACGCAAAGTGATTAAGGGAGTATTAGCGTCTGTCGCACCTTCCACTCTCAGATCTTACAAGAAAGTGTGGTGCGATTTCATGGGTTTCAGGTCAGGGATATCAAGGCTTTCGCCTAACGTGCCACCCTCCACTGATGACGTTCTGCAATACCTCTCCCACCTTGATGATTTGGGCCGGGCCATCAGCTTCTTCTGTAAAGCCATGTTTTCCTCCGACCCGTGCAGTGACTTCCTGATCCGCAGAGCTATTGAAGGTTGGGGTAGGCTGCAACCCCCTAGAGCCAAGGGCCGTAAACCAGTTTCTTACGGGTTGCTCTCTCAAATACGCATAAAGCTTAGGCCGATCTGCTGGACCAAGTTTGAGGCCCGCCTCTTTTCCACGGCATATGCTATCTCCTTTTTTGGCGCGTTTAGGGTTGGCGAGGTAGTAGCCAAGGTTACCGCAAGTGGCTCAACGCGCGGCCTCCTCATGGAGAACATGCAGATGTCCGAAGCTAGCATGACGGTGCGGATACGTCAATCTAAAACCGATCAGGCTGGGAAGGGTTCCCTTGTTAAACTGACAGCTTCTGCGCAGCAGGGCCCATGCCCGGTCAAGGACACCAGGCAGTACCTTTACCTCAGACCGCCAGGTCCTGGCCCGCTCCTGGTTCACGAGGACGGGTCATGATTGATGAGGCACCAATTCACAAGGGTACTCCGCAAAGCTATAGACGCCTGTGGTTTATCCTCCCAGGATTACGCAGCACACTCGTTCAGGATCGGCGCCGCCACAACAGCTGCCCGTTTGGGCCTGCCGGCAGATAGGATTAAAGAAATGGGCCGCTGGAAATCCAATGCTTATAAAGGCTACATTCGTTAGCATGCGCTGAACTTCGCTACATTATCTCCACTTACCCGTCCTTTCTTTCTTTTATCCTTAGACGTCTTCAGAAAGAGTGTTTGGATCTGCGGCCACAGTATAGTTCATTGGGCCCACGTACGGTCAGCTAGCTGCGGCCTCACCCCTAATCTTGGGTTGCCATCTGGAATGCGAGTTTCCTGGTTTTAAAGGCGAGGCATGCGTTGGGAGGAACTCATGCCATTGCTGAGAGAAAAAGTTGCTGCGTTTGGCCCCCCTGACATCCTTATCCTTCAACTGGGGGAGAATGACCTTGTTAGCAGAAGAAGTGCGGACTTGTTGTGGAACATAAAAAGAGACTTGGATGAGCTTGCTGCCTTGTGTCCCGGTCCTCCTTCCTAAAGAGAATAGTTTGGTGCAGTGTGCAGAACACTATGGCCATAGAAAAATCCAGGAAACTCTTAAATCGCACAGTAGTCCGCTGGGTGAGCTTTATGAATGGCCGAGTCATTTCTCGTGACCGTATCCGGATTGGTGATCAGGCCTTGTTCCGGAATGATGGGGTTCATCTTTCAGATCGGGGGAACAATATTTGGTTAGGTAGCATCATCAGCAGTATCAGGGATTGGTTACAGCTGTGAGGGTATTGGCGGCGAGCCTTTTGGGCTCGGGTGACGGTTAGGCATTGGAATGTGTTTGTGGTGTGTGAAAGGGCTAGGTGTGGCCATCGCCTACGCCTTCAATTTTTGGGTATTCCGTTAAAGGAATCCGGCGGTTGTGGATCCTGTCCGCTGCCTGTGTGGCGGGGGGCCATGGCACGACCCTCGGTGACATCAGGGGAGAGCTTATAGTTGGATTAGCATCAACAGGCTCCACCTACTGGTGAATAAACCCCCCTTTTAGACTCACCCCTGTCCGAGTGGGTGGAGTCAAGTGATGTGATCCAATGCCTAAGCCAATACCTTTTCACTTGCTGTAATCAATAAAGTTGTGGCCTTTTTCTTGCCCATTAACCTTATATTACGTGTCCATGTGTCTTCATTCCACTAAGCGGGGATTGGGTCCTCGAACCACAATATTGGAGTACTCCAATAATTTGGCAAGCCACTCTATTTTTGTCAGTACAATACCACTTTTCCAATTTTTTACAATCAATACCCTTGCGGCTACTGTTGCGTATAAATATAAGGTCTTGTCTTCTTCCTTTAGGCTTCCTGGTACTATTCCCAATAGAAAACCTTCTATGAATATCTGAACATTTTTTTCAATTTCGTTATATATTGTTTCCCAAAACTGTTTGATGTTTAAACAATTCCACCATATATGTATCATAGTACCTTTTCCAGTGTTGCATCGCCAGCAGACATCGCTACAATTTTTATTCATTTTTGCTATTCTTTCAGGTGTTAAATACCATCTATGTTGTATTTTGAGGTAATTTTCTTTCAATATATAACACATAGTGAATTTCATATCTTCTTTCCACAATTTTTCCCATTGTTCAAACATAATATTTTCCCCACTATCTTGCGCCCATTTAATCATTGATGCTTTAACCAATTCATTCTTTGTTCCCCACTAAGATCAGATTATACAATTTAGATATTATTATTTTTCTTGTATTAAGTATTTATTGAATTTTGATATTTCTTTTTCAAATCCTAACTTTTTGTCTTTCGCTAATCTATACTTAATTTGAATATATTGGAACCAATCACTAATATGAGCTTTAATTTCTGTATAATCCTTTAATTCCAATTCTCCGTTTTCTTCCTTTAATACAATTTTATAGGTAGCCCAATTTTCTTTCATATTTAATTTTTTCACTGCGACAATTTCTGCCGGCGATGCCCACCAAGGAGTTTTTGGTTCTAGGAGTCTTTTATATTTCTCCCATATTTTATATATAGACTTTCTGACTATATGCCCTAGGAAGCCTTTATGTACTTTGACTTTTTCATCTATTAGATAGGCATGCCATCCAAATCTCGTCTCTACTCCCTCTAAATCCAATACATCTGACAAAGTCACGTTTTGGTCTGACATCCTGATTCAAAAGGGCACCTAGAATCCAAGAATCTGCCAACTCCACCCTCAGGAAACCCCCTGCCGAATTTGGTGATGATGCTTCAAGGGGTATCCCAACCTATAGAAAACAAACAATTTCCCAAAACATCGAGTAGACGGAGGGTGTTGTTCTTGTTCTTTTCCAGGGCCTGTGGAGGAATGTCATATGCTTCAGGTCATGCAGGGAAGCCTTGCTTATGCCCCCTGCCTGCAGCTGCTGCCTTTTGTCTGCCACTACAAAAAAGGTATGGCAGTTCTGACTATCCTTATCTCCAGACTCAAACTGTGGCAACTGTCATTTTAAGCCCAAGGTCCCCATTTCTTTCTGCCAGCAATCGGTGGGTCAGAGCAACAGGGAAGTGGGTGGAGCAACAGGTGTGACTCTTACTTTGTTCAGTATGGTCCCATCTGCACGGTGCATTAAAAGCACTCCCCCCCCCAAAAAAAAAGAAGAATAATGGGAACTGTAGTCCACTGAGACCTTTTAACATCACAGTAATCCAAGTTTATGCACCAACCACTGGTGCTGAAGAAACTGAAATTGACTGATTCTATGAAGACTTACAACACCTTATAGAAATGACACCAAAGAAGGATGTTCTTCTCATTATAGGGGATTGGAATGCTAAAGTAGGGGATCAAGAGATAAAAGGAACAACTGGCAAGTTTGGCCTTGGAGATCAAAACGAAGCAGGGCAAAGGTTCATAGAGTTCTGTCAAGAGAACAAGCTGGTCATCACAAACACGCTTTTCCAACAAGACAAGAGACAACTCTACACATGGACATCACCAGATGGGCAGCATCAAAATCAGATTGATTATATTTTCTGCAGCGAAAGATGGAGAAGCTCTATACAGTCAGCAAAAACAAGACCTGGAGCTGACTGTGGCTCAGATCATCAGCTTCTTATAGCAAAATTCAAGCTTAAACTGAAGAAAGTAGGAAAAACCACTGGGCCGGTAAGATACAATCTAAATCAAATCCCTTATGAATCACAGTGGAAGTGAGAAACAGGTTTAAGGATTTAGATTTGGTGGACAGAGTGCCTGAAGAACTATGGATGGAGGCTCGTAACATTATACAGGAGGCAGCAACGAAAGCCATCCCAATGAAAAGGAAATGCAAGAAAGCAAAGTGGCTGTCCAACAAGGCCTTACAAATAGCAGGGGAGAGAAGGCAAGCAAAATGTGAGGGAGATAGTGAAAGATACAGGAAACTGAATGCAGATTTCCAAAGAATAGCAAGGAGAGACAAGAAGGCCTTCTTAAACGAGCAATGCAAAGAAATAGAGGGGAAAAACAGAGATCTGTTCAAGAAAATTGGAGATATGAAAGGAACATTTCGTACAAAGATTACCATAATAAAGGACAAAAGTTGTAAGGACCTAACAGAAGTAGAAGACATCAAGAAGAGGTGGCAAGAATACACAGAGGAATTATACCAGAAAGATATGGGTGTCTCGTACACCCCCGGTAGTGTGGTTGCTGACCTTGAGCCAGACATCCTGGAGAGTGAAGTCAAATGGGCCTTAGAAAGCACTGCTAATAACAAGGCCAGTGGAAGTGATGATATTCCAGCTGAACTATTTAAAATTTTAAAAGATGATGCTGTTAAGGTGCTACACTCAATTTGCCAGCAAATTTGGAAAACTCAGCGGTGGCCAGAGGATTGGAGAAGATCAGTCTACATCCCAATCCCAAAGAAGGGCAGTGCCAAAGAATGCTCCAAGTACTGCACAATTGCACTCATTTCACACGCTAGCAAGGTTATGCTTAAAATTCTACAAGGCAGGCTTTAGCAGTATGTGGACCAAGAACTCCCAGAAGTGCAAGCTGGATTTCGAAGGGGCAGAGGAACCAGAGACCAAAGTGCAAAAATGCGCTGGATTATGGAGAAAGCTAGAGAGTTCCAGAAAGATATCTACTTCTGCTTCATTGACTATGCAAAAGCCTTTGACTGTGTAGATCACAGCAAACTATGGCAAGTTCTTAAAGAAATGGGAGTGCCTGATCGCCTCATCTGTCTCCTGATGATGTGGGACAAGAAGCTACAGTTAGAACTGGATATGGAACAACTGATTGGTTCAAAATTGGGAAAGGAGTACGACAAGGCTGTATATTGTCTCCCTGCTTACTTAACTTATATGCAGAATTCATCATGCGAAAGGCTGGGCTGGATGAATCCCAAACCGGAATTAAGATTGCCGGAAGAAATATCAACAACTTCAGATACGCAGATGACACAACCTTGATGGCAGAAAGTGAGGAGGAACTAAATAAGCTTTTAATGAAGGTGAAAGGGGAGAGCACAAAATATGGTCTGAAGCTCAACATCAAAATAACAAAGATCATGACCACTGGGTCCATCACCTCCTGGCAAATAGAACGGGAAGAAATGGAGGCAGTGAGAGATTTTACTTTCTTGGGTTCCATGATCACTGCAGATGGTGACAGCAGTCACAAAATTAAAAGACGCCTGCTTCTTGGGAGAAAAGCAATGACAAACCTAGACAGCATCTTAAAAAGCAGAGACAGCACCTTGCCAACAAAGGTCTGTATAGTTAAAGCGATAGTTTTCCCAGTAGTGATGTATGGAAGTGAGAGCTGGACCATAAAGAAGGCTGATCGCCGAAGAATGGATGCTTTTGAATTCTGGTGCTGGAGGAGACTCTTGAGAGTCCCATGGACTGCAAGAAGATCAAACCTATCCATTTTTAAGGAAATCAGCCCTGAGTGCTCACTGGAAGGACAGATCGTGAAGCTGAGGCTCCAATACTTTGGCCACCTCATGAGAAGAGAAGACTCCCTGGAAAAGACCCTGATGTTGGGAAAGATGGAGGGCACAAGGAGAAGGGGACAACAGAGAATGAGATGGTTGGACAGTGTTCTTGAAGCTAGCAGCATGAGTTTGACCAAACTGCGGGAGGCAGTGGAAGACAGGAGTGCCTGGCGTGCTCTGGTCCATGGGGTCATGAAGAGTCAGACACGACTAAACGACTAAACAACAACAACAAGTCCACTGAGAGTTCTGAGAGTTGTCAAGAGACCCCTATTCCTCTCACAAAGCTACAATTACTAGAGTGGTTAACCCACTCTTCCCATTAATTAAAACACAAGCCACTTTTTATTAATGGAAATGTTTATTTGATAATGATAATAGAATATTTATTTATTTAAATGCTCATATTCCTCAATCTCATGCCAAAGTGCCACAAGGCTGGGAGCGAGGGATCAGATTCCACTTCCTCTGGAAGAGAGTTCCAAGGTTTTGGAGCCATCCCTGGGAAGGCCCTGTCATGCCTTGTTCAGCAAGGAAACTGCACCTCTGAAGCAGGTCTTCATCACTGGGTTGGTTTCCAGGGGAGAAGGGTCCTTTTGGTATCCCCAGTTGTTGGATCACCCTGGATTTGTGGTGAGAGTGTCAGACTGGGGCCTAGAGAGACACCGATTCAACTCCCCCCTTGACCACAAAGTGCTCTGGGTGACTTTGGGCCAGTTGCTCTCTCTCTCTTGACCTTGTCTACCTTGCAGGGCTGTGGAAAGAATTAATCTTCCTCTTATTAAAATTTACATGCCATCCTGCACCTGAAGATCACAGGGCAGTTTACAATATGAAAATACAACATGAAAACACAAATTACATAGCATAATAGCAAAACAACACCACCCCTCCCCCACTATCACACTTAAAAGCCGTAGATGGCTTAATCAGCCAAAGCCCTAGTTGAAGAGGAATGTTTTTGCCTGGCTCCATGAAATGGCTGAGGTACTAACTTTGTAAACCACCTTCCACAACCTTCCATTTGCATGTCTGCTGTTTCCCCCTCAGATCTTGAAGAAAACACAGTCAAAACCTGTCCCACAGCTCATAGCTCAGGTTAATGCATGAGCGAATGCGACAGTGGAGAGTCTAAAGCATTGGCCCTTCAACCCTGAGGGCTTCCACCTGTGGTCCAGCATCACTGTGTTGCTGGCCAGGCCTCATGGGCCCTGGAGCCTTTTCTCAGTGCCCCCAAGTGTTTCCTGGGTGAGTCTGTGGGGAAGCTGATTTCTGGGAGAATTTGGGGTGGTACAGGTTGCAGGGGGTTGGACTTGAAGATCCCTTCCAGCTTCACAGTTCTGTAATTTATGTAAGAAGCTGTCAGACCCCAGAGCCATCTAGCTGAGCAGGATGATTTCTGGCAGGGGCCATTCATAGCTCTACCTGGAGCTGCCGATGGGGAGTGGGATTGAATCTGGAACCTTCCTCACTCAAAGCCAGTGCTCTTCCACTGAGCCACAGCTCTGGGGACACGTGACAAGTGTCTAGCCTTGTCTCAGGAGACCCACGGTGGGCAAAGCTTCTTAAAGTCTGGTTGTGGGGCACAGCCAACTATTGGCACATCTTCTCATCTCAGCTCTCCACATTGCCCCGCTGTCCCCGCCCCCCCCCCCCACTCCAGGATTTATGGCTTCCCTACACACTTTCCCCTAAAGTGCCTACAGCTTGTGCACTGCTCCCAACCCAAAGTTCCCATATAACAGATTTTGGAACAACTGCTACTAAAAATACTTCAAAAATGGCTTTGTGCAGATCAGACACATCTGGGTGGATTTTTCCAAAAGGGGAGGCACACACACCCCTTCACCCACCCTGCCCCCATTTAGTCCCCCTTCTCTAACCTGGGCGTCTTGTTTCTGGCTACAGATTCCCAAGAGTGTCTTCCAGGCAGAAGCCCGAGGCGTGGACCTTTCAGTAGCCGCTGGTTACCTAGGGGTGGTGGAGACGGTCCTGACGGACGCTGAGCCGACATCTCTGGATGCAGCTGCTCATCTGGGCATCTTGCAACTGCTGAAGGAGGTGTCAGACATGGATGCCAACGAGCCGGAGGAACTGGCAATGCTGGAGCAGCTGGGGCAGCACTACGTGGCAATTGCCGGGGCAATCCTGGAGGAGCAGAACGCTGAGGAGTGGTCCAAAATAAAGCTGGTAAAATCATGGCTTCCTAGAAGTAAGGGTCGGGTGGGTCTGGTGAGCCCCAATGTTTGAGGCAGGAAATCCAGAAAGCTAAAGCAGTCCTGATGGTCCACCATCCCTTTCCGTCCTTGAGAGTATGTGGCCAGACCAGGACCCATGGGAGACCCTAGGGCCATGAAGCTGACAGAGGTGACCTTGGAAGGCAATGCAGGCCTCTTAGTCCCACTGACCTCACAGGGCGGTTGTTCAGGGGTTAAACACGGAGGGAATACCTTGAGCTCCTTGGAGGTTTTTTTGGTGGGGCGGGGGGAGGTGAGATAGAAACACAATAAATAAAGAAACACTAGATGGTTGTCCGGCCTCTGCTGGAAGATTTTCAGGAAGGTAGGAATATATAAGGAAATAAATATCCCTGGGTACACACCTTAATTAAATGAGTTGCATCACACCTATGCTCACAGCAGTTAGACTTCTGGCAAAAATCTAAGTTATCAATCCCACTGTCTGCTGTGGCAGAATTTTACGCAACTAAATATGTACTTTATTACATGATTTACTACATTATTCCACAACATCCATTTCAATGCAAAGGAAACACAATTTGGTTTGGAAGGGCAGTTCATAGAATCAAAGGACTGCAGAGTTGGAAGGGATCCTCAGGGTCATCTAGTCCAAACCCCTGCAATGCAGGAATCCCAATTGGTTCCATATCATTGGCAAGCTGAACACAACAAAGGTGAAGACCAATCATATTCATTGATTTCTGTTCCAGAAATGCGGCAAATAAGCAAACTCTGCTTCCGTTTCCATCAGGATTATCTGATGTCTCATACCACCTCCCTCTGTGTGACTGGCTCCATTGTGAAACTCTCCCTACTATCAAGAAGCTTCCCTAATCTTTGACCAAAATCTACCCTCCAGTAACTTAAGCAGCAGAAAAGTCATAGAATCATACAGTTGGAAGGGACCCCAAGGGCCATTTCGTTCCAACCCCCTGCAATGTATTAAGCAGCCTTTGCTCTCTTCAATGGGGCAGCCCCTCAGAGATGCTATTATGTGCTGCCCCCCCCCCCCCAGTCTGCAGGAGGAGGGCCAGGGAAACCCTTGGGCAACGTCGGATGATGATGATGATAAGGTTTGGACAGCTGCTCCTGTGCTCCTCAGATCCTTGATGGACCCATGACAGTTGTGGAAAACATGGACAAGATGGTTTCCAGCCTCCATCAGCTCCTGAGTACAGAGAGGCCAAAGTCACCATCTGGTGTAAGAATGTTGGTGAGTAGCAGCAAGGCTCTGGGGTGCGAGGGGGAGGAAGAGCCTGGGGAATTGTTAAAGCAAATTTGATGCCAGAAATTCAGTAGGGAAGGAATTGAAAGTAAAACTGCAAATATCCTAATGCTGTTACACAAATTTGTGGTGCATCTCCCACAGTACTGTGTAGAGTACTCACCTCAAAAAGGATATTGCAGGGCTGGAAAAGGTTCAGAAAATGCAGTCAAAATGATCTGGGGGATGGAGGGGCTCCCCTATGAATGAAGGCTTGCAAAATTTGGGGCTTTTTAGCTTTGAGAATGTGGGAATGTTGTGGATAGAAGGAGAGGACAGATTGATTAAATATTGTCCTCCCTCCCTGACACTAATGAGTCAGTAGCACATTCCCCAGTATATAGCAGGAAGCTAGTTGGTAGATTCGTTTGAATCTCTTTACTTCAGCAAACCAGGGTTTGATCCTGGTAAATTCCCCTTTTATCCCTCTTATCATCACCTTTAAAAGAAGTCACAACAGTCTTCTTTAAAAGTAATGATAAGTGTTGGTTTCTTTAAATGTAAAGGTTCATCATTGTTTCACCCGATGTGTATGTCTTTAAGGGGCCAGAGCAAGGGCCAGAGCAAAATAACGAGACCCAGCTTTACAGCTGTGAAACATAGCAGGTGCTGCTGAGTTGTATTGATTAAGCTGTGTCAGCAATTGGGTGTAGTATATAAGGAGCAGCACCTAGCTCTCCCATAACTCCGGGGGATGGGTTGGTGGTTGGGTCTGGTTTGTTGTTGATGCATTTAGTGTATAAGGAGTTTTTGTTTTTGTAATTAAAACCTTGTTTAAGTTATTTTTTGAGTCCCTTTTTAATGCATGGTCTCCCCAGCAAGCTCTCTGCAGCGCTACCATACTGCAAAAAGCCAACATCTTTGGTTATGGGCCCAGCTGCTGAGTGGATGACTGCATATTTTTGGACTCTGAGAAAGGTTTGAAAACTCCTTCTCCTGTTGGCATAGTTCTGTGGGTCTGGAAGAGTTCCAGAATGGTTGACCGGGTTCCTGAAGCTGAGAAGGCTCTGGTCTTCCCACAGCTGACAGATGAGAACTATAGTTTATGGTCTTTTTGGGTGGAGGCGCTTTTGACCTCTAGAGAAGTGTGGACCTATGTAACTGATGCCCCTCCTGACCCTGTAACTAATGCTTGGTCAAAAGGAGATGCGAAAGCCAGGGCAATAATTAATTTGGCAGTCAGCAACCAGCAAGTAGTCTATATAAGGAATAAGAAAACTGCCAAAGAAATGCGGGACAGTCTTGCAGCAGTGCATGTTAGAAAAGAGTCAGCGTCTGCATTGACGTTTTTCAAGCAGTTGTACCAGACGAAGTTGCAGCCTGGTGGTGATTTGGCAGCACACTTGAGATGTCTGGAGGCAATACACGGTGAATTGATTCGAAGGGACATGGAGATACCTGATATTCAGTATGTTTTTATCATCCTTTGATGGTGTAGCTAGCCAGATATCTGCCATTCCACCAGCACAATTAACTGTGGAAGGGGTAACGGCAAGATTAATGGGCGAGTTGGATAGGAGGGAGGCTTGTGCGATAAGCACTCCTATTTCCAGAAAGAATGAGTAACACCATAGGCAAACTTGTGGTGACACAACTGTATTTAAAGCTGCCAAGTGTTGTTGGTTCTGCATTAAGCAAGGACATTTTGCAAAGGACTGCAGATCCAAAAGAAAGCAAAGTACTCCCAAGTCTGTTTCTGTTCGTCAGTCACGATTGTCAGCCCAGAAGCCGACATCGTATCCAAGACCAAGTTTTATTGTGGCAAAAGCCAGTGACACTGAACAACACAAGGTCAAACAAAAAGAAATCAACAGCAACATCAGAAAAAAAAAGATTACACAAGGGAACTTCGCAGTGTGCCATTCAACAGAAGAGATTTACGCTTCCTGATTACTAAAGTGCAAAATTTGGCCACCTCATATGATATTGAGCTTGAGGAATCTTCCAGAAGGTATTTTCGTAGAATTTCGGGGGAGGATTCCAAATAATGTTGTAGGGGTATAAATTTTGATAAAAGCGGCAAAATAAGTTGAACTCGTTCTTCACTATAAAATTCGCAGAATAGAAGGATGTGTGTAACAGATTCTACCTTATTAGACATACAGGGGCAGAGACGTGCATGCATTGGTACCCGCGTGAATTTGCCGTACAGCGCTGCTGAGGGCATTGTCTCAAAGCGGGCTCTAGAGAAAGCCCATCTATAAGCTTCGTTAGTGATGTTAGTTAAGTAAGGGGCAGCTGCAAAATTAGGCCAAGCTTTTAAACATCTATATGTCTCCGGGAGTAGGGCGTCGTCTTGTTGTAATTCGACATCGTAAAGTCTCTGAGTGATAATTGCTTTTGCCTTGTTCAGAGTTCCAAGAAGAAGATTTTCAGGGTTTAGGCCAATTTGCTTGATCTTGTTAGTTATTTGCATAAGCCAAGGAGGATAGGGGACTGCGGCCAGGAAGCAAGGTAACAGTCCCTTAGGACTGTAATGGATTTTCAGCCAGAGGGATATTGCTTGCTCCCAGACTTTTAATTCCACTCTGGGCAGTCCTGCCTCTTGCCTTAAGACTGCATTAGGTGTACACTTTGGGGTAGCAAATAATGATCTTAAGAATTTTGATTGTACTGTTTCAAGGGTCTTAAGGTTGGCAGAGGGGCTAATTTGAGAGCCATACAGGAGTTGGGCTAAAGATTTTGCCTGAAAAACTTTTAGGGCCATCGGGAGGAAGCCAGCTCCTTTCCTTCTGAATAATCTAAGGATGGCATTTGCGCTTCTTCCTGCTGATATAGCTGATGTGGTTAGGTGTGTTGACAATTTGGCATTAGAAGAGAAAGTAATGCCTAAGTATTGGAAGGTCTTAGTCTGTTCAATGGCGTTTCCCTTTACGCTCCAATTATCTTTCCTGAAGGAGCGGTTAAAATGTATAATTTTGGTTTTGGCAAAGTTAATTGTTAACAGTTCAGTGTTACATTGGTCACTAAACTTTCCTAAGGCACGTTTCAGACCCACTTTGGTTTGAGAGAGAAGAACAGCATCATCCGCATACATTAAAACTGGTACTTTTCTGCCGTTAGAGAACACGGGTGGGTGGGTTTCGATTTCACGGCAGCATGTGACCAGGGAGTTAACATAGATGTTAAATAAAAATGGGGCTAATAGGCATCCTTGTCTAACTCCTTTTTGGACTGGGATTTCTCTAGAGAGTCTGCCGTCCTGTGCGAGTCTTATCTGGAGGGTATTGTTCTCATGAAGCTTAATAATCAGAAGTAATAACCTTCTGTTAATACCCATATTGGCCAATTTGGCCCAGAGCCTACCCCTGGATACAGAATCAAATGCTGCCTTTAGGTCCACAAAAGCCGCATACAATGACTTTTTCCAATGTTTCACATACTTATAGACAAAATAATCTAACACTAAGCAGTGATCAATGGTGGAACGTCCAGATGTAAACCCTGCTTGTTCAATTTCTAGTAAATCATTATGATCTAACCATTCACATAATTTTAGGCATAGATGTTTTGTATAAAGTTTGCAGATCACATTCAGAAGACTAATTGGTCTATAATTAGATGGGTCAGAGGGGTTGCCCTTTTTAAATATAGGAACAATTATAGCCAGTCCCCAATCTTTAGGGATTTCAGTTGTCTTATCTATATATGAAAATAGATTTGCAAGAACCGGGGCCCACCAGTTTATTTGCGCTTTCAGAAGTTCAGCGACAATGAAATCACTTCCTGGGGCTTTGCCAGATTTCATTTGTAGAATTAACGAAGTGATTTCAGTTTCAGATGTTGGGGGCCATGATGTATCATTATCTAAGGGGATGTTAAGCAGCGCAGAAGGTCGATGTTCCCTAAACAGCACTTTATAGTGCTCTTCCCATAAGTTTGCAGGGATTATTGTGCCCTCGTTAGGAGCTTTGCTTTGACTGGAGATAATTTTCCAGAAGTTGGTATTGTCTTTTTCTATTGACGCTTTTATGAGGGCCTGCCAGATGAGAGAGTCTGCGGTTCTTTTTTGGTTTTTAGTAACTCTTTGTAGTTCTTTTTTTTAAGTTGTAACTCTAATTTAGTGACAGGGTTAGGATTTTGCTGGAAGACCTTAAAGCATTCCCTGAGTGTAAGTTTTGCCTGGATGCATTCGCGGTCAAACTATTTTTTGTTGGTAGGGGACTCATTGTGGCTAGATCTCCTGAGTCTTGACAATAACGGTTGGAGTTTTCGGATTAATGTGTTATAATGGTCAATTGGGGAGGTCTCTTCAGTATCATTGGAGGTCAGATCAGCCCAGAGGAGTTGACCTTCCAAATGCTAAAATTGTTATTAACATAAGGGGACCATTTAATTCTGGATCTGCCTATTTGTTGTAGAACATTAGGATCAGGTGTCTGTGGGGCGAGCCCACATCTAGAGGGTTCCCAAAATTCAGTCCTTTTAAGATTTAGGGGGAGATGGTCACTTTCGGTTCTTATGTCTACAGTAAATTCAATATGTTCATCAAAGAGTTCTTGGGAGACAAGGATGTAGTCAATAACAGAATGCCTTAAGCCTGACCAATAAGTAAATTGGCCAGGACAGTCTCCTGAGGAGAGGCCGTTTAAAATAACAAGGTTTAATCTAAGTGCCATTAGAAAAAGACATGTACCAGCGAAATTGGTAACTGGGTCAAGTGAATGACGCCTGAATAGGGGCCAATGTTCATCATTAGCATTTAGGGGACCCATTCCACTTTCGTTGATTAGCTGTTCGTCTGAATGGCCTAACCTTGCATTAAAGTCCCCACCAATAATTAAGGAGGCAGAGGGAAACTTATTTGAGACAAGGAGAATGCAGTCTTCCAGTTCGTTCCAGATGTTTTTAAGATCAGTTTGTTTCATGAGTGGGTGAATATAAACATTGATGCATATGATCTTAAAGTGGGTAGAGAATATTTTAACAGCCAAAATCCATTTTTTATCGATTTTCAATTGGGTAGGGGAGGTTCCTAGATCTGTCGATACGAAGGTGCTCAGACCTCCCGCCGGTCTTCCGCCTTTTGGGCCGATTGAGGCACAGGAATGGAAAGCAAAATAATTGTGTAGTTCAAAAGGATTTTGCATCCAGGTTTCTTGGAGCAGGATGATCTTGAACTGTGATACATAGGTTAGAACGTCTTTGTCCATTGTTTTCGATTGCCATCCAGCAACGTTCCAGGATAGTAATAGAGGTGAGAGTCATTTTGTCTCTTCAATAGCATCTAGGACTTTCCTGGAGTCGTGGAAGATGCATCCATTGGATGGTGAAGTCTCCGGTAATGTGATTAGGGGCGCCACAGAGATTTCGGCGTGGATTTCAGTTGGGCAGAGTAGGGGTGTGTGTTCTGACGTGACCTGAGGAGATTCATATTCCATTTTTCGCTCCAATTTAGGTGGAGTATTTGCCTCTTTTGTGGGCGCTAGGTCTTCAGAGTTGTGAAGACAGAGTAATAACTCATCTAGTCTGTCTGTTATCTCTGTTTGTTCGGCTTTTGGGAGATGGGAGAAGGAAACAAGTAACTCCTGCTCCATCGAATTCTCTAGATGAGTAGCCTTTGATAGGAGGGGCATGGGGGTCTCTGTCCAACTAATTAAGTCTGAGGGTGGAGAGGTAGAGCTCGTAATAGGTGGGGTGCCCTCATTTTTAATTGCTTTCCTTTTAGCTGGAAAGTAGGGTATAAGAGGGCAAATCTTAGTGTTGATAAAAACTCTTGTAATAAAAATTCCATATTTAGTCAGGGAGCTTCGTAGGGACATCATATAAGTTGGAAACTTTTT
This sequence comes from Podarcis gaigeae, assembly GCF_964106915.1. Taxonomy (NCBI): domain Eukaryota; kingdom Metazoa; phylum Chordata; class Lepidosauria; order Squamata; family Lacertidae; genus Podarcis; species Podarcis gaigeae. Next base: position 8,293,155 of record NC_139695.1, on the reverse strand, counting down.
AGATTCGAAGGTGAGCAGTATCCTCTGCATGTGTGGCTTGCTGTAAATGTGGACAGTGGATTTCAGATCGATGGAAAGGGGATTTATGCCCAAAAGCTCAGCTAGATGCCTTCTTGCGACATGTATAGACGACCAGTTAACAACCTGACCTTTGAAGGGGAGGATAATTAAACAAAGTCTAGTGGCTTGTAGTGAAAGATTGTAGGAAGATGTGGTGTGTAGATTTTCCATAGTTTCTTCATTTTCAAATTTGCAGCCAGTAGGACAGGTACTCTGGGTGTTGGTTCGGTCCTATCCTCCGGTGAAGCGTCTACGGGGCTGACATTAACTTTTGGGGATACAAAGGATATGATTTTCTCTAAGGAGCCTTTGATGTCTCTTATGTATTTAAAGATATAGTCCACAGTTTTAGCCACTAGGTCTAACGTGGTAGAGTGTTCAAGTAGTAATTCAGAGAGATGGTTTTCTTGTTCTCTGATGCAGTCTTCCGCCTGAATGTGCATAGTTGGAACCTTTTTGGGACCTTTTGGTCTCGTGATGGTGTTGTTTAAGGGGTTAGTGGGTTGTTTAGCGGGTAGTTCCTTCGGTGTAGTTTCCTTATCTATTATCTCTGCTAATGGAGAGAAGCTATTCGAGGTCGGAATATTAAAAGTATCCTTTGTTTTTCCATAAAAGAATCCACTGATTTTGGTTTGCTTGGTGAGGGGCAAACATGCCATTTCCTCTAAGTCCTCAGATTCTCTGCAGCATTTTCCAACCCCCCTCCTCGCTTCAGCAGGGCTGTCGAATTGCTGAGTCATCTCTCCCTTTACCTCACTCTTCTATCTTCCCTAGGTTTTTCAAAGAGCCGAGGGAGTATTTTCCTTGAAAGTATCCTATTCAAGGAGGAGTAGTGTGCCAAAGGTTATTGACATAACACTAAATTATGCTCCGTCTGTGCCTCCAAACCTGTGGTGGGAACAGCCCATGAATCTTCCTGTAAACTCTTCGCGGTGAGGTGCTTAAATTTATCTGAGCTCAATGTTCATTAAAATAGTCTTTAAAAGGAGTCTTTAAAATAGTCTTTAAAAGGAGTAAGAGAGAATAAAAAGATAAAATCAACGGGCTCACATTAGTAGAGTGCTGGTCGCCATCATACCGGAACAGCATCGTATCGTAAAGACTGAAACGAGCTGCAAGCTTTTCACGCTCGGACAACAGATCGTAAAAGAATTAAAGGCGCCAAGTGGAATTTTTTTATTGTGGACTCTGGAGCTTCTCAACATATTTGCAACGATCGAAGTCTGTTTATTTCTTTCGAAGAGGAAATTGGTAATGTACATTTAGCCAATTCACAGGTCTTGCAGTCGCTTGGCAGGGGTACTGTTAAACTTGACTCTTTAAACATTACAAGAGCGAACTGCATTTACTGCCCGTCAGTGGACAATTTATTGTCAGTAAGGTGCTTTGCTCGTCAAGGCATAACTGTGTGTTTCTTAAAGTCAATGTGTGAGTTTTTTGATGGAAACAAACGTCTCTTGTATGCCCGGGACTCTGATGGTTTATATAGACTGTATTTTCGCACCTATTCCCAATCGCCTATGAATTGCAGAGCAGCACAGTCAAGCCAGGGGTTGAGGAATGTCAGGCCACATTCCGGGTGTGTCCATGAGGCACACCGACTTCTAGGGCATCTGAATTTTGCTGATGTAATTAAGACAAAGAATGTTGTTCATGGCCTCAACTTAAAACCATGTAAATTCTTTATGCAATGTCTATCTTGTTGCAAGAATAAGATTAAGGTTGCACCCAAGGGTAGGTGCTCAGATAGGAAAGTAAATGAGCCATTTGAGCGTGTACATTGTGATTTAGTTGGGCCACTCCCACCATCATTAGGAGGTTCTAAGTACTGGCTCACTCTGATAGACCAGTATAGTAGATATTATTGGACTTCTGCAATAGCTGAGAAGTCCCAAGCATTTGAGAAGTACAAAGTTTTTTGTAGCTGGGTAAAAACGCACTTTAACAAACCTATTAAGAACCTGTTTTTTGACCGGGGCGGGGAATTTGTTTCTGAGGATTTTGAGAATTTCCTGGACGCGCAGGGGACTACTCATGAGTTATCTTGCCTCCGAAGTCCCTGGCAAAATGGGCTTGTTGAAGTTGTGCAGCGTGACCTGCAGGCAGGGGTTAAAACTTATCTGCACGATGCTAATCTTCCCAAAGATTTTTGGGTTGAAGCGCTTAATGCGTTTTGCCATGTTAGAAATCACAGTTATCATTCTGGTTTAGATGTCACCCCCTATGAGAAGTTGTTTAAAAAACGCCCTAATCTGAAATACCTACGTATTTGGGGTTTCAGATGTAATTATGCATTATCCCGCTAAGCAGAAATTGGGTGAGCATAGTGTTCAGGGAAAATTAATGGGCTACCAGCAGGGGGCATACAGAATTTACATACCAGCAACTGGCAAATTTCGTATTACCAGAAGCATGATACAAACTGTAAATTGGAATGGAGTTGCTGTTTTCCAAGATACTAACGGTATGGATGATACTGAGGAAGAAGAGGAAGAAGCAGCAGCAGCAGCAGGAAATGGTACTTCTGAATTAATGGGAAAAGACAAAAAGCCTGTTGAATCTGATAATTTGTTTGATGATTTAAAGTCACAGGCACCCGAGGGGAGGTTAGATTCTTTTGAGTTTTCTGACCGTGAGCTTAGCCTACAGACATCTCTTCAGCCTGACAATGATGATTTACAACCTGAAACTAGTAGTTCACTTAGTCCCATTAAGTCTGAGGAGTCTGACTCTCCTTCCGAACTGAGACGTTCAGATAGAAAGAGGCAGAAGCTTCAACATTTTGCAGATGAACATTTTAATACTGTGTATGCCAATAAGGCGGTTTTTGACCCAAAAAGCTACAATGATGTTTGGAATTTACCTAAGCACCAAGTTGCAAATTGGTATAAAGCTATGAACTCTGACGGGACGCAGGTGGCGCTGTGGGTTAAAGCCTCAGCGCCTAGGACTTGCCGATCGAAAGGTCGGCGGTTCGAATCCCTGCGGCGGGGTGCGCTCCCGCTGCTCGGTCCCAGCGCCTGCCAACCTAGCAGTTCGAAAGCACCTCCGGGTGCAAGTAGATAAATAGGGACCGCTTACCAGCGGGAAGGTAAACGGCGTTTCCGTGTGCGGCTCTGGCTCACGAGATGCAGCTTTGTCACGCTGGCCACGTGACCCGGAAGTGTCTCCGGACAGCGCTGGCCCCTGGCCTCTTGAGTGAGATGGGCGCACAACCCCAGAGTCTGTCAAGACTGGCCCGTACGGGCAGGGGTACCTTTACCATTACCTTTACTATGAACTCTGAAATAGCTTCTTTAAAAGAGCATAACACTTGGTCTCTTGTACCACAAACCCCAGATATGAGACTTATTGATTTAAAATGGGTTTATAGTTAAAATGAATGACAAAAATGAAGTTGTAAGGTACAAGGCTAGATTAGTTGCTAGGGGTTTTCAAGAAATTCCAGGAGAAGATTATGATTTGTTATTCACCAAGTGTAAAATATGAAACAGTTAAGCTTTTGTTAAAAGATGCATCACAACGTGGACATTCTGTTTATCATTTGGATAGAAAAACTGCATATCTGTTTGCAGATTTAAAGAACAAATTTTTAAAAGTGTTTCTGAAGGCATAGAAGCCGCTGAAGGTTTGGTATGCAAATTAAATAAATCCCTTTATGGCCTGCACCAAAGTGGAAGGAATTGGCACCAAACTTTAGCAAAAGAATTGCTGGATATTGGTTTTTCACAAGGAAAGGCAGACAATTGTGTGTTTATAGAGAAAAGGGCAAACTCTGTAACAAAAATGTGTGTGTATGTAGATGACGTGTTAATTTCTACAAAAACTAAACAGGAATATGAACAGGTAGTTTCACAGTTACAGAAGAAATTTGATGTGGTGGAATTAGGCATAGCTAAAAATTACTTATCCATGCAAATTGAGAAAGGCAAAAATGGATCTTTTCTGGTTCATCAAACTGCAAAAATTGATGATCTTGTTGAAATGCTATGTTTAGAAAATGCAAATGGGAAGGAAACACCTATGGTGTGTGGTTTCACCTTTACAGGTGAAAATAAGCCATTTCCTAACAAAACTTTGTATCGTTCTGCTATAGGCAAGCTAAATTTCATTCAAAGAATCTCAAGACCAGATATAACTTATGCTTTTCACTTTCTGGCAAAATTTGTGGAAAAGCCCACTACACAATGTTTCTCTGCTCTTAAGAGAGTGGTAATGTACCATAAACATACCAAACATTATAGGTTGCAGTTTACATCCAGTATTGACAAAGGTTTTGAAATTTTCTGCAATGCATCTCATGCAGTGGAACAAAATAATTGCAGGGGTGTGTCCGGTATGGTTTTTTGTTATAACTGTTGTCCATTTGAATGGAAGTCCCAGACACAAGCCATTATTTGTCTCTCCACAACAGAGAGTGAATTATGTGCATGCGTTCAGGCCACTCGTGATGTAGAATGGTATATGCAAGTATTTGCAGACCTACAGATGCAAGTAACACTACCAGTAAAAGTTTACCTTGATTCCCAGAGCCGACTCGCTATCCTGTGTTCAGAGACCAATACGCAGCGCACTAGAGTCTTAAGATTACGTTTACAGTTTGTAAAGAAACTAATTGCTGATGAAATAATTGTATTTCAATATGTTCCAGGTGACAATCAAATTGCAGACGTTTTTACTAAAGCACTTCCAAAGGTTACACATGAAAGACATGTACAAAATATGCTTTGTTTTTGTTCCACAATGATGAACTGCAAGGGAAGTGTTGAATGGTTTCTTTAAATGTAAAGGTTCATTATTGTTTCACCCGATGTGTGTCTTTAAGGGGCCAGAGCAAAATAACGAGACCCAGCTTTACAGCTGTGAAACATAGCAGGTGCTGCTGAGTTGTATTGATTAAGCTGTGTCAGCAATTGGGTGTAGTATATACGGAGCAGCACCTAGCTCTCCCATAACTCCAGGGGATGGGTCTGGTTTGTTGTTGATGTATTTAGTGTATAAGGAGTTTTTGTTTTTTGTAATTAAAACCTTGTTTAAGTTATTTTTTGAGTCCCTTTTTAATGCATGGTCTCCCCAGCAAGCTCTCTGCAGCGCTATCATACTGCAAAAAGCCAACAATAAGAAGTTTACTTACATGCTGTTCACAGTAGGTTCCCTGAAGGCAGGCTTTTAGCTTGGAGTTACAGAAAAGAATGTGGGGATTTGAGCCCATGTGCTGCTGGCTGAGAGCCAGCAAACGGCAGAATACATCAAGAGAACAGCATCAAGAGAAAATGGTCAAGGATATAAATATAAATTTACCTTTGGGTAAATATAAATTGCCGTCCAGTCACTCTTCCCTGCGCAAACTTTTGCTGGGAAAGCTGACCTGGCAGGATAGCAGAGTAGCAACAGTGGTCCTGCGTCCGTGTGAGAAAAGGGATAAATCACGTCCAGAGACAGTTCGTTCTTATCTCTAGTAGCTTTATTTACAAAGCAGTAAATCCATCGGAAACTTCAGCCATTCTCTGTGCTTTCCAAAAGCACTGTCTTGCAGCTTGTGCTGCGCTGTGTCAGCCAGAAGCGAAACCAGATCTGAACTCAGACACACACTGTGACGCACTTCTCTGCGTCAAGCTCCTCCCAGATACAGGACACCACGGAGTTTTAACCCTGTTAGTTCCAAACTCCACACCCCTCTTGTCCTGCATCTGGGGACAACAGCCAACATTGCTTTCCCCATACACAGACCCTCACAGAACTCCTCGTGCTTCTGGAAGGTCAATAGTTTTGTGAAACCATCAGCGAGGTTCTTTGTTGAGGGACAGTATTTCAGAGCAACTAGCCCCTCATGAATGCTCTGACATACATTCCGGAAACGTATGTCCAAATGTTTGGTCCTCGCCTTGAATTGCCCCGTCTCAGCTAATTTAAGGCACGGTTGATTGTCTTCATGCACCACAATGGGCAGACAATTCTCTCCACAGATTTCCTCAACCAAACACACATAGAACTCCAGCTCTCTGCAAGCATCTGATAGTGCACTGAACTCGGCTTCAGTAGACGAATGCGCTATGAGACTTTGCTTCCGGGACCTCCACCCAATCACTGAGTCCCCAAACTTCACCACTAGGCCTGACACTGATTTGCGGCCCTCAGAGTTAGCCCAATCTGAATCCACTCAAGCAGTCAGCTTGACATCACCCTCAGCTGACATTTTAAGGCAAAAGTCTTTGGTATCTTGCAGGTAACGTAGCACCCGCTTTATACCATTCCAGGCCTGCACACTAGGACTTGAAGCCTCTCTACTGAGCAGATTGACAGCAAATGCAATGTCTGGTCTGCTCCACTGTGACAGATACAACAGACTACCCAGAGCTGACTGAAAGAGTTCAGTATTTTCGAACACCACGCGTTCTACTTGCTGACACTCCTTCACGTATCCAGTCTCCATGGGTGATCTGGCACCTGCACAATCAGACATTCTGAACTTCTCAAGCAACTGTTCAATCTTACCTTTCTGGCAAAGCAAGAAGCTTCCATCACTTGCTTTTGTGATCTGCACGCCTAAATAGGATTTGACATCTCCAAGCTGCTTCAGCTTGAACCGCTTTCCAAGCTCCTTAGCAAACTTCTCCACCTGTTCACCTGTCTGTGCCATGATCAATATATACCTTCAACAAACACAAGCACCACTTGCTGTTTTAAGCCTGAATCTCTAATGTAAAGACAACTGTCTGCAAGAGATCTCTTAAAAGCTAGCTCTTCTAAGGCTTCATGTAGGCACATATTCCAATTCCTGGCAGATTGGCGTAATCCATAGATGGATTTGTGCAACCGCCACACGACGCCTGGCTCACTGACTTCAAACCCTGGAGGAGGAAGCATGTACAACTCCTCCTGGAGATCTGAGTTCAGGTAGGCGACATCTACATCAGAATGGTTCACCTTCCAACCTCTCTGTGCTGCTATTGCCAAAAGCGTTCTTAGAGTCTCCGCTCATGACGTTGGCGAATACACCTCCGTGAAGTGGAAACCCTTTTTCTGTGTGAATCCTCGGGCCACTAATCTCGCTTTATACTGTGGTTCTCCCGCTTCTGTGGGTTTCAAACGGTAAACCCACCTGCAACTAACAGCTCTCTGGTTAGCCGGTAGCTGAGTGAGTGAGAACACACCAAGAGACTCCATTGAGTTCATCTCCTTCTGCATCGCCTCACGCCATTTGCTGGCTTCTTCCTGAGGCAACTTTTGAACATCCTCAAAGGATTCAGGTTCACATCTAGCCACACCAACCCAGACACTTGTGGCTTCATACCTTTCAGGTGGCTTCCCTTTGGTTGATCTTGCTGACCTCCTCAGCGTGAGTTCTGGAACTGCGCCTGATTCACCTGGATCAGCCCTACTATCCTCTGTGTCTGAAACATCCCCCTCTGACCTGCTGCGCCGTTTCGGGCGTACAGCTGGTTCTGCTGGCGAGGATGGTTCACTCCTTAACTCAGACTTGACAGAAACCTGTGGAGGGGTCCTGGGACCTTTTGGAGAGATACAGAGCCTCCCCCTTGGAGATCCCTGCTCTGGACTCTGTGGCTGTGGACCGTGCATCTCAGCAACAGGTTCAGCCTCGTCCTCCTCCTCTTCCTCACCTGAGTCTAACAGAACATCCGGGTTCCCGTGAAGACGTTTCCACCCACTCTGCTCACAAAACTCAGCACTGCCGCTAATAAGCAGCTTAGACTGGTTGCCAGTAGGGTATGCAAAACCCTTTGAACCCGGCTCATAGCCTACAAAGATCATCTTCCTAGACCTTGGCTCACCCTTTCTGCGCATGGCCTTTGGAATGAGAACCCAAGCCTGAGAACCAAAGACATGAAAGTAGTGTACTTTAGGCTTCTTCTGATGCAACAAAAAATACGGTGTGTTGCCTACACTGGAATTGTACACTCGATTCTGGAGAAAACAAGCTGTTTTATAACTCTCAGCCCAAAAGCGCTGTGGCAAACCCAAGTCTGCCAACATAGCGTTTGCTGATTCCTGTAGTGTACGAAATTTTCTCTCTGCAACCCCATTCTGTTGCGGCGAGTGGGGGGTCGGCAGTCGATGACTGATACCCTTCTGCCTGAAAAACGATTGCAGCGCAGAACCTGTGAACTCTCTCTCCCCCCCCCCCCATCAGATTGAAAGGAAATCACCCTGGTAGAGAACCGTAGCTCTACCGCTGTGATCCAATCCCTGATCAGTGCAGCTGCTTCTGATTTCTGTTTCAGCGTAAAAACCCAAGAATGCTTAGAAAAACCGTCAATCAGAACCAGAACCCATTTAGACCCAGCTAAAGAAGGTGTTGGCATGGGCCCTGACAAATCTGCATGCACAAGTTCAAAGGGTTTGCTGGTTCGCCTCTCTGACCCTGGGGTATGTGCATGTTGTGACCTTTGATTGCTTACATGCTTGACAATCTAGGTATTTGCCACAAGCCTTGAACCTACAGCCAATGGTGTTTTCTGCAGCTTTTCGCACAAGTGACCACCCAGCATGTCCAAATTTCCTGTGCCACAAGTGTATACAATCATGGTGTGGTGGGACATACACACACTTCCCTTGGGCGTCTTCAGTGAACTCTCCACCAGCCCCATTTTCCCACCAGTCCCATTTTCAATGGGCATCTCCACCAGAAAGAGCCTGTCTTTTCTCTCAACACTGTAGACCTTCTTCCCATCCCTGTAAAAGGAGCACAAATTGTTAGAGAATAGAATTTCGAACCCATCGGCCATAAGAGCTGGCACACTTAAAAGAGGGTGGGCAAGCTCTGGAACCACATAAACTTGCACCCAATGATCTATAAAAGAACAATAGAGAAACCCAGATTCAGTCAATGGTCTTTGAGACCCGTCCGCTAATTTAACGTAACGATCAGTTTTAACTGTCTTGCAGTTTCTCAGGAGCTCCCGTGAATTCATGAGATTGTGGGTCGCACCTGAGTCCACCACGAAAGATAAAGTGTCTCTCTGGCTGTCTTCCAAAGCTGCCATGGCGTTGCTTGCTGCCCTTCCGGTTTCCATGGCCACAGCCTCCCCCCGACTGAGGCTTTTGTCTTTTCCCAGAGACACCATCGCAGCTGTGAGGTAAAAAGACGACTTGTCTTTGTTTTTCTCCTGGCCTGCAGCTTTCCCACGTTTTCGCTGAAAACAGGTCCTGGGAACTTGCTTTGTTGGCATTCCATGCCAGCTGGTGTCCTTGGCAGCCTGGGCTTCTAGCGGATGTTTCCCAGCGCTGTTGGACCTCGGAGCAAAGCACAAACAACTTTCGGAGACTTTCGCTTTCTCAGAGCTCTTGGATCGGCCTGCACCCCCACTCTTGGGTGCACTGCTGCCTGAGGAACAGCTTGCCACTGCCTTCCTCTTTTCAGCTCTCTCAGCCTTTCTCCTGCACACAGTCCATCACACAGACGTGTTGAAGCATTGCAACAGCTTCCCAACACAGTCTCAGCCCCCACTGGGCTTTCTGGGCATCCTCCAGCCCCACCTGGGCTTCCAGCCCCCTCTGGTCTGGCTCCTGCTCAGCTTTCACACAAACTCCTCAACGCCTGCCAGGCAGCCTGAGCCGATTTAACGCCCTCCAGATGAGGCAACAGCAAAGCGTCCACATTTGCTTGCAACATGCAGAGCTCTCTCTGCTCTCTCTCACTCAGCAGAGCAGTAGCTTGCGTGGGTGGAGCCGGCTCCTTCTGGACTGGACTCCAGAGCCCTGTGGCCACAAACCACCCCCTGGCTCTTCTTGACCAGGCCTCCCAATTGGCCCCATTTAATCTTTCACCGGGGATATTGAAGCTCTCATGGCCCTGCTGTGCCTGAGCAGCCATCTTCCACCCACCGGGGCTTAAAGCGTACTCACTCTGCCAGCAAGCTGGTCCTCCGAAGCAGCCGTCTCTCTTGGCTCTTGGCTCCGATCACCAGCATTCCTCACCGCCCTTCCTGGCAGGAGATCACAGCAACTCAAAGCTGGCAGCCTTCCTCCCTTCTCACACTTGTCAGGAGATGCGGAACACCCATAACCTCTTCGGGTAAATATAAATTTACCTTCGGGTAAATATAAATTGCCATCCAGTCACTCTTCCCTGCGCGAACTTTTGCTGGGAAAGCTGACCTGGCAGGATAGCAGAGTAGCAGCAGCGGTCCTGCGTCCATGTGAGAAAAGGGATAAATCACGTCCAGAGACAGTTCGTTCTTATCTCTAGTAGCTTTATTTACAAAGCAGTAAATCCATTAGTAACCATCGGAAACTTCAGCCATTCTCTGTGCTTTCCAAAAGCACTGTCTTGCAGCTTCTGCTGCTGTGTGTCAGCCAGAAGCGAAACCAGATCTGAACTCAGACACACACTGTGACACATTTCCCTGCGTCAAGCTCCTCCCAGATACAGGACACCACGGAGTTTTAACCCTGTTAGTTCCAAACTCCACATTCCGGTCTGCTGCGGAGGACAATGGCGGAGTGCTAAGTGTCGCCCGCAACACAGAGCCAGCAGAAAGGCTTGGAGGGCAGTGCTAGAGCTCAGCGCACCCCCAAACCCCCCCCCACAGGAGAGTGGGGACATGAGGGCTCACCCCCCCCCCAATTGTCTCCCGGCCGCTGCTGTGTACGCGGGAGGGAAGGGGAAGAGGCTCGAGTTCGCTCTCGGCACCAACACAGCCTGCTGCGAAAGCTACGATCCGTCACCAGAAGCAGCAGATCTTCCAATTAGAGGTAAAAGTCAAATAAAACATTTTGAACTTTGAATTAGAGCTTAAAAATTTAATTTGACGAAATGGAAGCAAAACAGGAAGTCAGCTTCCGATTTCTGTGGACGAGCTCTGCAAAGGGAACTTTTTTGTGAATGGGACTCAGACACAGCCGACAGCAAAGGAGAGTTGTAACATTTAACTCTGACTTGGTGGATGGTTACATTCTCAAATCAAATTTTATTAAACGGTCACAGACCAGATTGACTCGTACAGCTAGTCAGCGAAACATAACACCGGAAAAAACAAAGGACAATTTCAATACAGATTAGGCCATAACAACAATTTAAGATTGGACAGCATGAATAAAATTAAGTATTTGCCTTCGCCTGCATGTTGACATTGGAAAGCTCTTGTTTTCTGCGCCGGATAGCGGCTGCACAGAATTTAGCAACATTGATCGTGATTACAGGAACCTTATCTTCTACCAAGGCTCTCATACATTGAAGTTCTGATTCATTTTTAAGCTTTTGTAGAACTGGGGCAATAAAGGTCAGGCGTAGATCCTCGTAATAACTACAGTGCAGCAATACATGCAAACTTGTTTCCACTTCCGATGAGCCACATGGGCAAACACGTGACTCATATGGTTTGCCCTCATATCTGCCTAACAGCAGGGCAGAGGGCAGAACGTTTAATCTGGCCAGGGTAAAGGAATGTCTGTACTTAGGTATTTGTAAATCAGACAGATAGTTTGCGGGTGAGAACCCTCTCCCAAAGTCTCTAATTGTGGCGTGTTTATCCATTTTGCCCATATGACATTGCAGCTCTATGTCCCTAATGCGCTGGAGCACTTGACTTCTGGCTCTCTCATATCCTGCCGCTATCAAGATCTGCGGGGAGAATCCCAAGCTTCTTTTCTTTTCAAACAGGGAAGCTTTCCAGGTAGAATGAAAGGTGTCTAAGAGTGTTAAGGGCGCCAAACCGGCCGGGGAAAAAATAAGTTTTAACCAGTAGTGTATCTTTTGAATCCACAAACGCGCGTTAACGGGTAGTTGTCCAACTTCTAAGCGGACAGCTATATTAGATACACAGGGAGGGATCCCCAATAAACACCGATAGAATTTTGCTTGAAATGCCTCCATAGGCGCAAAATGTTTAAAACTGCAAACCTGGGATCCATAAGTGAGTTGTGGGAGTATTTTTGCAGCAAAAACCTGGGAGGCCGCCGGAACGTATTTTCCCCCTTTCCCGTGAAAGAATCTTGTAAGGGCTTTGTTGGCCCTTCCTGCGTTGGCAATGGCGTTTTTCATCTGTTGGTGCCACGAGACCCTTTCCTGAAAAGTTATTCCCAGGTATTTGAAAGTTGCTACCTGGTCAATAGGTTGACCATTAATTCTCCATTTGTGTTTCCTTCTTTTTTTTGAAAACACCATAATTTTAGATTAGCTGTAATTTATTGATAGTTGTTCCGCTTGACAATAATCAGCAAGTGATCTCAAAAGCTTCCTCAAGCCAACGCAGGAAAAGGAGAGTAGGACTGCGTCGTCCGCATACAGAAGCACCGGGAGGGGCATACCTGCCAGTTTGGGAGGGTGGGCATTTTCTTTCGCCATATTTACTGCTAGAGAGTTAATATAAAAATTAAATAGCATTGGCGCGAGGACACATCCTTGTTTAACCCCATAGTGTGTGTCAGGGTTTCAGGGACAGAGAGCGAGGGGGAGGGGTCCCAGGGTGACGAGGAAGAGGACGACGATGACCCGAGGTTGTCAGTGAGTCCGTCAAGTGAATCCGAGGATTCCCAAAAGGGAGCCCCTCTGGTCAGGCCAAGGGGCAGTAGAGAGGGAAGCAGTCAGAAGCAGGGGAACGAAGAGGGAATCCCCAGTGGGGGTTGGAGATCGGGACCGGCCTCTCCGTCGGAACGGAGTAAAGGGGGTGGAGTTACCAGTGTGTCAGAAGGAGCAGAACAGGGAGCAGAGAGGGGAAGGAGTTCGGAGCAGAACGTCCTGCCGGAAGGGGAGGAGTGTAGTACCGAGAGTAGCGTAACGGTCGAAAGGAAGGTCAGAGGCAACGTACGCGCGCCAAGTTCAAATGTGGAGGCGCGCGGAAATGAGGAGAGCCCTGAGGAGGAGCCTGGTCCCAAAGCACGAAGGAGGGGGGAGCAGGCGTCAGAAGACTCAGCCTCGGGGGAGTCCCGAAGGGAGGGAGCACAGGGGGGCAGGAAGACCCTGCGGAAAAGGAAGGAGAGGAGAAGGTGGAGCAGTACAAGCCTCTTAAGCTGGTGCAGGGGCGGGACTGACTCAGAGGGGACTTCAAACATCTAAGGGTAACAGATGCTGAGCCACGGAGCTTGGATGTAACGACAACAATGTTCTTCAATAAAACCTTTTGTATATAACTTGGACTGGATTTTGGTCTCTTGTGAGCTGGGACCTCGGGGGGCTCTGACAGTAAGTCCCCTCCCAAAGAACGCAAAAATTTTTTTTGCAAAGCTCACAAACGGTGACAGCCATGAGTGCGGAGGATCAGCTGACAGCACTGCGAACTACAGTTTCCGAACTCACCACTGCAGTCCTTGCGTCTCAGAAGAAGCATGACGAAATGGAGAAGCGCTGCCAGGACCTGCAAACAAGGTGGGAGCGTGCAAACAGGGAAGGGTTCCCAGGGTCCAGATCAGAGGGCATTGGACTTGGAAGGCGGGGGGGGGGGGCAGCCTAGTCACCCACTTCGATGGGAACCTGAAGCACTACCCCAGTTTCAGAGCAGACGTTTTGTATGCATTACACTTGCTTCGTCATGACTTTAAAGATGAGGAGGAGAAAGTGGGGTTTATTGTTTCTCACTTGCATGGGCCGGCCAGAGACTGGTTGCGCAATTTGTGGCATGAAGATGGCCCTGCCCGCCGCGATTCTGATGAATTCATTAAAGCGATGGATGCCTGCTTCCAGTCAACCGTAGATTTGGATCTTGCACGCAGGGAGATATTTGGACTGCGGCAAGGCAAAGCCACTGTGCGTCAGTACCATTCCAGATTTTTTGCTTTACTGACTGCGTTACGCTGGGAAAAAGACTGCACACCTGTGAGGGATTTGTTCTGGGAGGGTCTCAGCGGTCCCATAAAGGACGAACTTGCCAGGGGAGACAGACCTCAGACCCTGGAGCAGGTGGTGCAGAGGGCTCTAGCGATTGGGATACGTCACGAGGGACGTCCTTGGCACAATGAGGAAGAACGTCAGGTGCGTCCACCAGCGAGGACGTCTTCTTTCATCCCCAGGGAGTTCAGTCAGTCACATCCCTCGCCGCTGGGGAGGCAGGGGGAGGAGCCGATGGAACTTGGTGGTGCTAAGGCTCCAGCAACAGCCAGAGCCCCAGTTTCCGGTGCAGTAAAGGCGAAGCCTCCTAGAGGGACCAGGAAGTGTTACATCTGCGACAGTGCACTGCACATGGCGAAAGAGTGTCCCCAGAGGCTCCAGAAACACACTGCAGCTTTAGCGACGGTAGCTGCAGAAGTGATCCAGGAAGAGGAACCTCAGGGAAACGACAATGCCTGGCTGCAAGCAGAATTGCTGGGGCTCAGCCAGGCGAATCTGTAGAACAGTCCCCAGCGTCTTTGCAACCCACAGACCCTTTACCACCCAAGCCAGCGGTGCAGCTCACTGCAACACTTCAGTTGCCAAATGGGACCACCCTAGAAGTGCCCCTCACGATCGATTCGGGGAGCAATGCCGATTTCGTGGGGATGCAATTCGTCAAGCAGCATCGCATAGCGCTTCTGCCCGCCACAACGCCTCTGAACGTAGTCACAGTGGATGGCAGGAAATTGCTAGAAGGGCAAGTTGTGCAACAGACACCTCCCATGGTGATGCGGATAGGAGATCACCGAGAAGTCATTAGCTTCAATGTCACCCAACTGTCTGACACGCCTATAGTATTAGGCATGAGTTGGCTGGAGAAACACAGTCCTGCTGTAGCGTGGTACCAACGCCAGATCACCTTTTGCTCATCGTACTGTGCTCAAAATTGCATCCAGTCCTGCCAGGAGGAGGGGGCTGAGCACCAGCTGCGACTTGGCATGGTGCAGGCAGTACCTAGCAAGTACGAAGGGTTCCTGGAGGTTTTCTGCGAGAAGGAAGCTGACCAGTTGCCGCCCCACAGACCTTATGATTGTGCCATCGACCTGGTGCCGGGGGCGCAGTTGCCGACTGCAAAACTGTATTCCATGTCTGAGGACGAGATGCAAGAGCTCAGGGAGTTCATAGAGCACAATTTGAAGCGTGGATTCATCCGGGAATCGAAAGCAGTGGGGGGCAGTCCTGTGTTCTTTGTAAAGAAGAGAGACACGCCCCAAAAAAGACTCATTGTGGATTACAGGTTCATAAACAGTATGACCAAGCCCAAGGCCTTCCCCATGCCCAAGATAGATGATCTCCTAGCAACCGTGAGGAAGGGGAAGATCTTCACCAAATTGGATCTGCGTGGAGCGTATAACCTCATACGCATCCGGGAGGGCGATGAGTGGAAAACGGCCATGTTCACGCCTCTGGGCACGTATGAATACAGAGTTATGCCGTTTGGTCTCCAAAATGGATCTCACGTATTCCAAGCCTTTATGCATCACGTGCTAGCGGGACTCCTCTACAAGAAATGTGTGTGTTTCCTCGACGACATCCTGATCTTTTCGGAGACGGAAGAGGCCCACGAGAGGGACGTAAAGGAAGTCCTGCAAAGACTACGGGAGAACAGGCTCTACGCCAAGTTAGAGAAGTGCCAGTTTGATGTGACGGAGGTGGATTTCCTGGGCTACAAGCTGTCCGACAAGGGGCTGGCCATGGACAGCGTCAAGGTCCGCGCGGTGTTGGACTGGAAGAGCCCACGCAATCGGAAGGAAGTCCAGAGATTCGTCGGCTTCGCCAACTTCTACCGCAAATTCATCAGAGGTTTTGCAAAGGAGACAGCAGCGATCACGGACACTCTGAGTTCCAAGAAGAAGAGGTTCGTGTGGACGGAACAGGCAGAGCGCTCTTTTCGGAAGCTTAAAAGCCTTTTCGCCTCCGAGGAGCAACTGCTGCACGTGAATCCAGGCAGGCCCATGCGAGTGGAGACTGACGCGTCAGACAGGGCGGTTGGAGCTGTACTCCTGCAAGAAGATCCACATGGAAACTGGAGACCCGGTGCCTTTTACTCCCGAAAGCTCAGCAAGGCGGAGCAAAACTACACCATATGGGACAGGGAGCTGTTAGCCATTCACGCAGCTTTCAAAGCGTGGCGACATTTCCTCATAGGAGCCAAGCACACAGTACAGGTCCGCACGGATCACAAAAACCTAGAGTATTGGCGCACGGCGAAGCTCCAAAGCCAGAGACACATGCGCTGGGCGGAATTCTTCGCGGATTTCGACTTTCGGATAGAGTACATCCCAGGAGATTCCAACGTTATAGCCGATGCGCTATCCAGGAAACCGCAATATCTCGATGAAGCGGCGCCAGTAGCAGCCAAGCACATTTTCGCACCGCAGGCGTGGTCGTGCGCTGCCATCGCAGTAGATCTGGACGCGGTGCGACGCGCGTTGCAAGTGGATCAGTTCGCACAGTCCAAAATGGAGGAGTTGCGCAGAGGTGTGCAGAGTGGAGAAGAGTTCCAACTGCGCGACGGACTGCTAACTCGCAAAGGTGCCCTCTACGTGCCAAGCGACGAGCTTCGCGCAAAGGTTCTGCAGCAGTTGCACGACGCCCCCACTGCTGGCCACTTCGGTAAGGAGAAGACAATAGAACTGGTGGCAAGGGACTTTTGGTGGCCCCGGATGCGCGGAGAGGTAGCGGATTACGTCGCCAGGTGTGACACTTGTCAGAGGTTCAAGCCAGTACACCAGAAGCCAGCGGGGCTGTTGGAACCGCTGGAAACGCCACAGCAACCGTGGGAGAGGGTAGCCCTGGACTTCGTTACTGACCTGCCCAGCTCCAGAGGGAAGACGGCGGTACTGGTGGTTGTGGACCTGTTCACCAAGATGGCGCACTTCATTCCGTGTGCAAAGGTGGCGACGGCGGAGCAGACTGCCAAACTCTTCATTGATCACGTGTTCAAGGTGCATGGGCTGCCGCAGTCCATCCTGTCCGACAGGGGGCGCCAGTTTGTTTCCAATTTTTGGCAGAAGCTTTTAGGTATCCTGAACGTCAAGATCAACCTTACGTCGGCGAGACACCCACAGACCAACGGCCAAGCTGAGAGGGTCAACGCGATCATGCAGCAGTACCTGAGATGTTACGCCAATCAGCGACCCGCAGCTTGGGTGGACTACCTGCCGATGGCAGAGTTTGCCTATAACAACACGAAGCACGCGTCCACGGGGGTGACGCCGTTCTTCGCGAACAACGGTCGGCATCCCAGAACCTTCCCGGGGTTCGGGGCACCGAGAGAGGGGGTGCCGCAAGAAGCCGACCAGTTTGCAGCGGAGCTGCAGGAGGTGCACGAAGAGTTGCGGAGACATTTGGAGCTGGCCAAGCAAGCATATAAGGTGCAGGCAGACAAAAACAGGAGAGCGGGGGAGGAGATCCAGGTGGGGGACTGGGTGTGGTTAGCCGCCCAAGCCATGCCAGCCAAGTCGTTGGCCAAGAAGAAGCTAGGGCACAGGCAGTTAGGGCCGTACCAAGTGGAGGCTAAGATCAACCCTGTAGCCTTTCGACTAGCCCTCCCCGAAGGTTCCAGAGTGCATCCGGTATTTCATAGGTCGGTGCTCACCCCCTACAAGGCACCGCACAGGTTTCAGGAGTCTGAAACAGTCCCGCAACTACACACTAAGTCACAGGAGAGGGAGAGGGCGCCTAGGGCCGAACCACTCAACGAGGTCACAGAAATCCTGGACTCGAGATGGGGGGAAGAGGGGGTAGAATACTTTCTAGCCACAGAGGGCACTCCAGCCAGTGCCAACGGTTGGGTGCCGGGCTACGCTTTAGACGAACCTCTTCTAAAAGACGAGTTCCATGCCCTTTTCCCGCATAGACCCATGCCAGCTGAGTACTTTGATGACTGGCTCTTTACGCCCACACTCTCAGGCAGTACTTTCCGGGGTTTTTCTTCAGCTGAGGAGAGAACGCCGGAATCTAGCCCGCCCAGGGGATCGTGCTCAGGGGTGGCCACAGAAACCTCCTATTGGTGGGACGAGCAACCAGAGGAGGACTGGCGCAGGAAATGGCTGACGGGACCTTGGCCGGCAGCACCAGACGAGGTACCAATGGAAGAGGGAGAAGAGAACACTTTGGGTCAAGAACCCGAATTCGAACACTCATACACCGAACTGCAAGCAGAGGATATGGAGGTACACAACCTGTATCCTGCATCCACCTCCGAAGAGCTGCAGCTCCTACAACCTGCACCCGATGGGCGGGAGGGGGGAAGGGGGGGCTTCGAGGGGGGGATGGATGTCAGGGTTTCAGGGACAGAGAGCGAGGGGGAGGGGTCCCAGGGTGACGAGGAAGAGGACGACGATGACCCGAGGTTGTCAGTGAGTCCGTCAAGTGAATCCGAGGATTCCCAAAAGGGAGCCCCTCTGGTCAGGCCAAGGGGCAGTAGAGAGGGAAGCAGTCAGAAGCAGGGGAACGAAGAGGGAATCCCCAGTGGGGGTTGGAGATCGGGACCGGCCTCTCCGTCGGAACGGAGTGAAGGGGGTGGAGTTACCAGTGTGTCAGAAGGAGCAGAACAGGGAGCAGAGAGGGGAAGGAGTTCGGAGCAGAACGTCCTGCCGGAAGGGGAGGAGTGTAGTACCGAGAGTAGCGTAACGGTCGAAAGGAAGGTCAGAGGCAACGTACGCGCGCCAAGTTCAAATGTGGAGGCGCGCGGAAATGAGGAGAGCCCTGAGGAGGAGCCTGGTCCCAAAGCACGAAGGAGGGGGGAGCAGGCGTCAGAAGACTCAGCCTCGGGGGTGTCCCGAAGGGAGGGAGCACAGGGGGGCAGGAAGACCCTGCGGAAAAGGAAGGAGAGGAGAAGGTGGAGCAGTACAAGCCTCTTAAGCTGGTGCAGGGGCGGGACTGACTCAGAGGGGACTTCAAACATCTAAGGGTAACAGATGCTGAGCCACGGAGCTTGGATGTAACGACAACAATGTTCTTCAATAAAACCTTTTGTATATAACTTGGACTGGATTTTGGTCTCTTGTGAGCTGGGACCTCGGGGGGCTCTGACAGTGTGTTTTAATTTCTTTAGTTAGATGGCCTGACCGATCGCATCTTACCCTCACCCTGGTGTTTTCGTATAGACCACGGATAAGGCGTAATAAGCGTTTATCTATGTTTGTAGCGCCAAGCTTTTCCCAGAGTCAGGGAAGTGTGCAATATCTGCATTTCATTAATAATGCCATGGCCACACTGCTCAGAGGCTCCATCTCGACGAAAGATGCTCTCAGCCTTGTGGATATTAGAATGCCTAGTCCACCCTTAACTCGTCCCCCTTTGTTGCTTGGTGAACCTGCGAGCGAGAATGAGGCAAAACCATTTACATCTAAATCCCCTGTTAGCCATGTCTCTTGCAGAAAGACTATATCATGATCTTGAATGAAATTGACAAATGATTGGTCAGTCGCCTTGTTGAGCCAACCAGCAATGTTCCATGATAAAAATTTAAGATTGGCTTTATCGCAGTCGAGTCTTTGTCAATTATTAGCTAACGTACTTTTAGGGTTTGTCGCTTTATGTATCGGTCGCCTATCGTCTTTGTATGGCAGGCTATCCAGCCGCTCTATGATTTCAATAGGTGGATGCAAAGTGCTCACATTTGTGAACACCAGATCTTTATTATGCATATATTCCTTCTGTGGATATTCTGTTGCGGCCTGATTTTGGCCCAATTCTGTTTCATCTAGGTATCTCATTTTGTCCCATACGTCTGGTGGGGTCACCTTAGGGATATTTCTCCTTCGGGGGGTTGATGGAGTGCTCTCTTTGGAGGGTGGCACATTCTCTCTTGGTGGAAAGTTAATCTCCGTTTTAATCTGAAGGTTACGTACTGTGGTCTTTTTTTGGTCCCCCTTAATAACCTCGTTGCCTGAGGCTCTCTCGGCCAGCTTATCTCTTAGCTTGTCTAGTCTTCCCAAGATGTCAGTTTGTATTAATGGTGGGAACGTCCAGAACTGGTCAATTAGGATATTTTCTTCCATAGTAAAGAAATCCTCACCTTTGCTCACAAGGCATTGCAGGTTCTGTTTGTCAGGCCAGGATTTTGGGAGTTGTTTCCCCTTTCTAAGGTTTGCCTGCTTAGTTTTCAAAAGGGGGCTCAAAGGAGCCTTATTTTCAAAGAGCCTAAGTATTGTCATCCGTGCTTTTAAAAAGGCAGGTCTTGACCTAAAAATAAACTTGGCCAGGTTCTGATCCCCAAAAGTGGTCAGTGCTCTCACTGAGTGACCATCATAATGTAGATATTCCACCGAGGTGATGTCATTAGAATTAACCATTCCTGGTAGTATATCATTTAGACTAGATAGAAAGTTCATTATTCGCTGTTTCCCTGTAAGGAAGCCCTTAGGCTTCGGGAAGTTCGTGAATACCAATTTTTGGGGATTTAGGATCAAATTCCAATCTCTTTCCTGACTGGAGGCTTGCCAGGTCTGAAGGGGGGGTATCATCTCTACTAAACGCTTCCTCTTCCCCGCTGTTCAATTTGCTAAGTGTTTTATTGCCTTCATAGGTAGAGGCCTCTGCTTCCGCAGCATCAGGTTTGTTAAAGAGTTGGTTATCCAGGGACTGAATTGTTACTTCTGCCTTCTCACTTGCTACTGGAGTCAGCCTTGGCGAGTCCTCCTTAGCCGGTTGCTGTGTAACTATCTTTGTTTCTCTCTTTTTACCCTTCTTTTTACTGCCCCGTGTGGTCGATTTATTTGGAGCCGAGGGAAGAAGTTTAAACAATTTCTGTCAATGTATATTTTGATTACTGCAGGTATACTTGGCTTTCCTTGTTGCTTTGATATTTTTACTTTTCGAAAGGACCGGTTGGTACAGGGAATTGAGGTCGGAGTGAAACAATATAAATTGAAAGCATTTGCAGATGACCTGGTATTAACATTACAGGAGCCAGTCTCTAGTACTAAAAGAGTGTTAGAATTAATTTCTGACTTTGGTCGGGTGGCGGGATTTAAACTGAACAAGCAAAAAACTAAGGTTCTAGCAAAAAATTTGACAGCTACAGAAACAGATGAGTTTCTGAAAGAAACAGAACTAAATGTGGTCAAAAAAGTAAAATACCTAGGGGTGTATCTGACCTCCAAAAATTTGAATTTGTTTAAAGATAATTACGAGAAATGTTGGTCAGAAATTAAAAGAGATTTGGAAATATGGTCAAGATTGAAACTTTCCTTGTTGGGTCGAATAGCAGCCATAAAGATGAATGTATTGCCGAAAATGTTATTTTTGTTTCAGGCCCTACAGATCGTGGACAAGGTGGAATGTTTTGGAAAGTGGCAGAAGGATATTTCCAAGTTTGTTTGGCAGGGCAAAAAGCCCCGAATAAAGTTTAAAATATTAACTGATGCGAAAGAAAGAGGGGGATTTGCCCTGCCAGACTTGAGGCTATATTATGAATCTGCAGCCTTCTGCTGGTTGAAAGATTGGATTTTACTGGAAAACACTGATGTCCTAGATCTGGAAGGGTTTGACAATGCTTTTGGGTGGCATGCATATTTGTGGTATGACAAGGTTAAAGTGCACAAATTGTTTAAAAACCACATTGTCAGAAGAGCAATTTTGATGGTCTGGACAAAATATAAAGACTTATTGGAGAGTAAGACTCCGAGGTGGCTCTCACCGGTGGAGGCCAAGGCACGTAAGAGACTTAACATGGAGGGCAATTGGCCTAAATATGGGGAAATAATTGAAAAAATTGGAGACAATTGGAGGTTGCAGAGCTTGGAAAAACTAAAAAACAAGGTGCGAGATTGGTTGCACTATGCACAAATTCAGGAGGTTTTTAAAGTGGATAAGAAAGTTGGATTCCAGGTGGAAAAATCGAAATTAGAGACAGAACTGTTAGAGCCAAAGAATAAACTACTTTCGAGAATGTATAACTTGCTGCTTAAATGGAATACTCAGGATGAGACAGTCAAATCTGCCATGATAAAATGGGCGCAGGATTTGGGGCATAACATTATGTTTGAAGACTGGGAAAAGTTATGGAACACCGGAATGAAATTTACGGCATGTAGTGCCTTGAAGGAAAACATTATGAAAATGATATACCGGTGGTACATGACCCCAGTCAAGCTTGCTAAGATATATCACCTGTCTGACAATAAATGTTGGAAATGTAATGAGGCGGAAGGGACATTCTTTCACCTCTGGTGGACCTGCCCGAAAGTGAAGGCCTTTTGGGAGATGATTCATAATGAACTAAAAAAGGTACTTAGATTTACCTTACCTAAGAAACCGGAGGCCTTTCTCCTGGGCATGGTGGACCAGAGAGTGTTTAAGAAAGATAGAACTTTTTTTATGTACGCCACTACAGCAGCAAGGATCCTGATTGCAAAGCATTGGAAGACACAAGATCTACCCACGCTGGAGGAATGGCACACGCAGTTGATGGACTATATGGAACTGGCCGAAATGACTGGCAGAATCCGAGACTTGGGAGAAGAAACAATTGAGGAGGACTGGAAAAAATTTAAGGACTATTTGAAAAAACATTATAAGCTGTACGAATGTTAAAAAATGCACCCTTTAGGAAATTCTAGCTTCAGCAATGGTAAATTAATGAAATGGAAATTAAGGCACAAGAAGTCAGAGGTAGAATAATGAAATAACTTTATTGTGTTTAAATGAAAATGTACATGATTTGGGTTATAACATCTTTGAAATTAGGTAACATGATAAAATGAAGGATACAATAAGTATTGAAACAAGTTAACAAATTGCTGATGTTCTGTACTACAGAGAATGCAGGGTTTGGAGGATGCGGGGAAGTCCATTAGACTTGATGGAAAAAAGAACATGGAAATTTGTAACTTTTCTATTTTATTCCTATAATCTGTTTTCTATTCTTTTTTCTGTATTTCATAAACTCAATAAAAAAATATTATAAAAAATTAAAAAAAGATATTTTTACTTTTCTTCACTTTTACCCTTGAGTTATGTCTTTGCAGACTCTTATTTATTACTGGTTTGTTCGTCCCCACTAGCTCAACTGTTTTATGCTCTTGGGGCATAGCATTCAGTTTTATCTCTTTTAATTGAGGTGTGAAGTTTTCTACTAACGTCAGCAATAGCCCATTTGTTATTATTAGATAATTTTTTATGTTAGCTAGATCAGTACTTACTGCTAGGGAATAATCCAAAGGGCAGCCGTCACTCAGTTCTGTTTGAATTTTGGAATAAGTATTTTTTGATGGGTGGATGTAATTTCTTCCGTGGGCCGCTGTTCCTTAGTAATAGAGGTATTTCCCTCCTGAAGTTCCTCGGCTAAAGCTAGTTCTTGCGCTAGGCTGCATGGAGAGTTAATATTTTCAGTATCTTGATATGTCTCTTTAAAGTAAGACGTCCAATCAAGAACAGTTAGAGAGGGGGGTATTACTTCATCAAGAATTAACTCTTTTTGTGGACTCTTATCCTCCTCCATCTTAGGGAAGTAATTTGTGATTTTGCTTTGTCTTTTACCAGGGCCCGGGGGGCTGATTGCCGAGTCAGGCAGTATACCCAACTCCTTATATGTTCTTCTAGTAAAAACCATGGTAAAAGTTGTCTTGATATAGAGAGAGGGCAGTTTACCCCAGGTGCGACTGCCTTAAATTGGGGGGCAAGTGGGGGCATCAATCTATATTCCCACCTGCTCTCTACAGCAGCTTCCTGATGTGCTCATCAACAGCCTCGGTATATTTCTCTAATTTGAGTTCTCTACTTTTAGGTCTTGGCGATTGTCCTAAGCCTGTAGTTTTCACCTCAATCATGCGACCAGCGCTGTTTCACAAATGCTGCAACCTAGTCAGAATATAATAATAAAACAATGCTGCCAAAGGGACAGCAGGAATAAAACAGCTAAAAAGTACATTAAAATTAAAATTGCCTTTTTTAGGCAATTTATGTGCCGTTGGAAAAGGATAATAGTGGAGTTTGGCTAAAGCGCATGTGCAGCTATGATAACCTTGTATTTCGGGCCCTAGCTTAGTCTTTAGAGGCCATCTCCCACCGGCCTATACTGAACGAAGGATATCCAAGAGCCCCAGAAGGGAAACTTTCTGTGGGCTGGTTCACTGATTCCTTCTAAGCAGTCTTTCAGAGGCCTACCACATAAGGCAGGGCACAGAATGATATCTTGCTGAAGCCGGTTTTCCAAACCTCCAGAGGGTCCTATCCGGTACACTGTTGTGGAGTTATTGTATAGATTAAAAACTTCCTGTAAAAACAACAACAACAAAAAAAAAAAACACAAACAAACAAAACTCAGGATGCCTTCATCAGGAGTCTCTGAGAGTATAAATGCTGGTCTCCTCAGAACAGTTTGTTAAAATAAGGAGTCTTTCCAGCTACTGCACTTCCTCTTCAGCTGCGAAGCAGGAATGCTGTCTCCAGCTAGTTCACACAGCCCCCCAGCTGGGCGGGGGTCAGTCAGTTCAGTTAACCTCCAAATCTCCAAGCTTTATCTTTCTCTGTGTTCAGCAGAGCTGGGTATCTATGGGCCAGTCTCAAAGCAGGGCTCACAGTCGTGTCTCTCCTTACCCTCCTTCTCCAGACACCGTTGGTCGGGTGAGCAGTTCACTTCTCTCTCTGCTCTCAGTTCAGGCAGCAGCGTTCTCTCCTCTCTGGCGACCTTGACCAGGCAGATGATAAGGAGGGAGGGAGCAGGCTGGGACAAGCTGAGGGCAAGCTGAAGCTCTCAGAGCCAGCAGGAATTGTAAAAGTACTCAGAGTCTTTAAAATGTTTTCCGTTTGTTAAAAAAAGGGGGGGGCATCCGGAGGGCAATTAAGATAAGGTTTTAAAAGAATAAAAGTGAGCGCCGGGGCAGCAGAGCTGGGTGTCTATGAGCCAGTCTCAAAGCAGGGCTCACAGTCGTGTCTCTCCTTACCCTCCGTTGGTCGGGTGAGCAGTTCACTTCTCTCTCTGCTCTCAGTTCAGGCAGCAGCGTTCTCTCCAGCTGATAAGGAGGGAGGGAGCAGGCTGGGACAAGCTGAAGGCAAGCTGAAGCTCACAGAGCGAGCAGGAATTATAAAAGTAAAAGTGCTCAGAGTCTTTAAAATGTTTTCCGTTAGAAATTGGCATCCGGAGGGCAATTAAGATAAAGTTTTAAAAGAATAAAAGTGAGTGCCGGGGAGCGCAGGGGAGCGTGACTTGCCTCGGTGCCATCTTGGAAGGAGTCCCGTTACATTCTAACGGATTTATACATTAACTGTATTCAGTTACCTATTGGGATACAAAGTTAAAAAGCTACTGACAGCTGGAGGAATCTGAACAGTCTTTTAAAAATTGGTGGCGCTGAAGAGGAAAAGGGGAAAGAAAGAAAGCCTGCAGGGGACTCTCAGCACATCTGGGGGGTAACCCCAGAAAGTGGAAAGAGCCTGGAACAGCTTCCAAAGCATCTTTGATACTACGAAAGACTGAAAGAGCCCCCAAGAAAGATGTGTTAACTGAACCCCCAGCACGTCTGTGAACTGAATAACAAGACAAATGCCATGGGATTACAAATAAGAAATAACATGGAAATAAAACTTCTGGAACTATTGCAAGCCACCACTGTTTGAGATACTGCTGCTGCTCTGGTGAGTGCTGGGTGGACCACTCCCTTCCTACTAACTCCATCTTGCCTAGGGGCCAGAGCCTGCACTGGTGAGTGCTGGGGCCTAGGGGGCGGGGCCTGTACTCACCACCAGTTTAGAGGCCTGAGCAGCTCCCTGCAGCAAGTGACAAAATGGTTTTAAGTGTTTTAAGTGCTTTTAATTTGCTGCACCTTAAATGGTGGTGGTTGTTTTTATAATATTTTATAATTTTATTATTTTATTTCTGCTTGGGGTTGGATAAGTATTTAGTCAGGGTGGAGAGTAGTTTAATTTTAGCACTATTGTTTCTTGCTTTGCTCCTATTTTTATTATTCTGTTAAGTTATTGTATAGTTTGTATTTTGCCTTTTAAGGGGATGGGTCAGGGCTGCCTGGGAGTGGGCCTCAGCCAATAGAATGGCTGGGGCAGGTTCCACAGGGGGGGAATGTATTGGGACACCCAATCTCAGTGCTCACGGGCAGGAGGAGGAGTTACGCTAAGACCAGACCATGTCATTACCAAGGAGGCAGGTTTAGTCGTTATTTGAGGATTATCCCTGCCTCCAGGTCTGGTCCTGACCGGAAGGATACTGGAATCAGCAAGGGAAGTTCCGGTTTGACTCACGGACAGCGAGGAAGCACGGAAAACCCCGTCAGGGTTTTCCAGGGCAACATGGGGGCTTGGGGGAGTCGCAAAGGCACTGCGCACCCCAAAAATCTCAAGGGGGAGACCCTTGAGGGACAGGCTACCCAGCAGCGGCGGAGCGGTTTCGCTATCTTTTCGGGGTTTTTCCGGAAGAACTCGAGGACAACGAGACTGCGAGCGCAAACGGGAAAGCACCGACCCTGTGTTGCGCTGCCTGTAGCTTCCCCTGAGAAGCGTGACGAATCTCCATAGACATAAGAATGAAATCCTTGGTGACAGTGGAATATTTTCATCTTAAAAGTCTGGAAAGCATACCAAGTGAATTTCGGATGTTTAAAGATTGAAAGCAGGGAATTCATCCCGGTTGAGGAAAAAAGATGGCGCAGAAAACATAGTCGCAAGAACAAGAGAGGAAGTGACTTTTCGCCTATCTGAGTGAGTACAAAACTGAAAGTCCACGGCAACTTTTGCTGCGGCAGATAGACTCAGTATATACAAAGTAACTAATAAGGGACTGATTAGAGACTTTGAATACCTTTAGTGCTGGGAATACAAAAAAGTTAAAAAGTAACCGCGTGCATTTGTTTGAGAAGAGTTGAAGTTAAGAAGATTGTGAAAGGATCGGGGAAGGCTTTAAGGAGAAGTAAAACAAATGAATGAAAGAAAGCTTGTTTTCTCCCGCTTTGGTGACTAAAAAGAGATAAAGGAAGGGGGATAGACAAAGAATGTTAAAGGACATTAAAGAGATAAAGGAAAGAGGTATATAAAGAACGTTAAAGTTAAAGGTCAGTTTCAATTCCCTGCCTATTTCCCGTCATATCAATTGAACAAGCGACCATCTTACTCCTCCCTCATATTAGCTGCACTAGAAACTTCTGCCAACTTTCTTAAACAACGATAAAGTACCTGGGGAACATCACAGAACTTTGAATTACACTTCCCTCCTTTTTTTTGGGGGGGTGTTCTCTAAACCTCTTTACAATCACTGAAGCAATAGAGAACAGATTGCCTTCAAAGGAGGAGGACATTTGAAATGGACTGAGCTGGAAAGTGAGGGAAGAACCTAGATTTTGACCCCAACGGCTAAGACTGGAAATTGTATTCACTCTTCTCCCTTCTTTTTATCCCATATTGAAGTTCCCTCTCCCACCACAATTTAAACTCCCTTCCCTATCTTTGACTATGTAAGGCTGAATGGACTGTGGATATATTTGATTTTGGCCACTGAGGTCATTTGGTTATTTTGACATCTAATTTGAATTTTTTTGGACCTGGTGGGACAAATAATCTTGGAAGACCCTATACCTGAGTTGGATTAAGCCGACAAGTGGCGGAAGATTCCAGAATTGATTAGGACTAACTGAAAATTATTTTTTGTATGCAAAAAACTCTTTTTCCTTTTCTTTGTCTTTTCTGAAAAAAATCACACAAATAGGATTATATCTCGATTAGGCTTAAGTTACCTGGGTTTTATTAGGGAAATATTTGGATTAAACATCTAGGAGAAATTCTTTGAAGATAAATTTGATTAGAGGACCTTGTTGGGGGCTTTATGTTGGAAAGACCTTTAAACTAAATGTCTTCATATTGAAAGCTTCTAACTTTTTGAGTTCGGGGAAAAGTATAAATACTATATAAGGTGATAGACATTTTTACATTAGTAGATACGTATCGGACTCAAAGAGGAAATTATTGAAATAATCTGTATTTGAATGGTGACTATCATTTAGATTGGATTGTGCCTCTTCTATGTATTATGTGTAATAGAGGTATCACTTGGATTGAAAACTAAGGGGGCAGGATATCAGGAGTCATAAGATTTAGATAGAGTAAGAGATTGTGCACCCTCTAAGGGAGAGATTAGGTAATAAAACTGACAATTTGGGTAAATTTACACAAAATGTTGGGGGGAAATGGAAAAAAAGCAGGAGGGACTCCTGGTGAAAGGAAAGCATCTTGACAAGAAGAAATTAAAGACTTAGATATCTTGTGGGTAAAGATTAAGGAGGAATTTAAACAGAGAGAGATACATATGGAAAATAAATTAGGAGAGGTGCAGGAGAGGATAGACATAAAAATAGAAGGAGCCGTAGGAGAACTTTCTAGTAAGATTTGACAGTTAGGTCAAAATCAATTGAAGAAACAAATAAGAAAATTCAAAAGGAGATGAAAGAACAAAAGAAAGAGACAGAAAAAATAAAGGAGGAAATAAGAGAATGGAATAATAGGCAAGATCAACTGTCGGACAATCTAGCTATGGTAGAAATGCGACAAAAACAGCTTAATTTAAAATTCAGAGGAGTGGGAGAAGAAGCAAATGAGAATGTGAAAGAAAAAATTATTAGAGAGCTAGCTAAATGGCTAGAACTGAAAGAGGAAGAGGTAGCCTACACGGTAGAAAAGGCATTTAGAATAAGAAGGAAAACTCAACAAGCTAAATTGAAAAAAAATTGTTGGAGACTGTTTAGTGGTTTTCAATTCAATTGAGATGAAAAATATGATTTTAAGAACGAGCTACCAAAAAAACAAATAATTGAAGGAAGGCCAATTGTTATTTTTAAAGAAATTCCAATTAAGCTCCTGCGCAAAAGGGATGGATATAGACAAATAGTAAGTGTATTGAAAAGGAATGCTATATCTTATAGATGGGAATTTCCAGAAGGGATTACTTTCTATTACAAGGATAAGAGATTTAGATTGATGGACACTCAAGAAGTGGAAAAAATTCTGAGAAGATATGAGAAGGAACTTGGAAAAGTGGAAGAAAGATTTGAAGAAAGAGAGAGAAGTACAGAGGAGAGAAAGAGAAGAAGAGAGAAGAAAAAAGAAAAAGAGAAGAAAGGGAAAGAAGAAGAGGAAGAAACTACAAGGAATAGAACAACTAGAATATAAGCCTGAGAACTTGTGTAGAGTGAATAAAAAAAGCAGAATCATGACTTTAAAATTTTTATCTTGGAATGTGAACGGTCTAAGTCACAAATCTTAAAAGGAATAAAATTTCAAAGGTTTTGATGAAAAAGAATTTTGATGTGATATGTTGTCAGGAAACACATGTAGCTAAAAAACATAAACATATTTTGATAAATAAAAGGTTGGGGGTTGAATTTATTAATTCAGCTGCAAACAAAAAAAGAGGGGTAGTGATATATGCTAAAGAAAAATGGGACCCTAAATTAACATGCAAAGATGAGGAAGGGAGAATTTTGGGAATACAAATTAACCCTCAGGGAGAAAAATTCAATGTGGTAACTGTCTACGCTCCAAACACGAATAAAGCAGAATTTTTCAAAAAACTGGAACAAATATTATTAGATTTAGAGAATCACAAACTGATTTTACTCAGAGACTTAAACGGAGTACCTACACCAGAATTAGATAGAAGTGCAAAAAGAAAAAAAATGAGCCAAGGGAAATTACCAAGATTGTTTAGAGACTTCCGGGTTAGCGCGATCGGGTAATGGCGGATTCCCTCCGAGCTCCGGACTTGGTGACTCGGCGGGCACCTTAAGTGCCCCCCGACCCACGAAGAGCCTTTTTAAAGGCTTTGGAGAGGGTACGGAGAGTGGCGTGGTGCTGTGAGTAGACCGCTACTTCAGTGGAGTGAAGCCGCGAGGCATGGCCGAAGAGCGCTGACTTTTTTCCTTGAACATTTGGACTCAAAAAGAAATAACCCGTGAGTAGTACGGAATTTGGATTTGAAAATTTCTTTCTCCTTGAATTTGGTACGATCGGGGGAGTGTTAAAAAGGAAGTCTGCACCCCCCCTTTTTGCAGACACTTAAAGCAAGAACCGGATAACTAAGGTGGAGAGACTACCTTTCTCTGTGTGAGATAAAAGTGATTAATTCCACAATTGACATCAGAAGTTTTGAGCTGGAGGTTAAGAACTGAATTTCAGAAGTTGATGTGTAACCCCCCCCCCCCGACCCGGGAGCGATCCGCGAGTGAGCCTGTTGAGAAGAAAGAAGGAATTTGACAGCTGTCAAACGAGCTGTCAAACGAACTGTTTAAGCTAGAAAAATCAGTTACCTATTTTGCAGACCAGATGGGTTACATTTGATTCAAAGTTGTTGGAAACAATGAAGAAATAAGTAATAGTAATTGATTGCTGGAGAAGGATTACTAAGTAACAAGAATCCCTCTAGGGGGGATTCTGAGGCACTACAATGGCTGCAGATGGAAAATTACAGGCCGAGTTGGAAAAAATGTTTTTTCTTGTGGGAAAACTTCAAGACCAGAGCACAGCTATGACTACAATGATTGTGACCTTGAATTCTAAAGTAAGCAATTCTGTTGCCTGTGTTAAGGACTTGATAAAAGAAAACTCTGCAGCTGAACTAGAAGACGTGACAAAAGAAAACTCTGCAGCTGAACCAGAAGAGATATTTTCAGAGTCAGAGGAGAGGGAAGGAGGAGCGGAGATATTTCAGGAGGAAAAGGCCAACCAAAAACCTACAAATGGGGAATACAAAGAAAATAAGATATGGACAATGAGAATCTGGCTGAAAAGCAAGGATGAAGAAGAGAGAGATCCCCTTATGGGGGGACTGAAAGAACTATGGACTACAAATTTGTGCAAGATGAAAGAGGGAGCCCTTGGGACATTCGGATTATTTGGACTTAAAAGAAGTAAGAAACAGGATCGGGACTCCGCTTTCGAATATGGAGGGCTGGTTGGAAGAAACACTGATCTTATTGGGATAGAGCTCCTTCGAGACTTGGTGACCAACATAAAAGATTACCAACAAAACCGACGAAGAGGGACTGATAGAGATTTGAAGGCCTCGGACGTGAGAAATCCAGGCTAAGAACTGATATTATGGACACCTCTTTGGGGGATCGAAACCTGGAAAGAGGGGGTGTGTGAATTTTCTAATAAGGTTATGATTTTTATGTCTAGTTATTATGTTTAGTAACTTATATGATAATTGAGAAATTGTTGGAAGGGAATTTAGGTCGACCTTTGGAAAAGATGTAATGATTATAATGGATCTGTGTAAATTAAAATTGGATAATTAAGAAGAACTAAGTTTTTTTTAAATGATAATAATATTGTAAAGAAAGGAGATAAGAACTTGCTGAACTAACTATTGGAACTAGGATGCATGAAGGGGGGATGCGGGGAAGTCAGAGAATGGGGTTATGAAAGTAAGAATTTGAAATTGTACATGTTTGTCTGTGTCTTTGTGTGTTTGTTATGTCTATATAAAATGTGAAAACTCAATAAATATTTTTATAAAAATAAATAAATTACCAAGATCGTTTAATAATCTCGAAGAAAACTTAGACTTGATAGATATCTGGAGACATAAAAACCCGCTGATAAAACAATTTACATACTTTTCAGAGCCGCACCAGAGCTGGGGCAGAATAGATCAGATATGGGTTTCAAGAGAACTATCAACAAGAGTTGAAAAAATGTGAAATACAACCCAGAACCCTTTCTGATCATAATTCAATAATTCTGGAAATTAAGTGTGGAATTCAGGGTGTGTATAGATGGAGAATGAATGTTTATTTGAAAGTGATAATACGATTGAGAAGGCCAAAATTACCTTGAAAGATTATTTTGATTTAAACCTTAATAAAGAGACAAATATTGATATAGTTTGGGATGCCAGCAAGGCGGTGCTAAGAGGCTTTTTAATTCAACAAAATAGCCATAGGAAAAAAATAAGAGAACAAAAGAAAGAAGGAATCCTTGCCCAATTAAGAGAATGTGAGAAAAAATTAATAACAAATCCTAGCGACAAACAGAATAAACAAACATCCAAATTGCTACAACTACAATACTCATTGTTAATAAACCAAGAAGTGGAATGGAGAATTAAGTCAATGAAACAAAAAAAATTTGAATCAGCAAATAAAACGGGGAAATTATTGGCGTGGCAATTACGAAAAAGGAAAAAACAAAATGTGATAAACAAGATAAAAATAGAAGAACGACTTGTGGAGGACTCAAATGAAATAAAGAAAAACTTCCTCAAGTTTTATGAAAAACTATACAAAAGAAAAGAAGACATAATAGAAATAGGAAAATATCTAGAAGACAACAGAATAAACCCAATTGAACAAGTACATAAAAATAGATGACGTCCAAGAGGCAATAAAGAGAATGAAACCAGGGAAAGCACCGGGCCCAGATGGATTATCGGCCAAATATTATAAAGTTCTGGAGGAACACCTAGCCCCGGTGCTATGTGATGTAACGAATAACATCCTACAAGGGGGAAAGATACCGGATTCCTGGAAAGAAGCACACATCACGTTGATACCAAAACCGGACTCGGATAAATTGAATATAAAAAATTATAGACCGATGTCAGAGCCACCCGAGGTCCCAGCTCACAAGAGACCAAAATCCAGTCCAAGTTATATACAAAAGGTTTTATTGAAGAACATTGTTGTCGTTACGTCCAAGCTCCGTGGCTCAGCATCTGTTACCCTTAGATGTTAGAAGTCCCCTCTGAGTCAGTCCCGCCCCTGCACCAGCTTAAGAGGCTTGTACTGCTCCACCTTTTCCTCTCTTTCCTTTTCCGCAGGGTCTTCCTGCCCCCCTGTGCTCCCTCCCTCCGGGACTCCCCCGAGGCTGAGTCTTCTGCCGCCTGCTCCCCCCTCCTTCGTGCTTTGGGACCAGGCTCCTCCTCAGGGCTCTCCTCATTTCCGCGCGCCTCCACATTTGAACTTGGCGCGCGTACGTTGCCTCTGACCTTCCTTTCGACCGTTACGCTACTCTCGGTACTACACTCCTCCCCTTCCGGCAGGACGTTTTGCTCCGAACTCCTTCCCCTCTCTGCTCCCTGTTCTGCTCTTTCTGACACACTGGCAACTCCACCCCCTTCACTCCGTTCCGACGGAGAGGCCGGTCCCGATCTCCAGCCCCCACTGGGGATTCCCCCTTCGTTCCCCTGCTTCTGACTCCCTCCCTCTCTACTGCCCCTTGGCCTGACCAGGGGGGCTCCCTTTTGGGAATCCTCGGATTCACTTGACGGACTCACTGACAACCTCGGGTCGTCGTCGTCCTCTTCCTCGTCGCCCTGGGACCCCTCCCCCTCGCTCTCTGTCCCTGAAACCCTGACATCCGATATCGCTTCTTAATAATTACAAAATATTTGCTGATATAATGGCGAACAGACTCAAGAAATATCTAAAAAATTCAATACATATAGATCAAGCTGGATTTCTTCCTAATAGACAATTAAAAGACAATGTAAGGCACATAATAAATATCATCAAATATCTGGAAAAAAAGAATGAAATCCCTACGGCATTAATTTTTATCGATGCAGAAAAAGCGTTCGATAATGTATCCTGGCATTTCCTATTAAAATGTATGGGGGCAGCAGGGATAGAAGGTACTTTCATGGAGGGAATTAAAGCAATCTATTCAAGTCAAAGAGCCAAACTGCTTATTAATAATAATTTAACAGGTTCATTCGCGATCTCAAAGGGCACGAGACAGGGTTGCCCCCTGTCACCGCTTTTGTTTATAATGGTATTAGAAGTAATTGCAAACAAGACAAGAAAAACACCAGAGATACGAGGAATCAAAATTGGGGTAAAGCAATTTAAATTGAAAGCATACGCTGATGATTTGGTAATAACACTAGAGGACCCCCAAAAAAGTGTTGATAATTTGGGAAAGTATCTGGTTTCAGGTTGAACAAAACCAAAACTAAAATGATGGTTAAGAATATGGGAGAAGACTTAAGGAGGCAGTTAGAAATTCAATCTGGAATAAAAGAGGTAAAAAAGGTAAAATCTCTGGGAATTTGGTTAACTATGAAAAATATAAATTTAATGGCCGATAATTACATAAACACCTGGAAGGAAATTCAAAAGGAATTGGATACTTGGAACAGGATAAAGCTTTCCTGGTCAGGTAGAATGGCAGCAATTAAGATGTGTATACTTCCAAAACTATTGTTTTTATTTCAAAATGTTCCGGTGATCAGAGGAAGTTCAATATTTAAAAATTGGCAAAAAATTCTCTCAAAATTTATTTAGCAAAGTAAAAGACCGAGAATTAGATTTAAATTATAACGGATCGAAAAGATAGAGGAGGATTTGCGGTCCCAAATTTGAGATTGTATTATGAAGCCTCGTGCCTTTGCTGGATTAAAGAGTGGATTGTCTTAAAAAACACAGATTTGCTGGACTTAGAAGGCTTTGACATAAGATTCGGCTGGCATGCATATCTTTGGCAGAATAAGGAAAAGGTGCACAAAGCCTTCTCAAATCATATTATCAGAGGATCATTGTTAGAGGTGTGGGAAAAGAATAGAAAATTGTTGGAAAAAAACACTCCTTGGTGGCTATCGCCTATTGATATTTTAACTATTAAAAAAATAAATATAGAAGGTGAGAGATGGACATATGAAGATCTCCTGGAAAGAACAGAAAAAGAGTTAAAAAACAAACTAACAGGTTGGTTGCAGTTTCATCAAATCAATGCTCTATGGAAAGAAGATAAAAAGACTGGGATGAATGAGAAAAAAATCTAGATTTCAGGTAGAAATATTAGAAAGTAAAACTAAACTCCTATCCAAAATGTATAACTAGTTATTAGAATGGGACACTAAAGATGAGGAGATGAAGGAAGTTATGGTAAAATGGGCGATAGACTTTGGATGTAATTTGGACTATGATAGCTGGACGAGGCTGTGGAATAAAGGTATGAAATTCACAGCCTGTACTACCCTTAGAGAAAATATGGAAAAGATGATGTACCGTTGGTACATCACCCCTGTGAAATTAGAAAAAATGCATAAGACCGGAGATAAAAGATGTTGGAAATGCAAAACCAAGGAAGGAGGTTTCTACCATATGTGGTGGAAGTGTGAAGAAGTTTAAAAAAATTGGGAACTTATATACAACGAATTGAAAAAAATATTTAAATACACCTTTGTTAAAAAACCCGAAGCCTTCCTTCTGGGAATGATCGGAGACGAGATTAAGAAAGAGGACCAGACAATGTTTCAATATGCAACTGTAGCTGCCAGGATCCTGATAGCACAAAATTAGAAAACCCCAAACACATCCCAACTGTTAAAGATTGGCAAATTAAATTATTTGAATATTTAGAATTGGCAAAAATGACGCAGAATATCAGACAGCAAAAAGGTACAAAGTTTATTCATGATTGGACTAAATTTATAACATACATGGAAGCAAATTCTAGAGATCAAAAAATCACAGTAGGTTTAACATAATCCTTGCGATGTGTAGATGCTATAAAATGAAAACTGCAGAATGGAATTATTATCTTACATAATCCAAAACCGAGATGGAGGGAAGTCAATTATTATTTGTCGTTAATTATTGTCTGTTTCTGGTCTGTGTGTTTTTCTGTTTTGGTTGTTGTTTTCTTTTTCTTTGTTTTCTTTGTTTATTATTTGTTTGGTTATTGAAAATTACCGTATTTTTTGCCCTATAAGACACACTTTTCCCCCTCCAAAAATGAAGGGGAAATGTGTGTGCGTCTTATGGGGCGAATGCAGGCTCCTTGGCTTCAGCAATAGCAACGCGAAGCCTCCGAAGCCTGCGCTCCAGAGCGCTTCCCCCATCGCCAGCCCCAGAGGATGGGGGGCAGCGGGAAGGTGCATGACGCCTTCCTGCTACTCTCCAACCCGGCTTGGAGGCTGGCGGTGGGGGAAAACAGCGCTTCCCCCATCGCCAGCCCCAGAGGAATGGGGGGCAGCGGGAAGGCGCGCAACGCCTTCCTGCTACTCTTCAACCCAGCTTGGAGGCTGGCGGTGGGGGAAAGCAGGCTTTTCCCCAAGGAGGAAGAAGGGAC
Organism: Podarcis gaigeae; assembly: GCF_964106915.1. Taxonomy (NCBI): domain Eukaryota; kingdom Metazoa; phylum Chordata; class Lepidosauria; order Squamata; family Lacertidae; genus Podarcis; species Podarcis gaigeae. Next base: position 8,257,241 of record NC_139695.1, on the reverse strand, counting down.
TGACTGGCGGAGTCCGTCCCTTCTCCCTCCTGTGGGCTTTTTCGGGAGATGGGGGAATTCCCCCACCTCCCACAAAAGCAGGAAGAAGGTCTTGGAGTAGCGCACAGGCTGCGTGCAGCCTGTCCGCTGCTCCCAGAGCTGCCGGGGGGGGGGGAATCATATTTTTTCCCTTGATTTCCCCCCCCCTGAAAACTAGGTGCGTCCTATGGGCCGGTGCGTCCTATCGGGCGAAAAATACGGTAATAAAAAGAATTTTGTTTAAAAGGGGGGGGGGGGGGAATCAGCAAGGGAAGCCCACATGACCTGAAAGTGTTGCTGTGCAACGCCAGGTCAATGATGAATAAAACCACTGCCATCCATGACCTGATTGTGGATGGAGGATTTGACCTGGCATGTGTGACAGAGACCTGGTTGGATGAAGCAGATGGGCCTGTCCTTGCCGCTGCTTGCCCACCGGGTTTCTCTTACGCACAGCAACCCAGGCGGGGAGGGGGGGGTTGCAGTGATTTTTAGGAAGTCATTAGTCTGCACCAGGCGTCCTATTGGGAAGACCCAGTTCTCTGAGTGCATGTTCTGGAAGTTGGGCAATAGGGGCAGTACAGGATTCCTATTGGTGTACCGACCTCCCCGCTGCACCAAGGATTCCCTCCCCGAGCTGCTTCAGGTCGTGGCGGATATGCTCCTGGAGACACCTAGCTTGGTTGTCCTGGGGGATTTTAACATCCATGCCGACACAACCTTACAAGGGGCCGCTCGGGACTTCGTGGAAAGCATGGCCTCCATGGGGCTGTCCCTGAATAAGTTTGGCCAAACTCATAGCCGCGGACATGCCTTAGACTTGGTGTTTACCTCTACGGATGTTGGTGATCTGACATTAACTAAAAGTGAAACAAAAGAAGTACCATGGTCAGATCACTTCCTGGTGCAACTGGACTTCTCTGCGACCCTTCCCCTCTGCAGGGAGGTGGGACCGATTTGGATGGTCCACCCCCCCCCACTCAATGGATTCAAATGGTTTCCAGAGAGTGTTAGGGGATGTTTTATCCCAAGTTGATGGCCTTTCAGCTGATTCCCTGGTGGCCGGCTGGAATGCGGAGTTAACCAGGGCTATTGACTGTCTGGCTCCGAAGCGCCCTCTCCGATTGCATGGAGCCCAGACAGCCCCTGGTTTTCCCCGGAGCTGAGGGCGATGAAACAATCGTTGAGACAGCTAGAGCGCCGGTGGCAGAAAACTCATTCTGAATTAGACCAGACATGGGCTAGAGCTCAACGTCGAGCCTACCAAGTGGCAATGGCGACGACGAAGAGGGCCTTCTTCGCCGCCTCCATTGCATCTGCAGAAAACAGCAGCAGGAGATTTTTTCAGGTGGTTCGCAATCTATCGGAACCGCCTGGTAGGGACCCCAAGATCTCCGCAATGCTTTTGCAAAGTTTTTTGCAGATAAAGTCGCTCAGATTCAGAGGGAGGTAGACTCCACCGTGGGAGCAGGGCCAGGGCGGGAGAGTGCTGGAGTTCTGTCTAGTCCTGTTACATGGGATCAATTCTGTTACTTCCGAGGATGTGGACAGGCTGCTTGGACAAGTGAAACTGACCCCCTGTCTCCTTGATCCTTGCCCATCCTGGCTGATAAAAGCGAGCCGGGAAGGGCTGGGCGATGGGCTCTGCGGGGTGGTGAATGCTTCCCTCTGTGAGGGAGCCTTCCCGGACCCGCTGAAAGAGGCGGTCATTAAACCGCTTCTTAAAAAAACATCTTTAGACCCAGCCAATTTGGCCAACTATCACCCAGTCTCAAATTTACCATTCTTGGGCAAGGTGATTGAGCGGGTGGTTGCCAAACAATTCCAAGCATGCCAGGAGGATGCAGACCATTTGGATCCCTTCCAATCGGGATTCAGGCCTCACCATGGGACTGAAACTGCCTTGGTCGCGCTGGTTGATGATCTCCAGCGGGCTAGGGACAAAGGAGAGAGCTGTTTCCTAGTTCTGCTGGATCTCTCAGCGGCCTTTGACACCATCGACCATAACATCCTTCTGGACCGTCTAGAGGGGCTGGGAGCTGGGGGCACTGTCATACGGTGGTTCCGCTCCTTTCTCCTGGGCCGTGTCCAGAAAGTGGTGGTGGGGGATGAGTGTTCAGACCCCTGGGCTCTCACTTGTGGGGTGCCTCAGGGTTCCGTCCTCTCCCCCATGCTTTTTAATATCTATATGAAGCCGCTGGGAGAGATCATCAGGGGGGTTTGGGCTGGGTGTTCATCAGTATGCAGATGAAACCCAGCTCTACCTCTCCTTTAAATCAGAACCAGTGAAGGCGTTGAAGGTCCTGTGTGAGTGTCTGGAGGCGGTTGGAGGATGGATGGTGGCTAACAGATTGAGGTTGAATCCTGACAAGACAGAAGTACTGTTTTGGGGGGACAGGGGGCGGGCGGGTGTGGGGGACTCCCTGGTCCTGAATGGGGTAACCGTGCCCCTGAAGGACCAGGTGCACAGCCTGGGAGTCATTTTGGACTCACAGCTGTCCATGGAGGCACAGGTTAATTCTGTGTCCAGGGCAGCTGTCTACCAGCTCCACCTGGTACGCAGGATAAGACCCTGCCTGCCCGCAGACTGTCTTGCCAGAGTGGTGCATGCTCTGGTTATCTCCCGCTTGGACTACTGCAACGCGCTCTACGTGGGGCTACCTTTGAAGGTGACTCGGAAACTGTAATTAATCCAGAATGCGGCGGCTAGAATGGTGACTGGGAGTGGCCGCCGGGACCACATAACACCGGTTCTGAGAGATCTGCATTGGCTCCCAGTACGTTTCCGACCACAATTCAAAGTGTTGGTGCTGACCTTGAAAGCCCTAAACGGCCTCGGTCCAGTATACCTGAAGGAGCGTCTCCACCCCCATCGTTCAGCCCGGACACTGAGATCCAGCGCCGAGGGCCTTCTGGCGGTTCCCTCATTGCGAGAAGTAAGGTTACAGGGAACCAGGCAGAGGGCCTTCTCGGTAGTGGCGCCTGCCCTGTGGAACGCCCTCCCAGCAGATGTCAAGGCAATAAACAACTATTTTACTTTTAAAAGACAACTGAAGGCAGCCCTCTTTAGGGAAGTTTTTAATGTCTGATGCTGTACTGTTTTTAATATTCAGTTGGAAGCTGCCCAGAGTGGCTGGGGAAACCCAGCCACATGGGCGGGGTATAAATAATAAATTATTATTATTATTATACTCATAAGTAGATAAGTACAAATCAAAGAACAACTTCCTCCCCTCCTTTTTTTAAAGACATAAACTTGAAAATGAACTTGCCGAACATTTTAATTTTTTCCTTTCCTCTGCTTCCTGGATTTTTAAATTACTTTATTAATTCTCTTTTTTTATTTTTCACCCTTTCAATTGTATATTTTATGTTTTCTGGTCCGTTGGATGGTTTTATTTCTTTTTGCCTTTTTTCTCTTTTTGTTATATAACTGTATGATATATTGTGGTGGGGAGGGAGAAGGCAGACAAAAGGGAAAGAGAAACTAGAAAGAATCTGGGAGGGGGGAGTCAGTCTCACAGTTGGATAGACTCAGGACCTGCAGGTGTGACCTTGAACAACTCATAAAACACTGGGAACCAACTGATAAGAGATGTCGGGCAAGGAGGGAGCAACAACTAGGAAAGCGGCAGCTGCTAGATGGGCTAGTGTACAAATTGGGGACATTGGAGATAAAGGAGAGAGAGAGCAGACAGATCTCTTTGCATTGCAACTCTCGGAATTCAGGAAAGAAATGATCCAATCAGTGCAAGAATTTACACAACAGGTTCACAGTGACATGGAAAAATCCAATCAATCACTGATTGAACAAGTGCACTGAGACTTTGAAAATTTGACTAGAGTCCTGAAAGAGCAATTTGGGATACTGGGAGATAAGGTTAATAATTTGGAAACATAGGTAGACAAATTAGAAAAAATTAAAGACGAGGTAGGAGAATTGAGAGAGGAACAAAAAGGGATGATGGGAACTGTAGAAGGGGTTCAAGGGAAGCAGAATTAATTGGAAGATCAGGTTCTTCTTCTGCAACTAAGGGAAAGAGACAGAACACTATGAATCAGAGGTTTGCCAGAATCTGATTCAGAGCCAAATTTGGAGACATATGTTACACAGACGATTTCAGAATGGATGGGGGAAAGCAAGGACTGGCTGGATGGGCTAGCAGAGAGCTGTTTAAGAATTATATCATGCCAAAGTTGAGAACGGAGGCAGCCAGAAGATGTTTTATTAACATTAGTAACATAAAGAGTGAAGGACGCAATCCTTCAGAATAGTTTTGAAAAAGATCTTGTGGTTGCTGGGCAGAAAGTAGACATTTTTGGAGAGATCCCACTGAAATTGAGACTCAGAAGAACAAAATATAGGTTTTTAACAACAGCACTCAGGAGAGCCGACATTAGAGACAAATGGGAATTTCCAGAGGGTATCTCTTTCACATACATGAAAAGGAGATATAGATTAACATCAGAATTCCAGGCAAGAGAGTTCCTTGAGAAAAATAGGAGAGACTTAGATCCCAAACAAGATTGGGGGGATCCCCGAGCTGAACCAAAGGAAGCTTTGGAACGGTTAGCATTCTGGTAGCCTGGCAGCTAAAAAAAAAAAAGTGAACAAAGGAACTCCATAAATAAAATTAATTTAAATGGAAAGATCACAGATAAGTTGAAGGAAATAAGAGAAGGATTTGTTAAATATTTTTCAGAGTTGTATAGACAAGGGAAAGAGAAAACATTCAAGATAGAAGAGTACATCAAAAGTAGTAATATGCCATATATAAAAGAACATTCTTAACTCCCAGATAACAGTGCAAGAATTTTTAGAGGTAATAAAAGGCTCCAAAAATGGCAAGTCACCAGGCCCGGATGGTCTTACGGCAAAATATTATAAAAAACTAAGCAAACAGTTAGTGAACCCATTGAAAGATGTCATGAATGAAATACTGAATACAGGTGAAATTCCAGAAACATGGAAAGAGGCCTATATTACAGTAATTCCAAAACAAGACGCAGATTTGCTGCAAATTAAAAATTACAGGCCTATTTCTTTGTTAAATAATGATTACAAATTGTTTGCACATATATTAGCCAATAGATTAAAAAATATACTAAATGAGTATATACATCAAGATCAGCCATGGTTTCTACCAGGTAGACAAATGAAGGAGAATATAAGGAATATTCTGAATATAATAGAATACCTAGAGGCCAAAAATGAAAAGAAAGCGGCAATGATGAAAGAGGCTGAAAAAGCCTTTGACAATGTTTCTTGGAAATTCATGACAACGTTGTTAGAACAAATTTAACGTGGCTCTAAATTTCTAAAAGGAATAGCAGCAATTTATTCAAAACAAAAAGCAAAATTAATTGTTAACCAGGTGATAACGGATGACTGTAAGATTCAAAAAGGAACTAGACAAGGATGTCCATTATCACCATTATTGTTCATCCTGGTACCGGAAGTACTTGCCAGAAATATAAGAGCAGACAAAGAGATTACAGGTGTAAAAACTGGGGAAAGTGAGTTTAAACTAAAAGCATATGCAGATGATTTAGTGATAACAGTGGAAGAGCCCAAAATTTCACTCCCTAAAGTAATAGAAAAGATTCAGAAATTTGGGGAAGTGGCAGGATTTAAGTTAAATAGGAACAAAACCAAATTATTAGTTAAAAACCTGAAGGAAGAGGAAAAAATGGAGCTAGAACAAAATATTGAGAATGAAGTCCATAAAAAGGTTAAGTATTTAGGGATATGGTTAACATCAAGAAATATAAATCTATTTAAAAATAATTATGAAAAAATCTGGCTTGAGGTAAAAAGAAATTTAGAAATATGGAACAGAATGAATCTCTCATTGTCAGGTAAAATAGCAGCGATCAAAATGAACGTGTTGCCAAAAATGCTATTTCTTTTTCAATCAACCCCAGTCATCCTGAAAGATGAATGTTTTAAAAAATGGCAGAAAGAGATTTCAAAATTTATCGGGGGGTGGGGGCAAAAGGCCAAGGATAAAATATAAAATACTGACTGACGTAAAAGATAGAGGCAGGTTTGCCCTCCCAGATTTTAAATTGTATTATGAATCTGCTTGTTTGGTATGGATCAGGGACTGGATGAGGTTGGAAAAGCAAGAAGCATTAGAACTGGAAGGACATGATATCTATGGTATGGGAAAGGAAAGGTACACAGAAGTTTCTACAACCATATAATTAGGAAATCATTAATGAGAGTATGGGAGAGATACAAAGACTTGTTAGAACAAAAGACTCCTTGGTGGCTTTCACCACGTGAAGCGTTACTGCTCAAACCACTTGGAAAGAAAGGAAAATGGCTTGCATATGCTGACCTGTTTTCAGAGTTGGTTGCACTATCAACAATAACATTTGTTGATAAACCAGAGAGAGGAGCTGAGGGAAGTCTGGGGGGGGGGAGGGGAGGGGGGTTACTTTATGGGGAGAGAGGGGGGGGAATAGGGGGGATTAAGGATGATATGTTTTTTGATGAAATGTCTTTTTGAAATCCCTAATAAAAAATATTTAAAATAAAAAAGAGAAAATGGTCAAGCGAGAGAGATGGCTGTGTGACCCTTTTACAGGGTCTGCTAGGGTCACACCCATCTACCTGGTCACACGCAGGGGGAGGATGCTTCAGACCAGGTGTGACAGGAAGTCCTCCTAGCAGGAGTAACATTATTATTATTATTATTATTATTATTATTATTATTATTATTATTATTATTATTATTATTATTATTATTTATTTATTTATTTATACATACATACATACATACATACATACATACATACATACATACCCCGCCCATCTGGCTGGGTTTCCCCAGCCACTCTGGGCGGCTTCCAACAAAATATTAAAATACAGTAATGCATCAAACATTAAAAGCTTCCCTAAACAGGGCTGCATTCAGATGTCTTCTAAAAGTCTGGTAGTTGTTGTTCTCTTTGACATCTGGTGGGAGGGCGTCTCACAGGGTGGGCGCCACTACCGAGAAGGCCCTCTGCCTGGTTCCCTGTAACTTGGCTTCTCACAGTGAACCGCCAGAAGGCCCTCGGTGCTGGACCTCAGCGTCCGGGCAGAACGATGGGGGTGGAGACACTCCTTCAGATATACTGGACCGAGGCCGTTTAGGGCTTTCAAGGTCAGCACCAACACTTTGAATTGTGCTAGGAAACGTACTGAGAGCCAATCTAGGTCTTTCAAGACCGGTGTTATATGGTCTTGGCGGCCACTCCCAGTCACCAGTCTGGCTGCCGCGTTCTGGATTAGTTGTAGTTTCTGGGTCACCTTCAAAGGTAGCCTCACGTAGAGCGCATTGCAGTAGTCCAAGCGGGAGATAACCACAAAGGCAGTCCGCAGGCAGATAGGGTCTCAGCCTGCGTACCAGATGGAGCTGGTAAACAGCTGCCCTGGACACGGATTTGACCTGTACCTCCATGGACAGCTGTGAGTCCAAAATGACTCCCAGGCTGCGCACCTGGTCCTTCAGGGGCACAGTTACCCCATTCAGGACCAGGGAGTCCTCCACACCTGCCCACTTCCTGTTCCCCAAAAACAGTACTTCTGTCTTGTCAGGATTCAATCTCAATCTGTTAGCCGCCATCCATCCTCCAACCGCCTCCAGACACTCACACAGGACCTTCACCGCCTTCACTGGTTCTGATTTGAAAGAGAGGTAGAGCTGGGTATCATCCGCATACTGATGAACACCCAGCCCAAACCCCCTGATGATCTCTCCCAGCGGCTGAATGTAGATGTTGAAATGCATGGGGGAGAGGACAGAACCCCGAGGCACCCCACAAGTGAGAGCCCAGGGGTCTGAACACTCATCCCCCACCACCACTTTCTGAACACGGCCCAGGAGGAAGGAGCGGAACCACTGTATGACAGTGCCCCCAGCTCCCAGCCCCTCAAGACGGTCCAGAAGGATGTTATCAATGGTATCAAACACTGCTGAGAGATCAATGTCAATGGTATCAAACACCGCTGAGAGATCCAGCAGAACTAGGAAGCAGCTCTCACCTTTGTCCCTAGCCCGCCGGAGATCATCGACCAGTGCAACCAAGGCAGTTTCAGTCCCATGATGAGGCCTGAATCCCGACTGGAAGGGATCCAAATGGTCCGCTTCTTCCAGGCATGCCTGGAGTTGTTCAGCAACCACTCACTCAATCACCTTGCCCAAGAATGGAAGATTTGAGACTGGGCAATAGTTGGCCATCGGGGCCGCATCTAAAGGTGGTTTTTTTAAGAAGCGGTTTAATAACCACCTCTTTCAGCGGGTCTGGGAAGGCTCTCTCACGGAGGGAAGCATTCACCACCCCACGTAGCCCATCGCCCAGCCCTTCCCGGCTAGCTTTTATAAGCCAGAATGGGCAAGGATCAAGGAGACAGGTGGTTGGTTTCACTCGTCCAAGCAGCCTGTCCACATCCTCGGAGTTAGTTAGTTTGATTTATTACGGCCATTGGCCCATATCTAAAACAATACATCAAAATTTATCCATAAACAATACAATTTAAACAGTTCCAAGTTAAAACACCCATATAAAACCAATTTTACTTCAATTAAGTAAACACTATACACAATAAGCTCCCTCTATGTCAACTGCAATTCAAATCCCTCAGATTTTAGGGGATATGTGTCTTAGTTCTGGCACTTATTGATGGTTCTTAAGTTTGGCTAAGCTGTCAGAGTCATACAGTGATCCATTTCTCCTCTTATGAAATAAGACATTAATCAGGTATCTAGCGACTGCAAGGGATTTACTTGAGTCTTCGTCGTTTAATAAGTATATTATTTGGGCTTCCTGAGGTCTGTCAGCAATTCTCGATAAATATGGGGCCAGAAACTTGGACCGTGAAGCCGAATGTAATGGACAACAGAAGATTATATGATATAACGATTCTATAGATCCACTTTTACAGTCACAGAGGAGTGAGATCTGTCCGTTGGAGAGTCTGTTACCCAACACATTTGATGGGAAAACATTGAATCTAGCCTTTATAAAGGCATACCTGTGCATCACCACAGATAAGGTAGTTAAATAAGATGGAAGTTTCGTTGGTGGTGTTAAGCCAAGGTTTATCGGTGAACAGGTGCCACCACCTGTCGCAATATTAAATTGTAAATCCATCTCCTCTAATTTGTGAGTTATCCACATCCTCGGAGGTAACAGATTGGAACTGATCTCACGCAATTTGACTAGACAGGGCTCTAACACTCTCCCACTCCGGCTTTGCTCCCATGGTGGCGTCTACCTCTTCCCGAATCTAAGTGACTTTATCTGCAAAAAAACTTTGCGAAATCATTGCAGGAGATCCTGTGGCCTGTACTGGGCCCCGATGTAGCAGCTGGTTCCGCTAAATTGCGAACCACCTGAAAAAGTCTGCTGCTGCTGTTTTCTGCAGATGCAGTAGAGGCGGTGAAGAATATCTTCTTCGCCGTCGCTGCCGCCACTTGGTAGGCTCGACACTGAGCTCTAACCAGTGTCCGAGCAGCTTCAGAATGGGTCATCCGCCACTGGCGCTCTAGCCGTCTCAGCAATTGTTTCATTGCCCTCAGATCCGTGGAAAACCACGGGGCTGTTCGGGCTCCATGCAATCGGAGAGGGCGCTTCGGAGCCAAACAGTCAATAGCCCTAGTTAACTCCACATTCCAGCGGGCCACCAGGGAATCAGCTGAAAGGCCGTCAACATGGGATAAAGCATCCCCTACCACTCTCTGGAAACCATTTGAATCCATTAAGTGGCGGGGGCGGACCATCCTTTTTTTTTTTTAAATAGATATTTATTGAAATTTTCCAATTTAATACAAAAAGAAAAACAACAGACAAATAAGCAAAAATACACATTTAAAACAAAACAAAACAAATATAATTCCCATTTCTTATTTCCATTACCTTATGTCCCGGTCCTCCTCTCACCTCCCCCTTTTGTATTCCAGTTCAAATTCTTAATTCAGCAAATCCTTGTTACCTTCTTGTATTCCAATTTAAATTATTAATTCAACAAATCCTTATTATCCAAATTTTAACATCAATACTTAAACATTGTTGCTCATTCTTAAACATTTTTCCTAAAGTCGACCAAAAATTTCCCTTCCACGGCTTTCCCCAGTTCCAAACCTATATCAAATCAAAATAAAACAAAGCAAGTTATAGTTATATACCCTTTGGATTCCCAGACTCCACCCACCCCTTTCCCGGTTTCAGTCCCCAACAAGTGTTCATCAATTCAATATCTTGTCTAGCCTGGAGATCTCACGTCCGAGGCTTTTAAGTCTCTTTCAGTTCCTCTCTGCCGCCCTTTTTGATAGTCCTTAATGTTGAACCCCAGATTTCGATGAGGCTTCGGCCCAGCAGAATCCATATTTTTTCCAGCCAGCCCTCCATACTTGAAAAGAAAGCCTATGAGATACTCCAACATACTCCTTTCAAGTCCAGATGTCCCCAAAACTCCGACGGGGGGGGGGGGGCCATCCAAATCGGTCCCACCTCCCTGCAGAGGGGAAGGGTCGCGGAGAAGTCCAGTTGCACCAGGAAGTGATCTGACCATGGCACTTCTTTCGTTTCGCTTTTACTTAGTGTCAGATCACCAACATCCATAGAGGTCAACACCCGGTCCAAGGCATGTCCGCGGCTATGGGTTGGGCCAGACTTATTCAGGGACAGCCCCATGGAGGCCATGCTTTCCACGAAGTCCCGAGCGGCCCCTTGTAAGGTTGTGTCGGCATGGATGTTAAAATGCCCCAGGACAACCAAACTAGGTGTCTCCAGGAGCATATCCGCCACGACCTGAAGCAGCTCGGGCAGGGAATCCTTGGTGCAGCAGGGAGGTCGGTACACCCAAAGGAATCCTGTACTGCCCCTATTGCCCAACTTCCAGAACATGCACTCAGAGAACTGGGTCTTCCCAGTAGGACGCCTGGTGCAAACTAATGACTTCCTAAAAATCACTGCAACCCCCCCTCCCCGCCCACAAGGCCTGGGTTGCTGTGCATAAGAGAAACCTGGTGGACAAGCAGCGGCAAGGACAGGCCCATCTGCTTCATCCAACCAAGTCTCTGTTACACATGCCAGGTCAAGTCCTCCATCCATGATCAAGTCATGGATGGCAGTGGTCTTATGAATCATTGTCCTGGCATTGCACAGCAGCACCTTCAGGTCATGTGGGTATCCCTTGCTGATTCTAGTATCCGTCCGGTCAGGACCAGACCCGGAGGCAGGGATAGTCCTCAGACAACGACTAAAGCTGCCTCCTCTGTAATGACATGGTCTGGTCTTAGCGTAACTCCTCCTCCTACGCGTAATCATTGAGAACGGTTGTCCCAGCGCATCCCCCTCTGTGGAACATGCCCCAGCCATTTCGTTGGCTGGGACCCACTCCCCGGCAGCCCTGACCCCTCCCCTTAAGAACAAAATAAAACCTTAAAACAAAAACAAAAGAAAAAGAAAAAAAAAACAGAAAATAATAAAACAATTGTCAGAGCTGCCTCTAGATCCCAGCTCACAGAGGACCAACGCCAGGTTGATGTAATGTACAAAAGTCTTTATTGAAGTTTAGTTTCCATTTCAACACCAGAGCGTGCAGCCCTATGTCTTAGACCTTAGATCGGCGAAGTCCCGTCTGAATCACTTCCCCTTCCGCACCAGTTTAAGATCCTAGCCCTGCTCCACCTTCTGCGCTGTTCTCTCCTCCTCTGGGTCCTCCTGCCCGCTGGGGCATTGCCCTTTCTGGACTCTTCCGACGCTGAGTCGCTCAGCTCCTCCCCCTCCCTCCGGCGGGCTTTAGGACCAGGTTCCCAATCCTCATTCTCTGCTGTCCCGCGCTCCTGTACATTTGAACTTGCCTCTCGCGCCAACCCAGTGACCTTTCTCCTAACCGTCACACTGCTTGTGTCACTGCTTCCCCCTTCTGGGACACTGTCCGGATCTGACCTTCCCCCCGTTGTCAGACTCTCCGATGGAGGCGTGGTCAGCCCTGTCTCGTCTTCTCTCCCTGGTGGGGAATGCACTGGCCCCGATGCTTGGGACTCTTCCCCCCCCCCACTCCGCTCTGGTGGGGAAGCTGGTCCTGATTTCCAACTACTGCTCTGGGAGTCCCTGCTGCCCCCTTGCTCCTGGAGCGTTCCCCTTGGGAACCCCCTACCCCTGGCCGCTGGCGCCCCCTTCTGTGAATCTTCCGATTCGCTGGAGAGGCTCATGGAATCCCTCGGACCACTTTCATCTCCTGCGCTCCCCTCGGATTCCTCCCCCTCGCTCTCCATCTCCTCTCTTCCCTGTGCCTCTGCTCCTGAACCCCTGACAACAATACAAACAAAAACCTGTAAAAATTACAAATCCATCAAAATCAAACAAATTCCCAAGCCCAACCAAACATCCATTCCACCCCCACCCCACCCCACATACAAAAAAGTCAAAAGGGAAAGGAAAATTTTTACAACATTTTAAAAAGAACTCTGCGCCCCCTCCGGGTCCTCCTGGGCAGCAGCAGCAGTGACAGCAACCGTCCTTGTGAGGCCTGCCAGGCCCCGCCCTGGGCCAGGTGGTGAGTGGCAGGAGCAGGGCCCTCAGGCACTCACACAGAGGAGTCCTCCTGGGCAGCACAGCAGTAGCAGTCCTTTTGAGGCCTGTCAGGCCCCGCCCTGGGCCAGGTGGTGAGTGGCAGGAGAGGGGCCCTCCGGCACTCACACAGGGGAGTCCTCCTGGGCAGCACAGCAGTAGCAGTCCTTGTGAGGCTTCAGGCCCCACCCTGGGCCAGGTGGTGAGTGGCAGGAGAGGGGCCCTCCGGCACTCACACAGGGGAGTCCTCCTGGGCAGCACAGCAGTAGCATTCCTTTTGAGGTCTGTCAGGCCCCGCCCTGGGCCAGGTGGTGAGTGGCAGGAGAGGGGCCCTCCGGCACTCACACAGGGGAGTCCTCCTGGGCAGCACAGCAGTAGCATTCCTTTTGAGGTCTGTCAGGCCCCGCCCTGGGCCAGGTGGTGAGTGGCAGGAGAGGGGCCCTCCGGCACTCACACAGGGGAGTCCTCCTGGGCAGCACAGCAGTAGCATTCCTTTTGAGGTCTGTCAGGCCCCGCCCTGGGCCAGGTGGTGAGTGGCAGGAGAGGGGCCCTCCGGCACTCACACAGGGGAGTCCTCCTGGGCAGCACAGCAGTAGCATTCCTTTTGAGGTCTGTCAGGCCCCGCCCTGGGCCAGGTGGTGAGTGGCAGGAGAGGGGCCCTCCGGCACTCACACAGGTGAGTCCTCCTCTGTGTGTGTCCACGCTGGGCAAACAGGAAGTGTTGTATTTGGCTGCTTATGTTACATCCCACAGAGAACTAGTGAGTAAGAGATGACACGATTAAAATATAAAAAATGTGCATCCCATGGAGAAAGTGGGCAGAGAAATCATTTTCTCCCTCTCTCATGGCACCCAAACATAGGATATCCAATGAAGCCGAAAGTTGGAAGAGTCAGGCAAAAGAAAGTCCTTCTTCACATACCACATAGTTAAACTGCGGAGCTCACCCACACAGGGGGCAGTGATGTCCACCAACTGGGATGGCTTTACCAGAGGACTGGAGAAACGCTTGGAAGGCAAAGCTCGCAATGGCTGCTAACCACAATGGCCATGTTCTGCCTCCACAATCGGAGGCAGTAATGCTTCTGAAGACCACCTGATGGGAATCGCAGGAGGAAAGAGTTGCTCTCAAGCTTGGATCCTGCTTCTGGGTTTCCCTCTGGGGCATCTGGTTGGCCCCTGTCAGAAGTGTTCAGAGGAGCCATTGGCTTCATCCAGCAGGCTCTTAATATGTTCTTATGTCTGAATTCGTTTGCAGCCAGCCTTGTGCCCAGTGCCAGATTTACATATAAGCCAAACAAGCTATAGCTTAGGGCCCCACTCTCTTGGGGGCCCCAAAAAAATTTAAAGGAAAAAAACTGGATGTATATTTCCAAAATATGAGATAAAAAACAAATAAAATAAAACCTATGTACAGTTAGAGCTTAATAATTATTTCACTATTAATATACTTCTTCTTAATTGTATTTCAGTTCAACAATTACTTTGATAAAATACATATTTTGTTATGTGCAAATGGCTTGAGATACCTATTAGGTCCATAAAGTACCATATATCATATATTTGTTAAGTTGTGGGTGAACATATCAGACGACACAGCGATTCTTCAAACAGCTCTTGTTTATTCACAGGCCATAACAGAACTGGGCTGAAGGGTTCAGCCAACCTGCTTATATAGAGCTCAACTACAAGGCAACAGTAACAACTTTCTGTAACTATCCAATCACTGAACGTCACTTTCAATTCCCTATTTGCATATGTGGACCTGAGTGAAAACTATCTACAGTACCCCCCTGCTGGCCCAGGGTGAGAACTTCAGTACATAACAATATTCAACACAAAAAATAGTGACAATTTGTTGTTGACAAAGGACAGCTGGACATATAAAGGGCCCCAGCTTCAGGAGCTTAGGGCCTCATCAAACCTAAATCCGGCCCTGCCTGTGCCTACATGAAAGCATGTAAGCCACATTGTCCTATCGCTGCAGGAGTGAAGAAGCTTTTTCAGCCTGGGGGCCAACTTTCCTTCTGGTTAGCCTTCTGAGGGCCACATGCCAGTAGCGTGCGAGGCCAGAGGCAGAGGTAGGTGGAGCAAGTACTATAAATAATTGCCTTTGTGCGGTAGGTTAGTTCCTACACACTCTCACACACACTGCTCTGGTGCTCAGATCCTGCTCGAGAGTTCCCCACTGGGGCATCTGATTGGCCACTGTGGGAACAGGAGGCTGGGCTAGATGGACCATTGGCCAGGGGTGCCAACTTAAATAAAATATTGTGGGGGGCCAGGTAAGCCCCACCTTGCATAACTGATCACATGATGCAGTGTGCACACACCATTTGAATGGGAATGTCCATCCAGTTTGTGGAGGCCTGTCCCCTCAAATATTTTATTGTGGGGGCCGAAACCCCCATGGCCCCTAGGAGTAGGCCCCTGTGCCTTTGGCCTGACCCAGCAGCCAAAGAACAGCTCTTCTCAGCCTGTTCTCAAGTAGGCTGTGCTTTCTTAAGCCTCAGGATTTCAGGCTATTGTAACAGGCCATTTTCAGCCTGCAGGTTAGAGCTGGGTGACAGCAATGATCTGCAGCCACAAATGGCCTCCTATTTAACACACTCTTAAGTGTTTTAGACTACAAGTCCCATCAGCTCCAGCCAGCATGGCCAATGAGAGTTGTAGTCCAACAACGTTTTGAAGATCAGCCAGGATGGTGACGTTTGACACAGGTGCCACAAGAGGGCATCGTGTGGAAGAGGAGATACTGAGTTCTTTGGTTTTGCAAATTTATCTTGAGCTATGATAAGAAAATAACACTGATTGCAGATTAAAAAATGCACAGATTATACTCAAGGGCACAGCGCATAACTTACTTATCTTCACAAAAAGAGGAAAGTCCCCCCCGCCAAGCGAGCATTTTTCTGAGGCTAAGCCACAGCAGGAACATATTGTTGTTGCCCCAATTACTTATAAAGTGGATGGGGCGGGTGGTCAGTGGGAAGAAGAGATCTCGAGTACAAAACAAGGTGAGCATTGCTGAGGTGATGCAGAGTCTGTTGCTGAAAGTCCTCTTTCACCTGATGCCGGCAGTCAGGCTACTCTGTTAGGGCAGACCTACCAAGTGAAATGTTGAGCAGAATTCTGTCCCCCCCCCCCCCACTGTTAGACTAAAAGACTAACAATGCATGAATTGGAAAAAAAACTTATGTCATGTGGTATTACTTAATTTCTAAATTTGTTATGGGGTTAAGCGTTATTGGGCCCACACATGTAGAAGCTCTTTCCCTGCTCATAGATGTGCAGGGATGTTTATAAGTGAGAAAAGAGTGGCGCTCTTGTGTGGGGAAGGGGTTGTATTCAGGAGAGCCTCTCGCCTCCCTTCCTTGCCGCAACTGCTGCCAACTGAGTCCGACTTGACGGTTAGATATATGCTCTTAGGCTCCACTTCTTCTGGGTCCAAATGCCAGAGGAATTCCTTTGAGAGGAAACTCACAGGCTTCCACATCAGTTTTCCTATCACACTCTCTTCTCCTGCATTTCCACACGTGATCTTTCCTTTCCCATGAGCTTTGAAGGTGAGCCTCTCCAACTGTCTTTTAAATGGGTGGACTGTTTGGCTGCTGAACAGGTTAGACATTTCCTTGCAGGAAGCCCAGTATTTTCTAAGATGACACTACCCTTGACCCTTTGCTCCCCAGCAGTAGAAGTGTGTTGTGTGTCTCTTGACCGAGTAAGAGCTGATGACTGAACCAAGACACTCCAGACCAGACTGAAATCCCAACGGACGAAGTGGAGAGAGTGAGAGGTGGAGAGGGGATTTATTTATTTTTAATGTATTGCATTTATATGCCACTATTCTTCATTCTCCCCCTCCTCATTTGGTCCCCACAACAACCCTGTGAGGTAGGTTAAGCTGAGAGGCAGTGACTGGCCCCCAAGGTCACCCAGAGAGCTTCATGGCTGAGCGGGAATTCGAACCCTGGTCTCTTCCAGATCCTAGTCCAACACTCTTACCCCTGCACCCAATGTCGGCAACCTAAGGCCCATGGGCCGGAAGTGGCCCACGAAGGCTGTTTAACCAGCCCACAAGCCACCCCCAAACCAAGCCGCCCACTCAGCGAGTCCCCGCATGCTGTGCTAAATCGGCGCAGTGTGGCGCGGGGACTCTCTTCCGCAGCTCCAGAAATTACTTCTGCGCATGCCCAGACACCGGAAATTGCTTCTGTGCAGGTGAGATTTTCAGCATCTGGGCATGCGCAGAAGCGATTT
Organism: Podarcis gaigeae; assembly: GCF_964106915.1. Taxonomy (NCBI): domain Eukaryota; kingdom Metazoa; phylum Chordata; class Lepidosauria; order Squamata; family Lacertidae; genus Podarcis; species Podarcis gaigeae. The sequence continues at coordinate 8,240,393 of NC_139695.1, read as the reverse complement.
CTGGCGCTGCGCTCGTCCGGCCCATGCCCGGTACGCCTTGCCAACCCCTGCCCTACACCACACTGGGTCTCTGGTGATGCTGGGTCATGTATGTGGTGGCTTAGTCCCCTTTCTTGTGCCCAAATGTCATTGCCAATAAATGCCACGACTCCACCCCCATCCTGGTTTCCCCTGTGCTGCTTTGGTGAGGCCTGGTGGTGTAAGCTTGGACTGGAAGGTGAAACTGAACTACACTGAAAATTAATAGGGGCATAGGACAAGGATAGCCTGACCACCGTAGTCCATGTGCTGGTAACCTTGGGGCTTGGCTACTGCCATGCACTCTGTGTGGGGCTGCCCTTGGGCCCAGTGTGGAAGCTGCAGATGGTGCAGGATGTGACGTCCAGATTGCTGATGGGGTCACCTGGCAGACAATATGTGACACCCTTGTTAAAACAGCTGCACTGGCTGCCCATCTGCTACCAAGCCAGGTTCAATGTCCTTGAAAAATTTTACAAAGTCCTGATCAACTTTGGTTCAGCGAACCTCAGGGATCGCCTGAACTCTTATATTCCAGCTCAGCCATTAAGATAATCTGCAGGCACATTGCTGGTCATTTCATAAGATGGGGAGGCTCATTTGACAACAAGAAACCAGCCATTTAGTGTCAAAGGCTGGTCCTGTGGAACACTCTGCCACTAGAGATTCAGCGGGCGCCTTCTGTGCCAACCTTTTGAACACCTGCTGAAAGCTTTTCTATCTTCTATTGCTTATGCAGGCAGCTAAGAATATGCCTTCCCACAGTAGCTATCTGGTTTTAACTTTTTAAATATGGTTTCATGTGGTTTTTATTGTATGCGCAATTGCTCTGCCTACTTTTGCCTCTGGCCTCATCCAGCAACCGTGCCTGAAGGCTATCCAGAACGGATTGAAAAAGTTTCCACACCCCTGCCTTGTACAGATGGCTGAGAGAGTTGGTGATCTGATTGTTTTCTGTTCTGCTCTGAAGCATAGAATTTTTACTTGATAATTATCTGTGGTGTTTGTTTTTAGGATGTTGTTCATTGCTTAGAGATTTTCTTCTCTAAAGGTTTTTACTGAAGTAAATCAAACAGATCAATACAATAAAAAAATCCTAGAAGTGCAAAAAGGCAGCACAGTATATCTGAGAGAGACTCAATATTTGGTTGGTGAGGCACTTAAGACTGCCAGGAAAGCCAAATTTCACGTTGTAAAATGGAGAAATGCGCCCTGTGTGTCTGTGTTTGTTGCATGTAAGATGAAATCCCACCAAACAGGGTATGTCATAAGGGAAATGATTTGATATTGCTTTACATATCTTTGTAACTTTGTACTAATATAACAACTGAGTATTTTAGTAATATTTTGTTTGAGTTACCTGGTTTTTGTACATCACTCACAGATATTTTTAATATATTAAGTGGTGTAGAAATTAAATAACCAATAATCAATATACATGATGCAAATAAATGATGGACAGCCTGGTCCCTGCTACAACCAGGCCACGGAGCTTCTGTTACTTCCCGCCCAGGTCTGCACCAGATCACCATGACCAACACCTGGTATTGTGGCATTTGAATATAGACTGCATTTTTAATCAAGACTTATATTGGCTTATATCTTGATCAGGTTCCTAAATTAAATGGGCTTAGATTTTCAAATGTTTCATGCCAGGCAGAAAGAACCTTGGCAAGAGGTTTTTCTCCTAAGACAAGGGGGCCCCATTGATTTATAGTAGAAAAACAATTCTCAAAGTCATAAAAAAGGGAGAATTACATATGCTGCCCCAAGGCTGAGAAAACACAATTAAAGGCAAGGGTAAATAGTAAAATAATATCAATGTGCCTCTCAGTAAAATGAGCCAGATCTTCTTTCCAAGGTTGAAAGGCCAAGAGCAGTGAAAAAGGCAACTGGCTTGGCTAGAAGAAAAAAGAGCATTTTTGGGAAATTTTCTAAAGCTGTTGGGAAGAGCTAATGGGAGAAGCATCTAGCTGGCTGGGAAAGGAGGGGGAAAGGGGGGAGGTGTAAACTGAAGAGGCTTCTTTTTAAAAGCTGTTTTTTACTGAGTTCCTTTTTACTTTACAAAGGCTTTATTCTTTTAAAAGGCTACCTATGATAAGTGAATGAAATATATTAGCTTAAATATATTGGCTTAAATGTAATTATGCAAAGGATTTAAGGAATGCTAGATTCTTATTTCATATGGTTGTAAGAGTTGTATTTATCCTGAAATTAAGTCAGCCACCAGCCTAGCCCCCCTGCTAGACAGAAGACGCCATCCAAGCACTCTCGATATATATGGTTGTCAGGCATTTGTTTAGAAACTTTCAAATGAAGGAAATCTTTCAATATTGATGTGAAACTCGAGATCCTTGACATCTGTTGAACATAAAAATGTAAGATTAAACATTTGTTTTAGAAGGCAATAGGGCAAGGAGGGCAAAGAGGTGAGCTGGTAATTAAGATTCCATGTAAGATATATTATTACTTATTTGTCATTTATATATAGCTCTTTGTCTCCCTTATAAGGGCAAGGAAGTGGGTGTATCTTTTGTGGGTGTATCTTTTGTGATTGGTTCTACCAAACAGCCAATAGGAATTTCAACCAGGCTGATTGGACAGAGGCAGCCACAGGAGGAGCAAAGGGGGCTGGATTAAGGGAATATAAGTGCTGGCCAGGATGGCAAGAGGCCAGGCCAGAGCTTGGTAACCATATACCACTGAGCCTCTCATTTATTTGTCTGACAAATAAATTATTATTTTAATTTCTCTATTGCTGCGTTGAATATTTCATTCCAGCTAAGCGTTAACCACAAGCAGGGTGCTACATTTTATGGTGCCACTGTGACTCGGATAAGTGGTCTGCTGGAACGCAGCCCCTTCGCCCTACTGGGCAGGGTACAAGAGAGAGGACCACTGCTTACCCAGCGCGCACTGGTAAATTTTTCCAGGGGGAACGCAGAAGACTCGTCTGTCTGATACCCTGCTCACTGGCGGCGACGGACCGGGGGAAACAGGGAACCAACCAAGGGTAAGTGCACAAAGGGATTTTTGGCCCTCCAATTAATTGGGAGGAAGAGAAGTCTTGATCAAACTTCTGCGTCTCAGTAAGGGGAAACTGAGTACGCTAGGTGGTTGGGTACATCAGATGTTGGTCTGGTGGAGGAAAAGGGAAAATTGACAAAGCGTGTGTGTGAGTGACTGAGTGGATACTTCACAGGGCCATACAATGGGAGTTGGGGGTTCAAAGGGGGAAAATACACCTCTTGAGTGTATGTTAAATAATTTTAAGAAAGCCTTCTCAGGGGCATATGGAGTCAAAATGACGCCAGAGCGCTTGAGAACGTTATGTGAACTAGAATGGCCGAAACAAAATACTGAATGGCCATCTCAGGGAACTTTTGATATAAATTTAGTAAGCAAACTTTGGTCTAATATCGCCAAAGAAACTGGAGGGTGCCCAGAACAATTTCCATATATAGATTCCTGGCTGAGCACATTAAATAAAAATCCTCCATGGATAAGGGAATGCAAAGTCAAACGATGCAAATTATTGGCTGTAAAAGCTGAAGCTAGGAAAGGAATCTTGCCAAATAAACTCAAACCCATTTTTGAGGGACCAGAGGAAGAGGTGCTTCCACCTCCACCCTATGCTCCACATCGAAGGGAGCTTAATTCAAACACTCCGCCAGTTGTAACCCCAAGGCAAGAAAGTGGAATGAATAATGGGAGTGGAGTCACAGAGCTTGATTCCTTGATAGATTATGATAAATATCTTCAGGAGGCATTGGAGTCCTATAATAAAGCCCAAGCAGAAGTGGTTATTCCACCTGTGACTCCTAATAGACCTGCATCTACAGTCTCCTTTAGTGGAACAACTGATTGCCCACCCCAAACCCCTGTACATCCAAGTCCTAGAGAATTATTACAGAAGTTACAGGGAGACCTTAATCGGTCAGCAAGCAATACAGCCAGGCGTATAAAGCTGCTAAAAGAACGCCTTGGGACAAATACCATCCCCTATGATTTGAGGCCCCTAGAGCAAAGCGAAGAGAAAGATCACGTAGTAGCCCCTCTTAGAAGAGTATTTGATGCACTTGAGGAGCCTGCGCTGGTTAACGGGCAACCCGGACCACGGCCACCTCGAACTTCGACCCTGCAATATATTCCATTCACAACTACAGATTTGATGAATTGGAAAACACACACCCCATCTTTTGCAGAAAAACCTCAGGCTATGATGGACTTGGTGACTTCAATAGTAAATACTCATAGCCCTACTTGGACAGATTGTCGCCAGCTCCTAAATACTCTTTTCACCACTGAGGAAAGGAGAGACATAATTGAAAAGGCACAGATATATTTGCGTGAGCAGGCCAGAGTGGGAAATATTTTTAATATTGACCGTCATCTCCAAGATAACTTTCCCTTGGAAGATCCTAATTGGGATCCAAACAATGGAATTCACCTGGCCAGACTTACCACCTACCGCCAGACACTTGTGCAAGGTATCCGCAGGGCATGCCAGAAGCCCACTAATATGTCTAAAGTCTCAGAAGTAGAACAGAAACCAAAAGAGAGTCCAGGAGACTTTTTAGAGAGGCTGCAAGAAGCCTATCGTATATGGACTCCTTTTGACCCTGAAGCCCCTGAAAACAGCAGAATGATTACTGCTACATTTGTGGCCCAGTGCGCTTCTAACATTCGTAAGAAAATTCAGAAATCAGAAGGATGGGAAGGGATGCTGATGAGCCAAATTATGGCCATTGCACGCCGAGTTTATCGGAATAGGGATGAGGCTGAGAAGCAAGAGAAGAAGAAGTGGCAGAAGGAAAAGATGGTAATGCTAGCCACAGCAGTGAAGCAAGACCACCGCCCCTTAAATGGAGGGAGAGGGCGAGGAAGGAATCCACCACTGGGAAGGAATCAATGTGCAAATTGCAAGAAGGAGGGTCATTGGAAGCGGGAGTGTCCTGAACCCCTGAGGTTGGAAGAAGTACGCCCAGGCCCAGGCCCAGGCCCAGGCTCCGGCCCAAGAAACCAGGGACGGGGACGGGGAATGATCCGAAATGGAAGATATCAGAGACCAGGACAAGGACAGAATAGAGACAATTTCATTGGACTGGCAGAAGAGGATTTTACTCAAGACTAGGAACGACCGGACTCCATAAAGTTAGGCTTCCAGGAGCCCACGGTCACGATTCAATTAGGGAGCCATTTAATAGACTTTATGATTGATACTGGGGCTGAATACTCAGTACTCCCAGAACTATTGCAGAAAAAGGCATCCAAAAGTGTAGTCATTAAAAGTGCCACTGGACAGTCAGCTAAGAGGTCTTTCCTCCAACCTTTGGAATGCCAGATTGGGGGACATCGTTTAACCCATCAGTTTTTGTATATACCTGAGTGTCCAATACCTCTCTTAGGCAGAGATATGCTGTCCAAATTGCAGGCCCAAATCACCTTCACTCCTCGAGGTCCAGAAATGAAACTGCCATCAAAAGCAGCAGGAATAATTACCCTCTCAGTACCTAAGGAACAATCATGGCGCCTAATGTCAGCCCTGCAAGTCCAACCCACATTGGATACAGAATTAAACAAGCTCCTCCGAACTCTACAAGTGCCACCAGGAGTATGGGCCGAAAATAGCCCACCAGGAATGGCTAAGAATATAGCTCCAATTGTAGTAACCCTAAAACCTATGGCTACCCCCGTATCTGTAAAGCAATATCCCTTACCCCGGCGAGCAGCAGAGGGCATCCAGAAACATTTGGACCGCCTATTAAAATATGGTCTGCTTAAGCCTTGCCAATCAGAATGGAACACACCCCTTTTGCCTGTTCGAAAACCTGGGACAGATGAATACAGGCCAGTGCAGGACTTGAGGCTCGTAAACCAGGCTATCGAGACCTTGCACCCAAATGTACCAAACCCATATACCTTGTTGAGTTTGATCCCACCAGAAGCAACATTTTTTACTGTATTGGACTTGAAAGATGCATTCTTCTGTTGCCGGCTGGCACCACAGAGCCAACCTATATTTGCCTTCCAGTGGGAAGACCCTTTGACAGGAACAAAAGGCCAGCTAACCTGGACAAGATTGCCCCAGGGATTTAAAAATTCCCCAACTTTATTTGGCACTGCCTTGGCGAGGGATCTAACAAGTTACCCCTCAATACCGGGAGAAAAGGTGGTTCTGCAATATGTAGATGATCTTATACTAGCGGCAAAGGATTTTAATACCTGTAAAGAAGGGACAGAGGAACTGCTCCACTTGCTCTGGGAAGCTGGCTACCGAGTTTCCCAGAAAAAGGCACAGTTATGTTTAGAAAAGGTCAAATATTTGGGCTTTGACATCTCACACCAACAACGAGCATTGAGACCAGAGAGGAAAGAAGCTATTTGCCTTATCAAGGAACCTACCACAAGGAAACAACTTAGAGGATTCCTGGGAACAGCAGGGTTTTGTAGACTATGGATACCTGATTTCAGCAGTCTGGCCAAGCCCTTACATGAAAGCACTCGAGGTGCAGAAAAGGACCCATTCGTATGGGGACCTGAGCAGAAACAAGCCTTTTTAGTTATCAAACAACGACTTATGGAGGCCCCAGCCCTTGGATTGCCTAATTCGGAAAAACCCTTTCAGCTGTATGTACATGAACAGAATGGGATTGCAGCTGCAGTCCTGACCCAGAGATTAGGAAGTTGGAACCGCCCAGTAGCTTATTTGTCTAAACAATTGGACTCAGTAGCAAAAGGATGGCCTCCATGCCTAAGGGCAGTAGCGGCCACTGCAAGCCTTGTCAAAGAAGCTGATAAATTTACCTTCGGCCAGACGATGTATGTGAATGTACCTCATGCTGTTCTGACACTCATGGAATATAAGGGTAGTTATTGGCTAACGAACCCAAGGATGGCTAGATACCAAGGCCTATTGTGTGAAAATCCCAGGATTCATCTACGAGTAGTGAATATGCTCAATCCAGCGACTTTGCTGCCCCTACCAGAGGTAGATGATGAGGAATCACATGATTGTCTCCAAGTAATGGATGAAGTTTATTCCAGTAGACCTGATCTGAAAGATGAACCATTGAAAAATCCAGATGTTGTATATTATACGGATGGTAGCAGTTACCTTCATGAAGGTGCCAGACGAGCAGGATATGCTGTGGTCACCAATGAGGAAGTTGTGGAAGCTGAAGCTTTGCCTGCTGGCACATCAGCACAAAAGGCTGAACTTATAGGCTTAACTAGAGCTCTGCAATTGGCAGCTGGATGTAAGGCAAACATCTATACTGATTCTAAATATGCCTTCTTAACCCTGCATGCACATGGAGCTCTATGGAAAGAAAGAGGTCTAATAGGAGCCCACGGGAAGGCCTTGAAATATGGACCTGAAGTAGAAATCCTGTTAGAAGCAGTATGGGCTCCAGAACAGATTGCTGTAATGCACTGCAAAGGTCATGGACGAGGAAGGGATCCAATAACCAGAGGAAATCATGCTGCTGACAAAGCAGCCCGAGAGGCAGCCCAAAAGCCTGTGGGAGGATTTATAGCAGCCCTCATACCAGAGGTAGTTCCAGAAGAAGTTAAACCTCACTATACCCCAGAAGAGAGGAAGTGGGCTGAACAGGAAGGAGCGGTTATGAAGGACGGTTGGATGATCCTGCCGGACAATAGGATTTATGTACCTCATCATCTAGCAGGCACAATTGTAAGAAATTATCATGAATCTACTCACCTTGGCGGTACTGCAACCAGAGAGAGTCTCAGTCGGAAGTTGTATATTATTAATCTATCACAATTAGCAACTTGCATTTCACAGAAATGTGTTCTTTGTGCTAAAAACAATCCCAGGCAGGGACCAGTACAACCTCCTGGAATTCAACATGTGGGATATGTCCCCATGGAAAGTCTAATTGTGGACTTCACAGAGCTGGTCCCTTCTAAGGGATTCAAGTATCTCCTTGTGTTTGTAGATACTCTTACCGGATGGGTTGAAGCTTTTCCCACCCGAACTGAAAAGGCACGAGAGGTAACTAAGAGACTCCTCACTGAATTGATCCCAAGGTTTGGATTACCTAGATGCATTGGAAGTGATAATGGGCCAGCGTTCATTGATCAAGTAGTACAAGATGTATGTCGAGTCCTACAAGTAAAATGGAGACTGCATGCAGCATATAGGCCTCAGAGTTCAGGGAAAACTGAAAGAATGAATCGGACTCTGAAAACCCAATTGGCAAAATTAACCCAGGAAACGGGATTGGGATGGGTAGATGTGTTACCCATAACACTGTTTCGTGTTCGGTGTGCACCCACAAAAAGACTTAAGTTGTCACCTTTTGAGCTCCTGTATGGGAGACCGCCCTCCTTTGTTCAGGATATTCCAGCTGACCTTAAACAAATAGGAGATCATGTGACACAGGGACAAGTGCAATCTCTCTCCCGTGTTTTTGTTTCTCTTAACAGGTGGGCCCTCGAACGCACGCCGTGCAGCATTGCCGAGCCGATTCATCAGTTCCAGGCTGGCGATAGCGTATGGGTGAAAGAGTGGAAACGTGATCCACTTGCACCAAAGTGGCGTGGACCTTACACCGTCTTGCTCTCTACTCCAACAGCGGTGAAGGTAGCTGAGGTGACCCCCTGGATTCATCACTCTCGTTTGAAGAAGTCCGAAGGCAGTTGGACGTGCAAAGGTGACCCCTCTAATCCTTTAAAACTAACTCTCTCCAAAAACCCCTGTATCTAGCCCTACCGGGAACGGGCTAGGTCACGGGCAACATTTGACGACCGGCCTGCTGCAGCCACAACCTGGAAGCTGGCTGACCTGCGCACGCCTGAAGCTTGAGGAGCGTCTGAACCAGCGACTGTGAACGGAAAGATTCTCTAATACAATTGATTGACTGCCCCCTTGTGGAACAATTATCAGAGATATTACTCATTGGGGATCCTCGGGATATATGTTTTGGTCTTGGTGGTTCCCCATTTCTGTCACTGGGGGAATTATATTGGGGCTAATAATTATTTGCTATCACAATAAGGTAATCTTTTGTGGAAGGAATGCATATACTAGACATCAACATGATTTTATTATTAATCCTGATCCCTTGGGAAGGGGAAGGGTCCTTGAATCTGACCAAATTGGCTAAATATGGATTCAGCCATGACCACAATATGTGGGTAGGTTTAGCTGAAATGGTAGCCAATGTTGCAAATAGGACCAATTGCCTTGTTTGCTCTCTTGGGCCAGATGATTCAGAGGGAGGTATGCCCTTATTACCGATACCATTAGATGCCATTGGTATGGTAAGCGAAATGCCACACCAAACAGAAATACAGAATTTCCCCGGATGGAACTCAACTAAACCATTACGAGTTATACCTGTACAAGGGGAATTCTGTGTACATAAATCATCAGATGCAGCTGATTCTCCCATGATAGGCTCTTCTCATTGTCACTATACTTGGGATTATATTAAGAATAGTCATACCTGGGCACACGGTACTACCTATCGAACTCGGAATACCTTGCCCTGTGCACCTCCTTTTATTCACGCATGGAAAGTGGTGTGGAACATAACTGTGACAGAAAAAGGCAATCTAACATACTGCACTGTGAACTCTCTACCTCTTTTGGTATTTCGCCTTCTGTACTCCACGTACCAAAAACCTCAGACCCGATGGTTGTGGTGGATATGTGGAGAATGGGCATACAAAAAGCTCCCTTCCAAATGGAGTGGGACTTGTTTCTTGGGTTGGGTATTACCACCAATGTGGATTATGTCCACTAGTTCGGCCAGGCGAACACGAAGGAATGCTGATATTTCTCATATAGCAGGAGGAAGTACCCAAAGTTGGAGCGGTACTGATGATTGGCCACCAGAGCGCATTATAGCCTATTATGATCCTGCCTCCTGGAATCCTGGTGAGCTCATACAAGGGGCACGGGATCCTATTTATAATCTAAACAGAATAATTCGATTGCAAGCAGTAGTGGAACTTGTAACCAATGCAACGGCCCAGAGTTTGAGACTTATTGCACAACAGTTGGATGAAAGTAGAGCCGCCATTTTGCAGCTGAAAATGGGAATGGATTATGTACTTGCCAGGCAGGGAGGCCTATGTGGAGTCTTGAACTTGACAGGGAATGCCTGTTGCTTTAACATTTCAGATAATGGTGAGGCAATCCGTGTGTTGGCCACAAAGATGGAGAATATAGCACATGTCCCAGTACAAACATGGGAAGGATGGGATATGGGATGGCTCACCAATTGGTTACCTAATGTCACAGGACTCAAAGGGATACTATTGTCTTGCTTGTTTTTCTTGACAGTAATGGTAATGGTTTTGTGTATGATGCCATGTATCATTTCATGTTTTAGAAGTACAATTAGCAAGATGGTTTCAAATGAAACTCTACCTCATATCATGGCCCTATACAGAGCTTTACCTCAGGAATATGATGAAGGTCAAGCTATCAAGGACACTTGGGATGAAGGTCCTTGAGCTTGAAAGGGGGGAATGTGGCATTTGAATATAGACTGCATTTTTAATCAAGACTTATATTGGCTTATATCTTGATCAGGTTCCTAAATTAAATGGGCTTAGATTTTCAAATGTTTCATGCCAGGCAGAAAGAACCTTGGCAAGAGGTTTTTCTCCTAAGACAAGGGGGCCCCATTGATTTATAGTAGAAAAACAATTCTCAAAGTCATAAAAAAGGGAGAATTACATATGCTGCCCCAAGGCTGAGAAAACACAATTAAAGGCAAGGGTAAATAGTAAAATAATATCAATGTGCCTCTCAGTAAAATGAGCCAGATCTTCTTTCCAAGGTTGAAAGGCCAAGAGCAGTGAAAAAGGCAACTGGCTTGGCTAGAAGAAAAAAGAGCATTTTTGGGAAATTTTCTAAAGCTGTTGGGAAGAGCTAATGGGAGAAGCATCTAGCTGGCTGGGAAAGGAGGGGGAAAGGGGGGAGGTGTAAACTGAAGAGGCTTCTTTTTAAAAGCTGTTTTTTACTGAGTTCCTTTTTACTTTACAAAGGCTTTATTCTTTTAAAAGGCTACCTATGATAAGTGAATGAAATATATTAGCTTAAATATATTGGCTTAAATGTAATTATGCAAAGGATTTAAGGAATGCTAGATTCTTATTTCATATGGTTGTAAGAGTTGTATTTATCCTGAAATTAAGTCAGCCACCAGCCTAGCCCCCCTGCTAGACAGAAGACGCCATCCAAGCACTCTCGATATATATGGTTGTCAGGCATTTGTTTAGAAACTTTCAAATGAAGGAAATCTTTCAATATTGATGTGAAACTCGAGATCCTTGACATCTGTTGAACATAAAAATGTAAGATTAAACATTTGTTTTAGAAGGCAATAGGGCAAGGAGGGCAAAGAGGTGAGCTGGTAATTAAGATTCCATGTAAGATATATTATTACTTATTTGTCATTTATATATAGCTCTTTGTCTCCCTTATAAGGGCAAGGAAGTGGGTGTATCTTTTGTGGGTGTATCTTTTGTGATTGGTTCTACCAAACAGCCAATAGGAATTTCAACCAGGCTGATTGGACAGAGGCAGCCACAGGAGGAGCAAAGGGGGCTGGATTAAGGGAATATAAGTGCTGGCCAGGATGGCAAGAGGCCAGGCCAGAGCTTGGTAACCATATACCACTGAGCCTCTCATTTATTTGTCTGACAAATAAATTATTATTTTAATTTCTCTATTGCTGCGTTGAATATTTCATTCCAGCTAAGCGTTAACCACAAGCAGGGTGCTACAGTATGGCTACAGTTCCCTCCAGCGCCATCTCACCAGTGGCAATGCTGTGCTCAAGGATGCAGCAGTGTCAGACGGAGGCAGGAGGTAGGTGAATCAGGTCATTGCTCAGGCCTTTCCTACCTGCCCCAACCTCCTGATTTATTTTTCACCTAGCTCCTTTAGTACGCTGCAGCTCATCAGGCCCTGGAGATTTGAATTCATTTAAGGTAGCTAGGTGTTCCCTTACCATGTCTTTTCCTGCAGCACCCTCCATTCATCATTGATTTGGTTAGCACCAGGTTGGGCATCACTTTCCTTTTGGGTGAAGACAGAGGCAAAGTAGGTGTTGAGTAGTTCCGCCTTCTCTCTGTCGCCCAATAGCCTTTCCCCTTCTTCTCCATGCAGAGGACCCTCCACTTGCTTGTTCTTCCTCTTACTTCGGGCATAGCCCCCAACCCCTTTTTTATTATTTCTAACCTCTCTTGCAAGGCTGAGCTCATTCTGAGCTTTAGCCAGCCTGACTTTGCCCCTGCAACTGTTGGCTACTCGTGCATACTCCTCCTTAGTGATTTCCCCCTTTTGCCATTTCTTGACTCTCAGCTCATCTGTAAGCTCCTTATGCAGCCACAGTGGTTTCTTTAGATGCCTCCCACTTTTCTTTCTTGTTGGAATTGTCTGCAATTGGGGGGTCTTCAATATTTCTCCTTTTGGAAACTTCCATCCATCTTGGACTCCCTTCTCTTTGAGTATTTCTGACCATGGGATCTCACCCAGTAGCTGCTTAAGCTTTTTAAAATTGGCCGCCTTAAAGTTCAGAGTGCATGTCTGACTACACTCAGCTTTCCCTTGCCTCTGTATCATGAAACCAAAGAGGACACGGTCATTTCCTCCCATGTTTCTGAGCACTTCCACTTCATCAATCATCTCCTCCCTGTTGGTGAGGACCAGGTCCAAGATATATGATCCCCTTCTTGCTTCTTCCACCTTCTGGGAAATGAAATTGTCGGTGAGGCAATGGAGGAATTTGTTGGACCTTACATTCTTGGCAGAGTTTGAGTTTCAACAGATATTGGAGAAGTTGAAGTCTTTCATGACCACTATATCTCTCCTCTCCTCTGAACATGTGCAGAGGAGGGCGACCAAGATGATTAAGGGTCTGGAAACTAAGCCTTACAAGGAGTGCTTGAAGGAGCTGGGTATGTTTAGCCTGGAAAAGAGGAGACTGAGAGAAGATATTATAGATAAATATCTTAAGGGCTGTCACATGGCTTCTTTTCTCCTGCTCTGGAGGGCAAGACTCGAACTAATGGCTTCAAGTTACAAGAAAGGAGATTCCGACTAAACATCCATGACAGATGGCCACCCAACCTCTGCTTTAAAACCTCCAAGGAAGAAGAGCCCACAACCTCTTGAGGGAGACCGTTCCACTGTTAAACAGCACTTTGTGGTTCGAGGACCCGACCCCGCGAAGTGAAATGAAGACACAAGGACACGTGATATAAGGTTAATGGGCTAGAAAAGGCCACAACTTTATTGATTACAGCAATGAAAAGGTATTGGCTTAGGCATTGGATCGAAACAAGTGGGTTTATTCACCAGTAGGTGGAGCCAGTTGATGCTGATCCAACTATAGGCTCACCTCCTGCTGTCACCGAGGGTCGTGCCATGGCCTCCCGCCAAGCAGGCATCGGACAGAATACACGACCGCCAGATTCCTTTAACGGAATACCCCTAAACATTGAAGGCATAGGCGATGGCCACACCTAGCACTTCGACACACCACAACACATTATTCCAATGCCTAACCGCCACCCGAGCCGAAAGGCTCGCCGCCAATACCCTCAAAGCTGTAACCAATCCCAGATGCTTTGCTGACACTAGCTAACCAAATGTTGTTCCCCAGACTCGATAGGTGGACACCGTCATTCCGGTATAAAGCTTGGTTGCCGATCCGGATATGGTCATGATAAATGACTCGGCCATACAAAAAGTGCACCCAACGGGCTATTGCACGATTTAAGAGTTTCCTGGGTTTTTCAATGGCCATACAGTTCTGCACACCGTGCCACACAATTCTCTTCAGGAAGGAGGACCAGAACACCGTTGTTCCGGGACACAAGGCAGCCACCTCATCCAAATCTCTTTATGTGCCACGACAAGTTCACACTTCTTCTGTTAACAAGGTCATTTCCCCCTAATTGAAGGATACGTATGTCAGGAGGGCCAAACATGGCAACTCTCCCTCTCAGCAATGGCATAAGCAATGCCTCGTGACGAAAACCAGGAAACACGCACTCCAGGTGGGTGTCAGGAGGGCCAAACGTGGCAACTCTCCCTCTCAGCAATGGCATAAGCAATGCCTCGTGACGAAAACCAGGAAACACGCACTCCAGGTGGGTGTCAGGAGGGCCAAACGTGGCAACACTCCCTCTCAGCAATGGTATAAGCAATGCCTCGTGACGAAAACCAGGAAACACGCACTCCAGGTGGGTGTCAGGAGGGCCAAACGTGGCAACACTCCCTCTCAGCAATGGCATAAGCAATGCCTCGTCACGAAAACCAGGAAACACGCACTCCAGGTGGGGGCGCCCCCGATGAATCACGGCTATTGGCACCCATGCAGCCTGAGGTGTGAGCTGATTCCGTTGCAGAGCGCTTCCTCTTAGGTGCACAGGACTCGCACAGGACGACGATGAGGAATGAGGCCAGGGAGAGGCTAGTGCTGCAGCAAAAGGCACCTGGTTGGATGGCCACAGGAGGGGGCGTGAGCACCAGCCAGGTGAGCTGGAGGCAGGGGGCAAATGCCCCCCTGCTGGGCAGTGCTCGGGCTCCCGCCCACAACCACTCCCCTCTCTTTCAGGGAGGAGAGTCTTTACCATCAGAAAGTTCTTCCTGATGCTTAGTCAGAATTTCTCCTTTCTTGTAACTTGAAGGCACTGGTTTGAGTCCTCACCTCCAGAGTAGGAGAAAACAAGCTTGCTCCCTCTTCCATGCGACAGCCCTTGAGATATTTGAAGTTGGCTCTAACATCTCCTCTCAGCCTCCTCTTTTCCAGGCTAAACATACCCAGCTCCTTTAACTGTTCCTCATGAGACTTGGTTTGCAGACCCTGAATCATCTTGATTGCCCTCCTTTGCACACCTTCCAGCTTGTCAATATCCTTCTTAATTTGTGGCACCCAGAACTGGACACAGTATTCCAGGTGTGGTCTGACCAAGGCAATGTAGACTCACCTGAGTTAGGTGGACCAATGATTTTTCTTGGTATAGAACAGCTTCCTAAAGCAAATAATGGCACCATTTAGCCATTTAGCCAAAGCTAAGCAGGTCCAGGTCTGGTCACTTTATAGGTGGGTGACCACCTGGGAACCAGATGTGTGTTTCCATGATGGAAAGAAGGATGTATATTAGGGTTGCCATGTTTCAAAAAGTAAAAATCCGGACACAAAATTTGTTGCCTTAAGGTGAAAACTGCAGAATCGAATGGTTTTTCTGGGAAAGGTCTTCTTCCTGCAGTGCATCACTAAACTATGGAACTCGCTCCCATAGAAGGCAGAGGCAGTGAGAGCCACCAACTTACATGGCTTTACAAGAGGATTAGACAAATTCACAGAGGAGGAGAGGGCTATCAATGGCTCCTGGCCACAATTGCTATGCTCTGCCTTCACGTTCAGAGTCAGCAACACGTGCAAACTCCAATTGCTGGAAGCCACAGGAGGGGGGGGGAGGCCTCTTGTGCTTGAATCCTGCTTGTGGGCTTCCCATAATAGGCCACTGTGAGAACAGGAGGCTGGGCTAGATGAGCCATTGGCCTCATCCAGAAAAACTCTTCTTGTATTATTATAGCTCAGGTACAGTATTTGTGTGTGATAAGCAATAGATTGTGGACCACCCTTGGGTTGTTTTTTTGGGGGGTGGACACAAGGTGGCGCTGGCACCATTTGCGTTTCAGATAGGGAGGCGGAGCTTCTGTGGGCATGGGAACAGCAAAAATTGTTTATCTGCTAGGCAGGTGTGTGTGAGTAAGTGTGGCTAGTTCACTCTTTGTATTAATTAAAACAAGTACTAGGCTGGCTAACGGAGAAGTTCAGGTCTGCCCAGGCAAAGATATTTGCGTATGTTAGCAATTTGTTTTGCAGCAAAAACACCTTAAAGGTTTATTCTTGTATCTAATGCAGAGGGAAGCTCATGCCATAACAAATCTGTTTAGGTGCCACAAATCTCGTCAGTGTTTATCTTAAGAATCTGCAGCCTGGCTTTTTCCTTAAAAAAATAAAATAAAAATAAATCTTCCGGACACTTTACAGAATTCAGTATAAAATCACAGCAGGAAATAACAAAAGTTTGCTACAAGAATCAAGTAGTACAAGAAGTATGTCGAGTCCTACAAGTGAAATGGAGACTGTATGCAGCATATAGGCCTCAGAGTTCGGGGAAAACTGAAAGAATGAATTGGACTCTGAAAACCCAATTGGCAAAGTTAACCCAGGAAACAGGATTGGTATGGGTAGATGTGTTACCCATAACACTGTTTCGTGTTCGGTGCGCACCTACAAAAAGGCTTAAGTTGTCACCTTTTGAGCTCCTGTATGGGAGGCCGCCCTCCTTTGTTCAGGATATTCCAGCTGACCTTAAACAAATAGGAGACCATGTGACACAGGGACAAGTGCAATCTCTCTTCCGTGTTTTTGTTTCTCTTAACAGGTGGGCCCTCGAGCGCATGCCATGCAGCATTGCCGAGCCGATTCATCAGTTCCAGGCTGGCGATAGCGTATGGGTGAAAGAGTGGAAACGCGATCCACTTGCACCTAAGTGGCGTGGACCTTACACCGTCTTGCTCTCTACTCCAACAGCGGTGAAGGTAGCTGAGGTGACCCCCTGGATTCATCACTCTCATTTGAAGAAGTCCGAAGGCAGTTGGACGTGCAAAGGTGACCCCTCTAATCCTTTAAAACTGACTCTCTCCAAAACCCCCTGTATCTAGCCCTACGGGGAACGGGCTAGGTCACGGGCAACATTAGACGACCGGCCTGCTGCAGCCACAACATGGAAGCTGGCTGACCTGTGCACGCCTGAAGCTTGAGGAGCATCTGAACCAGCGATTGTGAACGGGAAGATTCTCTTATACAATTGATTTACTGCCCCCCCCCCCCTTGTGGAACAATTATCAGGGATATTACTCATTGGGGATCCTCGGGATATATGTTTTGGTCTTGGTGGTTCCCCATTTCTGTCACTGGGGGAATTATATTGGGACTAATATTTATTTGCTATCACAATAAGGTAATCTTTTGTGGAAGGAATGCATATACTAGACATAAACATGATTTTATTGTTAATCCTGATCCCTTGGGAAGGGGAAGGGTCCTTGAATCTGACCAAATTTGCTAAATATGGATTCCGCCATGACCACAATATGTGGGTAGGCTTAGCTGAGATGGTAGTCAATGTTACAAATAGGACTAATTGCCTTGTTTGCTCTCTTGGGCCAGATGATTCAGAGGGAGGTATGCCCTTATTACCGATACCATTAAATGCCATTGGTATGGTAAGCGAAATGCCACACCAAACAGAAGTACAGAATTTCCCCGGATGGAACTCAACTAAACCAATACGAGTTATACCTGTGCAAGGGGAATTCTGTGTACATAAATCATCAGATGCAGCTGATTCTACCATGGTAGGCTCTTCTCATTGCCACTATACTTGGGATTATATTAAGAATAGTCAAACCTGGGCAAACGGTACTACCTATTGAACTTGGAATACCTTGCCCTGTGCACCTCCTTTTATTCATGCATGGAAAATGGTGTGGAACATAACTGTGACAGCAAAAGGCAATCTAACATACTGCACTGTGAACTCTATACCCCTTTTGATATTTCGCCTTATGCACTCCACGTACCAAAAACCTCAGACCCGATGGTTGTGGTGGATATGTGGAGAATGGGCATACAAAAAGCTCCCTTCCAAATGGAGTGGGACTTGTTTCCTGGGATGGGTATTACCACCAATGTGGATTATGCCCACTAGTTCGGCCAAGCGTACACGAAGAAACGCTGATATTTCTCATATAGCAGGAGGAAGTACCCAAAGTTGGAGCGATACCGATGATTGGCCACCAGAGCGCATTATAGCCTATTATGAACCTGCCTCCTGGAATCCTGATGAGCTCATACAAGGGGCACGGGATCCTATTTATAATCTAAACAGAATAATTCGATTGCAGGCAGTAGTGGAACTTGTAACCAATGCAACGGCCCAGAGTTTGAGACTTATTGCACAACAGTTGGATGAAAGTAGAGCCGCCATTTTGCAGCTGAAAATGGGAATGGATTATGTACTTGCCAGGCAGGGAGGCCTATGTGGAGTCTTGAACTTGACAGGGAATGCCTGTTGCTTTAACATTTCTGATAATGGTGAGGCAATCCGTGTGTTGCCCACAAAGATGGAGAGTATAGCAGATGTCCCAGTACAAACATGGGAAAGATGGGATATGGGATGGCTCACCAATTGGTTACCTAATGTTGCGGGACTCAAAGGGATACTATTGTCTTGCTTGTTTTTCTTGACAGTAGTAGTAATGGTTTTATGTATGGTGCCATGTATCATTTCATGTTTTAGAAGTACAATTAGCAAGATGATTTCAAATGAAACTCTACCTCATATCATGGCCCTATACAGAGCTTTACCTCAGGAATATGATGAAGGTCAAGCTATCAAGGACACTTGGGATGAAGGTCCTTGAGCTTGAAAGGGGGGAATGAGGCATCAGATCAAGATCTGTATTTTAAAATGAGCTTAAAAAATATATTTGCAAATGTTTGTATCTCTCTTGCCAGGCAGAAGACCAGCTGGGTTGGCATATGCTTATCTTCCTGGACAAGGGCCCCCACTCATTGTTTAACAAAATATAATACCATGTGTCTTCCATTAGAGACTTGAGCCACAGTTTAAACAGCAAGAGCTAATGGAAAAAGCACTTGGCCAGGAAAAAGGGGGTTTGCTTTTGGGAAAATGTTTTTACTAAGTTCCCATACTTAGAAAAGGCCTTTGCTTCTAAATTTATATATGTTATGTATGAAATATATTGACTGAAATGTAATTATGCAAAGGATTTAGAAAGTAAGAAATGTTAGATTCTTATGTTAGATTCTTATTTCATAGAATCATATAGTTGGAAGAGACCACAAGAGCCATCGAGCCCAACCCCCTGCCAAGCAGGAAACACCATCAGAGCACTCCTGACATATGGTTGTCAGGCCTCTGCTTAAAGACCTCCAAAGAAGGAGATCTTTCATTGATGATGCGTGAGAATGTGAACCCAAGATCTCTGACATCTGTTTAAAATAAAAATTTTAAACCATTAACCATCTGTTTTGGAGGGCAATAGGGCAAGGAGGGCAAGAGGTGAGTTGGTAATTAAGGTGCCTTGTTGAGGCAAATGTAAGATATATGACTATTTATTTGCCATTTATATATAGAAGGAAATACAGCTCTTTGTCTCCCATAAAAGGTAATAGGAAATGGGTGTATCTTTTATGATTGGTTCTAGCAAACAGCCAATAGGAATTTCAACCAGGCTGATTGGACAGAGGCAGCCAAAGGAGGAGCAAGGGGGCTGGGCTGAGGAAATGTAAGTGCTGACCATCAGGGCTGGAGTGGGCAGAGCTTTGGTAATCATATACCACTGTGTCTCTCATTTATTTGTCTGACAAATAAATTATTATTTTAATTTCTCTATTGCTGCGTTGAATATTTCATTCCAGCTAAGCATTAACCACAAGCAGGGTGCTACAGTTACATATCTTCAGCGCCAGGCGAAAACATTCCTTTTAAACAAGGCTTTACCTATCTATGCCTTTTACAGTAAGTGGGATGTATTAATGTATGCCCATCCCTGCCATATTTTAATGTATATATGTGGGTGTCAGAGCCACCCGAGGTCCCAGCTCACAGGAGACCAAAATCCAGTCCAAGTTATATACAAAAGGTTTTATTGAAGAACATCGTTGTCGTTACATCCAAGCTCCGTGGCTCAGCATCTGTTACCCTTAGATGTTAGAAGTCCCCTCTGAGTCAGTCCCACCCCTGCACCAGCTTAAGAGGCTTGTACTGCTCCACCTTTTCCTCTCCTTCCTTTTCCGCAGGGTCTTCCTGCCCCCCTGTGCTCCCTCCCTTCGGGACTCCCCCGAAGCTGAGTCTTCTGACGTCTGCTCCCCCCTCCTTCGTGCTTTGGGACCAGGCTCCTCCTCAGGGCTCTCCTCATTTCCGCGCGCCTCCACATTTGAACTTGGCACGCGTACGTTGCCTCTGACCTTCCTTTCGACCGTTACGCTACTCTCGGTACTACACTCCTCCCCTTCCGGCAGGACGTTCTGCTCCGAACTCCTTCCCCTCTCTGCTCCCTGTTCTGCTCTTTCTGACACACTGGCAACTCCACCCCCTTCACTCCGTTCCGACGGAGAGGCCGGTCCCGATCTCCAACCCCCACTGGGGATTCCCTCTTCGTTCCCCTGCTTCTGACTGCTTCCCTCTCTACTGCCCCTTGGCCTGACCAGGGGGGCTCCCTTTTGGGAATCCTCGGATTCACTTGACGGACTCACTGACAACCTCGGGTCATCGTCGTCCTCTTCCTCGTTGCCCTGGGACCCCTCCCCCTCGCTCTCTGTCCCTGAAACCCTGACATCCATCCCCCCCTCGAAGCCCCCCCTTCCCCCCTCCCGCCCATCGGGTGCAGGTTGTAGGAGCTGCAGCTCTTCGGAGGTGGATGCAGGATACAGGTTGTGTACCTCCATTTCCTCTGCTTGCAGTTCGGTGTACGAGTGTTCGAATTCGGGTTCTTGACCCAAAGTGTTCTCTTCTCCCTCTTCCATTGGTACCTCGTCTGGTGCTGCCGGCCAAGGTCCCGTCAGCCATTTCCTGCGCCAGTCCTCCTCTGGTTGCTCGTCCCACCAATAAGAGGGTTCTGTGTCCACCCCTGAGCACGATCCCCTGGGCGGGCTAGATTCTGGCGTTCTCCCCTCGGCTGAAGAAAAACCCCGGAAAGTACTGTCTGAGAGTGTGGGCGTAAAGAGCCAGTCATCAAAGTACTCGGCTGGCATGGGTCTATGCGGGAAAAGGGCATGGAACCCGTCTTTTAGAAGAGGTTCGTCTAAAGCGTAGCCCGGCACCCAACCGTTGGCACTGGCTGGAGTGCCCTCTGTGGCTAGAAAGTATTCTACCCCCTCTTCCCCCCATCTCGAGTCCAGGATTTCTGTGACCTCGTTGAGTGGTTCGGCCCTAGGCGCCCTCTCCCTCTCCTGTGACTTAGTGTGTAGTTGCGGGACTGTTTCAGATTCCTGAAACCTGTGCGGTGCCTTGTAGGGGGTGAGCACCGACCTGTGAAATACCGGATGCACTCTGGAACCTTCGGGGAGGGCTAGTGGAAAGGCTACAGGGTTGATCTTAGCCTCCACCTGGTACGGCCCTAACTGCCTGTGCCCTAGCTTCTTCTTGGCCAACGACTTGGCTGGCATGGCTTGGGCCGCTAACCACACCCAGTCCCCCACCTGGATCTCCTCCCCCGCTCTCCTGTTTTTGTCTGCCTGCACCTTATATGCTTGCTTGGCCAGCTCCAAATGTCTCCGCAACTCTTCGTGCACCTCCTGCAGCTCCGCTGCAAACTGGTCGGCTTCTTGCGGCACCCCCTCTCTCGGTGCCCCGAACCCCGGGAAGGTTCTGGGATGCCGACCGTTGTTCGCGAAGAACGGCGTCACCCCCGTGGACGCGTGCTTCGTGTTGTTATAGGCAAACTCTGCCATCGGCAGGTAGTCCACCCAAGCTGCGGGTCGCTGATTGGCGTAACATCTCAGGTACTGCTGCATGATCGCGTTGACCCTCTCAGCTTGGCCGTTGGTCTGTGGGTGTCTCGCCGACGTAAGGTTGATCTTGACGTTCAGGATACCTAAAAGCTTCTGCCAAAAATTGGAAACAAACTGGCGCCCCCTGTCGGACAGGATGGACTGCGGCAGCCCATGCACCTTGAACACGTGATCAATGAAGAGTTTGGCAGTCTGTTCCGCCGTCGCCACCTTTGCGCACGGAATGAAGTGCGCCATCTTGGTGAACAGGTCCACAACCACCAGTACCGCCGTCTTCCCTCTGGAGCTGGGCAGGTCAGTAACGAAGTCCAGGGCTACCCTCTCCCACGGTTGCTGTGGCGTTTCCAGCGGTTCCAACAGCCCCGCTGGCTTCTGGTGTACTGGCTTGGACCTTTGACAAGTGTCACACCTGGCGACGTAATCCGCTACCTCTCCACGCATCCGAGGCCACCAAAAGTCCCTTGCCACCAGTTCTATTGTCTTCTCCTTGCCGAAGTGGCCCGCACTGGGGGCGTCGTGCAACTGCTGCAGAACCTTTGCGCGAAGCTCGTCGCTTGGCACGTAGAGGGCACCTTTGCGAGTTAGCAGCCCGTCGCGTAGTTGGAAATCTTCGCCACTCTGCACACCTCTGCGCAACTCCTCCATTTTGGACTGTGCAAACTGATCCACTTGCAACGCGCGTCGCACCGCGTCCAGATCTACTGTGATGGCAGCGCACGACCACGCCTGCGGTGCGAAAATGTGCCTGGCTGCTACTGGTGTCGCTTCATCGAGATATTGCGGTTTCCTGGATAGCGCATCGGCTATAACGTTGGAATCTCCGGGGATGTACTCTATCCGAAAGTCGAAATCCGCGAAGAATTCCGCCCAGCGCATGTGTCTCTGGCTTTGGAGCTTCGCCGTGCGCCAATACTCTAGGTTCTTGTGATCCGTGCGGACCTGTACTGTGTGCTTGGCTCCTATGAGGAAGTGTCGCCACGCTTTGAACGCTGCGTGAATGGCCAACAGCTCTCTGTCCCATATGGTGTAGTTTTGCTCCGCCTTGCTGAGCTTTCGGGAGTAAAAGGCACCGGGTCTCCAGTTCCCATGTGGATCTTCTTGCAGGAGCACGGCTCCAACCGCCCTGTCTGACGCGTCGGTCTCTACTCGCATGGGCCTGCCTGGATCCACGTGCAGCAGCTGCTCCTCGGAGGCGAAAAGGCTTTTAAGCTTCCGAAAAGAGCGCTCCGCCTGTTCCGTCCACACGAACCTCTTCTTCTTGGAACTCAGAGTGTCCGTGATCGCTGCTGTCTCCTTTGCAAAACCTCTGATGAATTTGCGGTAGAAGTTGGCGAAGCCGACGAATCTCTGGACTTCCTTCCGATTGCGTGGGCTCTTCCAGTCCAACACCGCGCGGACCTTGACGCTGTCCATGGCCAGCCCCTTGTCGGACAGCTTGTAGCCCAGGAAATCCACCTCCGTCACATCAAACTGGCACTTCTCTAACTTGGCGTAGAGCCTGTTCTCCCGTAGTCTTTGCAGGACTTCCTTTACGTCCCTCTCGTGCGCCTCTTCCGTCTCCGAAAAGATCAGGATGTCGTCGAGGAAACACACACATTTCTTGTAGAGGAGTCCCGCTAGCACGTGATGCATAAAGGCTTGGAATACGTGAGATCCATTTTGGAGACCAAATGGCATAACTCTGTATTCATACGTGCCCAGAGGCGTGAACATGGCCGCTTTCCACTCATCGCCCTCCCGGATGCGTATGAGGTTATACGCTCCACGCAGATCCAATTTGGTGAAGATCTTCCCCTTCCTCACGGTTGCTAGGAGATCATCTATCTTGGGCATGGGGAAGGCCTTGGGCTTGGTCATACTGTTTATGAACCTATAATCCACAATGAGTCTTTTTTGGGGCGTGTCCTTCTTCTTTACAAAGAACACAGGACTGCCCCCCACTGCTTTCGATTCCCGGATGAATCCACGCTTCAAATTGTGCTCTATGAACTCCCTGAGCTCTTGCATCTCGTCCTCAGACATGGAATACAGTTTTGCAGTCGGCAACTGCGCCCCCGGCACCAGGTCGATGGCACAATCATAAGGTCTGTGGGGCGGCAACTGGTCAGCTTCCTTCTCGCAGAAAACCTCCAGGAACCCTTCGTACTTGCTAGGTACTGCCTGCACCATGCCAAGTCGCAGCTGGTGCTCAGCCCCCTCCTCCTGGCAGGACTGGATGCAATTTTGAGCACAGTACGATGAGCAAAAGGTGATCTGGCGTTGGTACCACGCTACAGCAGGACTGTGTCTCTCCAGCCAACTCATGCCTAATACTATAGGCGTGTCAGACAGTTGGGTGACATTGAAGCTAATGACTTCTCGGTGATCTCCTATCCGCATCACCATGGGAGGTGTCTGTTGCACAACCTGCCCTCCTAGCAATTTCCTGCCATCCACCGTGACTACGTTCAGAGGCGTTGTGGCGGGCAGAAGCGCTATGCGATGCTGCTTGACGAATTGCATCCCCACGAAATCGGCGTTGCTCCCCGAATCGATCGTGAGGGGCACTTCTAGGGTGGTCCCATTTGGCAACTGAAGTGTTGCAGTGAGCTGCACCGCTGGCTTGGGTGGTAAAGGGTCTGTGGGTTGCAAAGAC
This sequence comes from Podarcis gaigeae, assembly GCF_964106915.1. Classification (NCBI taxonomy): domain Eukaryota; kingdom Metazoa; phylum Chordata; class Lepidosauria; order Squamata; family Lacertidae; genus Podarcis; species Podarcis gaigeae. The sequence goes on along the minus strand of NC_139695.1, from coordinate 8,216,132 downwards.
GCTGGGGACTGTTCTACAGATTCGCCTGGCTGAGCCCCAGCAATTCTGCTTGCAGCCAGGCATTGTCGTTTCCCTGAGGTTCCTCTTCCTGGATCACTTCTGCAGCTACCGTCGCTAAAGCTGCAGTGTGTTTCTGGAGCCTCTGGGGGCACTCTTTCGCCATGTGCAGTGCACTGTCGCAGATGTAACACTTCCTGGTCCCTCTAGGAGGCTTCGCCTTTACTGCACCGGAAACTGGGGCTCTGGCTGTTGCTTGAGCCTTAGCACCACCAAGTTCCATCGGCTCCTCCCCCTGCCTCCCCAGCGGCGAGGGATGTGACTGACTGAACTCCCTGGGGATGAAAGAAGACGTCCTCGCTGGTGGACGCACCTGACGTTCTTCCTCATTGTGCCAAGGACGTCCCTCGTGACGTATCCCAATTGCCAGCGCCCTCTGCACCACCTCCTCCAGGGTCTGAGGTCTGTCTCCCCTGGCAAGTTCGTCCTTTATGGGACCGCTGAGACCCTCCCAGAACAAATCCCTCACAGGTGTGCAGTCTTTCTCCCAGCGTAACGCAGTCAGTAAAGCAAAAAATCTGGAATGGTACTGACGCACAGTGGCTTTGCCTTGCCGCAGTCCAAATATCTCCCTGCGTGCAAGATCCAAATCTATGGTTGACTGGAAGCAGGCATCCATCGCTTTAATGAATTCATCAGAATCGCGGCGGGCAGGGCCATCTTCACGCCACAAATTGCGCAACCAGTCTCTGGCCGGCCCATGCAAGTGAGAAACAATAAACCCCACTTTCTCCTCCTCATCTTTAAAGTCATGACGAAGCAAGTGTAATGCATACAAAACGTCTGCTCTGAAACTGGGGTAGTGCTTCAGGTTCCCATCGAAGTGGGTGACTAGGCTGCCCCCCCGCCTTCCAAGTCCAATGCCCTCTGATCTGGACCCTGGGAACCCTTCCCTGTTTGCACGCTCCCACCTTGTTTGCAGGTCCTGGCAGCGCTTCTCCATTTCGTCATGCTTCTTCTGAGACGCAAGGACTGCAGCGGTGAGTTCGGAAACTGTAGTTCGCAGTGCTGTCAGCTGATCCTCCGCACTCATGGCTGTCACCGTTTGTGAGCTTTGCAAAAAAAAAAATTTTGCGTTCTTTGGGAGGGGACTTACTGTCAGAGCCACCCGAGGTCCCAGCTCACAAGAGACCAAAATCCAGTCCAAGTTATATACAAAAGGTTTTATTGAAGAACATCGTTGTCGTTACATCCAAGCTCCGTGGCTCAGCATCTGTTACCCTTAGATGTTAGAAGTCCCCTCTGAGTCAGTCCCGCCCCTGCACCAGCTTAAGAGGCTTGTACTGCTCCACCTTTTCCTCTCCTTCCTTTTCCGCAGGGTCTTCCTGCCCCCCTGTGCTCCCTCCCTTCGGGACTCCCCCGAAGCTGAGTCTTCTGACGTCTGCTCCCCCCTCCTTCGTGCTTTGGGACCAGGCTCCTCCTCAGGGCTCTCCTCATTTCCGCGCGCCTCCACATTTGAACTTGGCGCGCGTACGTTGCCTCTGACCTTCCTTTCGACCGTTACGCTACTCTCGGTACTACACTCCTCCCCTTCCGGCAGGACGTTCTGCTCCGAACTCCTTCCCCTCTCTGCTCCCTGTTCTGCTCTTTCTGACACACTGGCAACTCCACCCCCTTCACTCCGTTCCGACGGAGAGGCCGGTCCCGATCTCCAACCCCCACTGGGGATTCCCTCTTCGTTCCCCTGCTTCTGACTGCTTCCCTCTCTACTGCCCCTTGGCCTGACCAGGGGGGCTCCCTTTTGGGAATCCTCGGATTCACTTGACGGACTCACTGACAACCTCGGGTCATCGTCGTCCTCTTCCTTGTTGCCCTGGGACCCCTCCCCCTCGCTCTCTGTCCCTGAAACCCTGACAGTGGGTTTGTTTGTTGGTGAGTGGTTGAGTTGCTTTGGCAAAAAACAAAACAGAAGTGTCTACTAAACAAACAAACAAACTTTTTCCATTTCTGCTCCAGGTACTTGAGCACCCAGGCAGGCTCCTCCATCATCTCCTCCTCTCTGGTCAGCGACTACGAGGAAATCAGCACCCCCGTGCATTACCGCCTCTGGCACCGGGTCCAGGTGAGACTTTGCAGTCCAATCCTGCTGCAAATGGGCATCTTTGTGGATAAACATGTGGAGCAGGGGAGAAGAAGGCAATGGTTGTGGAAGGGCATGGAGTATGTGGAAGAACCATAGCTCATTGACAGAGCAGAAGGTCCTGGGTTCGATCCCCAGCCACAGATCAAGGTACGGCTGGAAGAGATTTCGGCTTGAAACTCTTGTCAGTTGGTGTGGAGAAGTGGCTCCCCCACTTTTGGGGGCCACTGCCCCCTTGGTTTCATCAACTCATCCCCAGTGACTGTCAGCATCGCCCTTGAGCCAGTGTCACCAACTGGACTCATCCACCTCAGCCCTGAGTGGGCTAGGCGAGCTGGGTAGCACTTCCAGAGACCACCTTCTGCACAGGAACAGGCCAAAGTGCTGTGGACTCACAGCTTAGAGTTGTGAGCACCGGATTCACTCCCACAAGAAGACAGTCGTCACACAGCAGAGTATAGCAGAGTCTAGCAGAGCATAAACGACTCGGAGAGCAGCTCTGTAGAATATCTTCTTTATTCTATCTACAACTATTATACAACTATATACAGAGCTTAATGAGGTCTAAGCATAAATGAATGCTGCACTACACTGAGTGCCTGCAGCTGCTCTTAGTAGCAACCTTATCTCTACACACGATCTGTAACACTCGGTCTCTCTCTCTCCAACACTTTAATGTGAGGCTGGAGCAGAATAAGTAGAGAGCAGAACACTGCTCCTCCTCTCTGGAGAATCAACAGAGATCATCAGGAGATTCTTGGATATGGGAGGGGTGAAATCTCCTTATCCTCCCCCATTTCATCCGACCATTTCAAGAATCTTTTACATAACTGCAATTTACACACACACACTCCAAAAGTTGTTCTCTGCTTACAACCTTGCTTTACATATGCAGGTATCTCTCTCCTCCTTTATCTAAGACACTTTAACACATCATTAAACAGCCACTGCAACCACTCTGTGTCTATCAGGAAAGAGTTAAACCATAAACCTCAACCTGTAACTCACACAAAATACACATTGTGATTACACAAATGAATAAGCAGCTTCTAAAAATTTTTTTCATACACGTTTCTTCCTCTCTGATACAAAATGACATTACTAATTAGGCAGATTTGAACAAACCATTTTTTATACTTAAACACACGCTTACTCCTTCAATCCTTTTTTTTAAAATAATTTTTATTAATTTTCAATACATCACACTCATCCACATTTTATCTGATTTTAACAAAATTCAAATTTTGGTCTTCCTTTGGCTTCTCTAGTAATCATCCATTTTTACCATTCAATACACATTTCTTTCATTATATTGCCATTTATCTTCCCTCATTTTTTCTATTTCCTTTAAACAATACCTCTTAGAGTTTTACAGTGCTTCTTGAAACCCCACTAGCGTTGTTTGCACCTCACATATATTTTTCAGATATTCTACAAATTTCCCCCAATCTTCGATGAACTTTTGGTTTCGAGTATATCTTATTTTCCCGGTCAGTTTATCAAGTTCCGAGTAGTCCGTTAGTTTCATTCTCCATTCTTGGATTGTCGGTATTTCCTCTTGTTTCCATTTTTGGGCCATTAAAATTCTTGCTGCTGTAACTGCCTACTGGAAAAGTTTACAGTCTTTTCTTCTTATTTCTTTTCCTGTGATCCCTAAAAGAAAAGCTTCTGGTTTCTTAACAAAAGTGTATCTTAACATCTTTTTCAATTCATTATATATTGCCTCCCAGAAGCTCTTTGCTTTTTTACACTCCCACCACATGTGGTAGAATGAACCCTCCTTTTCTTTACATTTCCAGCACTTATTACATGTTTTATACATTTTTGCCAATTTTGCCGGTGTGATATACCATCTGTAAAACATTTTCATTACATTTTCCTTCAACCCCACACACGCAGTAAATTTTAATTTTTCTTTCCAAAGTTTTTCCCAGTCTTCAAATTGAATATTATATCCAAAATCTTTGGCCCACTGTATCATTACCGATTTCACCTCTTCATCTTTCGTATACCATTCTAACAATATCTTATACATTTTTGACAGAGTTTTGTATTCATTATATATTATCTCTGTTTGGAACTTTGAACCTTTTTCTGCAAATCCACTTTCCTTAATATACTTTTTGAACATTTCATTTACTTGGAAATAATGCAACCAATCATACACAAAATCTTTTACAACCTCATATGGTTTTAGTTTCCATTTTCCTCCTTCTTTAGTTGTTAATTCTCCGTATGTGGCCCATTTCCCTCTCATATTTATTTTCTTAACACTTATAATCTCTAACCAGTGTGGAACTCTTGGCTCCAAAAGGTTCTTGTATCTGTCCCATACTTCTATTAATGAACCCCTGAAGATGTGGTTCCCAAATCCTTTGTGAACTTTCTTCTTATCACACCATAAGTAAGCGTGCCACCCAAATCTGTTATCAAAACCTTCCAAGTCCAATAATTCCTTATTGTCTAGTTTTATCCATTCCTTTAACCAGCAAAGACACGCTGCCCCATAATATAGTTTCATATCTGGCAGGGCGAAGCCTCCTCTCTCCTTCACATCTGTTAGTAATTTATATTTTATTCTTGGCTTTTTGCCCTGCCAGATATACCTTGAAATCATTCTTTGCCAATCCTTAAATATCCCTACCCCTTTAATAACAGGGATAGTCTGAAATAAAAATAACATCCTTGGAAGCACATTCATTTTTATCGTAGATATTCTGCCCCAAAAGGACAGTTTCATTCTACCCCACACCTCCAGGTCGTTCTTAATTCCTTTCCACATCTGAACATAGTTATTTTGGAACAGGTCAATACTTTTAGGAGTTAACCAAATTCCTAAATATTTTACTTTCTTTACCACTTCTATCTCTGTCTGTTGTTGCATTATCTCTACCTTATTAGGCTCCATGTTTTTCAACATTATTTTAGTTTTTTTCTTATTTAACCTAAAACCGGCCACTTTTCCAAATTGTTCAATCTCCTCTAGCACTTCTTTAACACTCTCCCCTGGTTCTTCCATCGTTATTTTTTTAAAACAAATATATTTATTGAAATTTTCCACTTTAATACATTAAAAAAAACAAAAAAGAAAAACAAAAAATAAAAAAAATAAAAACACATACAATTTACAATCCTTATTTTTCTATAACATATTTCCCTGACTTCCCCACACCTCCCCTTCTTATATTCCAATTCAAATTTGTTAATTCAACAAGTTCTTATCCCCAATTTTTAACCTTTTAATATTCATTTTAAAAAAACCAATTTTACCTTATAAGCATCAATATTTGTACATCAATTCTCAATTCTTAATCTTAGAACTTTTTTCTAAAGTCGACCCAAATTCCCTTCCACGAATTCCCCAATTTTCATACTAATAACATGACAAAAATAAAAAAGAAAGAACATATTATAATTATACACCCTTTGGATTCCCAAACCCCACCCCTCCCCTTTCCCGGTTTCAATCCCCAACAAATGTCCATCAGTCTTGGTCTACTGTCAGCCTGGAGATCTCACGTCCGAGGCTCTTGATTCTCTTTCAATTCCTCTCTGCCGGTTTTTTTGATAGTCCTTAATATTAAGCGCCAAATCTCGGAGAAGCTCTAGCCCTATATGGTCCATGTTTCTTCCAGCCAGACATCCATACTTAAAAGTGGAGCCCAAATCTAGTTTCTTGCTCCTTTCAAATCCAAATGTCCCCAAAGCTCCGACTTCCACCTTAATCAATTTTGTAATCCTTGGGTCTTCAAATCTCCACTTAATGAAATCTCTCCATTCTTCAATCTCCAATTCAAACCAGATTTTCGTCATCAAGTTCTTATTTTCCTTTATAGCCATCATGTCAGGCCTCTGGCTCTCCTTTGTCATCTGTGGCATTACGTCTCCTCCTTCCTTTCCCTCAGAAACAACATATATCTCTTTCTCCACACTCTCAAAGCTCTCAAGTTTCTCCTCTTGTCCAGCTGCATGAACTTCCTGAATCAAGTCCTTATCAAATTCAATGAGTTTGTTTACTGTTAAGTCCAGAGTTACAACATTAGTAGCCAAAACATCAATTTGGCCTTGTAACTTTCCCAAGAGAAGAAAAACTCTGTCCAGTTTGACTTGAATTTCCCCTCCTTCAGCCATTCTTGTAATGTCCCAAAACCCCCTCTAGAGGGCTTTTGGTTACTTAGTATTCCTTCCAGTTCAGATCCAAAAATCAAGTTAGTTTGTATCAATTCTTCCTTGTTTTCAGCAAATTGTAACAAAATTGTAACAGATATAACCAGCAGAAGCAGCAGAAGCAAAGTTTTCTTTTCCCGTCTTGACAGCTAATTTGACAGCTGTCAAACTCTTTAGTATCTCTTCAACAGGCTCTCTCACGGATCACTCCCGGGTCTGGGGGGGGGGGTGGCGGCATTTCAGCTCCCAAAATTAACTCTTATCCTCCAGTAAGATTACTTATACTGCCAAGTCGTGAAATTAATGTATTTTACCCAATAAAGAGGAAAAAATTCTCTCGACCTTAGTTAGCTGGTCCTTGTTTTAGATTATTTAAAAGACGGGGAGACGGACTTCCTGTTTGCGCCTTCCCCGATCGTGCCTAATTAAAAAAAAGATTTTCCTTTACAAATCCAATTTCCGTAGTACTCACGGGTTATTGCTTTAGAGTCCAATAGTTCACAAGAAGAAGTCAGCGCTCTCCGACCATGGCATGCAGCTTCACTCCATAGGAGAAGCAGTCGAACTCTCAGCACCGCGCTGCTCACCCCGTCCCCCGTTCCGAAGCCTTTAAAAAGGCTCCTTCGCAGGTCGGGGGGCGCAAATGGTGCCCACCGAGTCACCAGGTTCACAGGTTCACCCGGATGTGAGGGCGATCTGGCTGCGACATCTGTCACCCCATTGATCGCCAGGGTTGATTCGGCTGATCTGGCTGGCTAGGCGGGTGTCCCCTTCCTCCCTCACCGCTCCATGTGCGTCCCTCCCGAAGCTGCGCGCTTGGTGGAAGAGGACGACCATCCCAGATAGAAGGAGTGTACCGTTCTTCGGTCAAGGGTATACGATAGCTGCGCTCCCCTGCTAGAACCTCCAAACAAGCTCAAGGTTCTTCCATCGTTATAACCAGATTGTCGGCAAAGGCTTTTATACTCCTTCAATCCTGATCCTTTTAGCGTATTATCCATGAGCCACTCTAGGTCAGGTAAGGAAATAAATAAAGCGTTTTGTGCTATTATTGTCAGCACACTTTATGCCTGGTTCAAAAACCCCACCAGAGTTGCTCGTGACCGCAGCCTTTGCAAACTCTTCAGAAAAACTTTTTGGTGGTACACCCTTGGTTGTTCTCTCAGATCTGCGCAAAACTCTCTGATCCTCTTGTTCTGATGTCTCCTCCTCTTTGGGAGAATAGGGATCTAAACTATATGAAGCTGCTAAGTCTGAGTCAGCATCAGACTCTTCTGAGGCTTTTGGGCTCTGATAATCTGTGCCACCATCTGGATCTACACCGGCATTAGAATTATCATAGAATCATAGAATCATAGAGTTGGAAGAGACCACAAGGGCCATCGAGTCCAACCCCCTGCCAAGCAGGAAACACCATCAGAGCACTCCTGACATATGGTTGTCAAGCCTCTGCTTAAAGACCTCCAAAGAAGGAGACTCCACCACACTCCTTGGCAGCAAATTCCACTGTCGAACAGCTCTTACTGTTGGCATATGAAAGATGAACAAGTGAAATCTGTAATGATTGAATGGGCCAGGGATGTGGGGCACAATAGCATGATGGTGGATTGGGAGAAATTGTGGAAAAAATGAATCAAATTTACAGCTTGTAATGCATTAAGAGAAAATTTGATGAAAATGATGTACAGATGGTATTTAACACCAGTGAAGTTAGCAAAAATGTATCATACTCATGATAATAAATGATGGGAATGTAAATAAAAAGAAGGAACCTTTTACCACATGTGTTGGACGTGCCCCAAGGTAAAAGACTTCTGGGAAAGGATTTATAATGAAATGAAAAAAGTGTTAAAAAACACATTTATTAAGTTATGCATCTTTGACAAAATCTTAGTTTTAGGTTCTAACAGCTCTGTTTCTAATTTTGATTTTTCCACCTGGAAGCCAACTTTCTTGTCCAAATTATATGCCTCCATTATCTGGTAATAATGAAGCCAATCTCGCACTTTGTTTTTTAATTTCTCAAAACTCTGCAGTTTCAATCTATCTCCTTCTTGTTCCAAAATTTCCCAATATTTCGGCCATTTGGCCTCCATATTGAGCTTTTTCTGAGCTTTCGCTTCCATTGGTGACAACCACCTTGGGGTTTTATTTTCCAATAAATCCTTATATCTTATCCAAACATTAAACAATGCTTTCCTGACAATATGGTTTTTGAACGCTTTATGTGCTTTAACCTTGTCGTACCACAAATATGCATGCCATCCAAAAACATTGTTAAAACCTAAGTCCAAAATGTCTGTGTTCTCAAGAAGCAGCCAGTCTTTCAACCAGCAGAATGCTGCTGATTCATAGTAAAGTTTGAAGTCTGGCAGGGCAAATCCACCCCTTTCCTTTGCATCAGTTAATATCTTAAATTTTATTCTAGGCTTCTTGCCCTGCCAGACAAATCTAGAAATATCTTTCTGCCACTTCTTGAAACAGTCCATCTTGTCCACAATTTGCAGCGTTTGAAACAAAAACAACATTCTAGGCAATACATTCATCTTTATAACTGCAATTCGACCCACCAAGGAAAGCTTCAAGTTTGACCAAATTTCTAAATCTTTTTTCACTTCCGTCCAAATTATCTTTGAATAACTTCCCATTTTTAGCTGTCATGTTAATCCCCAGGTATTTCACTTTTTTAACCACAGTCAGACCTGTCTCATTCTGAAACCTCTCTCTTTCAATCGATGTTAAGTTTTTCTCTAAGACCTTAGTTTATAACTTGTTCAATTTAAATCCTGCCACTTGACCAAACTCTTGAATTAGTTCCAAAACCCTTTTAGTACTAGATTCTGGCTCCTGTAACCTCCATACTAAGTCATCTGCAAATGCTCTCAGTTTGTACTGTTTGGCTCCGACCTGTATACCTTTAACCAACCGGTCCCTTCTAATCATATTCAGCAAAACCTCCAGGACCGATATAAAAAGTAATGGGGAAATTGGGCACCCCTGTCGTGTCCCTTTTTCTATCTTAAATTCATCTGTTACCACATTATTTACAATTAATTTAGCCTTTTGTTCAGAGTATATTGCACCTATACCATTTTCAAAACTTTGGCCTACCCCCATCCCCTGTAGGTTCTTTCTCATAAAACTCCAAGAGATGTTGTCAAAGGCTTTCTCCACATCTACAAATATCAGAACTGCTTTAGTGTTTATATTCACTTCTAGCTTTTCCAAAATGTCAATTATGTTCCTCAAGTTGTCAGACAAATGTCTTCCCGGGAGAAAGCCCGCTTGGTCCTTGTGAATCTCTTCCATCAATACTTTTTTCAATCTCTTGGCCAAAATGTCAGCAAAAAATTTATAATCCACATTTAATAACAATATGGGGCGGTAGTTCTTATGTTGAGTCTTTTCAGTCTCTGTTTTCGGTATAAGTGTAATATACGCCTCTTTCCACGAGACAGGTGCCCTTCTCCCCTCCAAAATTTCATTGCAGACCTCCTTCAAGGGTTGTATTAACCACTCCTTCAAAGATCTATAGTATCTGGAGGTCAGCCCGTCCGGTCCTGGAGACTTGCCTAGTTGCATATTTTGGATGGCACCTTCTACTTCCTGTTCAGATATTTTGTGATTCAACATTAATTTACTTTCTTGAGAGATTTTTTGAAATCCATTTGTCTTCAAAAATCGGTCTATGTCCATTTCCTTCTGTGGCCCTTGTGAGTATAATTGTTTAAAATACCTCTGGAAGCAATTTCTAATCTCAATTGGATTATGTATGTTTTTTCCTTCCACTTCTAAATTTGTAATGGTGTTTAATCTTTGTCTTTTTTTCATTTGCCAAGCCAGCAGTTTCCCACATTTATTCGCTGATTCAAATGTCTTTTGTCTCATTTGTTTAATTTTCCATTCTATTTCCTGATTCATCAATTCCATGTATTGTACTTGATATAATTTTATTTCTCTCAGGATTTCCTGCGACTTTGGTTTTGCTCTCAGTTTCTTCTCCCCTTCTTTTATTTTCTCCAAGATTTTATCTTTTTTCTCATTTTGGCTTCTCTTCTTTATTGCATTCTGTTGTATCAAAAACCCTCTCATGACAGCTTTGCTTGCGTCCCAGATTACTCTTTTTTCAACATTGGTGTTCATGTTTATTTCAAAATAGTCTCTCAAAGTTTTTTGGGCCTTTTTATACACTTCTTCATCTCTAAATAAGGTGTCATTCATCCTCCATCTGAAGGAACCAGTTGTTATTTGTTTCATCTCCATCCTTACAGCATTATGGTCGGAGCAAGTTTTTGGTCAGATTTCCACTTTCTTTATCTTTGGTGCCATTCCTCTAGTTATCCATATTTGGTCAATTCTAGTCCATGTCATCTTGGCTTCAGAGAAAAAGGTCCCCTCTCTCCCCAGAGGGTTCTTTGTTCTCCAAATGTCAATCAAGTCCATATTGTCAGTCAATTCAAAAAAAGTTTTTGGTAGTCTACCATCTTTGGTGACTACCTGTCTTTGTGCCTTGTCCATGTTTGTAGATACTACTCCGTTCATATCCCCCATCAAAATTAAATTATAGTCCAAATAATCCAGTAAAGTCTCATGCAACTTCTTGAAGAATTCAGATTTCCCCTCATTCGGTGCATAAATTCCTACAATCAAAAATTTCTCTCCTTGAACTTGAATTTCAATTGCCAAGAATCTTCCTTGCTCATCTTTAAAGATTAATTTCGGTAATAATCTCTCCTTTGCATATATTACAGCTCCTCTTTTTTTTACTTTATCAGATGAAATAAATTATTGTCCCAATCTCTTATTAATAAGTATTTTCCTGTGTAGCCTCATTACATGTGTTTCTTGTAAACAAATCAAGTCCAATTGTTACTTTTTTAGTATATGAAAAATGCTTTTTCTCTTCCGAGGGGAATTAAGACCATTACAATTCCAACTAAGAAGTTGCAGAGCCATGATGATGGGGTTACTTCACTTTACCTCCAACTGCTCCAAGTAACTGTTCTTGTTCTGTCGGTGGTTTCTCTTTCCCTGGACTGTGCAGTCCAAAAGATAAGTTTGCTATATCAAGTATTCCTTTTTCCAGTGCTCTTGGGTCTTCTCCGGATTCTACTTCTTTTTGTAGGTCTTCTTCGTGATCTTTCTAAAATCTTTCTTTGTCGTTAACTGTTCTTATTTTTATCTTTCTTCCTTTATATTTAAAAGATAGGCCTTGGGGAAATTCCCACCTAAAGAGAATTCCGTTTCTTCTCAACAGGGCAACTAAGTCTCTGTAATTGGTCCTTAAGTCCAGAAGATGTTTTGGAATGTCCTTAAAAATCTCCACTCTCGAATCTCCAATTTCCAAAGGTCTTTGATAGTGCAGGTTCAAAATTTTATCTCTCTCCTCTTTTGTTCGGAAAGTGATCAAACAGTCTCTTACTTTATTCCTCCTTTGTCCTTTGCCGAGTCTAAATGCACTCACTATCTTAAATTCTTCCTTCCCTAAATCCTGTTGCCAATAATAATAATAATAATAATAATAATAAATTTTTATTTGTATCCCGCTCTCCCCAGCCAAAGCCAGGCTCAGAGCGGCTAACATCATCTAAATAAGACAATATGCATAATACAATATACAATATGCAAATAAAATAATGTTCAACATTCATTAAAACAATATAGAATAATATTATATATCAACATTTCAAAATTAGACAGAAATCTACTCAACAGTTACAACAAGTAATTTCTAAACTCCAATCAATAAAACAACAGCAAACCACAGTGCACAACATAATACAATACAAATGAGAAGCAGAGTCTGGAGGGTAGGGCAAGGCAGGTGGAAGGAGGCCTTGCCTGATGGAGTCTCTCCCCTCACAGTTCTTCCTCCAGGCATAGCTTCCTTATGAGGAGACCCAGGGCCGGAGGGTGGGGCAAGGCAGGTGGAAGGAGGCCTTCCTGATGGAGTAAATTCCTGTGTAAGAAAATCAGCCAGATTATCTTTCTCGCTTTCTGGTACCGACCTGATTCTTAAATTTCTTTCTTTGTCTCTTAATTCAATCATAGAAAGTGTCAGGCCGTGGTCCTCCAATTTTCTGTATACTGGTGGTATCTTCTCTTGAGTAGCAGTTGCAATTTCCTTTGCTTCTTCAGCTACCTTTCGGGTCGAAGCAGATTCTTGTAATAGTTTTTTGATAGACTGTGTATTGGAGTTCACCTTCTGTCCCAAGTTATTAATACTTGTAGTGTTCAAATCAATTTTGGCTGATGCTTCAGTTACTTGTTTATTTGTCTCAGCTACTTGCTTAGCTAAATTTTCCAGAGATTCATTGATTCTTCCAAGTGCCTGTGCCAAAACGTCTTCAGACGACATAACTTTTGTTTTAGCCTGTGAAGGTGCAGCCCCTGATGTACCAGATGCTCCAGATGTTGATGCCCTTCGCTGGTGTGTAGTGTCAGTTCGGTATTGTCTGCCAGACCTCGTAGTCTTTTCCTGTGCCAACTCTAATTTTCCTCTCTCATTTGCCATAACACTCTCATGAGAATCTAAGGTCGCTCCCACGGCTGAAAAATATTGTTTTGAAAGGGAATTTTCCTATAGCCCAGTTGTTATTGCAACAATGACAGTACTCCTCTAGGGGGACACAGTTACAGTCCAAAGTTTGCAACTTTCTTGAAACAAATATAGCCCTTTTAAGTCCCCCAACTCCCTTAAAAACAACAGTTTCTTTTTTTTATAATGATATTTATTAAATTTTTGTTTAAACAATAAAAGGCATACATAATAACATAGTATTTTCCAATATCCACATTTCATTCTCATCTTTGGACTTCCTCACATCTCTTGTTCCTGCATTCTAAACTCATAGATTTTACTAGCAAATTATTAACTTGTTTCAATTCATATAATATATTTTTCCAATATTAAATCTCAAATTTTAGAATTTAAATCACTCTTTTGGAGACTTAATTATAACATACTATTTATCCAAAATTTGTCTTTTCTTTCAGTTACATTTAGATTTGTATTCCTTATAACTAATTTGTTGGAGCCATTCTATTGCTAATCTTACATCTTTCTTAACATTCATACAATTTACAATATTTTTGCAGATAGTCCTTAAATTTCTTCCAATCCTCCTCCACCAGTTCTTCACCCAGGTCTCGGATTCTGCCAGTCATCTCCGCCAGTTCCATATAGTCCATCAGTTGCATCTGCCATTCTTCCAGTGTGGGCAAATCTTGAGTTTTCCAGCATTTGGCGATGAGTATCCTTGCTGCTGTTGTAGCATACATAAAAAAAGTTCGGTCCTTCTTTTGCACACTCTGGCCGACAATGCCTAAAAGAAAGGCCTCTGGTTTCTTAGGGAAGGTATACTTAAATACCTTTTTCAACTCATTATATATCATTTCCCAGAAAGCCTTCACTCTGGGGCAAGTCCACCAGAGGTGAAAGAATGTTCCTTCAGCTTCTTTACACTTCCAACATTTATTGTCAGACACATGGTATATCTTTGCAAGCTTGACTGGAGTCATGTACCACCTATATATCATTTTCATAATGTTTTCTTTCAAGGCATTACATGCCGTAAATCTCAAACCTGTGGTCCATAACTTTTCCCAGTCAGCAAACATGATGTTGTACCCTATGTCCTGTGCCCATTTTATCATAGCTGATTTGACCGTTTCATCCTGTGTATTCCATTTTAGCAGCAAGTTATACATTCTTGAAAGTATCTTAGAGCTGGGTTCTAACAGTTCTGTTTCTAACTTTGATTTTTCCACCTGGAATCCTAACTTTTTATCTGACTTAAAAGCTTCTTTAATCTGAGCATAATGTAACCAATCTCGCACTTTCCCC